>NW_028274817.1:56623774-57248774 GCF_037043125.1 Eumetopias jubatus
AAAGCCATCTATGAAAAACCCACAGCGAATATCATTCTCAATGGGGAAAGGCTGAGAGCTTTTCCCCTAAGGTCAGGAACGCGGCAGGGATGTCCACTCTCACCACTGCTATTCAACATAGTATTAGAAGTCCTAGCCACAGCAATCAGACAACAAAAAGAAATCAAAGGCATCCAAATCGGCAAAGAGGAAGTCAAACTCTCACTCTTTGCAGATGATATGATACTGTATGTGGAAAACCCAAAAGACTCCACCCCAAAACTGCTAGAACTCATACAGGAATTCAGTAAAGTAGCAGGATATAAAATCAATGCACAGAAATCAGTGGCATTCCTATACACCAACAACAAGACAGAAGAGAGACAAATCAAGGAGTCTATCCTATTTACAATTGCACCCAAAACCATTAGATACCTAGGAATAAATCTAACCAAAGAGGCAAAGGATCTGTACTCAGAAAACTATAAAATACTCATGAAAGAAATTGAAGAAGACACAAAGAAATGGAAAAACGTTCCATGCTCATGGATTGGGAGAACCAACATTGTGAAGATGTCAATGCTACCTAGAGCAATCTACACATTCAATGCAATCCCCATCAAAATACCATCCACTTTTTTCAAAGAAATGGAACAAATAATCCTAAAATTTGTATGGAACCAGAAGAGACCCCGAATAGCCAGAGGAATACTGAAAAAGAAAAGCAAAGCTGGCGGCATCACAATTCCGGACTTCCAGCTCTATTACAAAGCTGTCATCATCAAGACAGTATGGTACTGGCACAAAAACAGACACATCGATCAATGGAACAGAATCGAGAGCCCAGAAATGGACCCTCAACTCTATGGTCAACTTATCTTTGACAAAGCAGGAAAGAATGTCCAATGGAAAAGAGACAGTCTCTTCAACAAATGGTGTTGGGAAAATTGGACAGCCACATGCAGAAGAATGAAACTGGACCATTTCCTTAAAACACACAGAAAAATAGACTCCAAATGGTTGAAAGACCTAAACGTGAGACAGGAGTCCATCAAAATCCTAAAGGAGAACACAGGTAGCAACCTTTTCGACCTTAGCCACAGCAACTTCTTCCTAGAAACATCGCCAAAGGCACGGGAAGCCAGGGCAAAAATGAACTATTGGGATTTCATCAAGATAAAAAGCTTTTGCACAGCAAAAGAAACAGTCCACAAAACCAAAAGACAACCGACAGAATGGGAGAAAATATTTGCAAATGACATATCAGATAAAGGGCTAGTATCCAAAATCTATAAAGAACTTATCAAACTCAACACCCAAAGAACAAATAATCCAATCAAGAAATGGGCAGAAGACATGAACAGACATTTTTCCAAAGAAGACATCCAAATGGCCAACAGGCACATGAAAAAGTGCTCAACATCGCTCGGCATCAGGGAAATCCAAATCAAAACCTCATTGAGATACCACCTCACACCCGTCAGAATGGCTAAAATTAACAAGTCAGGGAACGACAGATGTTGGCGGGGATGTGGAGAAAGGGGAACCCTCCTACACTGTTGGTGGGAATGCAAGCTGGTGCAACCCCTCTGGAAAACAGTATGGAGGTTCCTCAAACAGTTGAAATTAGAGCTACCGTTCGATCCAGCAATTGCACTACTGGGTATTTACCACAAAGATACAAATGTAGGGACCCGAAGGGGTACGTGTACCCCAATGTTTATAGCAGCAATGTCCACCATAGCCAAACTGTGGAAAGAGCCAAGATGCCCATCGACAGATGAATGGATAAAGAAGAAGTGGTATATATACACAATGGAATATTATGCAGCCATCAAAAGGAATGAGATCTTGCCATTTGCAACGACGTGGATGGAACTGGAGGGTGTTATGCTGAGTGAAATAAGTCAATCAGAGAAAGACATGTATCATATGACCTCACTGATATGAGGAATTCTTAATCTCAGGAAAGAAACTGAGTGTTACTGGAGTGGTTGTGGGTGGGAGGGATGAGGTGGCTGGGTGATAGACATTGGGGAGGGTATGTGCTATGGTGAGCGCTGTGAATTGTGCAAGACTGTTGAATCACAGTTGTGTACTTCTGAAACAAATAACGCAACATATTTTAAGAAAAAAGAAAAAGAAGAAGATAACAGGAGAGGAAGAAAAGGGGAGTATGTCAGAGGGGGAGACGAACCATGAGAGATGATGGACTCTGAAAAACAAACTGAGGGTTCTAGAGGGGAGGGGGGTAGGGGGATGGTTTAGCCTGGTGATGGGTATTGAGGAGGGCACGTTCTGCATGGAGCACTGGGTGTTATGAACAAACAATGAATCATGGAACACTGCACCAAAAACTAATGATGTAATATATGGTGATTAACATAACAATAAAAAAATAAAAAAATAAAAAAATAAAAAAAAAGAAATAAACTGAGGGTTTTTGAGGGGAGGAGGGTGGGGAGATGGTTTAGCCCATTTATAGGTATTAAGCAGGGCATGTACTGCATGGAGCACTGGGAGTTAAACAAAAACAATAAATCCATCAAATTTAATGATGTATTGTATGGTCACTAACATCACATAATAAAAAAATTAAAAAATTAAATTCTGTGATACAGGTACTTCTAACAGACTAAAATATACCATAAATCTAGTGTATGGCTTTGTTCTAGTCTCCTGCCTGATCATATTCTCTCCTTTTCTTTTTTTAATTTTCTTGTTTCTTTTTTCAACCAACTTCTTATCAATTCTTTTTAAAAATCTTTTTAAATGTTATTCTTTAGAGTCATATCCCATCTCTTCATCATATTTACCCTTATTTTTGTATATATATAAGTTTTTCTTTTTTAAAAAATTTGGGATGCAGTTTCTGCTAACAGACCAAAATACACCCAAAATCTAGTGTGTGTCTCTGTTCTATACACTAGCCTTATTATAATCTATTTTTTCCCTTTCTTTTCCCCATGGTATTGGGTCTCTTCTGATTTTTTTAGTGTATATTTTTCTGGGGTCATTGTTACCCTTTTAGCATTTTGTTCTCCCATTAATCTATTCTATGGATAAAATGACCAAACAGAAAAACCCACCTCAAAAAAAAAAAAAAAAAAAGCACAAGAGGCAGTACCGACTGCCAGGGAACAATCAATATGGACATTAGTAAGAGTTCAGAATGACGATTATAAAGATCCAACTGGGATTGAAAAAAGCATAGAAGATACTAGAGAACCCCTTTCTGGAGAAATAAAAATAACTAAAATCTAACCAAGTTGAAATCAAAAAGGCTATTAGTGAGGTGCAATCGAAAATGGAGGCTGTAACTGCTAGGATAAATGAGGCAGAAGAGAGAGTTAGTGATATAGAAGTCCAAATTATGGAGAATAAAGAAGCTGAGAAAAAGAGATAAACAACTACTGGATCACAAAAGGAGAATTCGAGAGATAAATAATACCATACATGAAACAATATTAGAATAATTGGGATCCCAGAAGAAGAAGAGAGATAGGGACAGAAGGTATATTGGAGCAAATTATAGTGGAGAACGTCCCTAATTTGAGGAAGGAAACAGGCATCAAAATCCAGGAGGCACAGAGAACCCTCCTCAAAATTAATAAAAATAGGTCAACACCCCGACATCTAATAGTAAAACTTACGAGTCTCAGAGACAAAGAGAAAATCCTGAGAGCAGCTCGGGAAAAGAGATCTGTAACCTACAAGGGTAGAAACATTAGATTGGCAGCAGACCCATCCACTGAGACCTGGCAGGCCAGAAAGGATGGGCATAATATGTTCAGAGCACTAAACGAGAAAAATATGCAGGCAAGAATATTATATCCAGCTAGGCTGTCACTGAAAATAAAAGGATTGATAAAAAGCTTCCATGACAAAAAACAAACAAACAAACAAACAAACAAAAAAACTAAAAGAATTTGTGAACACCAAACCAGCCCTACAAGAAATACTGAAAGGGGTCCTCTAAGCAAAGAGAGCCTCCAAGTAACATAGACCAGAAAGGAACAGAGGCAATATACAGTAACAGTCACCTTATAGGCAATACAATGGCACTGAATTAATATCTTGCAATAGTTACCCTGAATGTAAATGGACTAAATGCCCCAATCAAAAGACACAGGATATCAGATTGGATTAAAAAAAAAAGACCCACTGACATCCTGTCTGCAAGAGACTCATTTGAGACCCAAAGACACATCCAGATTTAAAGTGAGGGGGTGGAAAACCATTTACCATGCTAATGGACATCAAAAGAAAGCTCGGTGGCAATCCTTATATAAGACAAATTAGATTTAAACAAAAGACTATAATAAGAGATGAGGAAGGACACTATATCATACTTAAAGTATCCAACAAGCTCTAACAATTTTAAATACCTGTGCCCCTAACAAGAGAGCAGCCAATTATATAAGCCAATTAATAATAAGATAAAAAAACACATTGACAATAATACAATAATAGTAGGGGACTTTAACACCCCCTCACTGAAATAGATCATCTAAGCAAATGTTCAAAAAGGAAATAAAGGCTTTAAATGACAAACTGGACAAGATGGACCTCACAGATATATTCAGAACATTCCTTCCCAAAGCAACAGAATACACATTCTTCTCTAGTGGAATATTCTACAGAATTGATCACATCCTTGGTGACAAATCAGGTCTCAACTGGTACCAGAAGATTGGGATCATCCTTCGCATATTTTTGGACCACAGTGCTTTGAAACTAGAACTCAGTCATAAGGGGAAAGTCGGAAAGACTCAAATACATAGAGGTTAAAGAACATCCTACTAAATTAAAGAACAATTTCAAAAATTCAAGGAAACAAATCAAAATGATGTTCAAAATCTTTGGGATGCAGCAAAGACAGTCCTAGGAGGGTATAGCAATACAAGCTTTTCTCAAGAAACAAGAAAGTTCTCAAATACACAACCGAGCCCTACACCTAAAGGAGCTGGAGAAAGAACAGTAAATAAAGCCTAAACTCAGCAGGAGAAGAGAAATAATAAAGATTAGAGGAGAAATCAATGAAATAGATTTCTGGCTCTTAGAAAGAATTAGTAAGATTCATAAAACCCTGGCCAGACTTATCAAAAAGAAAAGAGAAGGGACCCAAACAAATAAAATGATGAAGAGGAGAGATCAGAACCAACACAAAAGTAATACAAACAAATATAAGAACATATGATGAGCAACGATATGCCAGCAAATTAGATAATCTGAAAGAGATGCATTCCTAGAGATGTATCAACTACCAAAACTGAACTAAGAAGAAATAGAAAACATGAACAGACCCATAACCAGCAAGGAAATTGAGGCGGTCATCAAAAATCTCCCAACAAACAAGAGCCCAGGGCACATGGTTTCCCAGGGGAATTCTACCAAACATTTAAAGAAGAATTAATAGCTTTTCTTCTGAAACTGTTCCAAAAAATAGTAATGGAATGAAAACTTCCAAACTAATTTTATGAGGCCAGCATTACTTTGATTCTAAAACCACACAAAGATCCTATCAAAAAGGAGAATTACAGACCAATATCCCTGATGAACATGGATGCAAAAATCCTCACCAAAATCTAGCCAATAGGATCCAACAGTACATTAAAAGGATTATTCACCATGACCAAGTGGGATTTATTCTTGGGTTGCAGGTTTGGTTCAACATCTGCAAATCAATCAATGTGATACAATACATTAATAAAAGAAAGCATAAGAACCATATGATACTCTCAATAGGTACAGAAAAAACATTTGACAAAGTACAGCATCCTTTCTTGATTAAAACTATTCAGAGTGTAAGGATAGAGGGCACATACCTCAATATCATAAAGCCATCTATGAAAAACCCACAGCGAATATCATTCTCCATGGGGGAAAACTGAGAGCTTTTCCCCTAAGGTCAGTAACACGGCAGAGATATCCACTATCACCACTGCTATTCAACATAGTACTAGAAGTCCTAGCCTCAGCAATCAGACAACAAAAACAAATAAAAGGTGTTCAGATTGGCAAAGAAATCGGACTCTCTTTCTTCACAGATGACATGATACTTTATGTGGAAAACCCAAAAGACTCCACCCCAAAACTGCTAGAACTCATGCAGGAATTCAGTAAAGTGGCAGGATATAAAATCCATGCACAGAAATCCGTGGCATTTCTATACACCAACCAAGACAGAAGAAAGAGAAATTAAGGAGTCGATCCCATTTACAATTGCACCCAAAACTATAAGATACCTATGAATAAATCTAACCAAAGAGGCAAAGGATGTGTACTCAAAAAACTATAGAATACTCAGGAAAGAAATGGAGGAAGACAGAAAGAAATGGAAAAATGTTCCATGCTCATGGATTGGAAGAACAAATATTGTGAAATCATCTATATCACCTAGAGCAATCTACACATTTAATGCAATCCCTATCAAAATACCATCTACTTGTTTCAAAGAAATGGAACAAATAATCCTAAAATTTGTATGGAACCAGAAAAGACCCCAAATAGCCAGAGGAATGTTGAAAAAGAAAAGCAAAGCTGGCAGCATCACACACAATTTCGGACTTCAAGCTCTATTATAAAGTTGTAATCATCAAGACAGTATGGTACTAGCACAAAAACAGACACTTAGATCAGTGGAAAAGAATAGAGAGCCCAGAAATGGATCCTCAACTCAATGGTCAACTAATCTTCAACAAAGCAGGAAAGAATGTCCAGTGGAAAAAAGACAGTCTTTTCAACAAATGGTGTTGGGAAAATTGGATAGCCACATGCAGAAGAATGAAACCGGGCCATTTCCTTTCACCACACACAAAAATAGACTCAAAATGGATGAAAGACCTAAAGGTGAGACAAGAATCCATCAAAATCCTTGAAGAGAACAGAAGCAGCAACCTCTTCCACCTCAGCGACAGCAAGTTCTTCCTAGAATCATCACCAAAGGCAAGGGAAGCAAGGGCAAAAATGAACTATTGGGACTTCATCAAGATAGTCAAGAAAACCAAAAGACAACTGACAGAATGGGAGAAGATATTTGCAAATGACATATCAGATAAAGGGCTAGTATCCAACATCTATAAAATACTTATCAAACTCAATACCCAAAGAACAAATAATCCAATCAAGAAATGGACAGAAGACATGAAGAGACCTTTCTGCAAAGAAGACATCCAAGTGGGGGCGTCTGAGTGGCTCAGTCGTTAAGCATCTTCCTTCAGTCCAGGTCGTGATCCCAGGGTCCTGGGATTGAGCCCCGCATCGGGCTCCTTCCTCATCTGGGAGCCTGCTTCTCCCTCTCCCACTCCCCCTGCTTGTTTTCCCTCTCTAGCTCTCTCTCTCTCTGTGTCAAATAAATAAAAAATCTTTAAAAAAAAGACATCCAAATGGCCAACAGAAACATGAAAATGGGCTCAACATCACTTGTCATCAAGGAAATACAAATCAAACTTCAATGATGTCGGATTGGCTAAAATTAACAAGTCAGGAAATGATAGATGTTGGCAGGGATGCGGAGAAAGGGGAACCCTCCTACACTCTTGTTGGGAGTGCAAGCTGATGGAGACACTCTGGAAAACAGTATGGAAGTTCCTCAAAAAGTTGAAAACAGAGCTATGCTATGACCCAGCAATTGTTGGGTATTTACCCAAAAGATACAAATGTAGTGATCTGAAGGGGCACGTGCCCGCCAATATTTATAGCAGCAATGTCTACAATAGCCAAACTATGGAAAGAGTCTAGATGTCTATCAACAGATGAATGAATAAAGAAAGTGTGGCATATATACACAATAGAATATTATGCAACCATCACAAAATGAAATCTTGCTATTTGCAACAACGTGGTTGGAGCTGGAGTGTATTATGCTAAGTGAAATAAGTCAATCAGAAAAAGATAAGTATCATATGATCTCACCAATATGAGGAATTTGAGAAACAAGGCAGAGGATCATGAGGGAAGGGATGAAAAATGAAACAAGATGAAACCAGAGAAGGATACAAATCATAAGAGACTTTTAATCTCAGGAAACAAACTGAAGGTTGCTGGAAAGTTGTGGGGTGGGAGGGATGGGGTGGCTGGGTGATGGACATTGGGGAGGGTATGTGCTATGGTGAGTGCTGTGAATTGTGTAAGACTGAAGTATCACAGACTTGTACCCCTGAAACAAATAATACAGTATATGTTAATAAAAAAAAAATGGTCTTTGACAAGAGTGTCAAGATACAATGGGTAATGTACAATGTTTTCAACAAATGGTGTTGGGAAACTGGATATGCACATGCAAAAGAATGAAGTTGAACACTTACCTTGCATTATACACAAAAAATATAACTCAAAATTGTTTAAAAAACTAAGCACAAGACCTAAAAATATAAAACTCCTATAAGAAAACATAGGGGTATACTTCGTGATATTGGATATGGGAGTTATTTCTTAGATGTGACACCAAAAGCATGAAAAACAAAAGAAAAAATAGACAAATGGGACTACATCAACCTTAAAGAGTGCTTATTAAAGGAAACAACAGAATGAAAAGGCAAAATGTGGAATGGAAGAACATATTTGTAAATCATATATCTGATAAATGGTTAGTATCTAGAATAGTACTAGTTAGTACTATGCAGAACACCTGTGACTCAACAACAAACAATCCATTTAAAATACACATTTTTCTAAAGATATTCATATGTCCAATAAACATATGAAAAAATATTCAACATCACTAATCATATAAAATGCAAATTAAAACCACAATGAGATATCATCTCATTAGAATGATCACTACCAAAACCAAACAAACAAATAAAAAAATAACAAGCGTTGGCAAGGATGTAGAGAAATTGGAAACTTTGTAGACTATTGATGGGAATGTAAAATGGTGCAGCTGCTATTAAAAAATAAATTAAAATTAAAACTGCAGGGACACCTGGGTGCCTCAGTTGTTTAAGCATCTGCCTTTAGCTCAGGTCATAATCTCAGGGTTCTGTGATCAAGCCCTGCATCAGGCTCCCTGCTCACTGGGGATCCTGCTTCTCCCTCTCCCTCTGCCCTTCCTCCTGCTTGTGCTCTCTCTTTCTCTCAAATAAATAAATAAAATCTTAAAAAAATAAAACTGCCATATAATCCAACAAAATTAAAAATTAATAAAATATGTAATAAAAATAAAAGTAAAACTGCCATATGATACATCAATCACATGTTCGGGTATTTAAACAAAATAATTGAAAGCAGGATCTCAAAGAGGTATTTGGACATCCATGATCATTGCAATGTTATAGCTAAGAGGTGGAAGCCTCCCAAAAGTCCACTGGCAGATGAATATATAAGAAAAATATATTATATATATGCAATGGAATATCATTCAATCTTTCAAGAAAACAGAAATCTTGTCATATGTACAATATCGATGAACCTTGAAGACATTATGCTAAGTGCAATAATCCTCATGAAAAGAAAAATACTGTATGATATCACTTATGTGAGACATGTAAAGTAGTCAAATTCACAGAAATAAAGTAAACAAAAGTCCCTGGTTTTTTTCCAGAGGCTGTGGGGAGTGGGAAATGGGGAGTTCTTTTTTAATGGGTACAGACTTTCAGTTTTGTGAGATAGAAAATACATGGAGATTTATTTCAAAACAATGTGAATATACTTAACATTGCTGAATTATGCACTTAAAAATGGTTAGATAGTAAATTTTATGTTCTATTTTTACCCCAATTTAAAAGAAATTTTATTTTTCCATGAAGTCACTATGGAGGTACAGGAAATTTTGACAACCTCCCCTCCCCACAAAGCCCAGGCCTAATTTGCAGATTGTACAAGTTATATTAGGGAAAGGTGACATTAGAATAAGTAGGGATGGTAAAACTGTAATCTTGGTGGAGCTTTAATTTTAGTTTTGCTTTTCATGGACAATATATAATTGATGGATATATGAAATGATTTTTTTAAGTTTTATTTTAATCACCCAGTAATGTACTCCATAATCCTCATCACCTATTTCACCCATCCCCTACACAACTCCCTTCTGGTAACCATCAAATTGTTCTTTATAGTTCTTTTTTTTTTCTCAATTTGTTCTTTATAGTTCTTTCTTGCTTCTCTCACACTTTTTATCCCTTTGCTCATCTCTTTTGTTTCTTAAGTATCACATATGAATGGAATCATATGGTATTTGTCTATCACTGACTGACTTATTTCACTTTGCATTACACTCTCAGGCTCTATCCATGTCTTTGCAAATGGCAAGATTTCATTCTTTTATATGGCTGGATAATATTCCATTGAATATATATACCATATCTTCTTTACCCATTCATCAATTCATGGACACTTGGACTGCTTCCATATCTTGGCTATTGTAATAATGTTACTCTAAATATAGGGGTGCATGTATCCCTTTAATTTAGTGTTTTTGTTTTATTTAGGTAAATACCCAGTATTGCAATTGCTGGATCATAGGGTAGTTTTTTCTTTAACTTTTGAGAAATCTCCATACTGTTTTCTGGAGTGGCTACACCAGTTTGCATTCCCAACTGTGCAAGAGGGTTCCTTTTTCTCCACATCTTCACCGACACCTGTTGTTTCTTGTGTTGCTGATTTTAGCCATTCTGATAGGTGTGAGGTACATATGTAATTGTAGTTTTGATTTGCATTTCCCTGATAATCAGTGATGTCGAACATCCTTTTATGTTTCTGTTGGTCATCTGTGGGTCTTCCTTGGAGAAATATCCCTTCACATCTTCTGCCTATTTTTAATTGGGTTATTTGGTTTTGGGATATTGAGGTGTATCAAGTCTTTATATATTTTGGATATAAGTTGGATATTTCATTTGCAAATATCTTCTCCTATTCTGTAGGTTTCCTTTTAATTGTGTTGATTGTTCCCTTTGCTGTGCAGAAACTTTTTATTTTGATATAGTCCCAATAGTTCATTTTTACTTTTATTTCCCTTGCCTCAGGAGACATCTGGAAAAATGTTGCTATGGCTGATCAGGATTACTGCCTGTGCTCTCTTCAAGGATTTTTATGGCTTCATGTCTCACATTTATGTCTTTAATCCATTTTGAGTTTATTTTTGTGTATGGTGAAAGAAAGTGATCCAGGTTCATTCTTTTGCATATGACTGTCGAGTTTTCTCAACACCATTTGTTGAAGAGACTGTCTTTTTCTCATTGGATATTCTTTCCAGCTTTGTCAAAGATGAACTGACCATATAATTGTGGGCTTCTTTCTGGGTTTCCTGTTCTATTCTACTGATTTATGTGTCTATTTTTTGCCAATACCGTATTGTTTTAATTACTACTGCTTTGCAATATAACTTAAAATCTGGAATTGTTATATCTACAGTTTTGTTCTTTTGTTAAAAAAGATTTTATATATTTGGTTGTCAGAGAGAGAGAGCACAAACAGAAGGAGAAGTAGGCAGAGGGAGAAGCAAGCTCCCTGCTGAGTAAAGCAGGCTCCCATGACCCTAGGATCATGACCTGGGCTGAAGGCAGATGCTTAACCAACGGAGCCTACAGCTCTGTTCTTCTTTTTCAACATTGCTTTGGCTATTTGAGGTCTTTTATGGTTCCATACAAATTTTAGTATTGTTAGTTCCAGCTCTGAAAAAAATGTTGGTATTTTGACTGGGATTGCATTAATTGTGTAGATTGCTTTGGGTAGTATAAACATTTCAACAATATTTTTTATTCTAATCCATGAGCATGGAATGTCTTCCCATTTCTTTGCACAATCTTGAATATCTTTCATCAGTGTGTTATAGTTTTTGGAGCACAAGTATTCACATCTTTGGTTACCTCTATTCCTAGGTATCTTATTATTTGGGATGCAATTGTAAATGGGATTATTTTCTTAATTTCTTTTTCTACTGCACCATTATTGGTTTATAGAAATGCTATAGATTTCTATACAATTATTTTGTATCCTGCAAATTTATGAATTTGTTTATCAATCTTAGCAGATTTTTGGTGGAATCTTTTAGGTTTTCTATCTGTAATGTCATGTCATATACAAATAGCGAAAATTTTACTTCTACCTTATCAATTTGGATGCATTTTATTTCTTTTCATTGTCTGATTTCTTTGGCTAGGAATTCCAGACCTATGTTGAATAAAAGTGGTAAGATGGGCATGTCTGTCATGTTCTTGACCTTAGGGAAAAGGCTCTTTTTCCCCATTGAAGATAGTATTAGCTGTGGGTTTTTCATATATCATTTATTATGTTGAGGCATGTTCCCCTAAATCTACTTTGTTGAGGGTGTTAAAATTAATGGATGTTTATTTTATGGACATATACTTTGGCAAATACTTTTTCTTTATCTATTGAAGGGATCGTATGGTTCTTATCCTTTTTCTTATTGATGTGATGTATCATATTGATTGATTTGTAAATATTGAACCACATTTGCAACCCAGGAATAAATCCCACTTGATTGTGGGAAATAATTTTTTTAATGTATTGTTGAATTCAGTTTGTTAGTATTTTTTTGAGGATTTTTGAAACTATGTTCATCATGGATATTGGCCAGTAGTTCTCTTTTTGGGAGCATCTTTATCTGGTTTTGGTATCAGGGTAATGCTAGCCTCATAGAATTAATTGGGAATTTTTCCTTCTTTCCTGTGCTTTGGAATGGTTTGAGAAGAATAGATATTAACTCTTAGTTAAATATTTTTTAGAATTAGCCTATGAGATAGTAGAGGAAGATGGCAGTGGAGCAGGAGGACCCTAGACTGGCCTCATTACACAAACAAAACTAGATAATGATCAGATCATTCTAAATACCCCAGAAAGAGGCATAAAACTGATAGAACAAACTCCACAACTAAACTAAAGGAGAGAAGAGGCCACACTGAAGAGGTAGGAAGCGAAGAGACAGGGTTTAGGGGAGAAATGGATCATGGGTGCTGCAGAGGGGAGGAAGGCATTGACTCAGAGAAGAGAAAGAGAGACAGGAGCACACAGGGGAGCACAAAAGGAGAACATCTACCCAAAACTTATGAATTGGAAAACAAGAGTTCTTGCAACCAATCAATAGGGCTTAAAGCCTGGGGTTTTAAAGGTCAGTGGGCTTGGCTAAGATAAGGCCTGGAGGGCACTGTGTTGCTCCTGGAGAGAAGGTAGGCAAACAACTCGGAGGCAGACAGTGTGGAAACAGCCATCTGAAGAGTGCCTGGGAAAAACAGTGGAGAGATTATTTGTTCTTTTGGAGTGCATACCCCAGAGGCAAGCATTAGTGGAGACACCTCTCTGGGAACAAAGGAGCTGGTGACACCATTTTCAGTCCCCTGCCTCTCAACATAAAAACAGAGCCAACTGCTGGAAGCAGTGCAGTGCCAATACTCGCTTCCTAACTTGGTTACACCAAGTCCCACCACCCTGTGCTATAGTGGATCTACCTTTCTCAGTCATAAATGTTGCAGTCCCAGTGAAGTGGGCTACTCCTGCAGAAGACCAGCACAAACCCTTGCCTATAGCACATTTCTTAACCAGAGAGTTCTGCAGGGCCTCAGTTCTGGTGGCAGTGGTGACAGATATCATTTCACAAGCAGATCAGAGCACACCTACTTGAAAATCACCACATTAAGACCAGGGACCAAACACTGCCCACAACAGGCAAGTAGGGCCTCTGTAGATAACGGACCTGAAGGACCAAGCAGCCAAAACACAATAGCAGAGCACATGCAGCATACACTGGAGACACTTCTTGAATCACAAAACCCTGGGCACTATATGACCTCTTCAGATGGCAATTACCTTCAGGAACAGGAGACATAACTGTCTTTTCTAATACAGAAAAGAAGGCAGGGACATAGAGAAAATGCAATGACAGGGTAATTTATCCCAAATGAAAGAATGGGATAAAGCCATGGCCAGAGGTCTAAGTGAAATGGATACAAGTAACATGCCTGATTGAGAAGTTGAAGTAACAATCATAAAGATTTTCACTGGCCTTGAGAAAAGAATAGAGGACATCAGTGAGACTCTCACCACAGAGATAAAAGAGTTTAAAAAGATGCAGTCAGAGATAATGATTGCAATAAACGAGATTAGAAAGAGATTTGATGCAATAAACAGCAGGCTGGAAAAAACAGAGGAATGAATTAGTGACCTAGAAGACAAAGTAATTGAAATTAATAAAGCTGAACAAAAGAGAGAAAGAAGAATTACAGAACATGGGAATAGATGCAGGAAACTCAGTGACTCCATCAAATGTAATAGCATCCATATTATAGGAGTTCCAGAAGAAGAAGAGGGAAAAGGGGGCAAAAATTTATTTGAAGAAATAATAGCTCAAAACTTCCTTGATTTGGGGAAAGAAACAGAGGCTCCAGATACAGGAGGCTTAAAGAAATCTCATCAAAATGAAAAAAAGCAGGCCAATACCAATACCAAATTAAATTTGTGCAATAGAGTGATAAAGAAAAAGTCCCAAATGCAGCAACACAAAAGATGTCCTTAATTTTTTTTCTTATTATGTTATGTTAGTCACCATAAATACATCATTAGTTTTTGATGTAGTGTTCCATGATTCATTGTTTGTGTATAACACCCAGTGCTCCATGAAATACAGGTCCTCCTTAATACCCATCACTGGGCTCACCCATTCCCCCACCCTTCTCCCATCTAAAACCCTCAGTTTGTTTCTCGGAGTCCACAGTCTCTCATGGTTCTGTCTCCCCCTCCAATTTCCTCCCCTTCATTTTCCCTTCCTTTTCCTAATGTCCTCCATGCTATTCCTTATGTTCCACAAATAAGTGAAAAGATATAATTGACTTTCTCTGCTTATTTCACATAGCATAATCTTCTCCAGTCCCTCCCATGTCAATGCAAATGGTGGGTATTCATTCCTTCTGATGGCTGACTAATATTCCATTGTATATATGGACCACACCTTCTTTATCCACTCATCTGTTGAAGGGCATCTCAGCTCTTTCTACAGTTTGGCTACTGTGGACATTGCTGCTATGAACATTAGGGTGCATATGGCCCTTCTTTTCACTACATCTGTGTCTTTGGGGTAAATACCCAGTAGTGTAATTGCTGGGTCATAAGGTAGCTCTATTTTTAATTTTTTGAGGAAACTCCAGACTGTTTCCATCAGGGAAATTCAAATTAAAACCATATTGAGATATCACCTTACACCAGTTAGAATGGCAAAAATTGACAAGGCAAGAAACAACAAATGTTGGAGAGGTTGTGGAGAAAGGGGAACCCTCTTACACTGTTGGTGGGAATGCAAGTTGGTACAGCCACTTTGGAAGATGTCCTTAAATTACAAGGGAAAACCCATAAGGTTAGGTGGAGATTTTTCTTTCTTTCTTTTTTTAAATAGAGAAAAATTTTAATTAATTAATTAATTCTTTTTAGTTTCAAGTTTTTATTTAATTTCCAGTTAGTTAACATATAGTGTAATATTAGGTTCAGGAGTAGAATTTAGTGATTGATCAGTACAACATATAACACCCAGTGCTCATCACAAGTGAAATCTGGCAAACCACAAGTGAGTGGTATGATATATTCAATGTGCTGAATGAGAAAAATTTGCATCCAAGGTTACTCTATTCAGCCAAGGTATTGTTCAGAATAGGAGAGATAAAATTTCCCAGATAAACAGAAATGAAAGGATTCCATGACCACTAATCCAGCCCTGCAAGAAATATTAAAGGGGACAGTTTGAGTGGAAGGGGCAGACCAAAAGTTACAAAGACAAGAAAATATCAGAGAAAATCTCCAGAAAGAACAACAAAATAAGTAATGACTTGGCAATCAATTTCTATCTATCAATAATTACTATGAATGTAAATGCACTAAACACACCAATAAAAAGATATAGGGTATCATAATGGATAAAAAACAAGACCTGGGGCACCTGAGTGGCTCAGTTGGTAATGCATCCAACTCCTGATTTTGGCTCAGTTCATGATCTCAGAGTCATAGAATCAAGCCCTGTGTTGGGCTCCACACTCAGCACAGAGTCTGCTTGAGATTCTGTCTCTCCGTCTCCCTCTGCACCTCCCCCAACATACACACTCAAATAAATAAATAAAATACATAAATAAAATCTTTAAAAAAAAGAAGACCCATCTATATGCTGTTTACAAGAGACACATTTTGGACCTAAGGAAACCTGCAGACTGAAAGTGAGGAGATAGAGAAATGTTTATCAAACAAATGAACGTCAAAAGAAAGCTGAGTGGCAATACATATATCAGACAAGCTAAACTTTAAAACAAAGACTGTAACAAGGGACATAGAAGGGCATTATATAATAATAAAGGGGACAATCCAACAAGGAGATCTAACAATTATAAATATTTATGCACCCAGCATGTGAACACCTAATACATAGAGCAGTTAATGGCAAAGATAAAGGAATTAATTGATAGCAATACAATAATAGTAGAGGACTTTAACACCATACTTACCTCAATAGACTGATCATCTAAACAGAAAATCAACAAGGAAACAGTAGCTTTGAATGACACACTGGACTAGATGGACTTAGCAGATATATTCAGAACATTCACCCTAAAGCAGCTGAATATACATTTTTATTTGAGAGCATATGGCACATTCTCCAGAATAGATCACATACTGGGTCACAAATCAGGCCTCAAAAAATAGAAAAAAATTGAAGTCTTACTATGCACTTTTTCTGACCACAACATTGTGAAACTAGATGTCAACCACAAGAAAAAAATCTGGAAAGAACACAAATAGATTGAGGTTAAGCAGCATGCTACTAAGCAATGAATGGATTAACCAGGAAATCAAAGAAGAAATAAAAAAAATACATGGAAACAAATGTAAATGAAAACACAGTGATCTAAAAACCTTTGGGTTGCAGCAAAATTGGCCCAAAGAGGGAAATATATAACATTACAGGTCTACCTTAAGAAGCAAGAAAAATCTCAAACAAATAACCTAACCTTACACCAAAAGGAGATAGGAAAGAACAATGAATGAAGCCGAAAGCCAGCAGAAGGAAGGAAATAAAGATTAAAGCAGAAATAAATGATACAGAAACTTTTAAAACAATAGAACAGATCAACGAAACCAGGAGCTTGTTCACTGATAAATTAATAAAGTTGATAAATCCTCAGTCAGACTTATCAAAAAGAAAAGAGAGAGGACCAAAGTAAGTAAAATTTTAAAAAATGAGAATGCAGAAATAACAATCAACACCACAGAGACACAATTATGAGAGAATATTATGAAAAATTATATTCCAACAAATTGGACAGCCTGGAAGAAATGAATAAATTCTTAGAAACATATAAACCAGCAAAACTCAAAAAGGGAGAAATAGAAAACTTTAACAAACTTATAACCAGTAAAGAAATGGAATTGGTAATAAAAAAATCTCCTAACAAACAAAAGTCCGGGACCAAATGGCTTCAGAGGTGATTTCTAGCAAACATTTAAAGAAGAGTTAATACCTATTCTCAAACTATTCCAAAAAATAGAAAAGGAAAGAAAACTTCTGAACTCATTCTACGAGGTCAGAAATACCCTGATACCAAAAATCAGATAAAAGACTCCACTAAAAAAGAAAACTACAGAACAATATCCCTTATAAACATGGATGCAAAAGTTCTCAAAGAGATTTTACCAAACCGAATCCAACAGTACATTAAAAGAATCATTCAGCACAATCAAGTGGGATTTATTCCTGGGCTCCAAGGGTGGTTCAATATTTGCAAATCAATCAACATGATACATCACATTAATAACAGAAAGGATAAGAGCCATATGATCTTTCCAATAGATGAAGAAAAAGCATATGACAAAGTATAACATCCATTCACAATAAAAATCCTCAACAAATTAAGGTCTGAGGGGAATATACTTCAACATCATAAAGGGCATATAGAGAGCACCGAATCCTAACCACTAGACCACCAGGGACATATAAAAAAAAATGACAGCTAATGTCATCATCAAAGAGGAAAAACTGAGAGCTTTTTCTTTAACCCCAAGAGCAAGACAGGGATGTGCAGTCACTACTGTTATTTAACATAGTACTGGAAGTTCTAGCTACAATAATCGGACAACAAAAAGAAATAGAAGGAATTCTAATCAGCAAGGAAGAAGTCAAACTTTCACCATTTACAAATGACATGATACTCTCTATAGAACACCTGATAGACTCCACCAAAAATTTGCTAGAACCGATACATGAATTCAGTAAAGTAGCAGGATACAAAATCAACGTACAGATATCTATTGCTTTTTTAACACTAATAATGATGCATTAGAAAAATAAATTAAGGAATCAATCCCATTTACAATTACATGAAAAACCATAAAATAACTAGGAATAAACTTAACCAAAGAGGTGAAAGGCCTGTATTCTGAAAACTATAAAATATTGATGAATGATGGGGAGGAGTTAAGATGGAGTAGTAGGAGGACCCTATGTTTGCCTTAAACACAGCTAAATAAATATCAAATCATTCGGAACACCCAGGAAATCTTTCTGAGGACTGAGAGAACAAACTTCAGAATTAGAGGGAGAAAAGAGAACTCATCATGGAAGGTACGATGTGTGGAGATATGATCTGGGGAAGAAAAAAATCACTGGTGCTGCAGAGGGAAGGGAGTTCTAATCAGGGACAGAGGAGAAAGAGAGAGAAAGAGAGAACAGAGTGCAGGGCATTGTACAAGAAAAATACTTCCCCAAAACCACTGATGGGGGAAAAAAAAGGGGATGATTGTTGCAAGTTTTACAAGGAGTGGAGCTCAAAGTCTGATGTTTTAGAAGTCCACACCATAACCAGGTGGAGCCTGGTGGGCATAGAGGTTCTCATGTGGAGAAGGAGGGCAGAGGCCCAGGAGCAGACAGTGCAGGCTGAGGATCCCCTGGGTGACACTGCGAGAAACACTTCCCCTTCTTTGACACTTGGGAGAGGTGGCACTGCCTCTCCAGGGACGAAAGAGCAGGCAAGTGCCATTGAGCTGCCCCATTCATTAGCAAACAAGCAGAGATGCCTGCTGAGAGCAGCTACCCTGGATGCTGGCTTTTTGCTGTACTTTACCCAAAACTCTAAGCCCCTGCGTGTTCATATGACTGCCCTTCTGGGACAAACAGCACGAGCCACAGTGCAGTGAGACCCTCTCCCAGAGGTTCAGTGTGGTCTGTGCTGTTCCCAGTCCCTAAAACTTGGAGTTTTGAAACCCAGACAATGTTCCTGAAATAAAACACAGGAGCACTGTCCTGGTGAGTGGTCACAGACAGGATGAAAGCAGGAATCTGAGGGATTCTTGGGGAAAAGGAGGGCAGATTGTTTCCTCTTATGTGAAGGCTTCCTGAATAGCAGCAGGCAAAAACTCCCCTCTCTGGGGCCAAGAAAGCCAGCTGATGGCATTTTTACCCCTGCCCATCAGCACTGATGGACTTCAGTGAGCAGTGCAGTGCTCACAATGGAAGCTTGAGCTGCTTACACCAGCCCTGCCCCACTTGTGCTCTGTAGGTGCTTTTAAAGTGGGACAAGTGTGCCTGAGAGTCAAAGCAGCAGCAGGCCCATCCCCCCAGAAGACCAGTACAAACCCCCACTTGCACCAAGTCTACTGACCATAGAATGCTTCAAAGCTTCAGGTCTAGGGGAAATAAGACCTAGCATCTTTTAACAAGCAGACCAAAATGCACCTAGTTAAAACTTGCCACACAGAAGACAAGTTTCAAACAATCCCCACTGCAGTCAAGGTGAAACTCTGCAGAGGACTCACCTGAGGGAAAGACCAGCCAAAACAAAACAACAGAGTGCACACAGCATACACCAGAAACACGTCATGAAGCAGCATGCCTTGGACAGTATAGAACCTCTTCTTAATACTGGCATTACTCTCAGGAACAGGAAATATAACAGGCTTTTCTAACAGACAGAAGGCAGATGCATAGACAAAATTCCAAGATGGAGGAATTCATCCTGAAAGAAAGAATAAGAAGAGGTCATGGCCAGGGATCTAATTTAAAAAGATATAAGTAATATGCCTGAACCAGATTTTCAAATGACAATCATAAGGATACTAGCTGAGCTTGAGAAAAAAGCATAGAAAACACCAGGGAGTCCTTTACCACAGAGATAAAGACTTAAAACTAGTCAGTCCAAAATAAAAAATGCTATAACAGGTGCAAATGGACTGGATGTAGTGACCACAAGGATGGAAGAAACAGAGGATCAAATAAGTGATATAGAAGATCAAGTTATGTAGACTTAGTGAACTCAGTGACTCCATAAAACACAGTAACATTCATATCACAGGACTCCCAGAAGAAGAAGAGAGGGATAAAGGGGTAGAAGGATTATTTGAGCAAATTATAGCTGAAAACATCCCTAATCTTGGGAAGGAAACAGACATACAAATACAAAAGGGACAGAGAACTCCCATCAAAATCAACAAAAGCAGGCCAACACCAAAATATATCATTAAAATTTTGCAAAATACAGAGATAAGGAAAGAATCCTGGAAACATCTATGGAAAAGAAATCCCTAAACTTACAAGAAAACACAAAAAACGTTAGCAGCAGATCTGTCAACAGAAACGTGACAGGCCAAAAGAGAATGGTATGATATATTCAACATGTGCAATGGGAAAAATATGCAGCCAAGAATACTTTATCCAACAAGGCTGTCATTCAGAATAGAAGGAAAGGTAAAGAGTTTCCCAGGCAAACAAAAACTAAAGGAGGTCATGACCACTAAACCAGCCCTGCAAAAAAATATTAAAGAAGACTCTTTGAGTGGGAAAGAAAAACCAAAAGCGACAAAGACTAGAAAGGAACAGAGAAAAACTCCAGAAATACTGATTTTACAGGTAATACAATGACACTAAATACATATCTATCAAAAATCACTCTGGGTGTAAATGGACTAAATGTTCCAATGAAAAGACATAGGGTATCACAATGGATAAACAAAACAAACAAACAAACAAAAACAAGACCCACGTGTATGCTTCCTACAAGAGACTCATTTTAGACCTAAAGACATCTGCCAATTGAAAGTGAGGGGATGGAGAACCATGCTAATGGACACCAAAAGAAAGCCAGAGTAGCCATACTTATATCAGACAAACTAAATTTTAAACCAAAGACCATAACAAGAGGTGAGGAAAGGCACTATATAATAATAAAGGGGTCTATCTAACAAGAAGATCAAACAATTGTAAATATTCATGCCGCCAACTCAGGAGCACCCAAATATATAAAACAATTAATAACAAACATAAATAAAGTCATTGATAATAATACAATAATATCAGGGGACTTTAAGTCTCCACTTACAGCAATGGATCATCTAAGCAGAAAATCAATAAGGAAACAATGGTTTTGAATGAAAACTGGACCAGATGGACTTAACAGATATATTCAGAATACCTCATCCTAAAGCAGATGAATATACATTTTTTTTAGTACACATGGCACATTACCCAGAACAGATCACATACCGGGTCACAAATCAAGCCTCAACAAGTAGAAAAAGATTGAGATCATACCATGCATATTTTCAGATCACAACCCTACAAACCTTGAAGTCAGCTACAAGAAAAAATGTGGAAAGACCACAAACACTTGGAATTTAAAGAACATCCTACGAAGGAACCAGGAAATTAGAAATAAATTTTAAAAATAGATGAATGCAAATGAAAATGAAAAAAAAAATGACAGTCCAAAACTTTTGGGATGCAGAAAAAGTGCTCATAAGAGGGAAGTAGGTAGCAATACATGCCTACCTCAAGAAGCAAGAAAAGTCTCAGATATACAACCTGACCTTACACTGAGGGGAGCTAGAAAAAGAAGAGTAAATAAAGCCTACAGCCAGCAGAAGAAGGGAAATAATAAAGATCAGAGCAGAAATAAATGACATAGAAACAAGAAATAAAAACCCAGAAGAAAAGATCAGTGAAACTAGGAGGTTGTTCTCTGTAATAATTAATAAAATTGATAACACCCTAGCCAGACTTATCAAAAACAAAAGAGAAAGGACCCAAACAAATAAAATCATGAATGAAAGAGCAGACATACACCACAGAAATACAAACCAACCAACAGAAATATAATTATAAGAGAATATTATAACAAATTGTATGCCAACAAGTTGGGCAACCTGGAAGAAACTGACAAATTCTTAGAAACATATAAACTACCAAAACTGAAACAAGAATAGAAAATTTGAATAGACCGATAACCAGCTATGAAATTGAATTGGTAATCAAAGATCTCCCAACAAATAAAAGTTCAGGGCCAGTTGGTTTTCCAAGGGAATTTTACCAAACAGTTGAAGAAGAGTTAATACCTATTCTTAAACTGTTCCAAAGAATAGAAATGGAAGGAAAACGTCCAAACTAATTCTACAAGGCCAGCATTACCTTGATTCCAAAACCAGACAAAGACCCCCTAAAAAAGAGAATTAGAGGCCAATTTCCCTGATGAACATGGATGCAAAAAATTCTCAAGAAGATACTAGAAAATCAAACCCAACAGTACATTAAAAAAATTATTCAAGATCAAGTAGGATTTATTCCTGCAAGAGTGGTTCAATACTCACAAATCAATCAATATGATACACCACATTAATAAAAGAAAGGATAAGAACCGTATGATCCTTTCAATAAATGCAGAAAAATCATTTGACAGAGTACAACATCCATTCTTAATAAAAAAAATCCTCAATAAAGTAGGGATTGAGGAAACATCCCTAAACATCATAACGGCCATATACAAAAGACCCACAGCTAATATCCTCCTCAATGGGGAAACAGTGAAAGCTTTTCCTCTAAGGTCAGGAACAAGAAAAGGATGTCAATTCTCACCAATGTTTTTTAACATAGTACTGAAAATCTTAGCCTCAATAATCAGACAACAAAAAGAAATAAAATGCATCCAAATAGGCAAGGAAGAAGTCAAACTTTCACTATTCACAGACACCATGATACTCTGTGTAGAAAACCTGAAAGACTCCACCAGAAAATAGCTAGAACTGATACACAAATTCAACAAAGTCACAGGATGTATAATCAATGTACAGAAATGTTTGCATTTCTATACAGCAATAATGAAGAAACAGAAAAGGAAATGAAGAAATCAATCCCATTTACAATTGCACCTAAAACCAAAAGATACTTAGGAATAAACCTAACCAAAGAGGTAAAATATCTGTACTCTGAAAATTATAGAATCCATGAAAGAAACTGGTGATGACACAAATAAATGGAAAAACATTCCATGCTCATGAATTGGAAGAAAAAATATTGTTAAAATGTCTATACTGCCCAAAGCAATCCACACATATAAGGCAATTTCTATCAAAATACCACCAGCATTTTTGACAGAGCTCTAACAAACAATCCTGAAATTTGTATGGAACCAAAAAAGACCCCAAATTGTCAAAGCAATCTTAAAACAGAAAACCAAGGCTGGAGGCATCACATATCTGGACTTCAAGCTATATTGAAAAACTGTAGTCAGGAAGACAGTATGGTACTGGCACAAAAACAAACAAAAAGATCAATGGACTAGAATAGAAAACCCAGAAATGGACCTATAACCATATGGTCAAATAATCTCTGACAAAGCAGAAAAGAATATCCAATATAAAAAAGACAATCTCTTCAACAAATGATGTTGGGAAAACTGGACAGCAACATGAAAAATAATGGTACTGGACCATATTCTTACACCATACGCAGAAATAAATTCAAAATGAATGAAAAATCTAAATGTGAGACAGGAAACCACCAAAATTATAGAAGAAAACACATATGGCAGCAACCTCTTTGAAATCAGCCATAGCAACTTCTTACTAGGCACATCTCTGGAGGCAAGGGAAACAAAAGCAAAAATAAACTATTGGGACTTCATCAAGATAAAAAGCTTCTGTATAGTGAAGGAAACAATAAAGCTAAAAGGCAACCTTCAGAATGGGAGAAGATATTTGCAGTGACATATCTGATACAGGGTTAGTATCCAAAATCTATAAAATACTTATCAAACTCAACACCCCAAAACAAATAATTCAGTTAAGAAATGGGCAGAAGACATGAATAAAGATTTTTTTTTCAAAGAAGACATATGGATGGCTAACAGACACATGAAAAGATGCTCAATATCACTCATTATCAGGAGAATACAAATAAAAACCATGATGAGATATCAACTCATACCAGTCAGAATGGCTAAAATGAACAACGCAGGAAATCACAGGTGTTGACTGGGATGCAGAGAAAGGAAAACCCTCTTACACTGTTGGTGGGAATGTAAATTGGTGCCACCACTCTGGAAAACAGTATGTAAGTTCCTCAAAAGCTAAAAATAGAACTACCCTATGATCCAGTTTGCACTACTAGGTATTTACCCAAAGGATACAAACATACTGATTCAAAGAGGCACATGCACCCTGATTTATAGCAGCATTATCAATAGTAACCTAATTATGGAAAGAGCCCAAATGTCCATAGATTGATGAATGGATGAAGAAGAAGTAGTATATATAAACAATGGAGTATTAGCCATCCAAAAGAATTTAATCCTGCCATTTGCAACAGCATGGATGGAACTAGAGAGTCTTATGCTAAGCAAAATAAGTCGGTCAGAGAAAGACAAATACCATATGATTTCACTCATATGTAGAATTTAAGAAACAAAACAGCTGAACATAAGGGATAGAAAAAAATAGAGGGAGGCAAACCATAATACACTTTAAGTATAGGGAACAAACAGAAGATTGATAGAAGGGAGATGAGCTAAATGGGTGATGGGTATTAAGGAGGAAACTTGTGAAGAGCACTGGACATTATATATAATATGTAAAATTATATTTATTACATATTTACTGATGAATTACATATTATATTAACATATGATATATTAAGATATATTAATATATTAATATAATATATAATGTACTATATATTTAGTGATGAGTATATATATTATGTATTAAATATTTAGTGAAGAATCACTAAACTCCACTCCTGAAACCAATATTACACTATATGTTTACTTACTAGAATATAAATAAAAAATCAATAAAAATATTTAAGTAATTTGTGATATTTCTATATATGCTTTCATGATTAAAAATTGTACAATTAGGCTGTTTGTTATTAAGTTTGGTGAAGATTTCTAGCAGCGGCCTGAATGTTCTAAGGAGAAAAGTCTCCTGGCAAGGTTAATAATTGCCTCAAGGAGGCCTTGTGTTTTGATATCCCCTTTTGTTAGAAATGATGAGTGTGTTATACAACTATTAGTTATTATGGATATTATGAGTGTAAAGTCATATAGCTATGGTTTCATTGGCACTGGAAGGGATAGAGATCATGTAGTTCATTATAAAATGAGAGTACTGGGGTTTCAAGTGTTTAGAAAAATATTGAGCAGACATTTGGCATTTCTTCAGGATCTCTGACTGGTTCCTGAAGGGCTTTCTTAGAGTAAGTCTCCCAGATCCCAACTGTTCAGGGTTTAAATGGTCTTTGGTGGTTTTGGAGGCTATGAATCATTTTGGATTTTAGCAATGTGGACTGAAAAGACATTGGTGTGAGAATCACCAGGTTTTAGAGGATGTCCATTAACCTCATGGTGTTTGGTAGCAAAGATTTATAAGTTCCAATGTTTGCACACCCCAGGAGGATCAAAAATAATTTACTTTTTCTTTACTATGTCACTGTAGCAGGAAAGAATAAAATCCTATGCTAACCATGAAAAATTACATCCATCATCTCCAGCCCTGGAAATGAAATTAATCCTGAAAAGTGCAAATTTTTGGCTCCCTCAGTGAATCACTTGGCAGCACACAAATAATATACCAGTGGGTTTTGTGTCTCAGAATGAATCATATTTATTTTCAGCATTAAGAGTCCATATCACTCAGTCTTCCCAGGGTAGCATACTAGGAACCAGTCAAAAAGTTGGGTTTAGGACTTCACTTTCATTCAATTTAGTCTAATTGCTGTGTTGTGTCCTTTCAAAAGACAGGCACTATTTTAAGTAGCTAGATAATGGCAGGAACATATGTTCATTTCACAGCTCACACAGACAAAACCACACTCTCTATTTCTATTTAAATCCATACTGAAACCCATAAAATGTTCATTCTTTATTTGACAGCTTTGGAAAGACCATCTCCATAGAAACCATCACTGTAATTGATATTCATATATGGGTATTAGTTTGAACAGATCAGGAGATAACTCTTTCAAACTTAACAGGATAGCTGTTAAAAATGCTCAAGTTAACCTCCAGTGTAAATATATGAAAGTATAGGTATTTGTAGTAAATTCATCCTTCTTTTGATTTCCAAGTAGAAATTTTAATTGTGTCATGACATGCGTGAGAAAATTTATGTATTTGATTACTTTGGACACAAAAGTTATTCAAGAATGATTCATTTTATGCCATATATGTCAACTGTATATTTAATTTGGACACTTTTTTTTAAGCAAGAACAAATACATCATTTCAATGCAAACTGGGCTGAGCATACCATTTAAAGATTATTGTGAAGTGAGATTCTTCAGAGCATGAATAAATTCAGAAACATAAAAAAAAATTCAGGACATTATTACACCAACAAAAAGTTGACTATACACCAACAAATTTTACAAATTAATTATATAATATTTAAGCACTTTGCCACTTGACTAAGCTTGTTATCCCAAATTAATGTAATTTAATAGCAATTTTTGAATATATATAGAATGTTTTCTGTATCTCTTTCTCTCAATTCCAAATAAACTAATCGTATTTCTTCTTGCTTCCAGGGCTCTATCATCTTTTTAGGTAATAATCTTCTATAAAGTTCCATTTTCTTACTAGTAATACTCTTCTAAAATAGCTATACTTTAGACCAGCATGGAGCAGGATATGAAGAGAAAGCAAGCAAAGAACCATGATAAGGTCAGAAGTATAATGAGTTTGTTGAAAATCCTTAAAAGGAAGGAACTATTTAATATATTTTATTATAGTAAGAAAGCAAGTGATCAGTAAATGTGATCACATTAGTATAACATTTAATTTTCCTGATAGCCCTATGATGTCAGAATATCATTTATCCTTATTACACTCAGTTTACAGATAAGGAAACTGTGGTTATACCCAGATACCTTCTCTTCCATATGAATTTTAAAACTCATTTAGTTCAGTCCTAAGGACATTCACATTTGGATTATGACTGGAACTCAATTAAATTACTGACTTGTTAGTATAGAGAAAGAGTACTACTACATAAGGATGCCTATATCAGGATGTTATATGCAGCATGACTTCTAATAGTACAAAAATTGGAAGTGATCTGAATAATCATCAATAGAAGAATACATCATCATGTATACAAACTACAGATTTTTGTTTTTCTAGTAAAAGGAATGCATTATATCTTTATATCTTGACCTAGATGGTTATCTGAGATACTTTATTAATTGCAAATGCAATTTAAACAACAATGTGTATAGCATTATCTCATGTTTTAAAGACAAGGGTATGGAAAAGATTAGATATAAATATAAGACAGAAGACATTAGTTATCTCAGTGGAGCACACATAGAGAGGAGTTGGGGACAATTATTCTTTATTGTTTATATTTTTGATACATATTATAATGATCACACATTAATTTTGTAATTAAAAAATTACTTAGTAATGTCTTTAAAAATTAGAACAAACAGCATAATACTATAGTGATTT
The DNA here is from genome assembly GCF_037043125.1 of Eumetopias jubatus. Taxonomy (NCBI): domain Eukaryota; kingdom Metazoa; phylum Chordata; class Mammalia; order Carnivora; family Otariidae; genus Eumetopias; species Eumetopias jubatus. The sequence goes on from NW_028274817.1 coordinate 56,651,455, forward strand.
TCTCTAAGTTATGGATAATGGTTGCTTATGTTTTTCACTTTTTTTTTACTTTTGTAGCATGAACAAAATTCATTTTATTGGAGCAATATCTACTTCACAGAGTTGCTGTGAAGATTATGTGAATAATAAACATGAAGCCTCTGCCAGATAGTAGACTTTTGATAATAGCTGTTTCAGTCATAGAGTTAATAAGTCAGAAGAGAAATAATTTTATTTAGTTGCAGAGATAAGGAAGGTAGCATTTGAGAAGATCAGAAGAAAGGGTGAGGTTTCCACAGGTGAATGTGGAGTAATGGGCAAGGAGATGACAAACACAGGATGTGTTTAGGAAAGTTAATTGCAAGAAATGTGCTTTTAACTAAGCAAAGGGGTGAAAGACCTGTACTATGAAAACTATAAAACACTGATGAAATAGACTGAAGATGACACAAACAAATGGAAAAATATTCCATGCTCATGGATTGGAAGAATTAATATTTTTTAAATGTCCACATTAACCAAAACAATCTACAGATTCAATGCAATCCCTATTAAAATACCAGCAGAATGTTTTACAAAACTAGAACAAATACTAAAATTTGTAGAGAGCCACAAAAGACCTTGAATAGCCAAAACAATCTTGAGAAATGAAAACAATGTTGGAGGTATCACAATTCCAGATTTCAAAATTTATTACTACACAGCTGTAATTATCAAAACAGTATGGTACTGGTGCAAAAATAGACACATAGATCAATAGAACAGATAGAGAACCTAAAAATAAACTGACAATTACATGGTCAATTAACCTAAGACAAAGGAGGCAAGAATATACAATGGGGAAAAGGCAGTCTTCTGTAAATGGTACTGGAAAATTGTACAGCTACCTGTTTAAGAATGAAACTGCACCACTTTTTAAAACCATACACAAAAATAAACTCAGAATGGATTAAAGACCTAAATGTGAGACCTGAAGCTATAACAATGTTAGAAGAGGACGCAGGCAGTAATTTCTCTGATATTTGTAGTTCTGACATTTTTGTAGATAAGACAAAGGAAACAAAAGCAAAAGTAAACTATTGGGACTACATCAAACTAAAAAGCTTTTTACCGCAAAGGAAACCATAAACAAAACAAAAAAGGCAACCTACTGAATGGGAGAAGATATTTGCAAATGATGTATCTCATAAAAGGTTAATATCCAAAATATATAAAGAACTGATACAACTCAACAACAATAACAACAAAACCCAAATAATCTGATTAAAAATGGGCAGAAGACCTGAATAGATGTCTTTCCAAAGAAGACATAGAGATGGCCAACAGATACATGAAAAGATGCTCAATGTCACTCATCATTAGGGGAAAACAAATCAAAATCAGAAAGAGATTATCACTTTACACCTGTAAATGGCTAAAATCAAAATCAAAAGCAGAAGAAACAACAAGCGTTTGTGAGGGTGTGGAGAAAAAGGAACCCTTGTACAGTGTTGGTGGGAATGTTAGCTGGTATAGGCAATGGGGAAAGCAATACAATATTCCTGCAAAAATTAAAAATAGAAATACCATATGATCCAATAACTCCACTATTGGGTATTTACCCAAAGGGGAAAAAAACCCCACCATTTTGAAAAGAAATATGCACCCCTATGTTTATTGCAACATTATATGCCACTGTCAAGATATGAAAACAACCTGTATTCATCAATACACAAATGGATAAGAAAGATGTGGTGTATATAGTCAATGGAATATTATGCAGGCATAAAAAGATGAAATTGTGCCATTTGAGAGAACATAGTTGGACCTAGAAGGTATAATGCTAAGTGAAATAATTCAGACTGAGAAAGAGAAATACCATATTATCTCACTCATATGTGGAATCTAAAATAAAAACAAATGAATAAAGAAACAAAACGCAGAATCAGACCTATAAATAGAACAAACTGATGATTGCCAGAGGGAAGGTAGGTGGAGGGTGGACAAAATGGGTGAAGGAGATTGGGAGATACAGACTTCTTATGGAATGAATAAGTCACAGGAATAAAAGTCACAGCATAAGGAATATGGTCAATGATATTATCATAGCAATGTGTGGGGACAGATGGTAGCTATACTTGTGGTGAACTTAGCATAATGTGTAAACTTGTTGAATCACTACATCATACCCCTGAAAGTAATGGAACATTGTGTGTCAACTATACTCAAATAAAAAAAATAAGAAAGAAAGAATCCTATTTGTGAAGAGAAAAGGAAGGTTTTAGATAAATAAAATGGCTAAATGTGCAGGCAAAAAAATAGTGCTTTTAAAAACTGACATTAAGTAAAGGATAGAGGATGATAGTAACTTGATAGAATTTGTTGGTCCAGGAAGTATGTTTGGGGAGAGGGAGAAACCTGAGAATATTTGCAAGGGATTAAAAAAACAAAGATTGAAGGTCAAATTTCAGAATCAATAACTCATTGTTGGAATAAAGTATAGAGGATGAAGGTAGGGATGGATGAGTAGGGTTGTAGCCTTGGCAAAGAAAGTACACCTTATTAAAGACAGAATAAACAAATCAGGGATGCAAAATAATTTTTAAGGTGGATAGAATGAATATTGAGAAAGATTTCATATTGGAAATATTTATTTTCAAAAATAAAGAGCCAAGAAAAGAATAAGGCTAGGGTTGAACATTTTGAATAAAATTAAGAAAGTTTGGGACAATTACAATGGAGAAGACCATAAAGAGTTATTAAAGATACTTAAAGGGACTGGTAATCAGCAGCAAAAACCTAGCTGAGGTCAAATCACATAATCATCATGGTTTAGCAACTTTTTCACCAAAGCCCTGTGCCTAAGAAGTAAAAGTGAATGGTAAGCATCATCCACAACTTGAAATTAGTGTGGCAGAGGGTGCTGGTGTTCCCCCAATACCCACTCTCCCCTTTTTCTACAGTAATAGAACCCATGATTTTAACTTGATACATGGATACTTAGAATAAAGCAACAAGGTATGGCCACATGACTGTTCTGACTGAAATGTGAACAGAAGTGATGCACACAAATTCCAAGTTGCGTCTTTAAAGAGAAAAGGTATGACTTTCCCTTCCTTTATCCCTTTCAAGCAGGTACTAGATGGAATGCAGATGTAAGTTGGGTCATTTTGGACTATATGGATGAGGAGAGCATCCTAAAGATGATGGAACATGAAAATAAAAATAAATGGAGTCTTTATGACTTCACAGAACAAGACATACTAATTTAAGGGGAGTAATGTCACCAAGATGGTGACAATGGTTGTTCCTGATTTTACCCCCTCCCTACAAGAACTAACAGCTATTTAAGAACAATAAACCATTGAGAGAATCCTAGAACACAGGAGTGAGGCTAAAGCTCTCCCCCTGCAGCGTTGAGACCAAAACAGACTGCATTAGGGGATAAGAGAAACAGCTACATGTTGACTGCAATATCCTTCTTCCATGTGAGCAGAGCACCATGCAGACGGTCTCCCCTGAAACTCTGGTTTTTTATTTAAAAAAAAAAGTACCTGGGGGTGGACAACCGGTGCTCCCCAGCAGTTTAGGTTGCTTTGTGGGAGTCCCTACTCTGATCCTGCCCCACAGGGATTGCAAGAGTATCTGCAGGGCTCAACCACTAGGAATCTGACTGTGATGGAGAAGCAGGACAGGGGCTTGCAACAATCAGCATATGGATCTTGGCAGACAAAGTTCATACCTTCAGTGCCTGTCAGTGGTGCACTGTGATCAGAGAACTTGGCAGGGTGCAGATCTGCCTGATTTGGATCCTCAAATCAGGAGATTTGCTGACCCTAGAGCCTGGTTTGTCCAAGCCCAGGCAAGGGGCTGATCCACAGCCCCACCTGTTGTAAAGAGTGTCTCTCAGACACATCTAAACAAAGGCGCTGGTAAGAATACCTGAAAGCTGTGTAGACCAGCAATGCTGAGGTCAAGAGGTGGGTAGAGAGAGCTTATCACCTCCAGAGCAAAGCCAGTGTTGGGCATGGAGGGTTCCCTGGCTATGCAGGGGCAGGGAAATTAATTCATAACCAGAGCTGAAGGTAGCTCCTGACCCCTCCCAACAGATGCTTTTTGGTTAATTGAGAGTTACCTAGAATGACCCCTCTCTTTCCTGCCCAAACAAGAGAGTTGAGACATAATCCCACTGGCAGAGGCTCCTAGTCCCATCTGACCAGAAGGGCTGGAAAGAACACTTGGAAACTGTGTGGCCAAGTGGCAATCAAGCCAAGAGAAGGGCAAGCAGAGCTAAGAGCTTGCATAGAAAGCCAGTGGACCTGTCTGGTTGGGAAACTTGGGACATGGGTCAGCTGGTATTAAGGCAAAAAAAAAAAAGCTTTACCAGCTTTAGAGCTGCTTCTCCCACTACACTCAAGCAAAGAAACTAATTCATAGCCCCACTTATTGCTGAATGCAGCCTGCAGGCTCTTCAACCAGGGAACTTAAGCATGAGAAGCTACACAGCCCATCCCATGGTATTCTTACAGTAGCACTTGATCAGAGAGTGTGGACAAAGTCTTTCCCCATCTGCTGAGCACAAGTGATGGCCTCACTTGACCAGGGAGTCCAGTGCACACTTTTGCCAGATCCAGGTCCCAAAACAATAAGCCATACAAGCCCTGGCTTCCCTTGGCAGGGAATTCATAGTCCCATTTACTAATAAATACAGTATCTAGTTCTGACCATCCAGTAAGCCTGAGCAGAAAATCCAGGCAACCATGGAGACAATCCTACAGACTCACTTGGGTTGGGAACCCAGCCAGCATCTTATATAACTATTCTCAGCCAGTGGCACATGCCACCATCCCTGACCTCAGAGTTTGAACGGTGGCCTCACCAAAAATAGACCCTAATAGCAGGTCCCATGTGCACAAGTACATTACCAGCAGACATACCAAGAAATCCAAGTTGAGCTGAATGATGAAAATCTCTTTCTGCTAAAGCAAGCCTGTAAAGTCCTTAAGAGGAGTTCAATTACTCAAATGCACAGACTACAATATGGAATGAAGGATCATGAAGAACCAAGTAAATATAACAGCACCAAAGGAAAATAATAAAGCTTTAATAAATGATCCTAAAGAAATAAAGATATATGAACTGACACAAAGAATTCAGAATCCTCTTAAAGAATTTTAGGGAACCACAAGAACATAGACAACTAAATGAAATTAGGAAAACTGTATGAACAAAATTAGTTCAACAATACAATAGAAGTCATCAAAAACAAACAAATCCTAGAATTGAAAACATACAATAACTGAACTGAAGAATTAAGAAAAAGTTCACAAGTATATTTGGACCATGCAGAAGTGAGAATCAGTGACCTGGAAAATAGGGCATTAGACATTACCTGATCAGAAGATCAAAAAGAAAAAAGAATGAAAAAAGAGTGAAGAAAGCTTATGAGACTTACAGAGCACACTGAGAAGAAGCAATATTTGCATTATGGGACTTCCAGAAGAGAAAAGATAGAGAAAGGGACAGAAAGCATATTTAAAGCAATAGTGGCTGGGAAGGAGGGAAGATGGTGGAAGAGTAGGGGACCCTCATATCATCTGGTCCCTTGAATTGAGCTAGATATCTATCAAATCATTCTGAATACCTGTGAATTCAACATGAGATCTAAGAAAAGAATTGCTGTAATTCTACAAATAGAAAATCGACCACTTTTTGCAAGGTAGGAGGTGTGAAGAAGTGAATCTGAAGGGATATATCAGAAGATAAAACATGAGGGGAGGGAGCCTTTGGAAGCTGGCTACTGGAAAGTCATATAGCAGTGGACTGCAAAATTGGAACTTTTAGAAGTCTGCTCCTGTGAAGGATGTCCCTGCCTGAAGGATGCTCAGGTGGCAAATTGGGGCAGAATTCTAGGTAGGACAGGGTGGTCTCAGGATCCTCAGGGTCACAGAAAGAACAGGGGTGACTGAGTGCAGCAGAGTTCCCAAGCATCAGAGTGGGAAAGCCTGCTGCAATCAGTGAGCCCAGGAGTGAGCTTTAAGTGAGGTGTTGCCATACACCGCAAACCACAGGAGGAACAGGCCACAGCTCTCCAAACAGGGGCCCAGCAAGCAGCAAAAGCTCTGTGAGATCCCCTCTGTGAGACCCCCCTCCCTCCCCTGGGAAGAGCAGGTCAGTTTCATGCAGGATCAGGCAACCAGTCCCGGAGCAGGGACCCAGGAAGCAGCTGACCATGGTGAGACACCTGTCCCTCCCCTGGGAAGATTGGTGTGGTGTGCACCGCAGGAGTCTACAGAGTTTGGCGCACACAAATGTGCTTAACAGCTTTTCCCTGAGGGGGCACTGAAGAGTGCAGGCTGTGATCAGTTGGCTCCAGGGCTAGAGATCGGGGCATATCCATTTTTTTTTTTTCATCTTCTAAAGCAACACAAAAAGGCTTCAGCGAACAAAAGCCACATAGAGCAACCCCAATCAGCTTACACTGGAGCCTGGCCCCCTGGGAAGGGGCAAGGCAACTCCACCTAGGCAAAGACACCTGAGAATCCGTGCAACAGTCTCCTTCCCAAGAAGACTAACAGTAACATCAGGCTGATACCAAGTCTATTGATCACACAGAACTGAAAATTTTCTGCACTATGGGAAAATAGTATACAGAATTTGGTTTTTTTTCTCATGATTCTTTAGTCTTCCAGTTTAAAATTTTCTCTTTCTTTTTTCCTTTTTGACTAATTTCTTATTTTATCAACTCTTTTTTAAAGTCTTTTTTGAATTTTCATTTTTATATTTACATTTATAGATATATTCTTTATTTTTGGCTTCCTTTCACTGTATTCAATTTTATTTTGTATATATATAAGTTTTTCTTTATTTACACTTTTGAGATCAAGCGTCTTCTAACAAACAGACCAAAATACACCCAGGACCACGTGTATCACCCTGTTCTGTCTACCTCTTTCATTATAGTCTCCCTTCCCCCCTACTTCGTTTTTCTTTTTTGGTTTCTGATCTCTTCTGATTTGCCTAATATACATTTTGCTGGGGTCATGGTTGATATTTTTATTTTTTATTTCTTTTTGTTCTCTTGTTCATCTATTCTTCTCTGGACAAAACCAGAAGGAAAAATTCCCAGAAAAAAGGACAACAGAGAGTAATCACTGCCAGAGACTTAATAAATATGGACATTGGTGAAATGTCAGAGCTAGAATTCAGAAAAACAATTATAAAGACACTAGCTGGGTTCAAAAAAAGCATAGGAGACACTAGAGAATCACTTTCTTGAGAAATAAAAGAACTAAGATCTAATCAGGTTAAAATCAAAAAGGGTATTGCTGAGATGCAATCAACAATGAAAGTTCTTACTGCTAGGATAAATGATGCAGAAGAGAGAATAAGTGATATAAAAGATAAAATTATGGAGAATAAAGAAGTGAGCAAAAGAGAGATAATCAATTATTGGACCATGAGAGGATGATTTGAGAGATCAGCAATACCAAAAAGCAAAACCGTATTAGAATTATTGGGGTTGCAGAGGAAGAAGAAAGAGAGAGAGGGGCAGAAGGTATATTTGAGCAAATTATAGCTGAGAACTTCCCTAATCTGGGGAAGGAAATAGGCATTCAAGTCCAGGAAGGACAGAGAACCCCCATCAAAATCAATAAGAATAGATCAAAACTCTGACATATAATAGTGGATCCTGCAAATTTCAGAAATAAAGAGAAAATCTTGAAAGCAGCTCAAGACAAAAGGTCCTTGACCTACAAAAACAGGAATATTTGACTGGCAGCAGAACTATCCACAGGGACCTGGCAGGTCAGAAAGGGCTGGCATGATATATTCAGGGTACCAAATGAGAAAAACATGCAGCCAAGAATACTTTATCCAGCAAGACTGTCATTCAGAATGAAGGAGAGATAAAGAGCTTCCAGGACGAACAAAAACTAAAAGAATTTATGATCACTAAAACAGCACTGTGAGAAATATTAAAGGGGATCCTGTAAGCAAAGAGAGAACCCAAAAGTAACATAGACCAGAAAGGAACAGAGACAATACACAGAAAGAGTGATTTTACAAGTAATATAATGGCACTAAATTCATATCTTTCAATAGTTACTCTGAATGTAAATGGGTTAAATGCTCTCATCAAAAGACACAATGTATCAGATTGGATAAAAAAGCAAGACCCATCCACATGCTGTCTACGGGAGACTCATTTTAGACCAAAAGCCACCTCCAGACTGAAAGAGAGGGGGTGGAGAAACATCTATCATGCTAATGGACATCAAAAGAAAGCTGGGGTAACAATCCTTATATCAGACAAATTATGATTGGGATGGAATTGAAAGTATAGATTGCTCTGGGCAGCATAGACATTTTATTTTTCTTTATTTTTTAATTTTTTATTGTTATGTTAATCACCATTATTACATCATTAGTTTTTGATGTAGTGTTCCATGATTCATTGTTACTGCATAACACACAGTGCTCCATGCAGAATGTGCACTCTTTAATACCCATCACCAGGCTAGCCCATCCCCCTACCCTCCTCCCCTCTAGAACCCTCAGTTTGTTTTTCAGAGTCCATCATCTCTCATCGTTCGTCTCCCCCTCCGACTTACTCCCCTTCATTCTTCCCCTCCTGCTATCTTCTTTTTCTTTTTTCTTAACATATGTTGCGTTATTTGTTTCAGAAGTACAGATCTGTGATTCAACAGTCTTGCACAATTCACAGCGTTCACCATAGCACATACCCTACCCAATGTCTATCACCCAGCCACCCCATCCCTCCCACCCCCAAACACTCCAGTAACACTCAGTTTGTTTCCTGAGATTAAGAATTCCTCATATTAGTGAGGTCATATGATACATGTCTCTCTCAGATTGACTTATTTCACTCAGCATAACACCCTCCATTTCCATCCACGTCGTTGCAAATGGCAAGATCTCATTCCTTTTGATGGCTGCATAATATTCCATTGTGTATATATACCACTTCTTCTTTATCCATTCATCTGTCAATGGACATCTTGGCTCTTTCCACACTTTGGGTATTGTGGACATTGCTGTTATAAACATTGGGGTGCGCATGCCCCTTCGGGTCCCTACATTTGTATCTTTGTGGTAAATACCCAGTAGTGCAATTGCTGGATCGTATGGTAGCTCTATTTTCAACTGTTTGAGGAACCTCCATACTGTTTTCCAGAGGGGTTGCACCAGCTTGCATTCCCACCAACAGTGTAGGAGGGTTCCCCTTTCTCCACATCCCCGCCAACATCTGTCTTTTCCTGACTTGTTAATTTTAGCCATTCTGACTGGTGTGAGGTGGTATCTCATTGAGGTTTTGATTTGGATTTTCCTGATGCCGAGCGACGTTAAGCACTTTTTCATGTGTCTGTTGGCTATTTGGATGTCTTCTTTGGAAAAATGTCTGTTCATGTCTTCTGCCCATTTCTTGATTGGATTATTTGTTCTTTGGGTGTTGAGTTTGATAAGTTCTTTATAGATTTTGGATACTATCCCTTTATCTGATATGTCATTTGCAAATATTTTCTCCCATTCTGTCGGTTGTCTTTTGGTTTTGTGGACTGTTTCTTTTGCTGTGCAAAAGCTTTTTATCTTGATGAAATCCCAATAGTTCATTTTTGCCCTTGGCAATGTTTCTAGGAAGAAGTTGCTGCGGCTGAGGTCGAAGAGGTTGCTACCTGTGTTCTCCTTTAGGATTTTGATGGACTCCTGTCTCACGTTTAGGTCTTTCAACCATTTAGAGTCTATTTTTGTGTGTGGTGTAAGGAAATGGTCCAGTTTGATTCTTCTGCACGTGGCTGTCCAATTTTCCCAACACCATTTGTTGAAGAGACTGTCTTTTTGCCATTGGATATTCTTTCCTGCTTTGTCAAAGATAAGTTGACCATAGAGTTGAGGGTCCATTTCTGGGCTCTCGATTCTGTTCCATTGATCTATGTGTCTGTTTTTGTGCCAGTAGCATACTATCTTGTTGATGCCAGCTTTGTAATAGAGCTGGAAGTCCGGAATTGGGATGCCGCCAGCTTTGCTTTTCTTTTTCAATATTCCTCTGGCTATTCGGGGTCTCTTCTAGTTCCATACAAATTTTAGGATTATTTGTTCCATTTCTTTGAAAAAAGTGGCTGGTATTTTGATGGGGATTGCATTGAATGTGGAGATTCCGCTAGGTAGCATAGACATCTTCACAATGTTGGTTCTCCCAATCCATGAGCATGGAACATTTTTCCATTTCTTTGTGTCTTCTTCAATTTCTTTCATGAGTATTTTATAGTTTTCTGAGTACAGACCCTTTGCCTCTTTGGTTAAATTTATTTCTAGGTGTCTTATGGTTTTGGGTGCAATTGTAAATGGGATCGACTCCTTGATTTGTCTCTCTTCTGTCTTGTTGTTGGTGTATAGGAATGCCACTGATTTCTGTGCATTGATTTTATATCCTGCTACTTTACTGAATTCCTGTATGAGTTCTAGCAGTATTGGGGTGGAGTCCTTTCGGTTTTCCACGTACAGTATCATATCATTGCAAAGAGTGAGAGTTTGACTTCCTCTTTCCCGATTTGGATGCCTTTGATTTCTTTTTGTTGTCTGATTGCTGTGGCTAGGACGTCTAATACTATGTTTAATAGCAGTGGTGATAGTGGACATCCCTGCCGCGTTCCTGACCTTAGGGGAAAAGCTCTCAGCTTTTCCCCGTTGAGAATGATATTCGCTGTGGGTTTTTCAAAGATGGCTTTTATGATATTGAGGTATGTCCCCTCTATCCCTATACTCTGAAGAGTTTTGATCAAGAAAGGATGCTGTACTTTGTCAAATGCTTTTTCTGCATCTATTGAGAGGATCATATGATTCTTGTTCTTTCTTTTCTTAATATATGGTATTACGTTGATTGATTTGTGGATGTTGAACCATCCTTGCAACCCACGGATAAATCCCACTTGGTCGTGGTGAATAATCCTTTTAATGTACTGTTGGATCCTATTGGCTAGTATTTTGGTGAGAATTTTTGCATCCATGTTCATCAAGGATTTTGATCTGTAATTCTCCTTTTTGATGGGGTCTTTGTCTGGTTTTGGGATCAAGGTAATCCTGGCCTTATAAAATGAGTTTGAAAGTTTTCCTTCCATTTCTATTTTTTGGAACAGTTTCAGGAGAATAGGTATTAATTCTTCTTTAAATGTCGGATAGAATTCCCCTGGGAAGCCATCTGGCCCTGGGCTTTTGTTTCTTGGGAGATTTTTGATGACTGCTTCAATTTCCTTAGTGGCTATAGGTCTGTTCAGGTTTTCTATGTCTTCCTGGTTCAATTTTGGTAGTTGATACATCTCTAGGAATGCATCCGTTTCTTCCAGGTTATCTAATTTGCTGGCATAGAGTTGCTCATAATATGTTCTTATAATTGTTTGTATTTCTTTGGTGTTGGTTGTGATCTCTCCTCTTTCATTCATGATTTTGTTGATTTGGGTCATTTCTCTTTTCTTTTTGATAAGTCTGGCCAGGGGTTTATTAATCTTGTTAATTCTTTCAAAGAACCAGCTCCTAGTTTCGTTGTTCTGTTCTACTGTCTTTTGGTTTCTAGTTCATTGATTTCTGCTCTGATCTTTATTATTTCTCTTCTCCTGCTACGTTTAGGCTTTATTTGCTGTTCTTTCTCCAGCTCCCTTAGGTGTAAGGTTAGGATGTGTATTTGAGACCTTTCTTGTTTCTTGAGAAAGGCTTGTATTGCTATATACTTTCCTCTCAGGACTGCCTTTGCTGTATCCCAAAGATTTTGAACAGTTGTGTTTTCATTTTCATTGGTTTCCATGAATTTTTTTAGTTCTTCTTTAATTTCCTGGTTGACCCATTCATTCTTTAGTAGGATGCTCTTTAGCCTCCATGTATTTCAGTTCTTTCCGACTTTCCTCTTGTGATTGAGTTCTAGTTTCAAAGCTTTGTGGTCTAAAAATATGCAGGGAATAATCCCAGTCTTTTGGTACCGGTTGAGACCTGATTTGTGACCTAGGATGTGATCAATTCTGGAGAATGTTCCATGGGCACTAGAGAAGAATGTGTATTCCTTTGCTTTGGGATGGAATGTTCTGAATATGTCTGTGAAGTCCATTTGGTCCAGTGTTTTATTTAAAGTCTTTATTTCCTTGTTGATCTTTTGCTTAAATGATCTGTCCATTTCAGTCAGGGGGTGTTAAAGTCCCCCACTATTATTGTATTGTTGTCAATGTGTTTCGTTGCTTTTGTTATTAATTGCCTTATATAATTGGCTGCTCCCATGTTAGGGGTATAGATATTTACAATTGTTAGATCTTCTTGTTGGATAGACCCTTTAAGTAGGATATAGTGTCCTTCCTCATCTCTTATTACAGTCTTTGTTTTAAAATCTAATTTGTCTGATATAAGGATTACCACCCCAGCTTTCTTTTGGTGTCCATTACCATGGTAAATCGTTTTCCACCCCCTCACTTTCAATCTGGGGGTGTCTTTGGGTCTAAAATGAGTCTCTTGCAGACAGCATATCGATGGGTCTTGTTTTTTAATCCAATCTGATAGCCTGTGTCTTTTGATTGGGACATTTAGCCCATTTACATTCAGGGTAACTATTGAAAGAAATGAATTTAGTGCCATTGTATTGCCTGTAAGGTGACTGTGACAGTATATTGTCTGTGTTCCTTTCTGATGTATGCTGCTTATAGACTCTCTTTTTGCTTAGAGGACCCCTTTCAATATTTCTTGGAGGGCTGGTTTCGTGTTTGCAAATTCCTTTAGTTTTCGTTTGTCCTGGAGCTTTTTATCTTTCCTTCAATTTTCAATGAGAGCCTAGCCGGATATAGTATTCTTGGCTGCATATTTTTCTCGTTTAGTGCTCTGAAGATATCTTGCCAGTCCTTTCTGGCCTGCCAGGTCTCTGTGGATCGGGCTGTTGCCAATCTAATATTTCTACCATTGTAGGTTACATATCTCTTCTCCTGAGCTGCCTTCAGGATTTTCTCTTTGTCTCTGAGACTCGTAAGTTTTACTATTAGATGTTGGGGTGTTGACCTATTATTATTGATTTTGAGAGGGGTTCTCTGTGCCTCCTGGATTTTGATGCTTGTTTCCTTCCTCACATTAGGGAAGTTCTCTGCTATTATTTGCTCCAATATACCTTCTGCCCCTCTCTCTCTTCTTCTTCTGGGATCCCAATTGTTCTAATGTTGTTTCGTCTTATCGTATCACTTATCTCTCGAATTCTGCCCTCATGAACTTGTGGTTGTTTATCTCTCTTTTCCTCAGCCTCTTTATTTTCCATCATTTGGTCTTCTATATCGCTGATTCTCTCTTCTGCCTCATTTATCCTAGCAGTTAGTGCCCCCATTTTTGATTGCACCTCATCAATAGCCTTTTTGATTTCGACTTGGTTAGATTTTAGTTCTTTTATTTCTCCAGAAAGGGTTTCTTTAATAACTTCCATGCTTTTTTCAAGCCCAGCTAGTATCTTTAAAGTCATGATTCTGAACTCTAGGTCCGACATCGTACTAATATCCGTATTGAGTAGGTCCCTGGCTGACGGTACTACATCTTGTTCTTTTTGCTGAGGTGATTTTTTTCATCTTGTCATTTTGTCCAGAGAAGAATAGATGAATGAGAGAACAAAATGCTAACAGGTTAACAACGTCCCCAGCAAATATACTGTATACAAATCAGAAAAGACCTGAAACCAGGGGAAAAGAAAGGGAAGGAAAGAAAAAAGAAAGAGAAAAAAAAAGATAAAAACAAAAACAGAACAATACAAAAAAAAGCAGATTATGATCACATATGATCAGACTAGTGCATAGATCAGTGCCACAGACTATATTTTGGTCGTATTTTGGTCTGTTAGTAAAACGTGCCTCTTAAAATTTTAAAGGAAGAAAGACATATATGTACAAAATAAAGGTTGATACAATGAAGGGATGGAAGATGACTGTAAAGATGAAAATTATAAAAGATTTTATAAAAGGAATTGATAAGTTTTTTGAAAAAAGAAAGAAGATTTTAAAAAAAAAGGAGAGAATGTGATCAGGCAGGAGACTAGAACAAAGCCATACACTAGTGATTTAGGGTATATTTTGATCTGTTAGAAGAAACTGTATCTCAAAATTTTAAAGAGAGAACAACTTATATATATATGCCAAAAATAAGGGCAACTACTCTGAAGGGATAAAATATGACTCTAAAAATGAAAAATAAAAAATGTTTCTTTTTAAAAAGGGATTGATAAGATGTTGGTTGAAAAAGAGAAAAAGAAAAATTAAAAAAAAAGTTAAAAAATTAACTTTGATGAACTAATGAATCACGGTAAAAAAAAGCCATGAATTCTATGTGCAGTATTCCCCTAGCACTGGAGTTCTCCCGTTCTCCTTGATCGGTAAACTTGGTCTTGGCTTGCTGGCTGTTCGTGCTGATCTTCTGGGGGAGGGGCCTGTTGCCGTGGTTTCCAAATGTCCTTGCCGGAGGCTGAATTGCCCCGCCCTTGTCGGTCTGGCCTAAGCAAGCTGCTGGGGTTTGCTCTCAGGAGCTTTTGTTCCCTGCAAGCTCTTGGTACAGCTTTGGAGGACCAGGGCGAAATGGTGGCCTCCCAATCTCCACCGGGAGGAGCTGAGAACTCGGGGCCCCCCTCCTTAGTGCGCCCCCAGAGAAAAGCAGTCACTCCCGTCTCCCTGGTCTCTGGCCGCACTCCGTGCTCACCCGGCCTGTGACCGAGCGTTTGTATCTCTGGCACCCAACCCTGTTTGTAGTCTCCAAACTCAGCGGATCCCTGTGGTGTGTTCCCGCGCTGCTCCTCCCCGGGGGAAAAAGGGGAGTCTCCCCAGCTCTGCCGCTTGTTGTGTCCCTGCTGGAGGAGCAGTGGCCCGACTGGGCCACGGATCATAGTTTATGGCAACCCCGAGCTGAGAGCCCGCGCGTCAGCTCTGTTTCTGCAGCCGGCTTCCCCGCTCCGATACCTGGGAGCTCTGCTGCACTCAGCACCCCTGGTCTTTCTGTGACCCCAAGGGTCCTGAGACCACACTGTCCCGGGAGGATTCCACCCTCCGCTTAGCCACTGCAGTGACGTCGCTCAGCAGAGCCAACTTCTAAAAGGTCCGATTTTGTGCTCCCCGGCTCTATCACTTGCCAGAAGCGGCCGACGGAGGCTCCCTCCCCCGCCGTCTATTCTCCCGAATATCACCTCAGATTCATTTCTCCGCACATCCTACCTTCCAGTAAGTGGTCGCTTCTCTGTTCAGAGAGTTGTTGCTACTCTCCTGTTCGATCTCCTGTTGAGTTCGTAGGTGTTCAGAATGGTTTGATTCCTATTCAGCTGAATTCCTGAGACCAGACGAAATCTAGGTCTCCTACTCCTCTGCCATTTTGCTCCGCCCCCCCCAGCATAGACATTTTAACAATATTTATTCTTCTGATCCATGAGCATGGAATGTTTTTCCATCTTTTTGTGTCTTCTTCAATTTCTTTCATAACTGTTCTGTAGTTTTTAGAGTACAGATCCTTTACCTCTATGGTTAGGTTTATTCCAAGGTATCTTATGGTTTTTGGTGCTATTGTAAATGGAATCAATTCTCTAATTTCTCTTTCTACAGTTACATTGTTAGTGTATAGGAAAGCAACTGATTTCTGTGCATTGCTTTTATATCCTGCCACATTCCTGAATTGCTGTACGAGTTCTAGTAACTTGGGGGTGGAGTCTTTTGGGTTTTCCACATAAAGTATCATGTCACCTGCAAAGAGAGAGTTTGACTTCTTGGCCAATTTGAATACAGTTTATTTCTTTTTGTTGTCTGTTTGCTGTTGCTAAGACTTCTAGTACTATGTTGAACAATAGTCTTGAGAGTGGGCATCCTTGTCCTGTTCCCGATCTTAAGGGAAATGCTCTCAGCTTTTCCCCATTGAGAACGATATTCACTGTGGGCTTTTCAAAGATGGTTTTTATGAAATTGAGGAATGTTCCTCTATCCCTACAAATTATATTTTAAACCACAGCCTGTAGTAAGAGATGAAGAGGGACACTATATCATACTTAAAGCGTCTATCCAAGAAGAAGATCTAACAATTAAAAGTATTTATGCCCTTACCTTGGGAGCAACTAATTATTTCAATTAATTAATAACAAAATTGAATAAACACATTGATAATAATACAATAATAGTGGTGGACTTTAACAACCCACTCACAGCAATGGACAGATCATCTGAGATCAACAAGGAAACAAGGCTTTGAATGACATGCTGGACCAGATGGATTTCACAGACATTCAGAGCATTCCATCCTAAAGGAACAGAACACACATCTTTCTCGAGTGCACATGGAACATTCTCCAGAAGAGGTCACATGCTGCGTCAGAAATCAGGTCTCCACCAGTACCAAAAGATTGGGTTTATTCCTTGCATATTCTCAGGGAATCCTGACCTCAATCACAAGAGGAAATTTGGAAGAAATTGAAATACTTGGAGGTTAAAGACCATCCAACTAAAGAATGAATGGGTCCACTAGGAAATTAAAGAGGAATTTTAAAAATGTCATGGAAGCAAATGAAAATGAAAACACAACTGTTCAAAAAACCTGTGGGATGTAGCAAAGGTGGTCCTAAGAGGAAAGTACATAGCAATACAAGCCTTTCTCATGAAATTAGAAAAGTCTCAGAGACACAAGTTAACACTACACCTAAAGGAGCTGGAGAAAGAAGAGGAAATAAGCTTAAACCAAGCAGGAGAAGAGAAATAATAAAGATTAGAGCAGAAATCAATGAAACAGAAACCAAAAGAACAGTAGAAGACATCAATGAAACTAGAAGCTGATTCTTTGATAGAATTAATAAGATCTATAAACCCATAGCCAGACTTATGAAAAAGAAAAGAGAAATGACCCAAATAAATAAAATCATGAAAGAAAGAGGAGAGATCACAACCAACACCAAGGAAATACAGACAATTTTAAGAAAATATTATGAGCAACTACATGCCAACAACTTAGGCAATCTGGAAGAAAGTGATGTATTCCCAGAAAGTTATAAACTACTAAAACTGAAGCAGGAAGAAATAGAAAACCAAACAGACCTAAAACCGGCAAGGAAATTGAAGAAGTAATCAAAAATCTCCAAAAAACAAGAGTCCAGGGCCAGATGGCTTCCCAGGGAAGTTCCACCAAACATTTAAAGAAGAAATAATACCTATTCTTGTGAAGCTATTTCAAAAAATAGAAATGGAAGGAAAACTTCCAAATTCATTCTTTGAGGCCAGTATACTTTGATCCCCAAACCAGACAAAGATGCCACCAAAAAAGAGTATTACAGACCAACATCCCTGATGAACATGAATGCCAAAATTCTTATCAAGATACTAGCCAATAGGATCCAACAATACATTAAAAGAATCAATCACCACGACCAAGTGGGACTTATTCCTGGGCTACAAAGGTTGTTCAAAATCCACAAATCAATAATAAGATACATCAAATTAATAAAAGAAATGACAAGAAGCATATGATCCACTCAATTGGTGCAGAAAAATCATTGGCAAAATACAGCATCTTTTCTTGATTAAAACACTCCACAGTGTAGGGATAGAGGTAACATATCTCAATATCATAAAAGCCATCTATGATAATCTCACAGTGAATATCATTCTCAATAGGAAAACAGTGAGAGCTTTTCCCTAAGGTCAGGAACAGAACAGGGATGCCCACTCTCACCACTGTTGTTCAACATAGTACTCAAGTCCTAGCCTTAGCAATCAGATAACAAAAAGAAATAAAAGTCATTCAAATTGGCACGGAAGTCAAATCCTCGCTCTTCACAGATGATAAGATAGTTTATGTGGAAAACCCAAAAAGACTCCACCCATAAATAACTAGAACTCATACAGCAATTCAGGAACATGGCAGGATACAAAATCAATGCACAGAAATCAGTTGCATTTCTATACACTAACAATGAGACAGAAGAAAGAGAAATTAAAGAATTTACATTTGAACCATTTACAATTGCACCCAAACCATAAGATACCTAGGAATAAACCTAATCAAAGAGGAAAAAGATCTGTACACTAAAAACTACAGAACACTTATGAAATAAAATGAGGAAGACACAAAGAGATGGAAAAACACTCCATGCTCATGGATTGGAAGACTAAATATTGTTAAAATGTTTGTGCTGCCCAGAACAATCTACACATTCAGTGCAATCTCTATCAAAATAGCACCATATGTTTCACAGAGCTGGAACAAATAATCCTCAAATTTGTATGGAACAAGAAAAGACCCCGGATAACCAGAGAAATGTTAAAAAAGAAAATCAAAGCTTGTGGCATCCAAGCTATATTACAAAGCTGTAATCATCAAGACATTATGGTAATGGCAAAAAAACCAGACACTTAGATAAATGGAATAGAATAGAGAACCCAGCAATGGACCCTCACACCCTGCTGAGCTGGGAGCCCATTGCAGGGCTCGATCGTAAGACCCCAAGATTATGACCTGAGCCAAAGGCAGATGCTTAACTGACTGAGCCACCCAAGCACATCTAGACTGTCAATTCTGTAGTCAACTAATCTTCAACAAAACAGGAAAGAATATCCAATGGAAATAGTCTCTTCTACAAATGGTGTTGGGAAAATTGGACAGCCACGTGTAGAAGAATGAAACTGGACTATTTTCTTATACCATACACAAAGATAAACTCCAAATGGATGTAATACCAAAATGTGAAACAGAAATCCATCAAAATCCTAGAGAAGAACACAGGCAGCAACTTCTTTGACCTTGCCTGCAGCAAATCTTGTTCTGATTTTTCTTGCTAGACAAATCTTTCCCTCTAAAGGCAAGGGAAAGAAAAACAAATAATGAACTATTGGGACTTCATCAATATAAAAAGCTTTTGCACAGCAAAGGAAACAGTCAGCAAAATCAAAAGGCAACTGGGAGAATGGGAGAAGATATTTGCAAATAACATATCAAATAAAGGGCTAGTATCCAAGATCTACAAAGAACTTATCAAACTCAACACCCAAAAAACAAACAAACAAACAAACAAAAAACAGTCAAGAAATGGGCAGAAAACATGAACAGACACTTCGCCAAAGAAGACAAGAGATAGTGAGTTGCTGCCTTTAAAGAAACTCCAGCCTGCATGGAATGTCAACATAAAAATGTCAGTTTATACAACAGTGGGGGCAAATGGGAGACAGATCTGTTCATACTGATTTCAGAGCATGTTGGGAATCTGAAAATGAGGGAATTGTTCCAACATAAACACAGAACCACCTGCGGGAAGCAGGGCACACAGTCACTTATAGCCTTGGTCCAAGACTCAGAGCAAATTTTGTTTGTGCACCAGGTGCACAGCTCCTGCTGTTTGCCCCACCCAGCCACAGCATAGTGCCTAGCTGCATGCTCTCAGCCACTGTCCTATGCCACACTCAGCCTCTTGTCCCCAGCCACCCCTGTGTGCAACCCCAGCTGCAGCAGCACTTTGGGGGATCCAGCATAGTACTACTGGCACAGTGCAATTTTGCTAACACCACTGACCCACTCCCACGTTCCCTGGTAGGAACTCTCTCTCCTTAGCTGGCCTGCCTGGGTCTCACTAACACCACAGAGAACCAGCACAGATCAAAAAAGGCAGAGTGTCAGTGCAGAAGAATGCATTGAAAGGAAATGTGACTCACACATAACAGCAGGGCATAAGCAACTCATATGGAATACTCCTGAATTGCCAGGTTCTGGTGAACAGGAGACAGAGCTCTGTAGATCAGTCCAGGACATACTCTTCATAGAGTCACTATTTTCAATAACATAAGATATAGGTGACTTTCTTAACACAGAAGAATAGACACAGAGAGGCAGAAAAAATGAGGAGACAGAGAAATTGATCACAGATGAAAGAAGAGGACAAGACCACAGCCAGCGATCTAAGTGAAACAGATATAAATAACATGCCTGATAGAGTATTTAAAGTAATGATCATAAGGATACTCACTGGACTTGAGAAAAGAGTGAAAGACAGTGAGACCATGAGCTCAGAGATGAAGAATAACATAGCAGCGATAAGAGCTCATTAAATGAAATGAGAAACATGCTTGAGGCAATGAAGAGCAAGCTAGAAGAAGCAGAGGAATAAATTAATGACTTAGATGAGAGAGTAATGGAAAGCAATCAAGCTGAACAAAAGAGAGAAAAAAAGAATTATATAAAACGAGAATATACATAGAGAACTCAGTGACTTTATCAAATATAATAACATTCATATTATCTGAGTCCTAGAAGAATAAGAGAGAAAAAAGGGAGGCAGAAAATTTATTTGAAGAAATCATAGCTGAAAATTTCCCTAATCTGGAGAAGGAAACAGATATCCAGATTCAGAAGGCACAGGGAACTCCCATGAAAATCAACAAAAACAGATCCACAAGACATATTGTAATTAAAATTCCAAAAATATGGTGATAAAGAAAAAAAAAACCTTAAAAGCAGCAAGACAAAAAAAGTCAGTAATTTACAAAGAAAAGCCCACAAAGCTGCCAGATTTTTCAACAGAAAGTTTGCTAGCCAGAAGGAGTGGCATGATATATTCAAAGGGCTAAATGGGAAAAATTTGCACCCAAGAATACTCTATCCAGCAAGGCTATCATTCAGAATAGAAGGAGAAATAAAGATTTCCTAGACAAAGAAAAATTAAAGGAGTTTATAACCACTAAACCAGCCCTGCAAGAAATATTAAAGAGGACAACTTGAGTGAAAAGGACAGAACAAAATTGACAGTATGAAGGTAGGAAACACAAAAGTAGTAAAAATGAATATTTTGGTAAAAAATCAGTCAAGAAAATAACAAAATAAAATGATATAAAATATAATAACACATACCTAAAATGTGGGAGGGGGAGAAGAGTAAAGAATGGGTTAAAACTTCAGCAACCCTCAACTTAATATGGACCACTATATGCAGAAGAGGTTATATATAAACCTAATGGTAACCATACATCAAAAACCTCTAATAAACAGGCAAAGAATAAGAAGATAAAAATATGAATATATCACTAAAAAAAGTCAGCAAAACATGAGAGAAAGACAAGAAAGAATCAGAGAATATCTCCAGAAACAACCACAAAACAAGTAATAAAATGGCAAAAATACATATCCACCAATAATTACACTGAATGTAAATGGAATAATGCTCCAAACAAAAGACATAGGGTGTCTTGGGGCACCTGGATGTCTCAGTCGGTTAAGCATCCAACTTTTGATTTCAACTTATGATTTCAGGGTCCTGAGAGGGAGCCCCACATCCAGCTCTGTGCTCAGTGGGGTGTCTGCTTGAGATTCTCTCTTATCTCCCTCTGCCCTTCCCCCGCTCTCTCTCTTTATATAATGAATAAATAAATCTTTAAAAAAGAAGACATAGGGTGTCATAATGGATAAAAAATAAGACCAGACTATATGCTGCCAACAAGAGACTCATTTTAGACCTAACAACACCTACGGATTCAAAGTGAGGAGATGGAGAATTGTCCATTATGCAAATGGTTATCAAAAAAATCTGGAATAGTACAATTTCTTTTTTTCCAAATTTTTATTTAAATTCTAGTTAGTTAACATATAGTGTAATATTGTAACAAGAGTAGAATTTAGTGATTGATCACTTATACATGACACACAGTGCTCATTATCACAAGTGGCCTCTTCAATACCCAACACCATTTTAGCCAATCCCCCACCTACCTCACTCCACCAACACTCATTTTGTCATCTATCCTTGAGTCTCTTATGCTTTGCTTCCATCTCCCTCTCTTTTTTTCTCTTCCCATATGTTCATCTGTTTTGTTTCCTAAATTCCACATATGAGTGAAATCATATGGTATTTTGTCTTTCTCTGACTGACTTATTTTGCTTAGCATAATACACTCTATTTCACTCATGTCATTGCAAATGGAAAGATTTCTTTTTTTGATGGCTGAGTAACATTCTATTGTATATATATACCATTTCTTCTTTATCCATTGATTAGTCAGTCAACACTTGGGATCTTTCTTTTGTTTTGCTTTTGTTGATAATGCTGCTATAAACATTGGAGTGAATGTACCCCATCAAATCTGTAATTTGTATCCTTTGGGTAAATACTTACTACTGCAATTGCTGGATTATAGTGTAGTTTTATTTTTATCTTTCTGAGGAAACTCCATACTGTTTTCCAGAGTGGCTGCATCAGTTTGCATTCCCACCAACAGTGTAAGAGGGTTCCCCTTTCTCTGCATCCTCGCCAACATCTGTTGTTTCCTGCATTGTTAATTTTAGCTATTCTGACAGGTGTGAGGTAATACCTCATTGTAGTTTTGATTTGGATTTACTTGATGATGAGTGATGTTGAGCATTTTTTCATGTGTCTTTTAGTGAGCTGGATGTCTTTTTTGGAAAAATGTTTGTTCATGTCTTCTGCCCATTTCTTAATTGGATTATTTATTTTTTGGGTGTTGAGTTTATAAGTTCTTTATAGATTTTGGATACTAACTCTTTATCAGATATGTCATTTAAAAATATCTTCTCCCATGCCATAGGCTGATTTTCAACTTTGCTGTTGTTTCCTTTGCTGTGCAGCTTTTTATCTTAATAAATTCCGAGTAATTTTTGCTTTTATTTCTCATGACTCCAGTGACATGTTTAGTGAGAAGTTGCTATGAGGCCAAAGAGGTTGCTGTCTATGTTCTCCTCTATAATTTTGATGGTTTCCTGTCTCACATTTAAGTTTTTCATCCATTTTGAATTTATTTTTGTTTATGGTGTAAGAAAGTGGTCCAGTTTCATTCTTCTGCATGTTGCTGTCCAGGTTTCCCAACACCATTTGTTGAAAAGGCTGTCTTTTTTTCCATTGGATATTCTTTCCTCCTTTGTCAAAGGTTACTTGACCATAGAGTTGTGGGTCCATTTCTGGGTTTTCCATTCCATTCCATTGATCTATGTGTCTGTTTTTGTGCCAGTACCATGTTGTCTTGATGATGACAACTTTGTAATACAGCTTGAAGTTCAGAATTGTGATGCCTCCAACTTTGCTTTTCTTTCTCAAGACTGCTTTGGCTATTCAGGGTCTTTTGTTGTTCCATACAAATTTTAGGGTTGTTTGTTCTAGCTCTGTGAAAAATGTTGCTGGTATTTTGATATGAATTGTGTTAAATGTATACATTGTTTTTGGTAGTATAGACATTTTAACAGTATTTTCTCTTCCAATCTATAAGGATGGTTCTCAAGGTCAGCAGGTTTGGCTGGGATAGAGCCCTAAGGGCACGGTCCTGTTCCTGGAGAGAAGGCAGGCAAACAATGCAGGGGAAAGATGATGGTGACAGCAATTTGAATAACATCTGGGACACACAGAGGAGAGATTATTCGTTTTCCATGGAGCATGTCCTTGAGAGTCAGCATTCATGGAGATGTCTATCTGGGGACAAAGGAGCTGGCCAGCACCATCTCCCGCCTTGGTTCCTCAACATAAACATAGAGCAACCTGTAGGAAGCACTGCAGTGATGACAATGGCTGACTGGCTTGCTTACACCAGGTCCCAAACCCCTGTTCTCTGGTGGGACTGCCCTTCTCAGTTATACTTGCCTCAATCTTAATGTGGTGGGCCCCTTCCACAGAAGAAACCCCTGACCACGGCACATCTACCAACCAAAGAGTTCTGCAGGGTTTCAGTTCTAGTAGAAGTAGTATCAGGTCTCATTTAACTAGCAGAGCACACCTAGTTAAAACTGGCCACAGTCTGGCCAAGGACTAGACACTTCTCATTGCAGGGACAGAGAGTTTCTACAGATGACTTGCCTGAAAGATAGAGTACCCAAAACACAACAGCAGAGTGCATGCAGCACACATCAGAGACACTCCCTGAAGCAGCAGGGCCTGGGCATTATACGAATGCTTCTTCATGATGCCATTACTGTCAGGAGCAGGAAACAACTGGCCTTTCTAACAGAGAAGAGAGCAGACACTTAGACAGAATGCCAAGACAGAGGAATTAATCCCAAATGAAACAACAAAATAAGGCCACAGCCAGAGATCTAAGTGAAAAAGATATAAGTAACATGCCAGATAGAGAAAGCAACAATTATAAAGATACTCACTGGGCTTGAGAAAAGAATGAGAGACATCAGGGATATACAAAAGAGGATAAAAGGTTAAAAAAGAATCATTCAGAAATGAAGAATGCAATAACTGGGATTGGGTGCTGGCTTCATGCAATGAACAGCAGGCTGAAAGAAGCATAGGAAAGAAATAGTGATATAGAGGACAAGATAATGGAAAATAATGAAACTGAACAAAAGAGAGAAAGAAGAATTATGGAACACATGAATAGACTTACAGAACTCAGTGACTCCATCAAAAGTAATAACATCTATATTATAGGAGTCCCAGAAAAAGAAGAGAGAGAAAAAAGGGGCAGAAGGTTTATTTGAGGAACTTATAGCTGAAAAATTCCCCTAACCTGGGGAAGGAAACAGATATCTAAATGCAAGAAGCAAAGGGAACTCCCATCATAATCAATAAAAGCAGGCCAAAACCAAGACATTGTGGTAAATTTGCAAAATAAAGTGATAAAGGAAAACAAACTTAAAAGCAATAAGAGAAAAGAAGTCCTTAACTTATAAGGGAAGACCCATAAGGCCAGCTTCAGATTTCCAAACAGAAATGTGGCAAACCACAAGGGAGTGGCATGATATATTCAAAGTGCTAAATGGGGAAAATCTGCAGCCTACAGTATTTTATCCAGCAAGGCTATCATCCAGAATAGGAAAGATGAAGAGTTTCCCAGACAAACAAAAACTAAATGAGTTTGTGACCACTAAACCAGCACTGAAAGAAATATTAAAGGCAACTCTTTAAGTGGGAAGGAAAGACCAAAAGAGACAAAGACAAGACAGGATCAGAGAAAACTTCCAGAAACAATGACAAAGCAAGTAATAAAATGGCAATAAATACATATCTATTAATAATTACTCTGAATGTAAATGGACTAAATGCTCTAATTAAGACATAGGTTGTCAGAATGGACAAAAAAAAAAAAAAAAACCCAACCTATGTATATGCTGCCTACAGGAGACTCATTTTAGATCTAAAGACACCTGCAGATTGAAAGTGAGGGGATGGAGAAACATTTATCATGCAAACAAACTTCAAAAGTAAGCCAAAGTAGCAATACTTATAGCAGACAAACTAGACTTTAAAACAAAGACTGTGGGACGCCTGGGTGGCTCAGTCAGTTAAGTGGCTGCCTTCAGCCCGGGTCATGATCCCAGGGTCCTGGGATCGAGTCCCGCATTGGGCTACTTGCTCGGTGGGGAGCCTGCTTCTCTTTCTCTCTCCCTCTGCTTGTGCTCTCTCTGTCAAATAAATAAAATCTTTTTAAAAAATAATAAAACAAAGACTGTAACAAGGGATGAGGAAGAGTACTATATAATAACAAGGGGGACAATACAACAAGATCTAAAATTGTAAATTAAGGAAAATTGTAAAATAAAGAAACAGTGGCTTTGAATGACAGACTGGACCAGATGGATTTAATAAATATATTTGGAACACAGCCTTCTAAAACAGCAAAATATCCATTTTTTTCAAGTGCGTATGATACATTCTTCAGAGTAGATCACGTATTAGCCCACAAAACAAGCCTCAAGAAATTAAAAAACATCGAAGTCATACTGTGCTACTTTTCTGACCATAACACTATGAAAATAGAAATTAACCACAAGAAAAAATCTGGAAATAGCACAAATACATGCAAGTTAAATAACTTGCTACTAAATAATGAATAAGTCCACCTAGAGATCAAAGAAGGAACAAAAAATTACATAGAAACAAATGAAAATGAAAACACAAAGGTCCAAAATCTTTGGGATGCAGCAAAAACAGTTCTAAGTGGGAAATTTATAGCAATGCAGGCCTACTTCAAGAAGCAAGAAATATCTCAAATAATGTACCTAACCTTTCACCTAAAGAGCTGGAAAAAGAATAAACAAAATGCAAACACAGCAGAAGGAAAGAATAATAGAGATTAGAGCAAATGTAAATGTTGTAGAGAGTAAAAAGAATAATAGAACAGATCAGTAAAACCAGGAGCTTGTTCTTTGAAAAGATCAACAAAATTGATAAACCTCTAGCCAGACTTTCATGAAACAAAAAAGAGAGGACCCAAATAAACAAACTAATAAATGAAAGAGGGGAAAAAACCAACAACAACACGAAAATACAAATAATTGTAAGAGGATATTATGAAAATCTATATGACAACAAATTAGAAAACCTAGAAGAAATAGATAAATTCCTAGAAACATATGACCTAGCAAAACTGAAGCATAAAGAAATAGGAAATTTCCACAGACTTATTAGCAATGAATGAGCAAAGAAAATGAATCCATATTCAAAAAACTTGGTATTTACCCAAAGGATACAAAAATACTGATTTGAAGGGTTACATGCACCCTGATGTTTATAACATTATCAACAATAGCCAAGTCATGGAAAGAGCCTAAATTTCCAATGACTGATGAATGGATAAAGACTGATGAATGGTATATATACATACAATGGAATATTATGCAGCCACAGAAATGAGACCTTGCAATATGCAATGATGTGGACAGAGCTAGAGAACATTATGCTAAGTGAAAAAACTCCCAACAAACAAAAGTCCAGGACAAAGTGGATTCACAGGTGAATTCTACCAAATATTTAAACAAGAATTAGATGCCTGGCTGGCTCAGTTGGTAGAGCACTGACTCTTGATCTCCAGGTTGTGCATTCAAGTTCCACCTTGGGTGCAGAGATTACTTAAAAATAAAGAAGGGTTATTTTTATTCTTCTCAAACTATTCCAAAAAGTAGAAGAGGAAGGAAAACTTCCAAATTTATTCTATCAGACCAGGATTACCTTGATATCAAAATCAAATAAACACACAACAAAAAAAGAGAATTACAGACCAATATCTCTAATGAAAACAGATGAAAAATGATCAACAAAGGACTAGCAAACTGAATCCAAAAAAACATTAAAAAATTCATTCTTGATCAAGTCCAGAAGTCTGTTGCATTCTTATATACTAATAATGAAGGAGCAAAAGGGAAATTAAGAAAAAGTGTCATTTACAATTGCTCCAAAAGTACTAAAGTATTTAGGAATAATCTTAACCAAAGAGGTGAAAGACTTGTACTCTGAAAACTAAAACATTAATGAAAGAAATTCAATATGATGCAAAGAAATTGAAAGACATTCCATGGTGGGCACCTGAGTGGCTCAGTTGGTTAAGCGACTGCCTTCGGCTCAGGTCATGATCCTGGAGTCCTGGGATCGAGTCCCACGTCGGGCTCCCTGCTCAGCGGGGAGTCTGCTTCTCCCTCTGACCCTCCCCCCTCTCATGCTCTCTATCTCATTCTCTCTTTCAAATAAATAAATAAAATCTTAAAAAAAAAGAAAGACATTCCATGGTAATGAATTGGAAGAAAAAATATTGTTATAATGTCTCTACTATCCAAAGCAATTTGCACATTCAATGCAATCTCTATCAAAATACTGACAACATTTTTCACAGAACTGGAAGAAAGTATCCCAAAATTTGTATGGAACCACAAAAGACCCTGAATAGACAAAGGAATCTTGAAAAAGAAAAACAAAATTAAGGGTATTACAATTCCAGAACTGACATAAAAATAGACACATAGATCAACAGAACAGAATAGATAACCCAGAAATAAACCTACAGTTATATGTTCAATTGATCTTTGACAAAGGAGGAATGAATTTCTAATGGGAAATAGTCTCCTCAAAAAAGGTGTTGAAAATACTAGACAGCAACATGCAAAAGAATGAAACTGGACCACTTTCTTTCACCACACACAAATATAAACTCAAAATGGGTTAAAAATCTAAACATGAGACCTGAAACTATAAAAATTCTACAAGAGAGCACATGCAGTAATTTCTCTGATTTTGGCTAGAGCAACATTTTTCTAGATCTGCCTCCTAAAGTAAGGAATTTAAAAACATAATTCAAACGGTGAGACTACATCAATAAAAAGCTTCTGCAGAGCAAAGGAGACAATAAACAAAACTAAAAGGCAACCTATGGAATGGGAGATGATATTTACAAATGACATATCCAATAAAGGGTTAGGATACAAATTATATAAGGAAGTTATAAAACTCAACACCCCAAAAATGAAAAATCCAATTTAAAAATGAGCAGAAGATATGAATAGACATTTTTTCAAAGAAGACTTCCAGAGGGCCAATAGACACATGAAAAGATGCTCAACATCACTCATCATCAGGAAAATGCAAATCAAAACTATAATAAGCTATCACCTCACACCCTTCAGAATGGCTAAAATCAAAAGCACGTAAAAAGGTGTTGGCAAGGATGTGGAGAAAAAGGATCCTTCTTGCAATGTTGGTGTGAGTGTAAATTGGTGCAGCCACTCTGGAAAACAGTATGGAGGTACCTCAAAAAGATATAAATAAAACGACACTTTGACGTAGGAATCAAACTGTGAATTTACAAAAAAAAATACAAAAACACTAATTCAAGAGGATACATGCACCCTTATTGCAGTATTATGTACAATAGTCAAGATATGGAAGCAGCCCAAATGTCTGTCAACTGATGAATGGATAAAGATGTGGTATATATATACACAACCAAATATTACTCAGCCATAAAAATAATGAAATCTTGCCATTTGCAACAATATGGACTGAGCTATAGACTATAATGCTAAATGGAATGTCAGTCAGAGAATAACAAATATATGATTTCACTCATATATGGAATTTAAGAAACAAAACAAATGAGCAAAGAAAAGAGAGAGACAAATCAAGAAACAATCTCCACTACAGAGAACAAAATGTCGGTTAGTGGAGTGGAAGTGGGGGAGATGAATGAAATAGGCGATGGGAATGAAAGAGTACACTTATCATGATAGGCACTGAGTAATGTATAGAATTGTTGAATCACAGTATTGTACACCAGAAACTAATATAATGCTGTATGTTAACTATGTTGAGATTAAAATTAAAAACTTAATAAAAAAATAAAAATAAAAAATGATCTTGTTGATATTTTAGTTGGGATTATACTTAATATTAGAGTTTAATTTAGGTGAGTAAATTTGGGGTGGATTTATTACTTTTGTCCAGCTTTTTGAGATATATTTGATACATGACATTGTGTAAGTTTAAGGTTTAGTAAGTTTAGTTTTAAGTAAGGTTTAGTAAGTTTAAGTTTAAGTAAGCATAATGTTTTGATTTGATACACTTATATATTGCAAAATGATTACCAACTTTAGTGTTAGCCATGAACACTGTGCCCCTTTTTTCAACTAGTAAAATTTTATTTTCTGTGTTAATAGGGTTGTAATGTTTTCTTATATGGTTCATCCACATTACTTGTTTAGTTACTTCTTGGGTATTTTATCTTTTTGGTTGATTTATAAGTTGAATCTTTTCTTCCATTATATTTTCTGAGTTGATGGGTTATCAGAGAGCAGTTTGGGGCCATCATACTTTGTAACAATGAACTATGGAATGGCTTCACATGAAATTTTTTTTTTTTTTATTTCATGAAAGTACAGAGGTAAGACTTCTGATGCTGGTATATTTGTCCCATGATCATCAAAGACCCAGGTTTTTTTTTCTTCTTCTTCTTTTTACCGTTTGGCTTTGCCATCCATAGCACATCTCCACATGCTACAATATACTGCGTGAATGGTTCCAAATAACAGCACCAAGTCCATTCTTCCCAACAGGGCGATTTCATTCCACATCTCCAGATGGCATGTATTCTATGTCTGCATTTTAGACAAAAGAAAGTGAAAAAGGCAAGAAGTATCAATCTTCTCACATTTAAGAAGGCTTCTTGGAAAACCTATATATTTTCCTTTGTCTCATTGGTCGGAATTTAGTTACATAACTACTCAGAACTGTAAAGAGCCTGAAAGATATCTTCTCTTCAGGGAGGTGGTGTGCCCATCTAAAATAATATGGCTTCATTGCTAAGAAAAAAGGGAAGAAGAAATGTTGGGATAGGCAACTAGCAGTCACTCCCATCCTTCTGCATGTACTCTTGCTTCCTTCAAACTACAGCCAAAGAATTTTCTGAAACACAGATACTAAATTCACCCACTTGCTTACACCCCTCAGTGTCCTTGGCATCATGGTGTCAAAGACCCTACATTGCATTGATATCACCTCCTTTCTAGACTCTTCTGCTCCTCTTTTCATCTTGCTTTTGGCACTGAAGCCATTCTGTCTTTAAGTTATTCAACCATGGTATGGATTGTTTTGCCTCACAACTTTTGTTCATGCTGTTCTCTCTACTTTGGATGCTCTTCCCTCTAGCTACTTCCCCTAGACAAACTACTTACTTTTCAGATCTCAGCTTAAAGGTCACTCCCTTAGGGGGTCTTTGCTGACATTCCTTCCCAGAAGGGATCATATGTCTCCTATTTTATGGTTTCATAATATTTGTATTTTTTATATCATAACATGTATTTGTTTCCAATTTTACATTCATGTAGTTATTTTCTTAAGTAATTGTTTCTCCCATGAATGGTAATTCCATGAGATTGGAAACAATGTGTATTTAGCTTATTGATGTACCCACAGTGCCATGCACAGTGCCTAGAACATAGTAGGTGATTAATAACCATTTACTGAATTAATTAATGAAACCCATCACAACCTTGGATGTTTGGGGATCAGCAGCTGATATAGTAGTACCTCTAGCTTTTCCAGTTCAGAATTTCAAAAGGTCACTGTGGTTAAAGCGTGGGATTTAGGATTAGATTAACATAGTTCTATGCAATAAATTTCAGGGTGTGGCCATGGTAATGAGTTATTAAATTTAAGTGAAGGTGGTTTGAGTCATGCAGTAAAAATACCTTAGTTAAATTATTGGATAAGTTACCTTCAATGTGTACATGATGCTCACAATAATGAGAGCAAAGAGAAAGACTGTGAACTAGGTACCAGTCCCCACTGAATGTGAGAAAGTGATCAGGGGGTTGATAATGGAACAGAAACAAAGTGAGTCAGGATACTGTAGCTATAAAATTTGAAAGAAAGTCTTTTGCAGAATGTGGAAGAAAAGTCATGCAGAACTGGCAACAAGGAGAATGCTAACCCACTCTGCAGCCATGTGATCATGTGTACTATAAGAGAATAAGCAGCATTGGTAGAAGAGAGTTGCAGTGAGAGTGATGTCCCTGGGAATAGTCAAGTTTCAGTCAAAATTAGGAGGCAGATAAAAACAGAGAGGGAGGCAAACCATAAGAGACTAATCTATAGGAAACAAACTGAGTGTTGCTGGAGGGGAAGTGGGTGGGGGGATGGGGTAACTGGATGATGGGCATTAAGGAGGCCACCTGTTGTAATGAGCACTGGGTGTTACATGTAACTAATGAATCACTAAATTCTACCTCTGAAACTAATAATACACTATATGTTAACTAAACTGAATTTATTTTTTTAAAGATTTTGTTTATTTATTTGACAGAGAGAGACACAGCGAGAGAGGGAACACAAGCAGGGGGAGGGGGAGAGGGAGAAGCAGGCTTCCCACTGAGCAGGGAGCCTGATGTGGGGCTCAATCCCAGGACGCTTAACAACTGCGTCATCCAGGCGCCCACTAATTGAATTTAAATAAAAAAAATAAAAATGATCAGGAGGCAGAGAGGGAGTTTTGAAAAAAGGAAGAGAACACAGGGAAATTTGATTATAATGAAAGACAATTCCAGAGCACTACAGAAGCATACGGACTGAGTGCAAGAGTGGGAGGATGAGTCATAGGAGAAGAGCAAGAAAAGAGAATAGGTAGAAGAGGAATGCCTTCAGAAGATTTTCATCTGGATCAGTGGTTAATATGAGTGCTTAGAGGTATTTTGGGTTAGCAAAATTCAAGACTCATGACAAGTATAATCTGAGATCCATTTGGTGTCAGAGGAATGATAAGACTGTGACTTAAGCCATCAGTCTGTAGATTTTCCTCAGCAGCCAAACCAAAAGTTTGAGAGGAATTGTTTTTTTACCCCCAAAACAGTTTAAATGAATGCAGTGTGGGTGGTTAGGGATGAGTACTTACCAGGTCAGAGAAATATCACCAGAGAGAACCTGGTTATCCAATAAACTCTCGTGCTGTCAACACCTCCCATTTACAATACTGAAATATTATTTCACAATCATCTTAATGGAAATGAATCAATTATGTCCTTTTTCCTCCTACTATTTTTTACCTTTTAAAAAAATTTAGTTAATAATAGTCTTCTTTACTATCATGTAGCAGTTTCCAGCTTATGATTTCCTAAGCTTTCACTTTCCTATAATTTGGCAAGTCTAAAATAATGGCAAAGCTATTTTGTTTTTTGGTGTTTTGTTGTTGTTGTTGTTTTGTTTTGTTTTTAGGTAAAAGCCATACATCATTAGTTTAATATGTCACTGACTGTGAGGCACACCATTATTTTAGCTGCCTCTAAGAAAGAAAAAAATGCCGCCAATTAATCTGTGATAGAATGCTTTTTGTTATCTATTAGAAGTTTCATTTTATACTTTTTAAAGAACTCTTTTAGAACCATTTAGGTAGCTTTTTATTATACATCACTCTTATAAATACATAGGAATGAAAATACAAGCAAAACACTTAAGTGAGGGATTCCTAAAACTTCACATTCACAGTCTAGCTTTTCTTCAATTGTATTTTGACTCAAAATTATTGATGTCCATGTATTTTCACACAGAACCATTCTTTATATCATTAAGAGCATTGATGATGAATCATCTAACAACAAACAACAAAAACAAGATGAGGAGGTCCATTGTTGTCTCTGAGGTTTTCTTCCAACCCACTAATACTTATTCTTCAAGTCTTAATGCTGGCATTTACTCCTCCAGTGATTTATATTTGTTTCTCTACCATCAAATTACACCCCACTGTTCCAATTTCATACCTTTCTGATTACACAGTAACATTTTGTTCTGATGCTTAATTGCAGTGTGATATTTTTGAAGACATTTTAAATGGCAATTAATACATGTAATACCAACAATGCATATAACTCACCTGAAGTGCTTATATCATGAACAGCTATGACCAGGTTTCCCATGTACAACAACATCACAATAGCTACCTGGCCACCATTAATTATAAGACACAATTGTTGTAAGTAAATCATAATGTCAGAGATATATAATTTGTTGGAAGTAAATCCTAATTTCAGAGATTTGTCACAGAGAAATTATGCCAAACAGTGTGTCTTAGAACTGATTATTTATGGTATTTACATGAGAATTGATCCTAAGAGGAGAGACCTTTAAGGTTTACTAAGTCCTGAGGATGCAGAGAAAGGGGAACACTTTTACACTGTTGGTGGGAATGCGAACTGGTGCAGCCACTCTGGAAAACAGTATGGAGTTTCCTCAAAAAGTTCACAATAGAACTACCCTATGACACAGCATTTGCACTATTAGGTATTACCCAAAGGATGCAAAAATACTGATTCGAGGGGGTACGTGCACCCTGATGTTTATAGCAACATTATCAACAATAGCCAAACCATGG
The DNA here is from genome assembly GCF_037043125.1 of Eumetopias jubatus. NCBI lineage: Eukaryota > Metazoa > Chordata > Mammalia > Carnivora > Otariidae > Eumetopias > Eumetopias jubatus. The sequence goes on from NW_028274817.1 coordinate 56,685,015, forward strand.
AAAGATCCCAAAAGTCCATCAACTGATGAATGGATACAGAAGATATGATATACATATGAAATATTACTCAGCCATCAAAAAGAAAGAAATCTTGCCATTTGCAATGATGTAGGTGGAGCTAGAGGGTACTATGCTAAGCTAAATAAGTCTGTCAGAGAAAGAAAAATACCATATGACTTCACTCATATGTGGAATTTAAGAAACAAAACAGATGAACATAAGGGAAAGGAAAAAGAGAGAGAGAGAGAGGGAAGCAAACCATAAGAGACTCTTAACTATAGAGAACAAACAGGGTTGATGGAGAGAAGTGGGTGGGGGTGGGCTAAATGGGTGATAGGTATTAAGGAGGGCACTTGTTGTGATGAGGACTGGGTGTTATATGTTGGTGATGAATCATTAAATTCTACACCTGAAACCAATTTTGCTATATATGTCAACTAACTAGAATTTAAATAAAAACTTGAAAAAAATAAGATTTAGTCAACCGAAGGCAATGAAGTAAAATCAGAGGAAAACACTGGCTTGGAATACCATATTGACTGTCACTCCAAATACCCTCTGAACTAGTAACCTTAGATTCCTCCTGAATCCTTGGCTGAGGGGACTACTTTCAGTGCAAGCACTAGTGAGCCCCAATCTACTTCATTAGACTAATAGCACTGTCATTGGTGCTGACAAGAGACATTACCATATCAGGCTGAAGAAGGAGAGGCATCTTATTCATTAGCTATCCTTTATCCATTTCTAAACCACTTTTCCCTTGCTACTTTCCATTATAGAAACTAGAAAGCAAAAACGTCAATTTCCCACAGTCACAAATAGGAGTGACAATATGACTCAGTTCTAATAGTGAGACATCAAGCAGAAGTCTGCTGTCACTGACTCTTTTTTGTTCCCTATTTCTGTCTTGAATGTTAACATGCTATCTGGAGCTTCAGCAGCCATCTTATGACAATAGGACAACAAGCATGAAGATGAAAGTCTACATGTATGAATAGTGGGTCAGAAAAATAAAAAGAACTTCCTTGGGTTCAAATGGCATTGTTGAACAACTAAGGAACACCAGCAAGGACCTGTATCTGGACTTATTTTTTGGTTTTGTTTGTTGTTTTTTATTTTAAGATTTATTTATTTATTTTAGAAAGAGAGAGAACATGAGTGGCGAGGGGCAAAGGGAGAGGGAGAGAATCTCAAGCAGACTCCACGTTGAGTATGGAGCCCAATGTGGGGCTTAATCTCATGACCCTGAGATCACAACCTAAGCTGAAAGCAGGAGTTGGACACTTAACCAACTGAGCCACCCAGGTGCCCCAATCTAGACTTGTTTTTTTTTTTTAATTTTTTATTATTATGTTCAGTTAGCTAATATATAGTTCATCATTAGTTTTTAGTTCTTTAGTTGTGTATAGACTTGTTCTTATGTGAAAAAATTGCCATTTGTTTGCTTAAGCCCCAATTGGTTAGTTTGCAATTTTCATTTGAACATATTTTTAATTAATATAGAGGCTAATGGCAGCTGCCACTGAGTGGTCAAAAGTTCTAATTTGTGGAGTATGTGATAGATCACCCACTTTCCCCACCTTTCCTCCTGTACAGGAAATTCAGAGTATCTGGGGAGAAAATGATGGTCTGGAGTTCCTGCAGAATGTCTGTGGATATTTGTTATAAATTTTCTGAGGAAATTTGGAAAGACATTATGTTAGTCTGTTTCATTTGAAAACATGAACAGGTCCATATGAAATAAGAGAAGTATGGAGTATGTTTTTAAACAATAAAAATACTTGCAATTGTATGGTATTTATTCCAAAATGGGACCCTTGAAATACCTTCCAAATGCTTTCACAAATAAAAATACCTACGATTTACCTAATGTTTGCATTTTCAACTCACAGAAATAATTTATGGTTTCAGGAACATGTTAATTACATGGTTAACAGATTTGTACTTACAATTCAACAAATATGCCAGCAATCTTATTACCCAGTCAGCTTTGAAATTGTGTCTTGTACAGCTTCAGCTATATTATATTCTCAATTTAGATACATCAAACTCTGTGAAATTCATGTACAGGCAAATTTTTATTACAACAGAGTTTCTCTGAGCATAAAATATATTATTCAAAAAAAAAAAGAGAATGTAGTTTGTAACATACCTCAAAAATTGAATAACCCTGACTGTTGAGCTGGGAACATTTCTCCCAACTATTACCTACAAGGGCAGGAGAATAAATGTAATGGCATTCTGCAATATGCCACTATGAATGGAAAAAAAAAAATCCTGCTTCTCTAGATAAAATTCTAGATTTAAGTGGCCTAAAATAACAGATTAATAGTCCATTGTAGACCACAATGGAGATTTATTTTCAAAGTATCTTTCATATAAATTACATTTGAGTGACATTAGGTTTCAAAGATATAAAAGACTGGAGATCCTATGGTTTTAATCCATTCTATAGCACAAAAATGTCAAACATTTAAAGAATGAAATAAAACCGATATATATCAGAGAGAAATTTAAAATTACAGAGAAGTGCCTGGGTGGCTCAATAAGTTAAGGGTCCTACTCTTGATTTCGGCTCAAGTCACAATCTTTGATGGAGCTCCTCATCACGCTCTATGCTCAGTGTGGAGCCTGCTTGAGATTCTCTCTCTCCCTCTGCCCTTCCCCCCACTCATGTGCACTATCTCTCTCTCTCTAAAATAAATAAATAAAAAATAAAATAAAAAAATAAAATAAAAATACAAAGAAACAGACAGCTCTAGAATTCCTGATGTATAAACATCATTCCCATCATTTTTATTTACATATTGAGCTTAGATGAATCCAGTCTTAACAGTATAATAGGTGACCAAATATAATAATCTATTCTTTGTATATAAATCTTCATACAGTATGATATGTGTATAGAAGCATTTCTTTCTGAAATGATTTTCAAATAAGATAGATCACCAATAGATGATGTGTGGTGTATAAGCAATGAGCCCATTCAGGAATAGAACTAGTTTTAATCTGATTTTCTTATATTTCTAGCTTTACTTTTCTCCTCTGCAATTGTCTGATATGTATTTATTTAGTATTTCTCTTAGTTGTTTGTGATATTTCTATTTCTTTTCATTTCTACCCAGATCATCAATAAGGGGCTTTGAGTTAAAAAAATCAAAATATAACAAAAAGGGGATGATATTTGTGGGCTATACCAAGTGTCTCCAAATAATTCAGGGGTTTTTCTCCAAGAGGTACAGTATGAAATACATAATGGATCAGAGAGATGCAACTGAGGTTTAAAGTTAGTCTTGGTTATAAAGTAATGATGATATCACAATTCTAAGGAAAGAATTCATCAATCAAAGAGGGAATTGGTCCATAATGGAAGCCTAAAATTATCAGAATTCAGTTACATTTTTCTAGGAAGAGGTTGCTGCCTGTGTTCTCCTTTAGGATTTTGATGGACTCCTGTCTAACATTGAGGTCTTTCAACAATTTTGAGTTTATTTTTGTGTGTGGTGTAAGGAAAAGGTCCAGTTTCATTCTTCTGCATGTGGCTGTCCAATTTTCCCAACACCATTAGTTGAAGAGACTGTCTTTTTTCCATTGGACATTCTTTCCTGCTTTGTTGAAGATTAGTTGACCATGAAGTTGAGGGTCCATTTCTAGGCTCTCTATTCTGTTCCATTGCTCTATGTGTCTGTTTTTGTGCCAATACCATACTGTCTTGATGATGACAGCTTTGTAATAGAGCTTGAAGTCTGGAATTGTGAGCAAGCCACCAGCTTGCTTTTCTTTTTCAAGATTCTTCTGGCTATTCGGGGACTTTTCTGGTTCCATACAAATTTTAGGATTATTTATTCCATTTCTTTGAAAAAAATTGATGGCATTTTGATAGGGATTGCATTAAATGTGTAGATTGCTCTAGGTAGCATGGACATCTTCACAATATTTGTTCTTCCAATCCATGAGCATGGAACGTTTTTCCATTTCTTTGTGCCTTCCTCAATTTCTTTCATGAGTATTGTATAGTTTTCTGAGTACAGATTATTTGCCTCCTTGGTTAGACTTATTCCTAGGTATCTTATGGTTTTGGGTGCAATTGTAAATGGGATCGACTCCTTAATTTCTCTTTCTTCTGTCTTGTTGTTGATGTATAGGAAAGCCACTGATTTCTGTGCATTGTATCCTGTCATTTTACTGAATTCCTGTATGAGTTTTGGCAGTTTTGGGGTGGAGTCTTTTGGATTTTCCACATAAAGTATCATATCATCTGCAAAGAGTGAGAGTTTGACTTCTTCTTTGCTGATTTGGATGACTTTATTTCTTTTTGTTGTCTGATTGATGTGGCTAGGACTTCTAGTACTATGTTGAATAACAGTGGTGATAGTGGACATTCCTGCCATGTTCCTGACCTTAAGGGGAAAGCTTTCAGTTTTTCCCCATTGAGAATGATATTTGCTGTGGGCTTTTCATAGATGGCTTTTATGATATTGAGGTATGAACCCTCTATGCCTATAACTGAAGAGTTTTGATCAAGAAAGGATGCTGTACTTTGTCAAATGCTTTTTCTGCATCTATTGAGAGGATCACATGGTTCTTGTTCTTCCTTTTATTAATGTATTGTGTCACATTGATTGATTTGTGGATGTTGAACCAACCTTGCAGCCCAGGGATAAATCCCACCTGGCCGTGGTGAATAATTCTTTTAATGTACTGTTGGATCCTATTGGCTAGTATTTTGGTGAGAATTTTTTCATCCATGTTCATCAAGGATTTTGGTCTGTAATTCTCCTTTTTGATGGGGTCTTTGTCTGGTTTTGGGATCAAGGTAATGCTGGCCTCATAAAATGAATTTGGAAGTTTTCCTTCCATTTCTATTTTTTGGAACAGTTTCAAGAGAATAGGTATTAATTCTTCTTTAAATGTCGGATAGAATTCCCCTGGGAAGCCATCTGGCCCTGGGCTTTTGTTTCTTGGAAGATTTTTGATGACTGCTTCAATTTCTTTAGTGGCTATAGGTCTGTTCAGGTTTTCTATTTCTTCCTGGTTCAGTTTTGGTAGTTGATACATCTCTAGGAATGCATCCATTTTTTCCAGATTATCTAATTTGCTGGCATATAGTTGCTCATAATATGTTCTTAGAACTGTTTGTATTTCTTTGATGTTGGTTGTGATGTCTCCTCTTTCATTCATGATTTTATTTATTTGGGTCCTTTCTCTTTTCTTTTTGATAAGTCTGGCCAGGGGGTTATCAATCTTGTTAATTCTTTCAAAGAACAAGCTCCTGGTTTCGTTGATCTGTTGTACTGTTCTTTTGGTTTCTAGTTCATTGATTTCTGCTCTGATCTTTATTATTTCTCTTCTCCTGCTGGGTTTAGGCTTTTTTCCTGTTCTTTCTCCAGCTCCTTTAGGTGTAGGGTTAGGTTGTGTATTTGAGACCTTTCTTGTTGGGACAATGGAAGCAAGGGCAAAAATGAACTATTGGGACTTTATCAAGATAAAAAGCTTTTGCACAACAAAAGAAACAGTCAACAAACCAAAAGACAACCAACAGAATGAGAGAAGATATTTGCAAGTGACATATCAGATAAAGGGCTAGTATCCAAAATCTATAAAGAACTTATTAACCTCAACACCCAAAGAACATATAATCCAATCAAGAAATGGGCAGAAGACATGAACAGACATTTTTCCAAAGAAGACATCCAAATGTCTAACAGACACATGAGAAAGTGCTCACCATCATTCAGCATCAGGGAAATCCAAATCAAAACCTCAATGAGATACCAACTCACACCTGTCAGAATGGCTAAAGTTAACAAGTCAGGAAATGACAGATGTTGGCGGGGATGCAGAGAAAGGGGAACCCTCCTACACTGTTGGTGGGAATGCAAGCTGGTGCAGCCACTCTGGAAACAAGTATGGAGGTTCCTCAAAAAATTGAAAATAGAGGTACCATATGACCCAGCAATTGCACTACCGGGTATTTACCCCAAAGATAGAAATGGAGGGATCCAAAGGGGTGCATGCACCCCAATGTTTATAGCAGCAATGTCTACAAAAGCCAATCTATGGAAATAGCCAAGATGTCCATTGACAAATGAATGGATAAAGAAGATGTGATATATATATATATATATATATACACACACACACACACACACACACACACACACACACACACACACAATGGAATATTATGCATCTATCAAAAGGAATGAAATCTTGCCATTTGCAATGACCTGGATGGAACTGGAGGATATTATGCTGAGCGAAATAAGTCAATCAGAGAAAGACATGTATCATATGATCTCACTGATACGAGGAATTCTTAATCTCAGGAAACAAACTGAGGGTTCCTGGAGTGGTGGGGTGTGGGAGGGATGGGGTGGCTGAGTGATAGGCATTGGCGAGGGTATGTGGTATGGTGAGGCCTGTGAATTTTGTAGGACTATTGAATCACAGACTTGTACCTCTGAAACAAATAATACATTATATGTTAAAAAATAAAAGATAGCAGGAAGGGAAAAATGAAGGGGGGGAATCAGACGGGTAGATGAACCATGAGAGACTATGGACTCTGAGAAACAAACACTGGGTTCTAGAGGGGAGGGGGTGGGGGGATGGCTTAGCCTGGTGATGGATATTAAAGAGGGCATATACTGCATGGAGCACTGGGTGTTATACACAAACAATGAATCATGGAACACTACATCAAAAACTAATGATGTAGCGTACGGTGATTAACATAACATAAAAAAAAGAATTCAGTTACATTTTTACAAACCTGAAAGTAATATAACATTGTATGTCAATGATACTTCAAGAAGTAAACAAACAATTTTACTGAGCACCTAGAAGATGATTTACATACAGAATCTGTTCTTGAGGAGCTTATATTTTAGTGAGGAATCAAAAAAAGTAAAGTTAACAAAAAAGAATGTCAATGCAGTGGGTTAAATGTTTTGATTAATATAAGCCCACAGCATTAAGGGAGTACAGAGGCACAACACCTAAACTAGCCTGGAACATAGCAAGGGAGATATCTTGATGGATTTGAGAGATCAGACATGTGCACTGGATATCAAAGGAAGAGTTAGCACTGTCCAGGAATTAAATGGAATGTGTGATGATAGGAGTAGATGGCAGGTTTCTTAGTAGGTAGAGAGTTCAGAAATAGTATGGTATAGGCATAGAAGTACACTGGGGTCTGTTCCACTGGAGCAAAAAGAGGGATAAGGAGAGATAAGCAGAGGCTAGATCATGAAGACCTTAGAGGCCGGGTTATGAAGCTTGGATCTTACCCTTTGGCAATTTCTTACACTGGGGGTTTTCAAGACAAGTTAACACATATGCCAAAGCACAGGACAAATATGGTGTGTTTTTATAAGGCATCCATTTTATTTTTGATATATAATTTAAAACATTATTTCTATATTAAAATAAACATATTATCATTTGAAGTTCAAAATTGCCAGTGAACAAGTTAAAGATAAAACACAAGACTTCAAAGAATTTTCAAACTTCTGGTCCTTGTCATTACCCTCCACCCTTACTCTCTTTTAGGGTTTGTGTAAAGGGTTTTCTCTCTTGCATGATATTTCAGAGGAAAAGTTTTGGAACCACAATTCTAAAATATGGGCAGCCATTGAAGGATTTTATGCAAAGGAATGGCAAGATGAGACCTGTGTTTTAGATTACCATGGAAGTTGTGTGAAGGATAGATTTGGCCAGGGATGGGAGAGCAGGGTAGGACAATAGCTTAGAAAGCTATTACAAAAGTGGAGATAAGGGGTTAAGCTAGGGTCATGGTGAATGGACCTGAGGGTACAAAGACCAGAAAGATTTTATAGGTAAAATTGGCAAAATTTAATGATGAATATTGGAGGTTAAGAAGAGGGAGAATCTAGAAAATACTCCAGTTTCTGCCTTGAATATCTGGGTAGATGTGTACCCAGGTAGATAGGTGGGTGATCTGGTTTAAGGAAAAGATAATCACTTTATGTTGGACATATTGAGTGTGAGGTACCTGGTGAGACATCTAGGTTGAAGCTCTGTCTGACCCAAATAGGTTACAAGATATGGAAACATTGATCCTTTCATCCTTCAGCATGGTTGGGCTTTTTCTAGAGCAGCTAGAGTCCCCAGTGATCAGGCTGCACACCTCAGGATGTGCACTACCTCATGCATTAACCCCAATGTGTTGTATAATTATTTCTGTTTTCTATGTGTATCATACCATAAGAAAATTTGGGAAGCACCAGTTTAAGGGATGGTGCCCAGTTGGCTGTTGAATACATAAATATGAAACTCAGAAGAGCTATCAATGATGGAGATATAGATTTGGTATCATCCACACACAGATGCTATTTAAAACCAGGGAAGTGCTAAGGTAAAGAGATGCACAAGAAAGAGTCTACAAATGACCATTCAGAGAGGTCTAATGGAGTGAATTCAAGGTAATTCTGCTGTGTAAATGGTACATTAAATAATAAAAATAACAATAGTTAGCATTTTTGAGCACTTAGTATGTGGCAGGCATTGTTCTGAGCACTTTGAATTTATTTAATTCTAAACTGTAATCCCACAAGGTAGTAAGCATTATTTGTTACCCCCATTTTACAGAGGAGAAAACTGAGGTACTGAGATGTTGAGTAATTTACCCAAAGTCCCATAGTTAGGAAGTAGAAGAGACAGGTATTGATGTCATTAACCAGTCAAATCATGTAGCTCACTGTATTTGTTCTATATCTGTGCTCAATAAATAAGTTTCTTATTATGTTTTGATTTCCTATATAAGCTACTGGGAAAGAATATGCTGATCAGAGGATGAGTAATTTGATCTCTTTGACAAATATAACTATCATTTTAAATGATGAGCCAATGTTTTGGTTTAGATGCCAGTCTTTGGAGAAGCTGGTGAGTTTAAGTCAGCTCTTTGGAGACTAACCACCGTTAGAAATACAGACAGGATGAATCACTAAATTCTACCTCTGAAACCAATCCACTATATGTTAATTAAACTGAATTTAAATTAAAAATAAATAAATAAAAATAAAAAGTTAAAAAAAAGAAATACAGACACAATTGAACATTTGGTCTTGAAAGGCAGATTGCCAGACCCTATACTGTGATAACTATCAATACAAAATGCTATCCGCTGAGGTTTCTAGGCAGCCAAAAGACTTCTGGTCTTTTGGCTGCCTAGACATAATTTTCTTCTGCGCTTCAAACTGTAGAAGGTGGAAAAAGGGAAAAAATGTAAACTGAATAAAAGAGATACAAGTGATGCTTTCTATGTGTGGAACCAATTGCATGCAGTGATCCTGCTCACCAGCTGTACACAAGATGAGGAGAAACCCAGGCTTCATTTCAATAAATAGAGCAAATTGTTTGGCACAGATTAACATTAGAAATACTGCATTTAGAGCCATTTATGTGTGTTGGACAAAAAGCAAATCCAGTATATTTATACATGCAGTTTGTGTTTGCTTTTTAACATCTGCCAATGAGGCGCCCAATCAAATCGAAAGGCCAGGAGCCCAAGTCAGAGAAAGGTAAATCACAATTTGATTGAAACTCAGGAAAAAAACACCATTGTTAATTGGTGAGTTGGGTAGCTGAGAATTGTTTTTCCTTTCATCTGAGAACGAAGAGGACATCTTTCTCTTGACTATTCTGCAAAGCTCTATGCTGTCTCTATTACATTTTCTTAAGTAAACATACTTTCAAGTAATCACAAAAGAAGGACAAAAGTACCAAGGGAAAAGGTAAAAAAAATATTTTAAAAATGTTATATGGGATTTTGTGTCTTATGCATAAATATTATCTACTGGGCAAGTTACTTAAACTCTCAAACCTGTTTCCTCATATGTAAAATTTGGTTAATGATAGTAACTTCCCAGGATGGAGATTAAATGAAATAATTTGTAATAATAACCAGCACACAGTGCTTGATATATGTCAGACAATCAATAAAAGGTGAATATTACAACTCTGTGCAAGTCTTCTTACACATAATGATTAAGTAACCTTCCTGCTAACCCCACACAGTGTTGAGATCTTAGTATTATTTAGAACAAAGTTTTTGGGATGTATTTATTCCCAGTATTTCCTTTAAAATGCTCTGTGGTCATTGCCTGGTAGATCTCACACTGGTGATCTACATGACCTTGTAACATCAGTGCATTTTTCTTGTACACAGGTTTTATTTGGTGGCATGATCCCACCTTAAAACTATTCTTAGGCAATGAAAACTAGCTTTTTTTTCTTTTATCAATTTTCAATTTCCTTTGACTCCAGACCTGCCTTATACTGCCATCTCCTGGATGTCTCTGGTCTTGAACAACTTCTCAATTTATATAATACTATTTTTCTGGCTGGTGGCTTGTTATCAGATATCAGGGTCTACGTGTTGGTTTTGATCTCCCCAGTGTCTCTTCTTTTAGATTACACTCTGAGCAAACACTGGGCAATAAACATGCAGATTTTCTAGAGTGCCTCGTGATTTCATCCTTGGGCAGTGAAATCAACACAGGCATTTTAAATGAAAATGGCCGATAAAGATTAAGCTTTTTTTTTCTATAGCAATTTCAGCTGGTTATAAGCCTAGTAAGATAAATGTAATTTTACATATTATCAAACCTGATGCAGCTAAAATCTCTGGTAGATAATTTCCTTTGAGGATCATTAGAGGGAAAAAACTCATTGAAAATGGGAAACTAAATATTCATCCTCTTGGGACTTGTTTTCAGATGATGATCCTTAGCAATGTGACAAAGTAGAAGAATGTCAAGACTAGGAGTCAGGAGACTGCGATTCTAGGTCTAATCTTAACAGCTGTATAGTCCTGTACAAGCCAAGTCCTCTTTCTGGGCCACAGTTTCTACAAAATATAAAATAAGAGTGGAACTAGGTGATCTTTAAGTTCATTACAGGATCTCACATTCTGTAATTTTATGAAAGGTCAAGGATGACATTGTGATTAATCATATCCAGTCCCTTCCCTGTCGATGCAAATGGTGGGTATTCATCCTTTCTGATGGCTGAGTGATATTCCATTGTATATATGAACTACATCTTCCTTAACCATTCATCTGTTGAAGGGCATCTTGGCTCCTTTCACAGTCTGGCTGTTGAGTTATGGAAGTAGTGTTGCAGCAAAGTCTTACTGAGGTGGGGTAAATGACACATGTAGGTTTGTCCATAACTGCTATTGAAAGAAAAGATATTGATAATAATGGCTGTATGTATGAAATTTGACTGTGATTATGTCTTATGTCAAATACAAGTGTTCAGATTCTTTTTAGTTGTTAGTACCCTTTTTTTGTTGCATTCTAGTATCAGAAGCCCCAGTGCTACTATCTAAACACAGGTCAGTTTGTATGTTAATAGCCAAGTAGGAGGCAAAATATGGGGGGTCACAGATCTAAGAAACCTGTGGGTTGAGGGCTCCTGGGTGGCTCAGATGGTGAAGTATCTGCCTTCTGCTCAGGTCATGATCCCAGGGTCCTGGGATCAAGTCCCGCATCGGGGTCCTTGCTCGGCGGGGAGTCTGCTTCTCCCTCTCCCTCTGCCTCTCCCCCTGCTTGTTCTCTGTCTCTCTCACAAATGAATAAATAAAATCTTTAAAAAAAAGAAACCTGTGGGTTGAAACACTGTTGGACGCTGATAAAACATGCTTGCTAACATGGACATGAAAACTTTATCATTAACCAAAACCTTAATTTGAGATTATTTATCATTTCCTTAAAAAAGCAGGTTTCTAATGGAGTTGGGACATTGGACTGTGAAGTCCGAGAGTCAGCAGGACAAGACTGGTTCAAAGTACACGGACATGGGGTGTTGGAGAGGGAGATGACCATAATGAGCTAGTTGCAGGGGTTAGAGGAGTCAAGATTGTGAGTACAAACAATTATCATTTAATGAAGCATGAATGTGAAGGGAAAAAGATACCAGAATGCTGCGAATAATGGATAATGCCTTGTTTTTAAAGTCATCATACCCAAAACCTTTACAACTATCCAACCCTACTATATAACATGGACAGGAGACCAATAAATCTTTATTTTTATTATGTTCTTTTAGCCAACATATAGTACATCATTAGTTTTTGATGTAGTGTTCAACATTCATTAGTTGCATAAACACCCAGTACTCATCACAACAGGTGCCCTCCTTAATACCCATTATCCGGCTTACCAGCCTTTTATCTGCAATGTCATTCGCAAATACCTTCTCCCATTTCATGGGTTGCCTCTTTGTTTTTTGACTGTTTCCTTTGCTGTGCAGAAGCTTTTATCTTGAAAGTGCCAACAGTTCATATTTGCTTTTGTTTCCCTTGCCTTTGGAGACGTGTCTTGAAAGAAGTTGCTGTGGCCAATGTCGAAGAGGTTACTGCCTATGGATTTTGATGGGTTCCTGTCTCACATTGAGGTTTTTCATCCATTTTGAATTTAGCTTTGTGTATGGTGTAAGAGAATGGTCCAGTTTCATTTTTCTGCATTTGGCTGTCCAGTTTTCCCAGTACCATTTACTGAAGAGACTGTCTTTTTTCCATTGGATATTTTTTCCTGCTTTGTCAAAGATTAGTTGACCATAGAGTTGAGGGTCCATTTCTGGAGTCTCTATCCTGTTCCATTGGTCAATGTGTCTGTTTTGGTGCCAATACCATGCTGTCTTGATGATCACAGCTTTGTAATATAGCTTGAAGTCAGGCATCATTATGCCCCCAGCTTTAGTTTTCAACATTCCCCTGGTGATTCAGGGTCTTTTCTGGTTCCATACAAAGTTTAGGATTGTTTGTTCCAGCTCTGTGAAAAATGCCAATGGTATTTTGATCGGGATGGTATTGAAAGTGTAGATTGCTCTGGGCAGCATACATATTTTAATAATATTTATTCTTCCAATACATGGGCATGAAATATTTTTCCATCTCTTTGTGTCTCCTCAATTACTCTCATACGTGTTCTGTAGTTTATAGGGTATAGATCCTTTACCTCTTTGGCTAGGTTTATTCCTAGGTATCTTACGGTTTTTGGTGCTATTGTAAATGGAACAGATTCCTTAATTTCTCTTTCTTCAATTACATTGTTACTGTGAATAAATGCAACAGATTTTGTGCATTGATTTTTTATCCTGCCACATTACTGAATTTCTGTGAGATTTCTAGTAATTTGGGGGTGGAGACTTTTGGGTTTTCCACATAAATCATCATGTCATCTGTGATGAGTGAGAGTTTGACTTGTTCTTTGCCAATTTGAATGACTTTTATTTCTTTTTGTGTCTGATTACTGAGGCTAGGATTTCTAGTACTATGTTGAACAGTTCAGTTCAACAGTGATGGTGGACATCAGTGGTGGTAGTGGACATCCTGCCATGTTCCTGACCTTAAGGGAAAATCTCCCAGCTTTTCCCCAGCTGTGGGTTCATTGATAGCCTTAATGATATTGAAGTATGCTCCTTCTATCCCTACACTTTTAAGAGTTTTAATCAGCAAAGAACGCTATATTTTGTCAAATGCTTTTTTTGCATCAATTGAGAGGATCATATGGTTCTTGTCTTTTCTTTTATTAATGTGCTCTATCACGTTGATTGATTTGTGAATGTTGAACCACCCTTGCAGCCCAGGAATAAATCCCACCTGGTCCTGATGGATAATCCTTTTAATGTACTGTTGGATCCTATTGGCTGGGATCTTGTTGAGAATTTTGGCATCCATATTCATCAGGGATATTGGTCTGTAATTCTCTTTTTTAATGGGCTCCTTGCCTAGTTTTGGGATCAGGGTAATACATCAAAGAACGAGTTTGGAAGTTTTCCTTCTGTTTCTACTTTTTTGAAACAGCTTTAGTAGAGTAGGTATGATTTCTTCTTTCAATGGTAGAATTCCCCTGGGAAGCCATCTGACCCTGGACTCTTGTTTTTTTGGGAGGGTTTTGATTACTGCTTAAATTTCGTTACTGGTTATTGGTCTATTCAGATTGTCTATTTCTTCCTGGTTCAGTTTTGGTAGTTTATAAGTTTCCAGGAAGGCATCCATTTCTTCCAGTTTGCTTAATTTGTTGGCATATGGTTGCCGCTAATAATTTCTAATAATTGTTTCTATTTCCTTGGTGTTGGTCATGATCTCTTCCCTTTCATTCATGATTTTATTGATTTAGGTCCTTTCCCTTTTCTTTTGGATAAATCTGTCCAGAGGTTTGTCGATCTTATTAATTCTTTCAAAGAACCAGCTTCTGGTTTTGTTGGTCTGTTCTACTGTTTTTCTGGTTTCTATGTCATTGATATCTACTCGAATCTTTATTATTTCTCTTCTCCTGCTTGGTTTAGGCTTTATTTGCGGTTCTTTCTCCTGCTCCTTTAGATGTAAGGTTAGCTTGTGCATTTGGGATTTTTCTACTTTTTTGAGAGAGGCTTGAATGGCTATGTATTTCCCCCTTAGAACCGCCTTTTCAGTGTCCCATAGGTTTTGGTCTGATGTGTTTTCATTTTCATCAGTTTCCATGAATTGTTTAAGTTATTCTTTAATTTCCTGGTTGACCCAATCATTCTTTAGCATGATGCTCTTTAACTTCCAAGTGTTTGAATTCCTTACAAATTTTTTCTTGTGATTGAGTTCCAGTTTCAAAGCGTTGTAGTCTGATAATGTGCCAGGGAATAATCTTAATCTTTTGGTATCAGTTGAGACCTGATTTGTGACCCAGTATGTGGTCAATTCTGGAGAAAGTTCCACGTGCTCTAGAGAAGAATAAGTATTATGTGGTTTTAGGATGGAATGTTCTGTATATATCTATGAAGTCCATCTGGCCCAATGTGTCCTTCAAAGCTCTTGTTTCTTTTTTGATCCTCTTTTTAGAAGATCTGTCCATTGCTGTGAGTGGAGTGTTGATGTCTCCTACTATTAGTGTATTATTATCAATATGTTTCTTTATTTTGATTATTAATTGGTTTATATAATTGGCTGCTCCCATGTTTAGGGCATAGATATTTACAACTGTTAGATCTTCTTGTTCGATAGACCCTTTAAGTATAATATAGTGTCCCTCTGTGTCTCTTATTATAGTTTTTGGTTTAAAATCGAATTTCTCTGATATAAGGATTGCTACCCCAGCTTTCTTTTGAGGTCCATTAGCATGGTAGATGGTCTCCATCCCTTCACTTTCAATCTGGAGGTGACTTTAGGTTCAAAATGAGTCTCTTTTATACAGCATATGGATGGGTCCTGCTTTTTAATCAATCTGAAATCCTGTTTCTTTTGATGGGAGCATTCAGCCCATTTACATTCAGAGTAACTATTGAAAGATATGAATTTACTGCCATTGTATTGCCTGTAAAGTCCCTGTTTCTATAGATTTTGTTTCTTTCTGGTCTGTGTGACTCTTGGAGTCTCTCTTAATTTACAGACTCCCCCTTAATATTTCAGGGCTGGCTTTGTGGTTACATATTCTTTCCGTTTCTGCCTGTCCTGAAAGCTCTTTATCTCTCCATCCATTCTGAATGACAGCCTTGTTGGATTAAATATTCTTGGCTGCATGTTCTTTTCATTTGGTACCCTGAATATGTCTTGCCAGCCCTTTCTGGCTTGCCAGGTTTCTGTGGATAAGTCTGATGTTATTCTGATTTTCCTCCCTCTATATATAAAGAACCTCCTCTCCTTGGCTATTGTCAGGATTGTTTCCTTGGCTGTATAATTTATAAGCTTCACTATTATGTCAGGGTGTTGATCTATTTTTATTGATTTTGGGAGGCGTCATCTCTGCCTCTTGGACACGAATGCTTGTTTCCTACCCCAAATTAGGGAAGTTCTCAGCTATGATTTGCTCAAATATACCTTCTAGCCCTCTTTCTCTACCCCCTCAGGCATCCCAATAATTCTGACATTGAAACGTTTCATGGCATCATTAATCTCTGCAATCCTTTCCTCATGTGCTACTAGCAGCCTATCTCTGTTTTCCTCCACTTCCTTCTTTTCCATCAGCTTGTGTTTCAAATCACTAATTCTCTCTTCTGCCTCATTTACCCTGACTGTTAGAGTATCCAATTTAGACTGCATTTCATTCATAGCACTTTTTATTCTGGCCTGATTAGATCTCATTTCTGTTCTTAGAGATTCTATATTGTCAGTAATGCTTTTTTCAAGCCTAGCTATTGACTTCATGATTGCTATCCTGAATTCTATCTCTGACATTTTGTTTATATCCATATCCATCAGTTCTGTGGCAGATGACATTGTCTGTGTTTCTTTTCTTTGTTGAGAGTTTTTCCTCCTAGTCATTCTGTCGAGGGATTGTTGAGTGAATGAGCAAAGTCCAAAATATCAATGACGACCCAATCAAGATGCACCCCTGGAGTAAGGGTGTGAAAGTCTGCAAATGCACTTATATCCTTATTACCCATCAGCTCTGCTGCTTTTCACCACTCACTCACTTCTGCATATTGGACCACCACTGACCCATCACCAACTCAGGAGAAGTTCTCTGGCTCCCTCTGACAGCTCTGGAGAGAGCAGGAGACCAATAAATCTATGTAAGACTAGCTAGCTGAGATCCAGAGCCACCAGAGGCCAGCACTGAGAAGATGTGTGCTTTATATTAAGGGACTTCTGTGTCCAAGCCAGATTTGCAGCTGAGTGCATCCACTAATGCACAGGTCTCTTGTTGGACACTGCACCTCATTCAAAAAATTGAATTCATTTCACAGGGACTTTTGATGGAATTTATTAGCTTTGTAGGTCTACCATAAGAATACCACAAACTTGGTGGCTTAAAGGAACAAAAATTTATTTTCTCATTTCAAGAGGCTAGCGTCTAAAATTAATGTGTCAGCAAAGCCATGTTTCCTCTGAGACTCTCGGTAGAATCCTTTCTTACATCTTCCTAGATCTGGCAGTGGCATCATCCTTTGTGTTTCTTGGCTTGCAGCTGCATTGCTCCAATCTCTACTTTTGTCATCACATGATATTCTGCCCATGTCTCTGTCTTTCTCTGTGTCTTCTTTTTTTCTTATAAGGATGTCAGTTATATTGGATTAAAGGTAAACCATATTCCAGTATGACCCCATCTTAACTAATTACATCTGTAATAATTTTATTTTCAAATAAGGTCATATTCTGAGGTACTAAGGTTTAGGAATTCAACGTATCCTTTGTGGGGAGACACAAATGAACCTATAATACCCTACATCAAACAAGTCACCTCCAATAAGAGACCATTTGCAACAGAAGCTTGGCTTCTTTTTTTTCCCCCAGCTTTACTGAGGTATAATTGACAATCATAAATGTATGTATTGGGGTGCCTGGGTGGCTCAGTCATTAAGCATCTGCCTTTGGCTCAGATCATGATCCCAGGGTCCTGGGATTGAGCCTTGCATGGGGTTCCCTGCTCAACAGGGAGCCTGCTTCTCCCTCTTCCACTCCCCCTGCTTGTGTTCCTTCTCTCCCTGTGTCTCACTCTGTCAAATAAATAAATAAAATCTTAAAAAAAATAAAATGTATGTATTTAAGGTGTACAACTTGATTTTTTAAAAGTTTTATTGAAATTCCAGCTAGTGAACATATAGTGTAATATTAGTTTCAGATGTACAATATAGTCATACAACACTTCCATACAATGCCTAGTGCTCATCACAAGTGCACTCCTTAATCCCCATCATAAGGTATACAACTTGATTTGATATACCAGAAGGTTGACTTCTTTATCACCCAGACTCTCAGTGTTCTTGGGACATATTCTGGGTCTATATTTCATCTCTGACTTTGCTCACTCCCCTCATCATCTATCCCCTTTACACACACACATGCATACCTTCCCTGAAACCCTCATCTAAGGCTCATGGATACACTTACCCAAATGACAGACTTCATCCCTTACACTGACTTCTGGTCTACATTAACCATCACTATCTTACTGGTTATTACCATTGCCACCTACTTAATATTTGACCACCATTTCCAATTTGCACTCTACTTTTGCAGGGCACTGTTCAAGTTTCTAAAATCCAAGTAAACATAATGTCCACTCATTTCCAATGGACCTATGCCAAAATACAGTGTAACAAGCTGGTACATTAGAAATATTCCTTACATATCATCTCCTGATGAAAAAACAGCTAATGTCTCTAATAAGAGAAAAAATGTATTTACAAGAATTGTCTGTATATCACTACCTCATCACAAGTGCCCTCCTTAATAATTATCATCTATTTAACTCCATCCTCACACCCACCTCCCCTCTGGTAACCATCAGTATAGTCTCTATAGTTAAGAGTCTGTTTCTTGGTTTTGTTCTCTTTTTTCCACCTTATGTTTTGTTTCTTAAACTCCACATATGAGTGAAATCATATGGTATGTGTCTTTCGCTGACTTATTTCACTTAGCATAATACACTCTAGCTCCATCCACATCCTTGCAAATGGCAAGAATCATTCCTTTTGATGGCTGAGTAATATTCCATTATATATATTTTCCATATATATATATATTCATTCATAAGTTGATGGACATTTGGGCTCTTTCCATAATTTGGTTATTGTTGATAATGCTGCTAAAAACATCAGGGTGCATATATCCCTTTGAAGGACTATTTTTGTATCCTTTGACTAAATCCCTAGTAGTATAAATGCTGGATCTTAGGATAAGTCTATTTTTAACTTTTTGAGGAATGTCCATACTATTTTCCACAGTGGCTGCACCACCTTGCATTCCCACCAAAAGTGCAAGAGGGTTCCCCTTTCTCCACATCCTTGACAACACCGATTGTTTCCTGTGTTGTAATTTTAGCTATTCTGACAGATGTGAGGTGATATCTCATTGTAGTTTTGATTTGTATTGTCCTGATAATGAGTGATGTTGAGCATCTTTTCATGTGTCGGTTGGCTATCTGTATGCCTTCTTGGAAAAAATGTCTATTCATATTTTCTTCCCATTTTTTAAACTGGGTTATTTGCTTTTTTGGGTGCTGAGTTTTAGAAATTCTTTATATATTTTGGATACTAACCCTTTATCAGATATGTTATTTGCAAATATCATCTCTCATTCCATAGGTTGCCTTCTAGTTTTATTGATTATTTCCTTTGTTGTACAGAAGTTTTTATTTTCATGAAGTCCCAGTAGTTTATTTTTGCTTTTGTTTCTCTTGCTTCAGGAGACACATCTGGTAAGAAGTTATTACGATCTGTGTTCTCCTCCAGGATTTTAATAGTTTTCTGTCTCACATTTAGGTCTTTTGGCCATTTTGAATTTATTTTTGTATATGGTGTAAGAAAGTGGTTCAATTTCATTCCTTTGCACGTTTCTGTCCAGTTTTGCCAACACCAATTGTCAAAGAGACTGTCTTTTTTCCATTGGATATTCATTCTTGCTTTGTTGAAGATTAACTGACCATATAGCTGTGGGCTCATTTCTGGGTTTTCTACTCTGGTCCATTGATCTATGTGTCTATTTCTGTGCCAGTACCTTAGTGTCTTCATCAATACATCAATATAACTTGAAGCCTGGAATTATGGCGCCTCCAGCTTTGCTTTGCTTTTTAGAGATTGCTTTGGCTTTTTGGGGTCTTTTGTGGTTCTGTAGAAATTTTAGAATTGTTTGTTCTAGCTCTGTGAAAAATGCTGTTGGTATTTTGATAGGGATTGCATTAAATGAGTGGATTGCTTTGGGTAATATAGATATTTTAACAGGATTTTTTCCTCCAATCCATGAGCATGGAATGTTTTTCCATTTCTTTGTGTCCTTTTCAGTATCTTTTCCATTGCCACCTACTTAATATCTGACCACCGTTTCTAATTTGTACTCTACTTCTGCAGGGCACTGTTCAAGTTTCTAAAATCCAAGTAAACATAATGTCCACTCATTTCCAATGGACCTATGCCAAAATACAGTGTAACAAGCTGGTACATTAGAAATATTCCTTTTGTAGTTTTGTTAGTTTTTTGTAGTTTTTAGAGTATAGATCTTTTACCACTTTGGTTTTGTTTATTCCCAAGTATCTTATGGTTTTTGGTGCAGTTGTAACTGGAATTGATTCTTCGATTTCTCTTTCTACTGCTTCATTATTGGTGTATAAAAATGCAGATTTCTGTACATTGATTTTGTATCCTGCAACTTGACTGAATTTGTGTATCAGTTCTAGTAATTTTTTGGTGGTCTTTTGGGTTTTCTATATAGAGTATCATGTCATCTGCAAATAGTGAAAGTCTGACTTATTCCTTACTAATTTGGATGACTTATTTCTTTGTGTTTTCTGATTGCAATGCCTAGGACTTCCAGTACTATGTTAAATAACAGTGCTGAGAGTGGACATCCCTGTCTTGTTCCTGACTGTAGAAGAAAAGTTCTCAATTTTTCCTCATTGAGGATATTTGCTGTAGATTTTTCATATATGGACTTTATTGTGCTTAAGTATGTTCCCTTGGGGCGCCTGGGTGGCTCAGTTGTTAAGCGTCTGCCTTCGGCTCAGGTTATGGTCCCAGGGTCCTGGGATCAAGCCCTGCATCAGGCTCGCTGCTCTGCAGGAAGTCTGCTTCTCCCTCTCCCACTCCCCTTGCTTGTGTTCCCTCTCTCTCTGTGTCTTTCTCTGTCAAATAAATAAATAAAATCTTTAAAAAAATGTATGTTCTCTCTAAGCCTACTTTGTTGAGAGTTTCTTTTTTATCATGAACGAATGTTGTCAAATGCTTTTCTGCATCTATTGAAATAATCATATGGTTCTTATCTTTTATTAATGTGGTGTATCACATCGATTGATTTGCAATACTGAACCACACTTACAGCCCAGGAAGAAATCCTACTTGATCATAGGGAATGATTCCTTTAATGTACTGTTGGATTCAATTTGCTAGTATTTTGTTGAGAATTTTTGCATACATGTTCATCATGATATTGGCCTGTAGTACTCTTTTTTCATAGAGTCTTTGTGTGGTTTTAGAATAAGGGTAATTCTGGTTTCATAGAATGAA
Source organism: Eumetopias jubatus (assembly GCF_037043125.1). Classification (NCBI taxonomy): domain Eukaryota; kingdom Metazoa; phylum Chordata; class Mammalia; order Carnivora; family Otariidae; genus Eumetopias; species Eumetopias jubatus. Next base: position 56,705,958 of record NW_028274817.1, read on the forward strand.
TTTGGAAGTTTTCTTTCCTTTTTTTTGGAATAGTTTGAAAAGAATAGCTATTAACTCTTCCTTCAATGTTTGGTAGAATTCCCCTAAGAAGCCATCTGGCCCTGGATTTTTGTTGGGGAATTTTTGATTGCTGATTCACCTTCTTTGCTGGTTCTGGGTCTGTTCAAGTTTTCTGTTTCTTCCTGCCTCACTTTTGGTAATCTATATGTTTCTAGTAATTTACCCATTTCTTCCAGATTGTCCAATTTTTGGCATATAGTTTTTTCATAATATTCTCTTATAATTGTTTGTATTTCTGTACTGTTGGTTTTAATTTCTCTTCTTTCATTCGTGATTTTATTTATTTGAGTCCTTTCTCTTTTCTTTTTGCTAAATCTGGCTGGGGTTTATCAATATTTTCAAAGAACCAGCTCCTGGTTTCATTGATCTGTTCTACTGTTTCTGTTGTTGTAGTTTGTTTGTTTCTATATCATTTATTTCTGCTCTAATCTTTATTATTTCCTTCCTTCTGGTGGCTTTAGGTTTCATTTGTTGTTATTTTTCTAACTCTTTTCCATGTAAAGTTATGTTTTTTATTTGATATTTTTCTTGTTTCTTGAGGTAGGCTTGTATTGCTATATACTTCCTTCTCAGGACTGCTTTTGCTACATCCCAAAGGTTTTGGACCATTGTGTTTACATTCTCATTTGTTTCCATGTATTTTTAAATTTCTTCTTTAATTTTATCATTGACCCATTCATTGCTTAGTAGCATGTTGTTTAACTGCCATGTATTTGTGTACTTTCCAAATTTTTTTTTTGTGGTTGAATTCAAGTTTCATAGCATTGTAGTCTGAAAAGATGTATGGTATTATATCAATCCTTTTGTTGAGGCCTGTTTTGTGACCTAGTATGTAATCTATTCTGGAGAATGCCCTATGTACACTTGAAAAGAATGTATGCTTTTCTACTTTAGGATTCAATATTGTGAATATATCTGTTAAGTCCATATGGTCCAGTGTGTTATTCAAAGCCATTGTTTCCTTGTTGACTTTCTGCCTGGATGATCTGTCCATTGATGTAAATTGGGTGTTAAAGTCCCCTACTATTATTGTATTATTATCAATAAGTTCCTTTATATTTGTGATTAATTGTTTTATGTATTTGGAGTTCCCATGTTGGGTGCATAAATATTTACAATTGTTAGATCTTCAGGTTGGATAGTCCCCTTTATTATGATATAGTGCCCTTCATTTCTTGTTACAGTTTTTGGTTTAAAATCCACTTCATCTGATATAAGTATTGCTTCTTTAGCTTTCTTTTGATGTCCATTAATGTGATATATTTTTCTCCATCCCTTCACTTTCAGGTAGCAGGTGTCTTTAGGTCTAAAATGAGTTTCTTGCAGGCAGCATACACATGGGTCTTTTTTTTTTTTTTACCCATTCTGTCACCCTATGTCTTTTGATTGGAACATTTAGTCCACTGCTATTGAGATTAATTATTGATAGATATGTACTTATTGCCATTTTATTACTTGTTTTGTTGTTGTTTCTGTAGATTTTTTCTGTTCCTTCTTTGTCTTTGTCACTTTTCATCTTTCCTTTCTCTTCAAAGAGTCCTCTTTAATATTTCTTCCAAGGCTCGCTTCATGGTCACAAACTCCTTTAGTTTTTGTTTTTCTGTAAAACTCTTTATCTCTCTTATTCTGAATAATGGCCTTGCTGGATAGAATATTTCTGGCTGCAGATTTTTCCCATTCAGTATATTGAATATATGCCACTCCCTTCTTGTTTGCCAACAGTCTGTGGAGAGATCTGCTGCCAACTTTATTGGTCTTTCCTTGTACATTAGGGACTTCTTCCGTTTTACTGCTCTTAGGATTTTATTTCTATTGCTATATTTTGCAAGTTTTATTACAGTATGTCTTGGTGTTGTACTGCTCTTGTTGATTTTGATGGGAGTTCTCTGTGCCTCTTGGACTTGAATGTCTGTTTCCTTCCCCAGTTTAGGGAAATTTTCAGCTATTATTCCCTCAAATAAATTTTCTGCCCCTTTTCTCTATCTTCTTCTTCTTCAGGGACTTGTATAATACAAATATTATTATGTTTGATGGAGTCCCTGAGTTACCTAAGTCTATTCTTATGTTGCATAATTCTTCTTTCTCTCTTTTTTCAGTTTCATTATTTTCCATTAGTTTGTCTTCTCTATCACTTATCCATTCCTCCGTTTCTTCCATTCTTGTGTTCATTGCTGTGTTTCAACTCCTCATTATTGCATTTTTCATTTCTCACTGATTGTTTTTTAACTCCTATCTCTGTGGTAAGGGACTCCCTGAAGTCTTCCATTCTTTTCTCAAGCCCAGCATGTATCCTTATGATTGTTTCTTTAAGTTCTCCATCAGCCATTTCTTATATCTGTTTTGCTTAGATCCCTGGCTGCGACTTTACATTGTTGTTTCATTTAGGATGATTTCCTCTGCTTTAGCATTTTGTCTCTGTTTTCTTCTGTATGTTAGAAAAGCCTGTTATGTTCCTGCTCCCAAGAGTAATGGTTTCTTTGGAGAAGAGGTCACATATTGTCCAGTGACTGGTGCTTCAGGGAGTATCTCTGGTGTGTGCTGGTTTTCACTCTGCTGCTGTGTTTGGTTGCTTCAACTCTTAGGTCAGTCATCTGCAGAGGTTCTCTTTGCTTGCAGTGGGCAATATTTGGTCCTTGGCCAAAGTGTGGCGAGTTTTAGCTAGGTGTGATGTGATTCTGCTTGTTAAATGAGACCTGATACTACTTCAACTAGGACTGAAGTTTTGCAGGCTCTCTGGTCAGGTGATGTGATGTGGGCAGTGGTTTCTGCTGGTCTTCTGGGAGGGGGCCTGGCATGCTGGGACTGAGACAAACTTAACCAGGAAGAGCAGAACCAGCAGAGCACAGAGCTGTGGGATCTGATGTAAGTAGGTTGAGCAGCCAGTTTTGGCATTGTTTTGTTTTCTGTAGGTAGGTGGCTCTGTGCTTGTGCTGAGGTGCAGGGGAAAGAAATGGTGTCAGGCAGCTCCTTTGTCCCCAGAGAGTGGTCTCTGTTCATGTTAGTCTCAGGGAAGCGCTCAGAGAAGAAAGAACAATTTCCCCACTGTGTGTTCCGGGTGTTTTTCAGATCACCATTTCCACACTGTCTGCCTCCAAGTTGCCTGCCCACCTTTACTTCAGGAGCAGCACCATGCCCTCCAGGCCCTATCTCAGCCAAGCCTGCACACTTTTAAAATTCTAGGCCTTAGTTACATGGTGTGGTCAGGGGCCTGGGCTGGTCTTCCTGGTGAAGGTCTCACCATGCTGGGACTGAGGGAGGTTTGACCAAGAAGGATAGCCACTGCAGAGTGCAGGGGTGTGGGACCTGAAGCAAGTAAGCTAGACAGCCAGTGTCAGGTGAATTGCTCTTCCCAGGTGGCTCTGAACTTATGCTGAAGGGCAGGTGAGGGGAATAGCACTCACTAGCTCCTTTGCCCTGAGAGAGGCGGTTCTGTGAACTCCAAGAAGAGGAACAATCTCCCCACTGTGTGCTCCAGATGTTCTTCAGATCTGTGCCTCCATGCCATGTGCCCCTAGGTTATTTGCCTGCCTTCTCTGCAGGAGTAGGGGTGTGCCCTAAGGCTCTATCTCAGCCAAGCCTGCAGACCTTTAAAGCTCCAGTCTTCAAGCCCCACTGGTTGCAAATACTCATGAAAATCAGCCCCTGTTATTTTCCCAGTCAATGGCTTTGGGCAAGTGTTCTGCTTGTGTGTACCCCTGTGTGCTCCTTTCTCACTCTTTTATGGGCTCCCTCCCTTCTGCAGCACCTGTGAGACATTTCTCCTCCAAACCAGGTTTCTGGACTCCCTACCTTCTTCAGTGTGGTCTCTTCTCTCCCTCTAGTTGTGAAGTTTGTTCTGTCAGTCCTCAGGTTGACTTTCTGGGTATTCAAAATGATTTGATAGTTATCTAGTTGTTTTCAAAGGATGAGATAACCCTCAGGTCCTCGTATAATGCCACCATCTTAGCTCCCCTTCTCTACCACATTTCATTATCCATTCATCCATTGATAAACATTTAAATTGCTTCCCTCTCTTGGCTTTTGTGAATATTTTGTAAATATCTTGGTTATTGTGAATATTTTGTGTATATTCCCTGCAATGAACATGGGAGTTCTTGATACTGTCATCCTCAGATTTCTATGCCAATCCCAACATTCACTGAGGACATCAATTTTCTCTCCATACCTTTTCTTGATGTCATCCAGGGCAAGTCAATACCTATGTAGGATTATTCCAATCAGCTTTTTAGCCTTACTCCTAGCCTTGGTCAATTCAACACCAAAGACTTTCATCACCACTCTTCATTCACCCATTTCCATAACTATAACTTAAATCTTGTAACCTGATATTGTTTCATCTCTGAAAATTTAAACTCTAGTACCTCATATTCTGACCACAATCTTTTATTCTTCCAGTCATCTCATTCCTTTATTACTACTTCATCTAAGCTTCCACTTGACCTTCCTTTCCCAGGACTTGGGCCCCCATTGATCAGCTCACTTCCAGAGATACTTCCATCTCTATCCAGTCTAAATCCCATAATCTGTCATTTATTAATTCACTAAACAAACATTTTAAAGGTGCTTACCATATGACAAGCTCTTTTCTAAGAACTTTGGATATAGCAGTAAAAATCCACAGCCTTGTAGAGCTTGCATCCTATTGAGAGAAAGGAAACAACAACAACAAAATGATAATGTATTAAATCAGGAAATAAGTGCTATGGATAAAATCAAATAGAGATGGTTAATATGGAATATGGTAAGGTAACATTTGAAGGTAAATTAAAGGAAATGAAGGAGTAGTGGTTCCAAATTCCTGACATATTAGTCTTTGTAATCCAGGGTCAATAAATTGAAACTCCTGCAAATTCTCAGAAATTTCTGAAATCATAAGATACTGGGGGAGGAGCAAGATGGTGGAGGAGTAGCAGATCTAAATTTCGTCTGGTCTCAGAAATTCAGCTAGATAGGGATCAAACCATTCTGAACACCTACAAACTCAACAGGAGATCAAAGAAAAGAATAGCAGCAACTCTCTAAACAGAAAAGCGACCACTTTCTGGAAGGTAGGACATGCAGAGAACTGAATCCGATGTGATATTCAGGAAGAGAGACGGTGGGGGATGGGGCCTCCATCAGCCAGTACTGGCAAGTGATAGAGCAGCAGAGCACAAAATCGGAACTTTTAGAAGTCGGCTCTGCTGAGGGACGTCACTTCAGTGGCTAAGGGGGGGGTGGAACCATTGCTTGGGACAGTGTGGTCTCAGGACCCTCGGGGTCACAGAAAGATCGGGGGTGCCTGAGTGTGGCAGAGCTCCCAGGTATCAGACCGGGGAAGCCAGCTGCAGAGACAGAGCTGAGGAGTGGGCTCTCAGCTTGGGGTTGCCATAAACTGATCTGCAGCATACTCGGGCCACTACTCTTCCAGCAGGGACCCAAGAAGCCGCAGATCTGGGGAGACTCCCCCTCCTCCACCGGGAGGAGTGGTGTGGGAGAGCACTGTAGGGATCTGCTGGTTTTGGAGACTCCAAATGGGGTTGTGTGCCAGAGATAGAAACGCTCGGTCACTGGCCGGGTGAGCACGGAGTGCGGCCAGAGACCGGGAAGACGGGAGTGATTGCATTTCTCTGCAGGCTCACTGAGGAGTGGGGCCCCGAGTTCTCGGCTCCTCCAGGTGGAGATTGGGAGGCCGCCATTTTACTCTCATCCTCCAAACCTGTACGGAAAGCTTGCAGGGAACAAAAGCTCCCGAGAGCAAACCTGAGCAGATTACTTTGCCCGGACCCGGCAAGGGCAGGGCAATTCCGCCTCCAGCAAAGACATTTGGGAATCACGGCAACAGGCCCCTCACCCAGAAGATCAGCAAGAACAGCTGGCCAAGACCAATTTTATTGATCAATGAGAACTGCAGAACTCCAGTGCTAGGGGAATACTGCACATAAAATTCATGGCTTTTTTACCAGGATTCTTTAGTCTTTCAGGTTAATTTTTTTTAACTTTCTGATTCTTTTTTTTTTTTAATTTTTCTTTTTCCCTTTTTCAACCAACATCTTATCAATTCCTTTTTTAAAAAATCTTTTTTATTTTTCATTTTTAGAGTCATATTCTATCCCTTCATAATAGTTAAACTTATTTTTGGTATATATATATATATATATATATATATATATATATATATATATATATATATATAAGTTGTTCTCTCTTTAAAATTTTGGGATACACTTTCTACACTTTCTACTAACAGACCAAAATATACCCTAAATCCTGTATATACCTTAAATAAACCCTGTATGGCTTTGTTCTAGTCTCTAGCCAGATTACATTCTCTCCTTTTTTTTTTCTAATCCTCTTCTTTCTTTTTTCAACCAACTTCTTATCAATTCCTTTTATAAAATCTTTTATAATTTTCATCTTTACAGTCATATTCCATCCCTTCATCGTATTAACCCTTATTTTTGCACATATATAAGTTTTTCTTTCTTTAAAATTTTGGGAGGCACTTTCTTCTAACAGACCAAAATGTGCCCAAAATCTAGTGTGTGGCACAGATCTATGCACCAGCCTGATCATATTTGATCATATTCTGAGTATTTTTTGGTCTGTTATCATTTTCTTTTTCTTTTTTTTTTCTTTTTTATTTCTCTCCCTTTCTTTTCCCCTGGTTTCAGGTCTCTTCTAATTTGTTTAGTGTATATTTTTCTGGGGACGTTGTTACCCTGTTAGCATTTTGTTCTCTCATTCATCTATTCTCCTCTGGACAAAATGACAAGACAGAAAAAATCACCTCAAAAAAAAAAAAAAAGACAAGAGGCACTACCAACTGCCAGGGACCTATTCAATACGGACATAAGTAAGATGTCAGAACTAGAGTTCAGAATGATGATTTTAAAGATACTAGCTGGGCTTGAAAAAAGCATGGAAGATTTTAGAGAAACCCCTTCTGGAGAAATAAAAGAACTAAAATCTAACCAAGTCAAAATCAAAAAGGCTATTAATGAAGTGCAATAAAAAATGGAAGCTCTAACTGCTAGAATAAATGAGGCAGAAGAGAGAATTAGTGATATAGAAGACCAAATGTTGGAAAATAAAGATGCTGAGAAAAAGAGAGATAAAAAACTACTGGAACACAAGGGCAGAATTTGAGAGATAAGCGATACCATAAGATGAAACAATATTAGAATAATCGGGATCCCAGAAGAAGAAGAAAGAGAGAGGGGGGCAGAAGGTATAATGGTGCAAATTATAGCAGAGAACTTCCCTAATTTGGGGAAGGAAAAAAAGCATCAAAATCCAGGAGGCACAGAGAACCCCCCTCAAAATCAATAAAAATAGGTCAACACCCCAACATCTAATAATAAAACTTATGAACCTCAGAGACAAAGAGAAAATCCTGAGAGCAGCTCAGGAGAAGAGATCTGTAACCTACAATAGTAGAAACATTAGATTGGCAACAGACCTATCCACAGAGACCTGGCAGGCCAGAAAGGACTGGCATGATATCTTCAGAGCACTAAATGAGAAAAATATGCAGCCAAGAATACTATATCCAGCTAGGCTGTCATTGAAAAGAGAAGGAGAGAGAAAAAGCTTCCAAGACAAACAAAAACTAAAGGAATTTGCAAACACGAAACCAGCCTGACAAGAAATATTGAAAGGGTCCTCTAAGCAAAGAGAGAGCCTAAAAGTAACATAGACCAGAAAGGAACACAGACAATATACAGTAACAGTCACCGTACAGGCAATAAAATGGCACTAAGTTCATATCTTTCAATAGTTACCCTGAATGTAAATGGGCTAAATGCCCCAATCAAAAGACACAGGATATCAGATTGGATAAAAAAACAAGACTGGTCGATACGTTGTCTGCAAGAGACTCATTTTAGACCCAAAGACAGTCCCAGATTGAAAGTGAGGGGGTAGAAAACCATTTACCATGCTAATGGGCACCAAAAGAAAGCTGGGGTGGCAATCCTTATATCAGACAAATTAGATTATATAACAAGGACTGTAATAAGACATGAGGAAGGACACCATATCTTACTTAAAGGGTCTATCCAACAAGAAGATCTGACAATTGTAAATATCTATGCCCCTAACATGGGAGCAGCCAAGTATATAAGCCAATTAATAACAAAAGCAAAGAAACACACCAACAACAATACAATAATAGTGGGGGACTTTAACACCCCCCTCACTGAAATGGACAGATCATCTAAGCAAAAGATCAACAAGGAAGTAAAGACTATAAATGACACACTGGACCAAATGGACTTCACAGATATATTCAGAACATTCCATCCCAAAGCAATAGAATACACATTCTTCTCTAGTGCCCATGGAACATTCTCCAGAATTGATCACATCGTAGGTCACAAATCAGGTCTCAACCGGTACCAAAAGATTGGGATTATTCCCTGCATATTTTCAGACCATAATGCTTTGAAACTAGAACTCAAACACAAGAAGAAAGTCAGAAAGAAATCAACAGAAACTTATTTTCTCATTGTTCTGGAGGCTGAAAGTCCAAGATCAAGGTATCAGCAGGGTTGGTCTCTCTCCTTGGCTTGCAGATGGCTACCTTCTTTTTGTGTCCTCAGCTGGCCTTCTCTCTGTGCTCACATGCTCCTGGTATCTCTTCCTTCTCTTATAAGGACAGTAGTCTTCTTGTATTATTATGGTCCCACCTTATGACCTAGTTTACCATAATTACCTCATTAAAAACCCCATCTCCACATACAGTTACATTAGGAGTTAGAGCTTCAGCATATGAATTTGGGTAGACCACAATTCATTCCATAACATTTATAATACCTACTATTTTGTATCCCAGGACACATTAACAGAATCTGCAAAGGGGAGGTCTACACATGCTGGGGGCTCACCCTCCCAAAGCACCTACAGATTAGTAGATGTTCTGAGCTTTCAACCTCCTGTCTCTCTCTCTCTCTCTCTCAATCTCTCTCTCCAATCTAGAAATGGATGATGTAGTAGACTGAATAATGGACACCCAAAATTACCAGGTCTTAATCCCTGGAACTTGTAAATGTTACCTTACTTAGAAAAATGCACTTTGCAGACTTGGTTCAGTTTATGATTTTGAGATGATGAAATTATCCTGGTGGGTGGTAAATGCAATTGCATGTATCCTTAAAGAGGGAGTCAGAATGAGAGTTGATACACATAGAGAAAAAAGTGATATGAAGATGGAGCAGAGAGAGATTTGAATATTAGAGTGATATAGCCACAAAGCAAAGAATACCAGCAACTATCAGAAAATTAAAGGGACAGGAAATTGAGAATAAAGACAAATTTTCTTATTGGTGGAAATTAGTGCTGCCACCAAATTCCCTCTCCCACCACATACACCTTTGAAGGCAAAAGAAGCTATATTTAGGGTGAGATTTAAATATTTTTTTACCCTGATACACATACATTATCTCATTCATTTTTACAAAAATCATTTGAGGTAGGAATTATGATTCCACTTCCATTGATAAGGAAACAGATTTGAATAGCTTAAGTAATTTGCCATAAGGCACACAACCAATAGGTAGTAGAACCAGGACTTAAATTTAGAGGAAGAAAAAATTAAATAAATAAATTTAGAGGAATAAAACTCAAGGTATTAAATCAATGTGCAAGGACATATGAAGGTAACACCATGAGGTAGAAACTGAAATAAGAACTTTCTTAGAGCTTAAAAAAACTGGCCTTTTATTTAATGGTACGATGAGAAGATTGTAGACATTGCTACTAATACAGAAGACGTAGTAGTGAATCTTCCAAACTGAAAATTTGCACCAGGTATTTTTTTTAATGTAAGTTTTAAGAATCACTTAGAAATTAGGCTTTCATGGAAGCATGTTCAGAAACGAAGAAATTTAATTCCACAACAGTGATAATGACACAGTCTTGGAACTCAAGCCACACATATTCTAGTGTATTGTAGGGTGGTGGGGTGTGTAATTAACATAACTTTACAGTAAACAAACAGGGTTGCTGTAGTGTAGGGGGTGGGAGGGATGGGGTGGCTCAGTGATGGACATTGGGGAGGGTATGTTCTGTGGTGAGTGCTGTGAATTGTGTAAGACTGTTGAATCACAGACCTGTACCTCTGAAACAAATAGTACATTATATGTTAAAAAAAAAGAAGAAGATAGCAGGAAGGGAAGAATGAAAAGGAGGAAATCAGAGCGGGAGATGAACCATGAGAGATATGGACTCTGAGAAACAAACTGAGGGTTCTAGAGGGGAGGAGGTGGGGGGATGGCTTAGCCTGGTGATGGGTATCAAAGAGGGCACCTTCTGCATGGAGCACTGGATGTTATAAGCAAACAATGAATCATGGAGCACTACTTCAAAAACTAATGATGTAATGTATAGTGATTAACATAACATAATAAAAAATAAATAAAGTGAAGCATTTAGCAAAAAAAATCATAAGATACTAAGTATTTTTCATAACATTTACTTGCATGTTTCTAACTATGATTTTTCATAATAAACAGTAAATCATTTTTCTCTGATACCTGTAAAATAAAATCCAATATAATAATACATACAGTGTTTATTATCATGAAACAGTATATCATAAAAAATTATATATTTCAATTATATGTAAAAATTATCTCTCCCTGATACAGATGATTGATAATGGAAAATATTAAAAGGAAGTAATATTAACTCAAAAATGCCCAATATGAATCACTTGAAAACTTGAAAGCTGTCACAAAAATTTACTCTTTCAAAGATAACATTCTTAAAATAAATTTAAATAAATAACATTTTCCAGCTTTATTGAGGTATGTTTGACAAAACAAATTGTATATATTTAAGTAGTACAACATGATTTTTTTAAGGTGTGTGATATGATGATTTAATATATGTGTACAATGTGAAATGATTACCACAATCAAGTTAATTAACACATTTATCACTTCTCTTGGTTATCTTTTTAGGTGTGTGTGGTAGGAACACTTAATATTTACTCTCTTAGCAAATTTCGTTTACAATACATTATTATTAACTATAGTCATTATGTTGTACATTAAATTCCCAGAACTTATTCATTTTATAACTAAAAGTTTGTACTCTGAACAACATCTCCCCATCTTTCCAGACCTCCAGCTCCTGGCAACTGTCATTATACTCTCTGATTCTGAGAGGGAGAGAGAGAGACAGAGAAGGAGGATAAATTTGAAATTGGAGAGTGAGAGATGGTAGTCAAAAATGATACTGAGGTTTTGTTCTGCAATTGGAAGAATAAAATTGCCATTAGCTGAGATGAGAAAAACTGCTTAAAAGCAGCAGGAATTTGAGGGAAGGTAAAAGTAAAGTATTGAGGGGATCTGGGGCTGTTTTAAGACATGTTAAGTTTAAGATGCCTATAATATATCCAAGTGGAAATGTTTAGTAGTAAGCTGGATTTTTAAGTCTGGAGTTCAAGTAAGAGGTCTAGACTACAGGTATAAATCTGAGAATCATAAGGATTTAGATGATATGTAAAACCATGCAACTAACTGGATGCACTCTCCAAGGGAATAGATATATAGAGAAAAGGCATCCAATAACTGGTACTGTGCATTATTTAGAGGCCAAGGTCATAAATAACTGGGTGAAGAAATCAGAGGAAAAGCAGGAGATTGTATAAACCTGGAAGCCAAGTGAAAAAACCATTTCAAGGAGGATGGAGCAGACAAATATATCAAATGCTGCCAATTTTTAGGTAAAATGAAGACTGAAAATTGATTTGGGTTTAACAATATGGTGACTTTGACAAGAGCAGTTTTAATGGGTAAGTAAGACAAAGCCTTATTGGAGAGGTTTTAAGAGAGAAATGAAGGAGAGGAAATGAAGATAGTGAGTATAGAAAATTTATTCAAGGATTTTTGTTGTAAAAGGGAGCAGAGAAATGAGATAATTCCTTTCTACTTACAGGCCTTTCCATTGACACTCACCCATAAACTAAAATCTTAGAATAATCAAAACCGTTCGAACACTGTTTCTATATCTGAGCTGCTGGATCCAGTAGAAAAAAACCCACACAGTTATGCTGACTGATACCACCAGATATTCATGGTCTTCAACTTTAGCTGGAGCCCAAATACTTCAAGGCATCTTTTTTACACATCCTAAATGGTTTTTACTCCCATTATAAAATTTTACTTCTTTTCTCAACCTCCCCAATCCATACTCCTCACTTTACTGAGTCTGCACAAGTAATCAGTTACCAAATATTGTTGGTTCTACCAGTACAACCTCACTCTCATCTCTTTAATGATTTAGTTCACCGTAATTTATTATCTGTATTATAACACTAGTCCACCTGCCTTTAGACTGTCTCCTGTATAATACATTTATCCCACTCCTTCCAGAGTGGGCCTTCTAAAACACAAATGTGAGTACATCACTCTATTTAAAAGACCTCAGTGCCCCCTCCTAATCATCAATATGATAAAGCCAAATCTCAAGTTTAACATCTAAGGCCCTTCAAGATATGACTCATGTTGTTCATTCATTTGTTCCTTCAAAAAAATATTTTCTGGGGGCCTATTTTATTCTGAACTCCATGTTATTTACCGGTAACACCAAAGTAGTTGCATCCAGATTTCAGTTTCCATGAGCTTACAGTCTATCCAATTTTATTTCTGTATCACTCTTTAATAACCACAATTACCTAGAAGTCATACCTTGCCACTTAGGATTCCTGAAATATGTCGTACTGCTTCAAAGTTCTTTGCTTTTTTTTTACCTAAAATATCCTTGTTTCTTCAGATCCTGCTTAACTTCTTTAAAATTCAACCCAAACATCACATCCTCATGAATACTTTTCTTATTTAAATACCTTTTCTGTCTTCCCATGGCACTCTGAGATTACCTCTACCATATTACTTATCATACTGTACTGATAAAATTAATTTATCTGTCTTTCCCAGTGAGACTGTGAGTTCCTTGAGGAACTATGTCTTATTTGTCTTTGTATCCCCACCCACTTACCTTAGTGCCTAATACATAGCAGGTACTCAATAAATATTTGACAACAGGAATGAATTAAGGAAAGCATGCTTTGCTTAATCTCATTCAGCTTTTACCCTGTAAAGAGCTTTATGAATCCTAATTCTTTCATACTGCATTTTAGCTTCCTTTCTAATTTTGTATAACCTTTGACACTGATCTACATACCTTTTAGTAGTATGTCATTACAAGAGACCCTCGTTCTATGTTTAACATCAATCCATTTATTACCAATCTTTGATTGAACATATCCCAGTTATTAACCTCCTGGACAATGCTATTACCCAGATCAAGTTCTCGCAGGACCTTATCAAATACCTTGCCAAAATCCAGATTAAAAAAAATCTATAGCATTCCCATCATCTATTCTGTCAAGTGACCTTATCAAAAAAGGAAATAAGGCTAAACTGACCTCTAAATTGATCATCTTTCCTAGAGCCTCCATTCCCTTCCACACTCCACTTCCAATCCATCCCTCTCTTCTATTTTTAGACACAGGGAAAATTATGTTTTCTCAGCAAGGTCTCACATGTATGTCTTTTCTCATACTGTTCCCTCTGTTTAAACTATTTCCCTTTCTCCACTTGTTAATGTTATTGGACAGGAAATTGATTCTCCTCTAGAGCTTCCTCAGGGAGCAAGGCCCTGCTGGCCCCTTGATTTCAGCCCAGTGATACTAATTTTGGACTACAGATATTCAGAACTGTAAGAGAATAAATGTGTATTGTTTTAAGCCATCAGGTTTGTGATAATTTGTTATAGCAGTCACAGGAAGTTAATACGGAAGGGAAGAGAATAGAGAAATCTATCACTTGGATTATAATATTATATCATATATCATATAAGCTGCTTTGTATTACTGTAAAGTTATGTTAATTACACACCCCACCACCCTACAATACACTAGAATATGTGTGGCTTGAGTTCCAAGACTGTGTCATTATCACTGTTGTGGAATTAAATTTCTTCGTTTCTGAACATGCTTCCATGAAAGCCTAATTTCTAAGTGATTCTTAAAACTTACATTAAAAAAAATACCTGGTGCAAATTTTCAGTTTGGAAGATTCACTACTATGTCTTCTGTATTAGTAGCAATGTCTACAATCTTCTCATCGTACCATTAAATAAAAGGCCAGTTTTTTTAAGCTCTAAGAAAGTTCTTATTTCAGTTTCTACCTCATGGTGTTACCTTCATATGTCCTTGCACATTGATTTAATACCTTGAGTTTTATTCCTCTAAATTTATTTATTTAATTTTTTCTTTCTCTAAATTTAAGTCCTGGTTCTACTACCTATTGGTTGTGTGCCTTATGGCAAATTACTTAAGCTATTCAAATCTGTTTCCTTATCAATGGAAGTGGAATCATAATTCCTACCTCAAATGATTTTTGTAAAAATGAATGAGATAATGTATGTGTATCAGGGTAAAAAAATATTTAAATCTCACCCTAAATATAGCTTCTTTTGCCTTCAAAGGTGTATGTGGTGGGAGAGGGAATTTGGTGGCAGCACTAATTTCCACCAATAAGAAAATTTGTCTTTATTCTCAATTTCCTGTCCCTTTAATTTTCTGATGGTTGCTGGTATTCTTTGCTTTGTGGCTATATCACTCTAATATTCAAATCTCTCTCTGCTCCATCTTCATATCACTTTTTTCTCTATGTGTATCAACTCTCATTCTGACTCCCTCTTTAAGGATACATGCAATTGCATTTACCACCCACCAGGATAATTTCATCATCTCAAAATCATAAACTGAACCAAGTCTGCAAAGTGCATTTTTCTAAGTAAGGTAACATTTACAAGTTCCAGGGATTAAGACCTGGTAATTTTGGGTGTCCATTATTCAGTCTACTACATCATCCATTTCTAGATTGGAGAGAGAGATTGAGAGAGAGAGAGAGAGAGACAGGAGGTTGAAAGCTCAGAACATCTACTAATCTGTAGGTGCTTTGGGAGGGTGAGCCCCCAGCATGTGTAGACCTCCCCTTTGCAGATTCTGTTAATGTGTCCTGGGATACAAAATAGTAGGTATTATAAATGTTATGGAATGAATTGTGGTCTACCCAAATTCATATGCTGAAGCTCTAACTCCTAATGTAACTGTATGTGGAGATGGGGTTTTTAATGAGGTAATTATGGTAAACTGGTCATAAGGTGGGACCATAATAATACAAGAAGACTACTGTCCTTATAAGAGAAGGAAGAGATACCAGGAGCATGTGAGCACAGAGAGAAGGCCAGCTGAGGACACAAAAAGAAGGTAGCCATCTGCAAGCCAAGGAGAGAGACCAACCCTGCTGATACCTTGATCTTGGACTTTCAGCCTCCAGAACAATGAGAAAATAAGTTTCTGTTGTTTAAGCTATCCAAGCTGTGGTATTTTGTTATGGCAGCAAGAGCAGGAGGCATGTCTAAAAATCAGTTCCAAGTTGCTCATTTTGCACCAGTGTAAAATCTCTCTTTTGTTCCAAATTGCTAATAAAGGATGTCTTTGCTATACATCGCTCATATGATAACTTTGGGAGAAAGTCAAAAGAAATAATCAGAGTTCCATGAGTGGCTGGGTGTCAAACAGAGAAAAAAGAGAAAAACTGTTAGAGAGATTAGTGAAAGCAGGAACTCAGAAACAGTTGTGATTATGAGACCATAATTCCCAGCGGATTCATGGAAATTACAGGAGGAGCACTGGACTTCTTCAAAATGAGTGCTAGAGGACTTGTGCCAAAATTAAGGAAATCTCAAAGCACAGGGTAATATCAGCTGACATCTGGATAGCATATGTAAATTGCCCAGTATAGTGTCTAATTTTTTTTTAAGATTTTATTTATTTTTTGACAGAGAGAGACACAGTGAGAGAGGGAACACAAGCAAGGGGAGTGGGAAAGGGAGAAGCAGGCTTCCCGCGGAGCAAGGAGCCCGATGCGGGGTTCAATCCCAGGACCCTTGGATCATGACCTGAGCCGAAGGCAGACGCTTAACGACTGAGCCACCCAGGCCCCCCTATAGTGTCTAATGTTTAATAATCATCCAGAAAATGATGGTTCATTTTCCCCTTCCTCTTATCAGTACTAAAAAGGATAGGTGGGTGTGTCTAAG
The DNA here is from genome assembly GCF_037043125.1 of Eumetopias jubatus. NCBI lineage: Eukaryota > Metazoa > Chordata > Mammalia > Carnivora > Otariidae > Eumetopias > Eumetopias jubatus. Next base: position 56,722,116 of record NW_028274817.1, read on the forward strand.
AGTTGAAATAAAACAAAGTTTTCAATAAATTATGAGTGGATTGTCCGGCGCCTGGGTGGGGTTCTGTCTGTGGAGTCGTGAAATCAGTGGCTCGCGAGAATGGTGAATGAATGAGAGAAGGATCAGGGAGAGAACCGAGGAGACTTTAGCTCAGTCCCCGCAGGGAAACCATGCCGAAACCCCGGAAGAGGCTCGCCGGGGCTGCTGAGCCTGCTGGGCCAGACAATAAGCGGCCAGCCAGAAAATGTACCAAGACTAAGAACACAGTAGGGGCATCAGCTACAATGGATAACTCCAGCCCTGAGGAGACTTCAGCCTCTAAAAACTGTGGGAAGAATCTAAGCAGTTACTGGCTGAGTAAGTCTGAGCCAGAAAGCTGGCTAGATAAAGGTGTAGATGTGAACTTCAACATTGAGGATCTTAAAGCACAGCCCAAGCAGACAGCATGCTGGGATGGTGTTCGCAACTACCAGGCACGGAACTTCCTTCCAGCCATGCAGCTGGAGCAAGAAGCATTCTTCTACCATAGCAACTGCAAAGAGCCAGGCATCTCAGGACTTGTGAAGATTGTGAAGGAGACTTACCCAGACCACAAACAGTTTGAGTAAAACAATCCCCATTATGGCCCATCCAGCAAAGAAGACAACCCCAAATGGTCCATGGTGGATGTAGAGTTTGTTTGGATGATGAAGCATTACATTACCCTGGCTGAGCTCAAAACCCATTACCAAACTCACAAAACCACTGGAGGCCCCTTAAAAAATATGGCTGTCTTCACTCACCAGAGACTCTCAATTCAGCCCCTGACTCCAGAAGAGTTTGATTTTATTTTGGGCCTGGAAGAAAGGGAGCCAAGTTAACTGGGACACTGTTGCTGGAATGGGCAAGCCATTATTCCAAAGAAGTCAAGCTTTTATAAGACAAAAGTTGTGTGGCAGCTTACATGTTATGTTCACCTGGGGTTGTGTACATAGGTGGTTTTCATGTACCTTTTCCAATAAAACATTAATATCAAAAAAAGTTATGAGTGGATTAATATCAAACCTAATCCTTTGTAGAGTCACTAATACTCTAGTGTTCAGAAAGCAAAATAAATACTATTTGTAAAAATAGTAAGATACAGAGACCCCAAAAAGGCAGTGTGAACATTTTGTAGATTTTAGGGAAACTAGCAGAAGAAAAATAATAGTCTCATTTTTGGCATGGTAATTAGAAACCCCAAATTTAAAAATCATCCCAAAACCATAAAATTAAGGTCTGCCACCGAAAAATTTTCCAGACTTTTTCTGTTTTCAATAGCACAGCTCCATACCACTGGGAAGAAGTAAGAATGTGCTTTTTTCTAATTTGGCATGAAACATCTCTAAAAATAATATGAATTAATCATATGCATTTAGATTCTTTGAAGTTTAGCAACCATGAAGACACCACAAACTTACAGACTGTGGAAGTCAATAACAGATTCCAGAAGCCTCAGGTCTTCTCCAGAGTTCTTTTGAATGAAAATACATGTGCAGTATTTCATATGAAGAATGACAGGCCAGGATTTGGAAAATGTTTTTCTAGCAAAGCCTCAGCAAATCACAGCCAGTATGCCCAGAACCCCCAAAAATGTCGGTACAGGTAGGTGAGTGCTTCATAAGAGACTAGGTCCTCTTTGGGATGTCACTCAGAACTTCTACCATTTCAAATGTTCTGCCTTTTCCCCATCCCCATCTCCACAGAAGTAGAAATCCTTCCAGCTATTTCTAAGTGAAGTTTTATTACAGAGCAGAAAATTATGATGAGCACCTCCAACACAATTACTGATAAGAGTGAAGTTTCCCAACTAAGTCATTCCCCTGAAGGGGTGAAGTAAATTCTATTTCTTTATGCTTACTTTTGAAAATTATTTCAGAACTGCTGAAGGCAGCAAAAAGACCACTTGCACTTGGGAAGTTCATATTTCCTCAATACTTAGATTTCTCATTTGACCAAAATCAGTTCTATAGTGGTCCCCTAGTTTAGTATCATAATTGGTTGATTGCAGATATTGCAGCTGACACAGGAGTGAAGTTTCCAGCAGGCATGGTGAAAGGACTCCTCCAAGACTGAAACATTGCATGAAAAAAATTGCGTTAGAAAGCAACTCTATAAAAATAAACTTTAAAGATGCTTAGAACTTTTATCATGGAAAGATATTTAAGATATAAGTGGAAAAAAGCCCAGAGAACCGTTAATAATATAATCCCATTTTATTCAAAAATATCTATTTATTTGTGCAGCATATACACACATGCACACACATACACACATAAAACATCTGGAAGTACATATACCAAATTGCTGATACAGATAATCTCTTGGTTAAGTAACTATTGGGGATTTCTTTTGCTTATTTGTATTTTCTGTATTTCAATAATGAGCATGGATTATGCATACAATAGAATAGTAATCATATTTTTAAAGAAATAAATTAAGCTATTCAAATCCACTTCCCATCTCAGATTCTGGGTTTTGCTACAAAATTTATGAATGTTTTTCTATAGGATTTGCATATCTTTTTCCACAGAGATGCACATTGTCAAGCCCTTGGCTCCTTTCCCCACTTAAAAAAATAAATTTGGCTGTTCATTTAAAAAATATTCACTGAAGACCTACTTTACCTTCTTAGTCGAAGAAATGGACTACTCTCCCTACCCTCATTGCCTTAAACATGGGATTTTTTTTTAATGGATTCTTGCTCTACTTAGCAGGATAGGTTGATGCAACAATTTCTTTGAGAGTTTTGTCCCAGTCTCTAGAAGAATGGTTTTGTTTCGAGTTTTGAAGTAAAAGAGAGGCATTGATCTCTGGGAAAAGACAGGTCTTTTGAGGTTGGAGTGGTGTCTTTCAATATGATAACTAACATTGATTAAACATGTTCCAGGCACTTTACATGATTTATTTCATATAATTCTCAAAATAATGCTTTTGAGTTAAGTACCATTGTTCCTATTTTCTAGGTTAGAAATTGAGCACTTACTCTATGCTTTTCTTACCATGTTAAGTAAGCACCAGATGGGGACCAAGAAACATTGGACTTAATTTCCAACAACTTTAGGAACAAATGCCTATCTCAGTGTGCTCTGTGAAACAGTCTAATTAAATCATCCCAATTTCCCAGCTGAGGAAACATATAAAGAGGACATTGCTGTACAATTAGAGAAGCAAAGCAAAAAAAATAATTGATTCAAATAAATTTGAAGAATTGTATAACATGGACAAATACCAGTTTGCAAAGTGTAAGTAGGGTCTCTAGACATAGCCAAATATGAATAAGAAAATGTAAAATGCTCTGATATAGTATTAACTTACATGCCTTATCCTCAAAATAATATTTTTGAGGTAAGTACAATTGTTTCCTATTTTCCAGGCTGGGAATTGAGGCTTAGAGAGGTTAAGTGACTTGGTAAATAAAATAAAATGAGAAAGAACAAAATAAGATATATAATAATAATAAAAATCTAACAAAATTTTATTTGTGTTTTTAAGATTTTATTTATTTATTTGACAGACAGCGAGAGAGTACAAGCAGGGGGAGGAGCAGAGGGAGAGGGAGAAGCAGGCTCCCCGCTGAGCAGGGGTCCCAATGTGGGGCTCAATCCCAGGACCCCGGCATCATGACCTGAGCTGAAGGCAGACACTTAATGACTGAGCCACCCAGGTGCCCCACAAAATTTTAAATATAAAAATAGAGAGAGACATCATCAAGATGGAGGGCTAGGAAGTCCCAGTGCTTGTCTCTCCCACAAAAACTACAAAAATTAAACTACAGCATGACAAAAACAATTGTAGGAAGCTCTGGACTACAACGAGGAAGCAGCAGATAGACTGTGGAACTTAAAAACTGAAGATAACAGCATAAAAATGTATAGGAAACACTTGACTTGTATCATCCCAGCCCCCAGTCCAGGGAAGCTTGGCACCAGGGGGATCCCCTTGGAAAAATTTCACCCCATTGGGAAAAGGCAAGCAATAGAGCCTCAACAAGCCTCATTATCATGGATGTTTGCAGCCTTCGCTACTGAGGACTCTTAATGTCTTCACCAATGCTGAACACAGATGATGGAGTTGACAGGAATCCCTGTTGCTTTATCTTCTCCCTGGGGCTGTAGCTGTAGCTGTAGTGAAGCTTACTTCTGGGAACCTGAGCTGTTGTTGTGATCAGCTCTCTGGGATAAGGACACTACAGTGCCTTGCCATCTACAGGACCAAAGCTACCACAGCTCTGCACTCTGTTTCTGGGTTCCAAATTGTAGCTCTGATCCACTGTAACAAGGCTGTACCACTGCTGCATTGCATCCCAACCCCAGATATTAAGTCAGGGCTATGACCTGCCATTACTGGAGCCACACAGCTATTGTTTTTCACCCCATCCCCAGTGTGCTGTCAACATGCAACTTTAATGAGTCATCATTGGGCCAAATTGCTGTTGTTCTGTGACTGCCCCCTGGGTCCTAAATCATAGCTTTGACCTACCATCACTAGACTGCTCTACTGCAACTCTATGCCCTGTCCCTAGGGTTATAAGTCCCAGCTTTGACCTATCATCACTAGGGCCAAGCTGCTGCTGTTCTATGGCTGCCCCTTGGGGTCAGAGTCAGACTTTGACCCACCATCCCCAGGGTGTACTTCTATTGCACCCTGAGCCCAAGTCACCACTCCACCTTGTCATCACATGGTCTTTGTCACTGTTGCATTCTCACCACCCCACCCCCCAGGCTGAGTTACTTTGGTGAGACCCAGAGACCCAGGCACCAGTTCCATGGGAGATCTGTACATGCTTGCACCTCAGACAATGGTATCATTGCTATAGCAAGTGGACAAGTGCTCCAAGACCAAGGGGTTGTGGTAGTTCCATGTGTATCTGATTCCCAGACTGCAGGTCCATAGTCACTTAGAATGCAAGCACACAAGATCTGGTGTCAAGAGATATCTCCTCAACTAGAACTTCCTCCCACAGGCTAAAAAGGAAAACAGGAAGACCCCAGTAGCCTTTGCTTCTGAGGCCTCAGTAAGCCTAGGCACCATTGCCACAAGCAGGGTCTCTGCAGTCTTCACTGAGTTGACCTCAGCTGATGGAGATTCACAGAGACTACATCACCATGCCCTCCCAGGAACCAAAGACTGCATTACACAGCCAGTGTCCTGCAGCCATGTTCAAGTGGAGGTCTTTGTCCACCAAAACCAGTTTGAGAGGCTGAAAGAAGTATCTGATCACTCAAATGTTCAGACATCAATTCAAAGCCATTAGAAACATGAAAAAGCAAGGAAATGTGACACCACCAAAGGGACACAGTAATTTCTCAGTAATTGACCCCAAAGAAATGGAAATCTGAGAGTTACACGAAAAATAATTTAAAATAATTATTTTAAGGAAGTTCAGTGAGATGCAATAGAACACAGATAGAGGAAAATCCATAGGTTTTTACAATGGCTGCACCAACTTACATTCCTACCAACAGTGCACTAGGGTTCCTTCTTCTTCACATCTTTGCCAACACTTGTTATTTCTTGTCTTTTAGATTCTAGCCATTCTGACAAGTGTGAGGTGATATCTCATTGTGGTTTTGATTTGCATTTCCCTGATGATTAATCATGTTAAGCATCTTTTCATATGTCTTTGGCCATTTCTATGTCATTTTTGGAAAAATGTCTATTTAGGTACTCTGCCCATTTTAATTAGGTTATCTGTGTGCTTTTTTTTTGGTGTTAAGTTGTATACATTTTTTATATATTTTGGATATTAATCCCTTATCAGATATATCATTTGTAAATATCTTCTCCCAATTTGTGGACTGCCTTTTCACTTTGATGATGGTTTCCTTCACTGTGAAAAAACTTTATATTTTGGTGATCTCTAATAGCTTATTTTTTCTTTTGTTTCCCCTGCCTGAGGAGACATATCTAGAAAAATGTTAAGGCTGATTTCAAATAGATTACTGCCTATGTTTTCTTCTAGGAGTTTTATGGTTTCAGGTCACACATTTAGGACTTTAATCCATTTTAATTTTTGTGCATTGTATGGTGTATGAAAGTGGCCCAATTTTATTATTTTCCATGTAGTTGTGAAAAAATTAAAGGTAGAAATACCATATGACCCAATAATTTCTCTACTGGACATTTATCCAAAGAAAATGAAAACACTAATTTGAAAAGATATATACACCTTAATGTTTATTGCAGCATTATTTACAATAGCCAAGATATGGGAACACTTGGATGGCTCTGTTGATTATGCATCTGACTCTTGATTTCAGCTTAGGTCATGCTCTTGGGGTGGTAAGATTGAGCCCTGTGTCAGGTTCTGTGCTCAGTGCTGACTCTGCTTGAGATCCTCTCTCTCTCTCTCTCTCTCTCTCTCCTTCTGCCCCTCCCCCACTCATGTGCACACATACACTCTCTCTTCCTAAATAGATAAATAAAAAAAATTTTAAAAATAGCCAAAATATGGAAGCAACCTAATTATCCAATAGATGACTGGATAAAAATAAAGTGTGGTATATAAATACAATTGAATATTACCATAAAAAATAAGAGCTTGCCATTCATGACAACATGGATGGACCTAGAGGGTACTATGCTAGGTGAAATACATCAGACAGAGAAAGACAAATACCATATGATTTCATTTATATGTGGAATCTGAGAAACAAAAACAAACAAACAAAGACTCTTAATCTCATGGAATAAATTGGTGGCTGCCAGAGGGGAAGTGGTGGGGAAATGGGTGAAATAGATAAAGAGCATTAAGAGGCCCAAACTTCCAGTTATAAAATAAATTAGTCACAGATAAAAAATACAACATAGGGAATATAGTCAATAATATTATAATAACATATGGTGACAGATGGTGACTTCATTTATGATAGTTAGCATTGAGTAAGGTATAAAATTACTGAATTGATATGTTGTATACTTGAAACTAATATAACATTTTTTTAAAGATTTTATTTATTTGACAGAGAGAGCACAAGCAGAGGGAGAGAGAGGGAGAAGCAGGCTCCCTGCTGAGCAAAGAGCCTGATTTGGGACTCGATCCCAGGACCCTAGGATCATGACCCAGGCCGAAGGCAGCTGCTTAACCGACTGAGCCACCCAGGTGTCCCACTAATATAACACTTTATGTTAATTATATTTCAATAAAATTAAATAAAGATTAAAAATAAAAAACAAGATAGACAATTTAATTCAGGAAAAGAATGCATAAACAAAATGAGAAGTTCAACAAAGAGATACAAATCATAAAAACAAATGAAACAGATATTCTCGAGTTGCAGAATACAATGAATTAAATGAAAAATGAATTAAAGAGCTTCAAAAGCAAGCTTAACCAAGCAGAAAATAGAATCTTGTGTGCTTGAAGACAGATAATATCAACAGATATTAACCAATCAGAAAAGAAGAACAAATAAAAATGAAAAAGCATGAATAAAGCTTACCTGAATTATAGGACATGATAAGTAAAATAACGTTAGCATTGGGGTGCCTGGGTGGCTCAGTTGGTTAAGCGACTGCCTTCAGCTCAGGTAATGATCTCAGAGTCCTGGGACTGAGCCCCACATCAAGCTCCCTGCTCAGTGGGGAGTCTGCTTTCCTCTCTCCCTCTTCCCCTCTCCCTGCTCATGCTCCCCCCCTCAAATAAATAAATAAAATCTTTAAAACTAACACTGGTATTATGAGAGTCTCAGAAGAAGAATGAGAGAAAGGGGCAGAAAACCTATTTAAATAAACTTTCCAAATCTGAGGAAGTTATGGACATCCAGGTACAAGAAGCTTAAAGACCCCTAAACAGATTCAACCCAAAGAAATCTTCAACAATATACTTATAATAAATCTCAAAAATGAAAGGCAAAGAGAACATTTTGAAAGCAGTGAGAGAAAAAAGACATTACATACAAGGTAGTCAAAATAAAGCTATCAGCAAATTTCTCAGCAGAAAACTTGCAAGCCAAAAAAGATATATTCAAAGTGACCAAAGGTGGGAGGGCAATGAACCAAGAATAATTTACCCAGCAAAATTGTCTTTAAGAAATGAAGGATAGAAAAAAAAAAAAAAACAACTCCCAGACAATCAAAAATTAAGGGAATTTAGATTTAGCCACTAGACCTACCTAACAAGAAATGCTAAAGAGATTTCTTCAAGCTGAAAAATATATACACTCATTAGTAACATGGAAATATGAAAGTACAAAAATAACTGATAAAGGTAAGTATATAGTCAAATTAAAAATATTCTAATACTGCCATGCTGGTGTGTAAATCACTTTGAACTCTATCATATAAGTTAAGACAAAAGTATTAAAAATAGGTATAGCTACGATATTTTGTTAATGGTTATACAATATAAACAGATGTAAATTGTGACATCAACAGCATAAAAATGTAGGGAGAGTCAAGTAAAGGTGTATAGCTTTTGTATGCAATTGAAGTTAAATTGTTATCAACCGGCAAAAGACTTGTAACTGTAAGATATACTATGAAAACCTCACAGTAATCACAAAGGTAAAACATAATAGGTATGCAAATGATAAGGAGAAAAAGATCAAAGCATACCACTGCAAAAATTTTACCAATTTACACAGAAATCCAGCAAGAGTTAAAAAAAAAAGGAACAAAGGAACTACAAAACAATGAAAGAGAAATGAACAAAATGGCAATAATAACTCCTTACCTATCAATAATAACTCTAAATATAAATGGTTTAAATTCTCCAATTCAGTGACATAGAGTGGTTAACTAAAAAAGCAAGACCCTACTATATGCTGCATAGAAGAGATTTAAATAAGATTTAAGGACACTAATTAACTGAAAGTGAAGGGATGGGAAAAGATATTCCATGAAAATGGAAACTAAAAGAGAGAGCAGAGGCAGCTATACTTATATCATACAAAATGGACTTTACCTCCAAAGTTGGAGCAAGAGACAAAGAGATCATTATATAACAACAAAGGGGTCAATTCATGAAGAGGATATACCAATTGTAAATATATGTGCATCTAATATAGGAGCACCTAAATATATTAAATATATCTGAAGGGAAAAACAGACAGCAATGCAATAATGGAAGAGAACCTCAACACACCACTTTCAGTAATGGATATATCATCAAGACAAAAAATCAATAAGGAAACACTAGACTTGAACTACATTTTAGGCCAAATGGATCCAACAGATACACACACACACACACACACACACACACACACACACACACACACACATATAGAACATTTTATACAACAGCAGCAGAATACCCATTCTTCTTAAAGATAAATCATATTTTGGGTCACAAAACAAGTCTTAATGAATTTAAGAAGATTGAAATTATATCCAGTATCTTTTCTATGCACAATGGTATGAAACCATAAATCAATAAATGACAGAAAGCTGGAAAATTCACAGATAGGTAGAATTAACACATTCCTGAATAACCAATGAGCCAAAGGGAAAAAAATCAAAAAGCAGATCAAAATAATATCTTGGACAAATGAAAATGGAAACAACATACCAAAGCTTATGGGATGCAGTTAAAATAATTTTGAGAGATAATTTTGTATTGATAAATCCCTACATTATGAGAAAAGGAAAGCTTCAAATAAATAACCTTACCTTCCACCTCAATAAATTAGAAAAAGAACAAACTAAGCCCAAAGTCAGCAGAAGGAGAAGAATAATAAATACTAGAGAAGAAATAAATGAAACAGACAAGGAAAGACAATACAAAAGATCAATGAGACTAAGAATTGGCTTTTCAAAGGATAAACAAAATTTACTAATCTCTAACAAAAATAATTACAAAAATATTCAAATTAATAAAATTACAAATGAAAGAGAAGACATTTCAACTTACATCACAGTAATACAAAAAATCATAACGGACTATAATGAACAATTATACACCAAAAAATTAGATAAATTAGAAGACATGGAAAAATCCTAGAAACATACAACTTACCAAGAATGACTCATGAAGTAACAGAAAATCTGAAAAGACTAATTAAAAGGAAGGAGAATCAATAACCAAAAATCTCCTTACAGAAGTGCACATGTGATGAGCACCAGGTTTTGTATGGAAGTGTTGAATCACTATATTGTACACATGAAACTAATATTACACTGTATGTTAACTAAAAGGAAATTAAATGAAAGAAAAATTCTAAGTATTAAAAAGTCAATTGAAATATAAATAAAGCAAATATTGGACAATATATTTGACCAGAAGGATCAAACACTAAACATGTCAAGGGACTTGAGACCAGTCTGCTTCATGTTGGATATGTAGTTGACCCTTGAACAGACACAGGGGGTAGGACACCAACCCCCTATGTAGCCAAAAATCCATTTATAGCTTTTGACTCTCCAAAACTTAACTAATAGACTACTGTTGACTAAAAGCCTCACTGATAACATAAACATTTGACTAACACATATTTTTATGTTATATGTATTCTATACTCTATTCTTACAATAAAGTAAGCTAGAGAAAAGAAAATGTTATTAAGAAAGTCATAAGGAGGAGAAAATACATTTATACTACTCTATGTATACTTATTGAAAAAAATATGCACATAAGTACACCCACACATTTCAAATATGTGGGTCAAGGGTCAACTATAATTTCAAAGTGTTTTGTTTTTACTCACAGGCCTGGTCCCCTTTCTCTTTGCTTCTTGATTTTTGATCTGATTTGAATTGGAATGTTTCATTAAAGTTTAATTAATATCCAAAAAAAATGTCCTTATAAATAAAAGCCTGAGACCAGATAGATTCACAGGTGGATTCTACCTAGCATATAAAGAATTAATAACAATACTTCTTAAATTCTTCTAAAATATTGAAGATGAAGGAAAACTTCCAAACTCATTTTATGAGGCCAGCATTACCATGACAATGAAGCCAGAAAAGGACATAAAAAGAAAATTACAGACCAATAACCTTGATGAATACAGATTCAAAAATCCTCAACAAAATCCTAGCAAACTAATTTCAAGAGTACATGAAAAGAATCATACATCATGCTCAAATGGGATTTCTCCCTGGGATGCAAGGAAGGTTCATTACACAAATCAGTAAAAGTGATATGTCTCATATCAATAAATGCAGAAAAAGCATTTGACAAAATACACACCCTTTGATGATAAAAATGCTTAAAAAATTAGGTTTAGAAGGAGTGTACCTCGAGATAATGAAAGTGATATACGACAAGGCCACAAGTATAATCATACTCAATAATGAAAATTTAAAAGCTTTTCTTCTAACATCAGGTACAAGACAAGGATGACCACTCTTACCTATTTATCTTATTTATCACAGTAATGCAAGTCTTAACCACAGCAAGTAGGCATGAAAAAGAAATAAAAAGCATTCAGATTGGAAAGTAAGATGAAAAAATTATGTTTTCAGATGACATGGCTTTCTGAACAAAAAATCATAAAGACTCCACCAAAATAATGAATGAACTTAGCAAAGTTGTTGAATAAAGATTCAACATATAAAAACCAGTGTGTTTACTTACACTAATAAAGGACTATTTGAAATATAATTAAGAAAACAATCTCAAGAGTAGGAAGATGGTGGTGGAGTAGGAGGACCTTAGGTTTGCTTCATCCCACAAACACAACTAGATAACTATCAAATCATCCTAAATACAACAGAAATAGACCTGAAGACTGACAGAACAAACTCCACAACTAAAGGGAGAGGAGAGGCTACTTTAAAGAAGGTATGGAGTATGAAGATGTAGTTTAGGGGAGACATGGATCATGGATGCTGTGGAGAGTAGGAAGTCATCGTCATGGAGAAGGACAAGAGAGAGAGGAGCACACAGGGAAATGTACAAGAAGAATGTTTCCCCAAAGCCATTGGCTTGAAATACAAGAGGGGCTGAGCTTTTGTGATTTCTTGCAACCACTGGGACTTAAAGCCTGGAGTTTTGAAGGTCAGTGGGGCTTGGCTGGCATAGAGCCTGGAAAGTGCTGCACTGCTCCTGAGAGAAGGCAGGTAAAGTCCTGGAGACAGACAGCACAGAAACAATGATCTGAAGAAAGCCTGGGTCAAAGAGTGGGGAGATTATCCACTCTTCTTGAAGCATGTCCGTGAGAGGTATCTTTCATGGAGACACCTCTCCAGGAACAAATGAGCTAGCTGCACAATTTTCCTTCTATACACCTCAGCATAAACACAGAGGCACTTGTGGGAAACAGCACAGAGTCAACACTGGCTGCATAACTTCTATACAACAAACCCCACCCTACTGTGCTCCAGTGGAAATGCCCATCTCAGTCAGGTTTGCCTCAGTCCCAGCAAGGTGGGCTTCTTCTCCAAAAGACCAGCAGAAACTCCTACCCACACTCTGTCTTCTGACCAGAAAGCTTTGCCCGACCTCTGTTCCAGTGGAGGTGGTGAAAGTTCTCATTTCACAAGCAGACCAGAAGACACATAGTTAAAACTCACCACTTTCAGGCCAGGGACCAAACACTGCCCACAGCAGGCAAAGAACCTCTGCAGATGACTGGCCTGAAGGATAGAGCACCTAGAACACAATAGCAGAGTGCAGGCAGCACATACCAGAGACAAAAGCTGAAACTCCAGGCCCTGGGTATTGCAGGACCACTTCCTCACAAGGCCATTACTTTTGGAGCAAGAGATAAAACTGGCTTTCCCAACACACAGTAGAGGGCAGAGACTTAGACAAAATGCCAAGATGGAGGAATTTATCTCAAATGAAAGAACAAGATAAGGCCATAGCCAGATAATTAACTGAAAGAGATATAAGTAACATGCCTGATGGCAAATTTAAAGCAACAGTAATAAGGATACTTACTGAGCTTGAGAAAAATAATAGAAGACATAAATGAGACCCAAATCACGGAGATAAAATGTTAAAAATCAATCAAAGATGATGAGTGTAATAAACGAGCTTGTAAACAAGCTTGATGCAATGAACAGCAGAGGAATGAATTAATGAACTACAAGACAAAGTAATGGAAAGTAATAAAGCTTAACAAAAGAAAGAAAAGAATTATGCAAATTAAGAATACACTTGGGGAACTCAGTGACCCCATCACATGTAGTAGCATTCGTATTATATGAGTCCCAGAAGAAGAAGAAAACGAAAAAGGGGCAGAAAATTTATTTGACAAAATAATAGCTGAAAACGTCCTTGATCTGGGGAAGGAAAGAGACATCAAGATACAGGAGGCACAAAGAACACCCATCAAAATCAACATAACAGGCCAATACCAAGATATACTGTAATTAAATTTGCAAAATATACTGATAAAGAAACAAGTCTTAAGGGCATGAAAACAAGCCAGTAACTTACCAGACAAAACCCATAAGGCTAGCTGGAGATTTCTCAACAGAAACCTGGGAAGCTAGAAGAAAGTGGCATGATATATTCAAAGTGCTAAATGGGAAAAATCTATACCCAAGAATATTATATCTAGCAAGGCTATAATTGAGAATAGAAGGAGAAATAAAGAGTTTCCCTGACAAAAAAACTACAGGAATTTGCGACCACTAAACCAGTCCTGCAAGAAATATTAAAAGGGGGACTCTTTGAGTAGAAAGGACAGAACAAAAGTGACAGTATAAAGATAGCACAGACAAAAGCAGTAAAAATTAATATTTCTGAAAAAATCAGTCAAGAAACTCACAAAATAAAACGATATAAAATACAACAACATGTACCTAAGACATGGGGATGAGAGGAGTATAGAATGAAATCAAACATCAACAACAATCAACTTAATGTAGACTGCTGTAAGCAGACGTTATATATAAAGCTAATGGAAATCATATATCAAATACCACTAATAAATTTGCAAATAATGAGAAAGAAATCCAAAAATATCACTAAAGAAAACCAGCAAAACATGAAACAGAAAGACAAGAAAGGATCAGAGAAAATCTCCAGAAACAACCACAAAACAAGTAATAAAATGGCAATAAATACACAGCTATCAACAATTACTTTGACTGTAAATGGAATAAACTATCCAATCAAAACACATAGGCTGTCAGAAATGATTAAAAAAAAAAAAACCTATGTATGTGCTACATATAGGAGGCTCATTTTAGACCTAAAGATATCTGCAGATTGAAAGGGGGGGGCAAAACTTTATCATGAAAATGGATGTCAAAAAGCAGTTGGAGTAGCAACACTAATATCATACAAGGTATACTTGACAACAAAGACTGTAATAGGGGACAAAGGGAAGTATATAACCATAAAGTGGACAATCCAACAAAGATATAACATTTGTAAATATTTATTTACCCAGCATGAAAGCACCCAAATATATAAAATAATTATTACAAACATAAAGGAATTAACCAAAACACAATAATAGTAGGGGACTTTACCACCTCAGCTACAATGATGGTCACATCATCTAAACAGAAAATAAACCAAGGAAACATTTCTTTGAATGACACACAGGACCAGTTGGACTTAACAGATATATTCAGAATATTCCATCCTAAAACCACAGAATACACAATTCCTTTTAAGTGGGCATGGGACACTCTCCAAGATACATAACATATTGGGTCACAAACAGGCCTCAACAAAAACAAAAAGATTGAAGTCATACCATGCACCTTTTTCTGACCACAGCACAATGAAACTAGAAGTCAACCACAAGAGAAAATCTAGAAAGACCACAAACACATGGACATTAAACAGCATGTTAATAAACAATGAATGGGTCATCCAGGAAATCAGAGAAGAAATAAAATAAGTACATGGAAACAAATGAAAATGAAACATAATGGTCCAAAATCTCTGGGATGAGGCAAAAGTGGTTCTCATGGGGGAAGTTTATAGCACTAAAGGACTACTGCAAGAAGAAAGAAAAATCTCAAATAAACAACCTAAACTTACACTTAAAAGGAGCTAAGAAAAGAACAAAAAACAAAACCAAAATCCAGTAGAAGGAAGGAAATAATAAAGATTACAGCAGAAATAAATGATATTGAAACTCAAAAAGAAATAGAATAGATCAATGAACCAGGAGCTGATTCTTTGGAAAAAATCAATAAAATTAATAAACCTCTAGCCAGACTTATCAAGAAAAAAAGAGAAAATACTCAGTAAATAAAATCACAAATGAGAGAGGAGAAATAACAACCAACACCACAGAAATACAAACAATTATAAGAGAATATTATGAAAAACTACATGCCAACAAATTGGAAAACCTGGAAGAAATGGATAAATTCCTACATAAATATAAACTACCAAAACTGAAAACAGAAAATTTTAACATACATATTACTGGCAAAGAAACTGAATCCATAATAAAAAATCTCTGGACACACAAAAGTCCAGGGCCAGATGGCTTCAGAGGGGAATTCTACCAAACATTTAAAGAGTTCATACCTATTCTTCTCAAACTATTCCAAAAATAGAAATGGAAGGAAAACTTCCAAACTCTTTCTATGATTCCAGCATTACCCTGATACTAAAATCAGATAAAGATACAACAAAAACAGAACTACAGGCCAATATCTGTGATGAACACAGATACAAAAATGCTTGACAAAATACTAGCAATCCAAATCCAAGAATAAATTTTAAAAAACATTCACATGATCAAGTGGGACTTATTCCTGGGCTGCAAATGTGGTTCCATATTAGCAAATCAATGTGATACACTACATTAATAAAAAAATAGGATAAGCACGATATGATCTTTTTAAAAGATTCAG
Source organism: Eumetopias jubatus (assembly GCF_037043125.1). Lineage (NCBI taxonomy): Eukaryota > Metazoa > Chordata > Mammalia > Carnivora > Otariidae > Eumetopias > Eumetopias jubatus. The sequence continues at coordinate 56,737,854 of NW_028274817.1, forward strand.
AAAAAGCATTTGACAAGGTAAAACATCCATTCATGATAAAAACCCTCAACAAAGTGGGTTTAGAGGAAAAATACCTCAACATAATAAAGGTGATATATGAAAATCCCCCCAATTCACATCATCCTCAATGGGGAAAATTTCCCATTTCCCCAAGGTCAGGAACAAGACAAGCATGTTCATTCTCAGTACTTTTATTCAACATGGTACTGGAAGTCCTAGCCACAGAAATTGGACAACAAAAAGCAATAAAAGGTATCTAAATTGGCAAAGAAAAAGTCAAACTTTAATTATTTGCAGATGACATGATACTCTACAAATAAAAAACCTAAAAGATTCCAATAAAAAACTGCTGAAACTGAGAAACGAATTCAGTAAAATTGCAGGATACAAAATCAATGTACAGAAATCTGTTGCATTTCTATACACCAATAATGAAGCAGCAGAAAGAGAAATTAAGGAATCAATCAAATTTACAATTTCACCAGAAATACTTAGTAGTATATCACCAAAAAAGGAGAAAAACTTGTACTCTGAAAAGTATAAAACACTGATGAAAGAACTTGAAGTTGACACAAAAGAATGGAAAGACATTCCATGCTTGTGGATTGGAAGAACAAATATTTTTTAAAATATTGATTCTACACGAATCAATCCACACATTTGATGCAATCCCTATCAAAATACCAATGGCATTTTTCAAAGGGTTAAAACAAACAATCCTAAAATCTTTATGAAACCACAAAAGACCCCAAATAGCCAAAGCAATCTTGAAAAAGAAAAGCAAATGTGGAGATATCACAATTCCAGACTTCAAGTTACATTACAAAGCTATAGTGATCAAAACAGTATGGTACTGGCACCAAAAGAGACACATGGATCATTAGAACAGAATAGAAAACCCAAAAATGAACCCACAAGTATATGGTAAATTAATCTTCAACAAATCAGGAAAGAATATCCAATGGGAAAAATAGAGTCTCTTCAACAAATGGTGTTGGGAAAACTGGACATCCACATGCAAAAGAATGAAACTGGATCACCTTTTTACACCATACACAAAAATAAATTCAAAATGGATGAAAGACCTTTATGTGAGAACCAAAACCATAAAAATCATATAATAGAACACAGGCAGTACCTTCTCTGATGCTGGCCATAGTGACTTTTTTCCCAGATATGTCTCCAGAGGCAAGGGAAAGAAAAGCAAAAACTATTGGTACTACATCACAGTAAAAAGCTTCTAAAAGGCAAACTACTGAATGGGAAAAGATATTTGCAAATGACATATCCAATAAAGTGTTAGTATCCAAAATATGTAAAGAAATTACAAAACTCAATGCAAAAAAAAAGAGAATCTGATTTAAAAATGGGCAGAAAACTTGAACAGACATTTCTCCAAAGAAATGAAGACATACAGATGACCAACAGACACATGAAAATATGTTTATCATCACTTACCATCAGGGAAATGAAAAAGAAAACTACAATGGGATATCACCTCACACCATTTAGAATGGTTAAAATCAAGAATATAAGAAAAAGCAGGTGTTGGTGAGGATGTGCACTGTTGGTGGAATGGTCACATTCCACTGTTGGTGGAATGTGACTTCTTACAGCCACTGTGGAAAACAGTATGGAGGTTCCTCAAAAAGTTAAAAATAGAAGTACCCTAAGATCCATCAATCCTACTAGTAGGCATTTACCTAACGAATACAATAATACCAATTCAAAAGGGTACATGCACCTGGATATGTATAGCAGCATTATCTAGAGTAGCCAAATTATGGAAACAACCCAAGTGTCTTTCAACTAATGAATGAAAAAAGAAGATGTGACATATATATACAATAGAATATTATTCAGACACAAAAAAGAATGAAATCTAGCCATTTGCAAAGGCATAGATGGAGATAGAGAGGATTATGCTAAGTGAGGTAAGTCAGTCAGAGAGATAAACTTCATATGACTTCACTCATATGTGGAATTTAAGAAACAAAACAAACAAGCAAATGGAAAAGGAAAAGAAAGAGAGAGCAAACCAAGAAACAGACTCTTAACTATAGAGAACAGACCGACAGTTATCAGTCTGGGGGAAGGGATGGGTTAAATAGATGATAGGGGTTAAGGAGAGCACTTGTAATGAGCACAGGGTGATGTATGGAAGTGTTGAATCATTGTATTGTACACCCAAAACTAATATTGCACAATATGTTAACTAACTGGGATTAAAATAAAAAATTTGAGGGGAGGAGTTAAGATGGCAGAGTAGCAGGGGGACCCTATGCTTCCCTCATCCCTCGAACACAGCTAAAGAAATACCAAATCATTCCGTACAGCCAAGAAATTGATCTGAGGACCAAGAGAACAAATTGCATAACTAGAGAGAGAAAAGAGGCCACATTGTGGTAGGTAGGAGGTGTGGTGACATGATTTCTGGGAGAAAGGAATCCTGGGTGCTGTGGAGGGGATGGAGCCCTGATCATGGAGAGAAGACACACACACACACACACACACACACACACACACGCACACACACGGGGTGGCGGGGGGAAGAGAGAGAGAGAACAGTGCACAGGGGATTGCACAAGAAAAACACTTCCCCCAAACCATTGATTGGGAAAATGAGAGGGGCTGGTTATCATGAGTTTTTACAAGCAAAAGAGCTGAAAGACTGAAGTTTTAGAAATTCTTGCCATGGCCGGTATGGAGCCTGGTAGGCATGGCAGTGCTCCTGTGTAGGAGGACAGAGACCCAGGAATGGACAGTGTAGTCTGGAGATTCCACGGGTTGCAATGGGAGAAACAGTTCCCTTCTTGAAGTGCATTAAGGGGAGGCAGAACTGCCTCTCAAGGGACAAAAGGGCTAGCAGACACTATTGCACTGCCTTGCTCATTAGCATAGGGGCAGAAACACCTGCTGGGATAAGCCAACCTTAACACCACCTTTTTCCTGCCCTTTACTATAAACTGAGCGCTTGTGCATTCGTGCAACTGCCCTTCTGGGACAAACTGGGGACCAACCCCAGTGCAGCAAGACCCGACCCCAGAGGACCAGCGCAGGTCTGCCCCATGTCCCTAAGACTTGGAGGTTTGAAACTCAGCTGGTGTGCCTGAAATAAAACATGGGAGCACTGTGCCACCAGGGCACAGATGGCCCAGACACAGACAGTGTGAAGGCAGGGATCTGAGGGATGCCTGGAAAATGTGAGAGGAGATTGCTCTTCTGTGAGGGCTTTTTGGACAGCAGCAGTATAAACTCCCCTTGTCGGACACAAGAGAGTTGAGTGATGTCTTTTTATCCCCCACCCATCAGCATGGAGACATTTCAATGAGCAGTGCAGTGTTCACACTGGAGAGGTTTGAGCCCCTTATGACAATCCTCCAAGCCCCCAAGTCCCCCTCATGATCTGTAGCTGATTTTTAACTAGGGCAAGTGTGCCTGACAGCAAGAGCAGCAGAGGGACCCTATCCCAGAAGACTAGAACAAACCCCCTGCACATACCATCTACTGACCATGGAGTGTTGCAAAGCTTCTGCTCTAGTGGAAATAGGATATGGCCTCTTTTAACAAGCAGACCAAAACACACCTAGTTAAAACTTGCCACACACTGGGCAAGGTCCAAACACTCCCATTACAGACAAGGAGAAACTGCAGAGGACACAACTGAGGGAAAGAGCAGCCAAAACACAGCAGCAGAGTGCACACAGTATACACCAGAGACACTTCCTGAAGTGCTAGGCCCTAGACAGTATATGATCTCTTCTTAATAAAGCCATTACTCTCAGGAGCAGGAAACATAACAGACTTTCCTAACACAGAAGAGACAGAGACTTAGACAAAATGCTAAGATGGAGGAATTCATCCCAAAGAAAGAACAAGAAAAGGTCATGGTCAGCGATCTAATAAAAACACATATAAGTAATATGCCTGATCCAGAATTTAAAGCAACAATTATAAGGATACTATCTTGACTTGAGAAAAGCATAGAGGACACCAGGGAGTCCCTTACCACAGAGATAAAAGGCCTAAACAGTAGGCAGGCCAAAAAAAAAAAAATGCTATAACCAAGATACAAAACTGACTGGTTGTAATGAGCACAAGTATGGAAGAAGCAGAGGAATGAATAGATGATACAGAAGATAAAATTGTGGAAAATAATAAAGTTGAATATAAGAGGAAAGAAAAATAATGGATCATGAATGTAGACTTAGGGAACTCAGTGACTCCATCAAAACTAATAACATTCATATCATAGGAGTCCCAGAACAAGAAGAAAGGAAAAAAGGGGCAGAAGGCATATTTGAGGAAATTATAGCTGAAAAATTTCCTAACCTGGGGAAAGAAACAGACACCCAAATCCAATATGCACAGAGAACTCTTATGAATATCATCAAAAGCAGGCTAACACCAAGACATATAGTGGTAAAATTGGGCAAAATACAAAGATAAGAAAAAAAATCTTAAAAGCAGTAGGGGAAAGAAATCCCTAACTTATAAGGGAAGACAAATCAGGTTAGCAGCAGATCTCTCCACAGAAACCTGGCAAGCCTAAAGAAAGTGGCATGATATATTCAATGTGCTGAGTGGGAAAAAGTATGCAGCCAAGAATATTTTATCCAGAGAGGCTGTCATTGAGAATAGAAGGAGAGATAAACAGTTGTCCAGACAAACAAAAACTAAAGGAGGTCATGACCACTAATCAGCCCTGCAGGATATATTAAAGGGGACTCTTTTATTTATTTATTTATTTATTTATTTATTTATTTATTTATTTATTGAGAGAGAGAGAATGGTAGAGAAAGAGCATGACAGGAAGGAAGGTCAGAGGGAGAAGCAGACTCCCTGCTGAGCAGGGAGCCCAACGCGGGACTCGATCCTGGGACTCCAGGATCATGACCTGAGCCGAAGGCAGTCGCTTAACCAACTGAGCCACCCAGGCACCCAAAGGGGACTCTTTGAATGGGAAAGAAAGACCAAAAGCAACAAAGACTAGAAAGGAAAGAAAAAAATCTCCAGAAACAACAATATAACGAGTAATACAATGACATTAAATTCATATCTACAATGACATTAAATTCATATCTATCAATAATCACTCAGAATGTAAATGAACTAAGTGCCCCAATGAAAAGACATAGGGTGTCAGAATGGATTAAAAAACAAGACCCGTCTATATAATGCCTACAAGTGACTCATTTTAGACCTAAAGACAACTGCAGATGGAAGGTGAGGGGATGGAGAACAGTTTATCTAATGGACATCAAACAGGAGCTGAAGTAGCCATACTTTTATTGGATAAACTAAACTTTAAACCAAAGACTGTAAAAAGGATGAAGAAGGGAACTATATCATAATAAAGGGGTCTATCCAACAAGAAGATCTAGCAGATGCAAATATTTATGCCTGCAACCTGGGAGCACCCAAATATATAACTCAATTAGTAACAAACATAAAATAACTAATTGGTACAAATAAAATAACAGTAGGGGACTTTAACACCCCACTTACATCAATGGACAGATCATTTAAGCAGAAAATCAACAAGGAAACAATGGCTTTGAATGATACACTGGCCCAGACGGACTTAACAGATATACTCAGAACATTTCATCCTAAAGCAGCAGAATAAACATTCTGTTTGAGTGTACATGGAACATTCTCCAGCATAGATCACATACTGGGTCACAAAGCAGGCCTTAACAAATAAAAAATTAATAAAATAAAATAAAAAAGATAGTATATTTTCCAACCACAATGTTATGAAACTTGAAGGCATTCTAAATAGTAGGTACTAATGAAACAGATGGGGTTGGAGTACTCAAAAAGAAGAAAAATCAGAAAAAGAGATGAGGTGAAATAAAATTGCATTTATGACTATAGAGTTGCCTGAGGATAGCTCTTGGTGCTAGCTAAACTTGTTGATGGATTATTTAAATTAGAATGCTCTAGGCAGTGTTTTAATTAAAAAACAACAACAACAACCTAAATTTGTCCTCACTGTTTTATCTTGTGTTACGTCTTTGTCAAAACATTTGAAGCAAAATTTTTTGATTAGAGTTAAAAGCTTTTCTAGTTTATGTGTGTTAGACAATAATTTAAAGAGGAGGGTATTTAACATTAGAGAAAATACTTTGCTATTGGCAGAGAGGTCACTGTTTGGATTTCAAAATCGTTAGTAGACAATTCTGTACCCAAGCCATATACTACCTTTTCAGAGAATGCTTCAGGCCCAAACCAGGAACCATAGAGTTGGAAATAGCAAATGGCTTTCATAAGGAAATCCAAAATAGCATCTGTCAGATCTGACCACTGCTGCAGAACATCGAATGTCAATTTTCATTCCCTTTGAGATAGCCTCTTCACCAACGACTTTTAGAACACCCAGTGGCTCTGACAGAAGGTATTCCTTTGAGTCTTTGGTGGCAAAAGAGGTCTTTCTTTCACATTCCACTACTAACACTCTCACTCCTGCTACTTTTCAGGATCTTCCACTCTGCAGTTAAGTTTCTGAGGAGATGGGATTTGAGAGTGATAACTTTAGAACAGTGATTCCTAAACACCTGTTTGTTTCAGAATCATCAAGGGAGTTTGTTTATCATTTCTTCACAATTTTAAAGTGTATATTTAAGTAGTATTAAATATATTCACATTGTTCTGCAGTCATCATCACAATCAACATCCAGAAATTTTCCATCTCTCTATACTGAAATTCTATACCCATTAAACAATAATCCTGGAGGAGGAGCAAGATGGCAGAGCAGTAGGAGACCTAAATTTTGTCTGGCCCCAGGAATTCAGCTAGATAGGTATCAAACCATTCTGAACACCTACAAACTCAACAGGATAATGAAGAAAAGAATAGCAGCAACTCTATGAACAGAAAAGTGACCACTTGCTGAAAGGTAGGACCTGTGGAGAAATTAATCCGAGGCAATAATAGGGGAAGGGAGCCTCCTCAGCCAACTACTGGCAAGTGATATAGCAGTGGAGCACAAAATAGGAACTTTTAGAAGCCTTCTCCCTGAGGGACATTGCTCCAGTGGCTAAGTGGGCGGTGGAACCCTCGCTGGGACAGTGTGGTCTCAGGACCCACAGGGTCACAGAAAGACCGGGGGTGCCTGAGTGTGGCAGAGCTCCCAGTTATTGGAGCGGGGAAGGTGGCTGTAAAGACCAAGCCGAGAAGTGGGCTGTCAGCTCGAGGTTGCCATAAACTGTGATCGTAGGCAGGGGCCCAACAAGAGGCAGATCTGGGAGACTCCCCTTCCTCCCTCGGGAGGAGTGGCACAGGAGCACAATGCAGGAATCTGCTTCGTTTGGAGACTCCAAATGGGGTCGTGTGCCAGAGATAGAAACACTCGGTCACAGGCCGGGTGAGCACAGAGTGAGGCCAGAGACCTGGGAAACAGGAGTGATTGACTGCTTTTCTCTGTGGGCTCACTGAGGAGTGGGGCCCCGAGTTCTCGGCTCCTGTGGAGCAGAGATTGGGAGGCCACCATTTTCATCTCGTCCTCCAAAGCTGTAGGGAAAGCTTGCAGGGAACAAAAGCTCCCGAGAGCAAACCCGAGCAGATTAACTAGCCTGGCCCCTGACAAGGGCGGGGCAATTCCACCTCTGGCAAAGACATTTGGGAACCACGGCAACAGGCCCCTCCCCCAGAAGATCAGCAAGAACAGCTAGCAATGACCAAGTTTACCTATCAAGGAGAACAGCAGAACTCCAGCACTAGGGGAATACAGCACTTAGAGTTCATGGTTTTTTTCCCCAAGATTCTTTAGTCTTTCAAAGTTAATTTTTTAATTTTCTTTATTTTTTTCTTTTTCTATTGTTTTGAATTTTTCTTCTTCCTTATTTCAAACAACTCCTATCAATTCTTTTTTAAAACATTTTTGATTTTCATTTTTAGAGTCATATTCTATCCCTCCATTGTAGTTAAACATATTTTTTTGTACATATATAAATTTTTCTCTCTTTAAAATTTTTGGATACAGTTTCTTCTAACAGACCCAAATATACCCTAAATCTCTAGGGTAAGGCTTTGTTCTAGTCTCCCCTGATCACACTCTCTCCCCCCCTTTTATTTTTTTGGTTTTTAAATTTTTTTCTTCTTTCTTTTTTCAACCAAATTCTTACCTTATTAATTCCTTTTCTAAAATCTTTTATGATTTTCATCTTTTTAGTCATATTCCAACCCTTCATCATATTTAACTTTATTTTTGTACATATATAAGTTTTTCTTTCTTTAAAATTTTGGGAGATACTTTCTTCTAACAGACCAAAATACGCACAAAATCTAGTGTGTGGCACTGATCTATGCACCAACCTGATCATATTTGATCATATTCTGGATTTATTTTTTGGTCTGTTTTTATCTTTTTCTTTTAATTTTACTTTTTTCTTTCTTTCCCTTTCTTTTTCCCCAGTTTCAGGACTCTTTTAATTTGTTTAGTGTATATTTTTCTGGGGACGTTGTTACCCTGTTAGTATTTTGTTCTCTTATTCATCTATTCTCCTCTGGACAAAATGACAAGACGGAAAAAATCACCTAAAAAAAAAAAAAGAACAAGAGGCAGTACCAACTGCCAGGGACCAATCAATACGGACATTAGTAAGATGTCAGAACTAGAGTTCAGAATGATGATTTTAAAGATACTAGCTGGGCTTGAAAAAGAATGGAAGATTTTAAAGAAACCCCTTCTGGAGAAATAAAAGAACTAAAATCTAACCACGTCGAAATCAAAAAGGTTATTAATGAAGAGCAATCAAAAATGGAAGCTCTAACTGCTAGGATAAATGAGGCAGAAGAGAGAATTAGTGATATAGAAGACCAAATGATGGAAAATAAAGAAGCTGAGAAAAAGAGAGATAAACAACTACTGGATCACGAGGGCAGAATCTGAGAGATAAGCAATACCATAAGATGAAACAATATTAGAATAATTGGGATCCCAGCAGAAGAAGAGAGAGGGGGGCAGAAGCTGTACTGGAGCAAATTATAGGAGAGAACTTCCGTAATTTGGGGAAGGAAATAGGTATCAAAATCCAGGAAGCACAGAGAACCCCCCTTAAAATCAATAAAAATAGGTCAACACCCTGACATCTAATAATAAAACTTATGAGTCTCAGAGACAAAAAGAAAATCCTGGGAGCAGCTCGTGAGAAGAGATCTTTAACCTACAATGGTAGAAACATTAGATTGGCAACAGACCTATCCACAGAGACCTGGCAGGCCAGAAAGGACTGGCATGATATCTTCAGAGCACTAAATGAGAAAAATATGCAGCCAAGAATACTATCTCCAGCTAGGCTGTCATTGAAAAGAGGAGAGAGAAAAAGCTTCCAGGACAAACAAAAACTAAAGGAATTAGCAAACACAAAACTAAGAAATATTGAAAAGGGTCCTCTAAGCAAAGAGAGAGCCAAAAAGTAACATAGACCAGAAAGGAACACAGACAATATACAGTAACAGTCACCTTATAGGCAATATAATGGCACTAAGTTCTTATCTTTCAATAGGTACCCTGAATGTAAATGGGCTAAATGCCCCAATCAAGAGACACAGGCTATCAGATTGGATAAAAAAAAAACAAGACCGGTCGATATGCTGTCTGCAAGAGACTCATTTTAGACACAGGACACCCCCAGATTGAAAGTGAGGGGATGGAAAACAATTTACCATACTAATGGACATCAAAATAAAGCTGGGGTGGCAATCCTTATATCAGACAAAATAGATTTTAAACCAAAGACTATAATAAGAGATGAGGAAGGACACTATATCTTACTTAAAGGGTCTATCCAACAAGAAGATCTAAAATTGTAAATATCTATGCCCCTAACATGGGAGCAGTCAAGTATATAAGCCAATTAATAACAAAAGCACAGAAACACATCGACAACAATACAATAATAGTGGGAGACTTTAAAACCCCTGTCACTGAAATGGACAGATCATCTAAATAAAAGATCAATAAGGAAATAAAGACTTTCAATGACACACTGGACCAAATGGACTTCACAGATATATTCAGAACATTCCATCCCAAAGCAACGGAATACACATTCTTCTCTAGTGCCCATGGAACATTTTCCAGAATAGATCACATCCTAGGTCAACAAATCACGTCTCAGCCAGTACCAAAAATTGGGATCATTCCCTACATATTTTCAGACCACAATGCTTTGAAACTAGAACTCAGTCACAAGAGGAAAGTCGGAAAGAACTCAAATACATGGAGGCTAAAGAGCATCCTACTAAAGAATGAATGGGTCAACCAGGAAATTAAAGAAGAATTTAAAAAATTCAAGGAAACAAATGAAAATGAAAACATAACCATTGAAAATCTTTGGGATACAGCAAAGGCAGTCCTAAGAGGAAAGTATATAACAATATAAGACTTTCTCAAGAAACAAGAATATCTCAAATACACAACCTAACCCTACACCTAAAGAAGTTGGAGAAAAAAACAGCAAATAAAGCCTAAACCAAGCAGGAGAAGAGAAATAATAAAGATCAGAACAGAAATCAATGAAATAGAAATCAAAAAAACAGTAGAACAGATCAACGAAAGCAGGAGCTGGTTCTTTGAAAGAATTAATAAGATTGATAAACCCCTGGCCAGACTTATCAAAAAGAAAAGAGAAATGACCCAAATAAATAAAATCATGAATGAAAGAGCAGAGATCACAACCAACACTAAAGAAATACAAAGACTTATAAGAACATATTATGAGAAATTATATGCCAGCAAATTAGATAATCTGGAAGAAATGGATGCATTCCTAGAGATGTATCAACTACCAAAACTGGACCAGGAAGAAATAGAACACCTGAACAGACCTATAATCAAAGGAAATAGAAGCAGTCATTAAAATCTCCCAACAAACAAAAGTCCAGGGCCAGATGACTTCCCACGGGATTTTACCAAACATTTAAAGAAGAATTAATACCTATTCTTCTGAAACTGTTCCAAAAAATAGAAATGGAAAGAAAACTTCCAAACTCATTTTATGAGGCCACCATTACCTTGATCCCAAAACCAGACAAAGACCCCATCAAAAGGAGAATTACAGACCATTATCCTTGATGAACATGGCTGCAAAAATTCTCACCAAAATACTAACCAATAGAATCTAAGGGTACATTACAAGGATTATTCACCACGACCAAGTGGGACTTATCCCTGGGCTGCAAGGTTCATTCAACATCCACAAATCAAACAATGTGATACAATACATTAATAAAAGAACAAGAACCATATGATCCTCTCAATAGATGCAGAAAAAGCATTTGACAAAGTACAGCATCCTTTCTAGATTAAATCTCTGCAGAGTGTAGGGATAGAGGGTACATACCTCAATATCATAAAGTCCATTTTTGAAAAACCGGCAGCAAATATCATTCTCAATGGGGAAAAACTGAGAGGTTTCCCCCCTAAGGTCAGGAACACAGCAGGGATGTCCACTATCACCACTGTTATTCAACATAGTACTAGAAGTCCTAGCCTCAGCAATCAGACAACAAAAAGAAATCAAAGGCATCGAATCAGCAAAGAAGTGAAACTCACTCTTTGCAGATGATAGGGTACTTTATGTGGAAAACCCAACAGATTCTACCCCAAAACTGCTAGAACTCATACAGGAATTCAGTAAAGTGGCAGGATATAAAATCAATGCACAGAAATCCGTGGCATTCCTATACACCAACAACAAGACTGAAGAAAGAGATATTAAGGAGTCGATCCCATTTACAATTGCACCCAAAATCGTAAGGTACCTAGGAATAAATCTAACCAAAGAGGCAAAGAATTTGTACTCATAAAACTATAGAATACTCATGAAAGAATTTGAGGAGGACACAAATGAATGGAAAAACGTTCCATGCTCATGGATTGGAAGAAAAAATTTTGTGAAAATGTCTATGCTACCTAGAGCAATCTACACATTTAATGCAATCCCTATCAAAATACCACCCACTTTTTTCAAAGAAATGGAACAAATAATCCTAAAATTTGTATGAAACCAGAAAAGACCCTGAATAGCCAGAGGAATGTTGAAAAAGAAAAACGAAGCTGGTGGCATCACAATTCCAGACTTCCAGCTCTATTACAAAGCTGTCATCATCAAGACAGTAAGGTACTGGCACAAAACAGACACATAGATCAGTGGAACAGGATAGAGAGCCCAGAAATGGACCGTCAACTCTATGGTCAACTAATCTTTGACAAAGCAGGAAAGAATGTCCAATGGAAAAAAAGACAGTCTCTTCAAAAAATGGTGTTGGGAAAATTGGACAGCCACATGCAGAAGAATGAAACTGGACCATTTCCTTATACCACACACAAAAAGATACTCAAAATGGAAGAAAGGCCTAAATGTGAGAGAGGAATCCATCAAAATCCTTGAGGAGATCACAGGCAGCAACCTCTTCGACCTCAGCCACAGGAACTTCTTCCTAGACACATTGCCAAAGGCAATGGAAGCACGGGCAAAAATGAACTATTCATCAAGATAAAAAGCTTTTGCACAGCAAAGGAAACAGTCAATAAAACCAAAAGACAACTGACAGAATGGGAGAAGATATTTGCAAATGACATATCAGATAAAGGGCTAGTATCCAAAATCTATAAAGAACTTATCAAACTCATCACCCAAAGAACAAATAATCCAATGAAGAAATGGGCAGAAGACAGGAACAGACATTTTTCCAGAGAAGACATCCAAATGGCCAACAGACACATGAAAAATTGCTCAACATCACTCGGCATCAGGGAAATCCAAAGCAAACTTCAATGAGATACCACCTCACACCAGTCTGAATGACTAAAATTAATTGCTCAGGAAACGACAGATGTTGGCGAGGATGTGGAGAAAGGGGAACCGTCCTACACCTTTGGTGGGAATGCAAGCTGGTGCAGCCACTCTGGAAAACAGTATGGAGGTTCCTCAAAAAGTTGAAAATAGAGCTACCCTATGACCCAGCAATTGCGCTACTGGGTATTTATCCCCAAAGATACAAATGTAGTGACCTGAAGGGGTACGGGTACCCCAATATTTATAGCAGCAATGTCCACAATAGCCAAAATATGGAAAGTGCCAAGATGTCCATCGACAGATGAATGGATAAAGAAGATGTGGTATATATACAATGGAATATTATGCAGCCATCAAAAAACCAAAATCTTGCCATTTGCAATGACGTGGATAGAAGTAGAGGGTATTATGCTAAGAGAAATAAGTCAATCAGAGAAAGACAAATATCATATGATCTCACTGATATGAGGAATTTGAAAAACAAGACAGAGGATCATAGGGGAAGGGAGGGAAAAATGAAACAAATTAAACCAGAGAGGGAGAAAAACCATAAGAGACTCAATCTCGGGAAACAAACTGAGGGTTGCTGGAGTGGTGGGGTGTGGGATGGTTGGGGGTGCTGGGTGATGGACATTGGGGAGGGTATGTGCTATGTTGAATACTGTGAATTGTGTAAGACTGAAAAATCACAGACCTGTACCTCTGAAACAAATAATACCTTATATGTTTAAAAAAAAATAAAGAAGAATGTAGGAAGGGAAAAATGAAGGGGGGGAAATCGGAGAGGGAGAGCCATGAGACACTGTGGACTCTGAGAAACAACCTGAAGGTTTTAGAGGGGAGGGGAGCGGGGGTATGTGTTAGCCTGGTGATGGGTATTAAAGAGGATGCGTACTGAATGGAGCACTGGGTGTTGTATCCAAACAATGAATCATGGAACACTACATCAAAAACTAATGAGTCAATGTATGGTGACTAACATAACAAAATAAAATTAATAAAAAATAAAAATAAAAAATAAAGTAAAAATGGGATCATAAAAAAAAACATTAATTCCATATCCCCTTACCTCTTTTCCCTGGAAACCACCATTTTACTTTCTGTCTCTATGAATTTGACTACTCTAGGTACAGACATGCATTGTTTTATTGTGCTTCACTTTTTTGCACTTTGCAGATATTGCAGATTTTATAAATTGGAGTTTGTGCAACCATGTGTCGAGCAAGTCTATCAGCAAAATTTTTCCAACATTTGCTCATTTCATGTCTTTGTGTCACATTTTGTCAATTCTCTTGATATTTCAAACATTTTCATTATTATTGTATATGTTATGGTGATATGTGATCTGTGATCTTTGCTATTACTATTTTAATTGTTTTGGGGCTCCATGAACTGCACCCATATAAAACAGCAAACATAATATTGTCTTCTCATGAAAAGATAATCAACATAAATAATCATCAGGAAAATGTAAATAAAAAATTCAATCAGGTATCACCTTGCACCTGTTAAAATTGCTAAAATCAAAAAGAAAAGAAATAAGAAGTGTTGACAAAGATGTGTATAAAAAGGAACACTCCTACACTTACCAGTTACATTAAGTCAATGTAAACTGGTATAGTCACTGTGGAAAACAGTGTTTTGGAGGCAGTTTCCTCCAAAAATTTAAAATAGAAATACCATACGATCCAATGATTCCACTATTGGGTATTTACCCAAAGAAAATGAAAACTCTAATTTAAAAAATATATGGACCTCTGCTTTATTGCAGCATTATTTAGAATAACCAAGAAATGGAAGCAACCCAAGTGTCCAACAATAGACAAATGGATGAGGAAGAAATGGTATATACATACAATGAAATATTACACAGCCATAAAAAAGACAGGACAGGATTGTGCCACTTGAGACAACATGGATGGACCTAGAGGGTATTATGCTAAGTGAAATAAGATTGAGAAAAAAATTCCATATGATTTCACTCATAAGGGGAATCCAAAATTCAAAAAATGAACAAACAAACAAACAAAAAGCAGAATCAGACTTATAAATAGAACAAACTGGTAACTTCCAAAGGGGAGGGGAGATGGGATAAGGGCAAAACAGGTGAAGGGGAATAAGGGGATACAGGCTTCCATTTATGGAATGAGTAAGGCATGGGAATAAAAGGCACAGAATAGGGAATACAGTA
Organism: Eumetopias jubatus; assembly: GCF_037043125.1. Classification (NCBI taxonomy): domain Eukaryota; kingdom Metazoa; phylum Chordata; class Mammalia; order Carnivora; family Otariidae; genus Eumetopias; species Eumetopias jubatus. The sequence goes on from NW_028274817.1 coordinate 56,752,855, forward strand.
AATAATATTATAATAGCAATATGGGGACAGATGATAGCTACACTTGTGGTGAACATAGCATAATGTATAAACTTGTTAAATCATTATGTTGTACACCTGAAACTAATACAACATTGTGTGTCAACTGTAATAAAAAAAAAAAAGGTTGTGTGTGTTCTGACTGCTTTACTCACTGGCCATCCCTTCATCTTTCTCCTTCAACTTAGGCCTCCCTATTTACTAAGATAAAACAATATTGAAAATTAAACCAATAAATAACCCTACAATGGCCTCTAAGTGTTCAAGTGAAAAGAAGAGTCACATGTCTCTCACATTATATTTTTATGATTTTTTATTGTTTTAAAATTTTTAAGGTTTTTTGTTTGTTTCAAGAGAATTTAGTGATTCATCATTTACAACAAGTGCCCTCCTTAATACCCATCACCCATTGATCCTATCCCCCATACCACTTCCCCCATCAATCCTCAGTTTGTTCTCTATCATTAAGAGTCTCTTATGGATTGTTTCCCCTCTCTCCTTTTTCCCCTTCCCATATGTTCGTCTTTTTTTTCTTCAATTCCACATATGAGTGAGATCATATGGTATTTGTATTTCTCTGATTGATTTATTTTGTTTAGCATAATACACTGTAGCTCTATCAACATCATTGTAAATGGCAAGATTTCATTCTTTTTGATGGCTGAATAATATTCCATTGTGTATATATACCACCTGTTCTTTATCCATTCATCAATCAATGGGATTTGGGCTATCTCCATAGTTTGGTTATTGTTCATAATGTTGCTATAAACATCAGGGGGCATGTACCCCTTTGAATCAGTATTTTTGTATCCTTTAAGTAAAAACCTAGTAGTGCAATTGGTGGATTATAGGGTAGTTCTATATTTAACTTTTTGAGGAACCTCCATAGTCTTCTCCAGAGTGGCTGTACCAGTTGGCATCCCTACCAACAGTGCAAGAGGGGTCTCCTTTCTTTGCTTCCTTGCCAACACCTGTTGTTTCTTGTGTTGTTAATTTTAGCCATTCTGTAGTAGCTATTAATCATGGTAAGGAAATAATTAATAGTACCAAACCCAAAACTCAGACTTTTAAAAAATATTTATTTATGTATTTGAGAGAGAGAGAGAGAGAGAGAGAGCAAATGGGGGGAGGGGCAGAAGGAGAGAATCTTCAAGCAGACCCCCTGCTGAGTGACAAGAACAACACAAAGCTCAATCCCCTGACTCATGAGATCATGACCTGAACTGAAACCAAGAACTGGATGCTCAAATGACTGAGCCACCCAGGTGCCCCAAAACTGTTTACTATGAGAACTTATATTGGTATATTACAAGAATCAGGTTAGTCCATTTGAAAATATCTGTTACAGATCATTTAGGTAATTAAACTTACTGGCAAAGATTTTTATTCTGTGCCTTTTTCATAACCACTTTTCTCTAGAGTAGCTGCCTTTCTTCTTTATTCAGTTTATCTTTCTTTTTGGAATACTATCACATTTTTCTAGGACACTAAAAACCACAGATTTAATTTATAACATGGTAGAATCTGATGAAAATATACCTTCAAGGCCAGAAGATTTAGTGAAAATCCACTTGGGTCACACATTGAACCACATAAAAATGGTCATTTCTTTTAACAAAAATTTTAGTTGTGTCAATAAAAAACAAGGAAGCACTTGTTTAGCTCAGAATATTTTTGATCATTGAACATATATTTAACTGCTGCTACTTCGCTTAATATTTTTCCAATAAATCACTTTATTAATATACTTTCTGTTTTGCAATATTAATATTTCTGATAGCTAATGAGCTCTAGATGCCTGTACTTTTCTTTTTTTATTGTTCTCAGTTGTTGGTTTGTTATTTTTAATGTAACTTTTATGCAGGTATAATTGACATACAACATTGTATCTGTTTCAGGTGTACAACATAATAATTTGATATTTGTATACATTGCAAAATGAAGACCACAATAGGTCTAGTTAACATCCATCACCATACAAATATATATATATATATATTTCTTGTGATGAGAACTTTTAAGATCTATTCTCTTAGCAACTTTCACATATGCAATAGAGTGTTATTAACTATAGTTGCCATGCTCTTCATTACATCCCCAGAACTTACTTTATTACTGGAAGTTTGTACCTTTTTAACTCTCTTCACCCATTTGGCTCATCCCCCACCTCCCACCTCTGGCAATCACTTAACTGTTCTCTGTATCTATGGACTTTTTTTTTTTAATTTTTAGATTCTTCATATAAGTGAGATTATATGGTATTGCCTTTCTCTGATTTATTTCACGTAGCATAATGCCCTCAAGGTCTATCTATGTAGTTGCAAATGGCAAGTATATTCTTTTTATGGCTGAATAATTTTCCATTGCATATACATGCAACAGTTTCTTTATTCATCCATCACAGACACTTATGACCATATCTTGGCTATTGTAAACAATGTTGCAGTGAACATGAGGGTGTAAATATCTTTTTGAGTTAGTGTCATCATTTTTTTTTGGTGGTGGGGGCAATAAATACCCAGAGGTGAAATTGCTGGATCAGATGGTAGTTCTATTTTTAATTTTTTAAGGAAACTTCATATTGTTTTCTATAGTGGCTTCACCAATTTACCTTCCTACCAACAATGCACAAGGATTCCTTTTTCTCCATTCTTACCAATGCTTATTATTTTTTGTCTTTTTGGTAATAGCCATTCAAACAGGTGTGAAATGATATCTCATTGTGGTTTTGATGTGCATTTCCCTGATGATTAGTGATGTTGAGCATCTTATATACATATTGGTCACCTGAGTGTCTTCTTTGGAAAAGTATGTATTTAAATCCTCTGCCCATTTTTAAATTATATATATTTTTATATTTTTGCTCTTCAGCTGTATGAGTTTTAAATATATTTTCGATATTAACCCCATATCAGATATATGATTTGCAAATATTTTCTCCTCTTCAATATGTTGAATTTTAATGTTATTGATTGTTTAACATTTATTTTTATTATGTACTTCTAGATCTGTTTGATGCCAAACTTACTAAGTAACAGGGGGAAAATATCATGAAAGGAAAGGAATTGCTCTTCCCAATCCCAGAAGGTGAAAGTTCTCTTACAATGTCTATAAAATGTCATAGCCTAACTCTTCTCTCTTCTTGCAATTTATTATTTGATATTTGTCTGGGATGCTGTAAAATGGTTTCTTCCAAATAAAAGTTTATTATTTGACCAGTGCCAGTCCAACAAAATGAGAAAAATAAGGACAATATATGGATAATTTCCTAATGCTAACCAGATTACATTTTTAAATGGACTGTTTTTTATTTTAAAATTCTATCACTTCTTATGTGTGTAATATGATAATAATAGTCAATTATAATTATAATGATTTTAATAAGCAAAGTTAAAAGTTGAAAACCTTATATTAGTATAATTAAGGGAAAAATTTTTACTGAACCATGAAATCCCAGAATCTCAAAACCATTCCAGAAAACTATATACACATGGTTTTGGTTGATATGATTTTCTCTTTTTCCTTTGGATCCCTGAAAATAATCACTTAAAAAAAGAAAACAATTACATTTTATTAGTGGTTTATTTTTGTGTAATCCCTTATATCCAAATAAATGTTTTCGTGTGTGTGTGTGTGTGTGTGTGTGTGTGTGTGTGTGTGTTGATGAATCCAGACTCTAAACTTTATATTCCACTTACCATTTAAATTTTCTATTCTATTTGATTAAATTCCAAATCACTTTTGATCATTGTAAATTCCAAATCTCTAGCAATTATAGTGAAACTTTTTTTTTCTTGCATATATTTTTGGAACAATAGTTTTAAATATTTAAAAATAGTTCCAAATCCAAACAGTAGATGGTGCTAGTGACTTTCTAAAAATATTGTTTCACCCTTTAAGTATAAAATGGGGAAAAATGGATGAGTCACAACTGGAACAATGTCCAAAGTTTCAGGATTTTGAAGAGTTAAGGTTAAAATACTAAATTAATTAGTTAAAATATCAACATTTGTTACTTGGAGTGCAAAAAAAGGGCCATATCAAATTTCTTTTCTCTGATTGTAGTGCCGTTTTATACCTGAAAATGCCATGAAAATTTTTGAGATAAAACATGGACCTAAATGTAAACTCCTGACTACTTTAAAAGAGAAAGGAGATATTAGAGTATTGCCAAAGTAACTCCCAAAAGGGCCCTTTGTGGAATGTTGAAAAGGGTAATACACATGGTAGGAGAAAGATGGCAGAATAGGGGACCCTAGTTTCATGTGGTCCCTGGAATTCAGCTAGATAGCTACCAAATCATTCACCTGTGAACCCAAGCTGACATCTAAGAAAAGAATTGCTCCAATTCTATAAATGGAAAAGCGACCAATTTTGCTAGATAGGAGGTGCAGAGAAGTGAATCTGAGACAATATATCCGAAGATAAACCATGGGGGGAGGGAGCCTCCATAAGCTAGCTACCAGAAAGAGATATAGCAGCAGAGTGGAAAATCAGGACTTTTAAAAGTCTGCTCCAGTGAGGGATGTCCCTGCCTAAAATGTGTTCGGGTGTCAAAGTGGAGCAGAATCCCAGGTGGGAGAGTGAGGTCTCAGGATCCCTGGGGTCACAGAAAGAACAGGGATGGCTGAGTGCAACAAAGTTCCCAAGCATCAAAACAGGGAAGCCAGACACAAACAGAGAGACAAGGAGAGGGATTTCAGCTTGGTGTTGCCATAAATTGAACTATAGCACAGTCTGGCAACCTCTCTCTGAGCACAGGCCCAGCAAGAGGCAGGGCTGGATATTGGGAGGCCACAATTTTCATTTTCATTTCCATCACCCAAAGCGTCAATGAAAGCTTTCAGGGAACAAAAGCTACATAGAGCATCATTAGTTTCTGATGTGGTCTAAACCATCCCCCCACACCCTTCCCCTCTAAAACCCTCTGTTTGTTTCTCAGAGTCCATCGTCTCTCATGGTTCATCTCTCCCTCCGATTTCTTCCCCTTCATTTTTCCCTTCCTTCTCCTAATGTCCTCCATGCTATTCCTTATGTTCCACAAATAAGCGAAACCGTATAATTGACTTTCTCTGCTTGACTTATTTCACTTAGCATAATCTCCTCTAGTCCCATCCATGTTGATGTAAAAGTTGGGTATTCATCCTTTCTAAAGGTTGAGTAATATTCCATTGTATATATGGACCATACCTTCTTCATCCACTCATCTGTTGAAGGGCATCTCCACTCTTTCCACAGTTTGTCTACTGTGGACACTGCTGCTATGAACATTGGGGTGCATATGGCCCTTCTTTTAATGATATATTGTATGGTGACTAACATAACATAATAAAATTAAAAAAAAAAGAAAAGAAAAGCTACCTAGAGCAATCCAGACCCTCCTCCATTAAGCTCCACCCCCTGGCCAGGAGGGTGCAATTCTGCCTGGGGAAAGGCACCAGAGAATTAGTGCAAAAGACCACTCCCCCAAAAGATCAGCAAGAACATCCTGCTAATACCAAGTTCACCAATCACACAGAACTGCAAAACACCAGCTCTAGGGGAAAATAGTATGTAGAATTTATGGCTTTTTCCCATGATTCTTTAATCTTTCAATTTTTTTTCCTTTTCAACTAATTTCATAGTTAATCAACTCTTTTTTAATTTTTCATTTTTACAGTTACATTTTATCCTTTCATTGTATTTAGTTTTATTTGTGTGTGTGTGTGTGTGTGTGTGTGTGTGTGTGTGTGTGTGTAAGTTTTTCTTTCTTCACAATTTTGGAATCTAGTTTCTTCTAACAAACAGACCAAAATACACTCAGGATTTAGAGTATTGCACCGTTCTGTTCACCTGTCTGATTATATTCTCTCTTTTTTTTTTTCCTCTTTGGTTTCTGGTCCCTTCTGATATGCTTAGTGTATATTTCTCTGGGGTCATTGTTGCTACTTTAGTCTTTTGTTCTTTTGTTCATCTATTCTTCTTTGGACAGAATGACAGATGGAATAACTCACCCAAAAAAGAGAATAAGAGGAAGTACTGACTGTCAGGGACTTAATCACTATGATGTCAGAACTAGAGTTCAGAATGACAATTATAAAGACACTAGCTGGGCTTGAAAAATGCATAGAAGACACTAGAGAATCCTTTTCTGGGGAAATAAAAGAACTAAAATCTAATCAGGTTGAAATCAAACAGGCTATAAATGAGATGCAAACAAAAATGGAGTTTCTAACTGCTAGGATAAAGAGGCAAAAGAGAGAATTAGTGATATAAAAGACAAAATGGTGGAGAGTTAGAAACTGAGAAAAAGAGAGATAAACAACTACTAAATCACAAGGGGAGAATTTGAGATAAGTGATATCATAAAGCAAAACAATATTAGAATAATTAGGGTCCCAGAAGAAGAGAAAAGATGGAGAGGCAGAAGGTACATTTGAACAAATCATAGCTGAGAACTTCCCTAATCTGCGACAGGAAACAGGCATTCAAGTCCAGGAGGCACAGAATAGTGAAGTTTGCAAATTTCAGAGACAAAGTGAAAATCCTGAAAGCAGTTCAGGACAGGAGGTCCTTAACCTACAAGGGTAGAGACATAAGACAGATCTATTCACAGAGACCTGCCAGGCCAGAAAGGACTAGCATGATATATTCAGGGTACTAAATGAGAAAAGTATGCAGCCAAGAATACTTTAACCAGCAAGGCTGTCATTCAGAATGGAAGGAGAGATAAAGAGCTTCCAGGACAAAGAGAAACTAAAAGAATTTGTGATCACTAAATCAGCCCTGCCAGATATATTAAAGGGGATCCTATAAGCAAAGAGAGAGCCCAAAAGTAACTTAGACCAGAAAGGAACAGAGAAAATATACAGAAACAGTGACTTCATAATACAATTTCACTAAATTCATACCTTTAAATAGTTACTCTGAATGTAAATGGGACAAATGCTCCAATCAAAAGACACAGGGTATCAGATTGGATTAAAAAAAGGAAGACTCATCGATATGCTGTCTGCAAGAGACTCATTTTAGACCCAAAGACAACTACAGATTGAAAGTGAGGGGTGATGAAATATTTATCATGCTAATGGACATCAAAAAAAGCTGGGGTAACAATCTTTATGTCAGACAAATTAGATTTTGAACCAAAGACTGTAATAAGAGATGAAGAAGGGCACTATATCACAATTAAAGGGTCCATCCAACAAGAAGATCTAACAATTGTAAATATTTAAGCCCCTAACATGGAAGCAGGCAATTATGTAAACCAATTAATAACAAAATTAAAGAAAGACATTGATAATAATACAATAATAGTAAAGGAATTTAACACCCCACTCACTGCAATGGACAGATCATCTAAGATGATCAACAAGGAAACAATGGCTTTAATGACACATTGGACCAGATGGACTTCACAGACATATTCAGAGCATTCCATCCTAAAGCAACAGAATACACATTCTTCTTAAGTGCACATGGAACATTCTCCAGAAGAGATCACATACTGGGTCACAGTCAGGTCTCCACCAGTACCAAAAATTGGGATTATTCCCTGCATATTTTCATACCACAATGTTTTGAAACTTGAACAAATTTCACAAGTGGAAATTTGGAGGGAACCCAAACACGTGGAGTTTAAAAAGCATCCTACTAAAGAATGAATAGGTTAACCAGGAAATTAAAGAAGAATTTAAAAAATTCATGGAAACAAATGAACATGAAAACGCTACTGTTCAAAACCTTTGGGATGCAGCAAAGATGGTCCTAAGAGGGAAGTATGTAGCAATACAAGATTTTCTCAAGAAACAAGAAGGTCTCAAATACACAACCTAACCTTACACCTAAAGAAACTGGAGAAAGAACAGCAAACAAAGACTAAACCCAGCAGGAGAAGAGACATAATAAAGATCAGAGTAGAAATCAATGAAATAGAAACCAAAAGAACAGTAGAACAGATCAACGAAACTAGGAGCTGTTTTCTTGAAGGAATTAATAAGATTGATAAACCCCTAACCAGACTTATCAAAAAGAAAAGAGAAAAGATCCAAATAAATAAAATCATGAATGAAAGTAGAGAGATCACAATGAACAGAAGAAATACAGAAAATTATAAGAACATATTATGAGCAACTATATGCCAACAAATTGGGCAATCTAGAAGAAATGGATGCATTCCTAGAAAAGTATAAACTACCAAAACTGAACCAGGAAGAAATAGAAAACCTGAACAGACCCATAACCAGCAAGGAAATTGAAGCAGTAATCAAAAAACTCCCAAAAAACAAGAGTCCAGGGCCAGATGGCTTCCCAGGGGAATTCTACCAAACACTGAACAAAGAATTAATACTTATTTTTCTGAAGCTGTATCAAAAAATAGAAATGGAAGGAAAACTTCCAAACTCATTCTATGGGACCAGTATTACACTGATCCCTAAACCAGGCAAAGACCCCACCAAAAAGTAGGAATTACAGACTAATATTCCTGATGAACTTGGATGCCAAAATTCTCACCAAGATTCTCACCAATAGGATACAACAGTATATTTAAAGGATTATTCACCATGACTAAGTGGGTTTTATTCCTGGGCTGCAAGTGTGGCTCAAAATCTGCAAATCAATCAATGAAATACACTGCATAAATAAAAGAAAGGACAAAAACCATATGATCCTCTCAATTGATGCAGAAAAAGCATTTGATAAAATACAGCATTCTTTCTGGATTAAAACTCTCCACAGGGTAGGGATAGAGGGAACATACCTCAATATCCTAAAAGTCATTTATGAAAAGCCAACAGCGGTATCATTTTCAATGGGGAAAAAGTGAGTGCTTTTTCCTAAGGTCAGGAACACAACAGGGATGTCCACTCTCACCACTGTTGTTCAACATAATACTAGAAGCCCTAGCCTCAGCAATGAGACAACAAAAGGAAATAAAAGGCATCCTAAGTGACAAAGAAGAAGTCAAACTCTCACTCTTCACAGATGACATGATAGTCTATGTGGAAAACCCAAAAGACTCCACCCAAAAATTGCTAGAACTCATATAGCAATTCAGAAAAGTTGCAGGATATAAAATCAATGCACAGAAATCAGTTGCATTTCTATACACTAAGAATGAGAGAGAAGGAAGAGAACTTAAGGACTCAATCCTATTTACAATTGCCCCTAAGCCATAAGATACCTAGGAATAAACCTAACCAAAGAGGTAAAGGATCTGTACTCTGAAAACTATAGAACACTTATGATACAAATTGAGGAAGACACAAAGAAATGGAAAAACATTCCATGCTCATGGATTGGAAGAACAAATATCGTGAAAATGTCTATGCTACCTAGAGCAATCTACACATTCAATGCAATCCCTATCAAAATACCATTAACATTTTTCACAAAGGTGGAACAAATAATCCTAAAATCTGTATGGAACCAGAAAAGACCCCAAATAGCCAAACTTTAATGTTGAAAAAGTAAACAAACCTGGTTGTATCACAATTCCAGACTTCAAGCTATATTACAAAGCTATAATCATCAAGACAGTATGGTACAGGCACAAAAAGAGACATGCATCAGTGGAACAGAATAAAGAGCCTCAACTCTATGGTCAACTAATCTGTGACAAAGTAGGAAGGAATATCCAAAGGAAAAAAAGAGAGTCTCTTCAACAAATGGTGTTGTTAAAATTGGACAGCCACATACAGAAGAATGAAACTGGACCATTTTATTACATCATACACAAAAACAGACCCAAAATGGATGAACAACCTAGTGAGAAATGTGAGACAGAAACCCATCAAAATCCTTGAGGAGAACACAGGCAGCAAAACCTCTTTGACCTTGACTGCAGCAACTTCTTGCTAGACACATCTCCAAAGGCAAGGGATACAAAGGCAAAAATGAAATATTGGGATGTCATCAAGATAAAAAGCTTTTGCACAGCAAACAGTTGATAAAACCAGAAGACAACCTACAGAATGGGAGAAGATATTTGCAAAAGTCCTATCAGTTAAAGGGCTAGTAGCCAAATTTATAAAGATCTTATCAAACTCAACACCTAAGGACAAATAATTCAGTCAAGAAATGGACAGAAGACATGAATAGACATTTCTCCAAAGAAGTCATCCAAATGGACAACAGACACATGTATAAATACTCCACATTACTGGGCATCAGGAAAATAGAAATCAAAACCACAATGAGATACCACCTCACACCAGTCAGAGTGGTTAAAATGAACAAGTCAGAAAGCTGCAAAGGTGAGTGAGGATGTGGAGAAAGGGGAACCCTCTTACATTTTTGGTGGGAATGTAAGCTGGTACAGCCACTCTGGAAACAGTATGGAGGTTCCTCAAAAATTTGAAAACAGAGCTACCTTATGACTCAGCAATTACACTACTAGATATTTGTCCCAAATGTACAAATGTAGTTATCCAAAGGGGCACCTGTACTCCAATGTTTATAGCAGCAATGTCCACAATAGCCAAACTATGGAAAGAACCCCAATGTCTATTGATAGATGAATGAATAAAGAAGATGTGAGATGTGGTGTGCGTATATATATATATGTATATATATATATATATATATATATGTATATATATAATGGAATATTACTCAGCAATCAAAAAAATGAAATCTTGCCATCTGCAACAATGTGGATGGAACTAGAAGGTATTATACTAAGTGAAATAAGTCAATAAGAGAAAGACAATTATCCTATAATTTCCTATGGGATTTAAGAAATAAAACAGAGGACTGTAGGGGAAGAGAGGGAAAACTAAACAAGATAAAATCAGAGAGGGAGACAAACCATAAGAGACTCTTAATCATAGTAAAAACCTAGCAGTTGTTGGAGAGGAGGGGGATGAGGGGATGGGGGATGGGGTAACTGGGTGGTAGGCATTAAGGAGGGCACATGATGTAATGAGCACTGGGTGTTATACACAAATGATGAATCACTGAACTCTACCTCTGAAACTAATAATACACTATATATTAGTGAATTGAATTTAAATAAAAAAAGAGGAAAAAAGGAAAATGGTATATACAAATCATTAGCATTCCTCTGAATAGAACAAATAATACCTATTAATTATGGCCATTTGCAGTTTAGTGTGGCTACTGAGAAATAAGGAAGGTACATTTTTCCCCATATGAAATGCCTAACAAGAACGTAAAACTTTCTTTTATTGTGATATTCAGGAATAACCTGTTTAAAAATCTTAAAAAAGATTTCCATGAAAATATACCACATGAAGAAGAAATTCCTTTGGGATTTATAATGCACTTGTTTTTTGTGATAATGGCAGTAAGGTTACCATTTGGTGATTGTTTCTGAAGTTATTTTTGCTTGAGATATATTACATAAATTACAACTAATCTCACTTATCTCATTTCATTTTTACTTACATTCTTAGAAGCTGGATTTTCCAACACATTGCTAAAATTAAGCACATATGGTTTTGGGAGGTCTGAGCTCATCTAGGTTGGGTGAGAGGGGTGGTGGAGAGCACAGAACGAGTTTTAAAGGTCAGGGGGCTTGGCTCCGATAGACCCCTGAGGGCACTGACCTATTCTTGGAGAGAAGGCAGGTAAATGACCTGGGGGCATGGAAACAGCAATCTGAAGAACACCTGGGGAACACAGGTGGGGGGGAGATTATTTATTCTCCACGAGTGCTTTCCTGAGAGGCAGCATACACAGACACACCTCTCCAGGGACAAATGAGCTGACTGGTGCCATTTCTCTCCCCTAGCCCTCAGCATAAACACAGAGCCACGGGCAGGAAGCAGTTCAGCCCAGACATTGGCTGCCTGACCTGCTTGAACCAAGTCCCACACCCCTGCGCTCTGGCGGGACTGCCCTTCTCGGTCATGCTTGCCTCAGTACCATTGTAGTGGTAGCCAGGAGAAACCCATGTCTACACCATGTTTCCAAACCAAAGAGTCCTGCAGGACTTTAGTTCTAGTGCAAGTACTATTAGGACTCATTTAACAAGCACACTGAAGCACACCTACCTAAAACTCACCACAGGGGTGCCTGGCTGGCTCAGTCAGTAGACCATCTGGCTCTTGATCTTGGGATCGTCAGTTAGAGACTGACGTTGGGTGTAGAGATTGCTTACATTAAAAAAAAAATGCCAAAACAAAAAACAGAAAAACCTCATGGCATTCTGGCCTAGGACCAAACACTGCCTACAGCAGGCAAGGAGAGCCTCTGCAGAAAACTAACCTAAAACATAGAGCAGACAAAACACAACAGCAGAGCACATGCAACACACATCAGAGACACTTCCTGAAGTCCCAGGCCCTGGACAATATATGATCTCTTCTTCATAAAACCATTATTTGCAGAAGCAGGGAACATTATGGGCTTTTCTAACACAGAGAAGAAGGTAGAGACTTAGACAAATGCAAAGGTGGAGAAATTCATTCCAAATGAAACAAGATAAGGTCATGGCCAGAAATCTAAGTGAAAAAGATATAAGTAACAAGCCTGATGGAGAATTTAAAGCAACAATCATAAGGATACCAGCTGGGCTTGAGAAAAGAATGGAAGACTATAGGGAGACTCTTATCACAGAGATAAAAGGGTTCCAAAATCAGTCAGAGATTATGAGTGAAATAAATGAGATTAGACAAAGGCTTGATGCAAGGTACACAAGGCTGGAAGAAACAGAGGAAAGAATAAGTGATATAGAAGACAAAATAATGGGAAATAATGACATTGAAGAAAAAAGAGAAGGAAGAATTATAGAACACAAGAGTAGACTTATGGAACTCAATGACTCCATCAAATGTAATACCATTCATACTATAAAAGTCTCAAGAGAAGAAGAGAGAGAAAAGAGGATAGAAAATGTATTTGAAGAAATATAGCTGAAAATTTTCCCAATCTGGGGAAGGAAACAGACATCCAGATCCAGAAGGCACAGAGAATTCCCACCAAAATCAACAAAAGCAGGCCAACACCAAGACATATTGTAATTACATTTGCAAAATATAGTGATAAAGAAAAATCTTAAAAGCAGCAAGAGAAAAAAAGTCCTTCACATACTAGAGAAGACACATAAGGCTAGGTGCACATTTCTTAACAGAACCATGGCAAGCCAGCAGCGAGTGGCATGATATATTTGAAGTGCTGAATGGGAAAAATCTACAGTCATGAATGCTCTATCTGGAAAGAATATCATTCAGATAGAAGGAGAGATAAAAGTTTCCCATACAAACAAAAACTAAAGGAGTTAAAAAACATTAAACCAGACCTGCAAGAAATATTAAAGGGGGCTATTTGAGTGGAAAGAAAAGATGAAAAGTGACAAAGACAAGAAAGGAACAGAGAAAATGTCCAGAAACAACAACAAAACAAGTAATAAAATGGCAAAAAATACAGACCTGTCAATAATTAATCTGAATGCAAATGGACTAAATGCTTCAATCAAAAGACATAGGGTGTCAGAATGGATTAAAAAAAAAAAGACCCATGTGTATGCTGCCTACAAGGCCCTCATTTTAGACCTAAAGACACCTGCAGATTGAAAGTGAGGGGATGGAAACATTTAGCATGCTAATGGACATCAAAAGAAAGCCAGAGTAGCAATACTTATATTGAACAAACTGGACTTTAAAACAAAGACAATAAAAGAGATGAAGAAGGGCACTATATCATAATAAACAGGTCTAGCCAACAAGATGATCTAACAATTGTAAATATTTATGCCTGCCACTAGGGAGCATCCAAATATATAAAACAATTAATAAAAAACATAAAGGAACTCACTGATAATAATACAATAGTACGGGACATTAATATACCACTTAGATCAATGGACAGATCATCTAAGTAGAAAATCAACAAGGAAAAATGGCTTTGAATGACACACTGGACCATATGGACTTAAGAGATATATTCAGAACATTTCATCCTAAAGCAGCATAATACACAATCTTTACAAGTGCACATGGGACATTCTCCAGAATAGATCATGTACTGGGTCACAAATCAGCCCTAAACAAGTACAAAAAGATCAAGATCATACCATGCATACTTACAGATCACAGAACTATGAAACTTGAAGTCAACCACAAGAAAAAGTTTAGAATGTGTACAAATACATGGAGGTTAAACAAAATACTACTAAACAATGAATGGGTCAACCAGGAAATGAAGGAAGAAATAAAAAGGTACATGGAAACAAATAAAAATGAAAACACAACAGCCCAAACCTGTGCAATGCAGCAAAAGCAGCTCTAAGAAGGAAGTATATAACAATACAGGGAAACCTCAGGAAGCAAGAAAAATCTCAAATAACCTAACATTACACCTAAAGGAATCCAGAAAGGAAGATGAAAGGAGCTAGAAAAAGAACAACAAATGAGGCCTAAAGTCAGCAGAGGGAAAGCAATAATAGAGATTAGAGCAGAAATAAATGATATAGACAAAAACAAACAAACAAACAAACAAAAAACAGTAAAGAGATCAATGAAACCAGAAGCTGGTTCTAGAAAAAGTTAATAAAATTGACAAACCCCTAATCAGACTTATCAAAAAGAAAGGACCCAAATAAATAAAATCACAAATGAGATAGGAGAAATAACAATCAACACCACAGAAATAAAAAACATTTATAAGAGAATATTATCCAAATATGTACACCAACCAAATACACAACCTGGAAGAAATGGATAAACTCCTAGAAATATAAACTACAAAAACTGAAAGAGGAAGAAATAGAAAACTTGAAAAGACTGATAACCAAGAAAGAAATTGAATCAGTAACCAAACCTCCCAACAGAAAAAAAAGTCTGGGGCTAAATGGTCTCACAGGCAAAATTTATCAAATATTTAAAGAAGAGTTTATACCTATTCTTCTCAAGTCTTCCTAAAAATAGGAATGGAAGGAAAACTATCAATTACATTCTATGAGGCCAGGATTTTCATGATACCAAAACCAGATAAAGATACCACTAATAAAGAAAATTACATGCCAATATACCTGAGGAACATGGATGCAAAACTTCTCAATAAAATATTAGCAAATCAAATCCAACAGTACATCAAAAGATTCATTCATCATGGTTTATTCTTGGGCTGCAAAGTTGGTTCAATATTTGCAATTCAATATGATACACCACATTAATAAAAGAAAGGATAAGAACCATATGGTCCTCTCAATAGTTGCAGAAAATGCATTTGACAAAGTATGACATCCATTGCGATAACAATCCTCAACAAAATAGGTTTAGGGGAACATACCTCACAATAATAAAGGCAATATTTGAAGAACCCAGAGCTAACATCATCCTCAATGGGGAAAAACTGAGAACTTTTCCTCTACAGTCAGGAACAAGGCAGGGATGTCCACTCTCACCACTGTTATTTAACATAGCACTGGAAGTCTTCCAACAGTGGTGAGAAAGAAGAATAAAGAAATCAGTGCACAGGGGATCACATAAGAAAAACAATTTCCTAAAACCATTGGCTGGGAAAATGGACCCACTACTATATGGTCAACTTATCTTTGAAAAAGCAGGAAAAAATATACAATGGGGAAAAGTCTCTTCAGTAAATGGTGTTGGGAATACTGGACAGCAACATGCAGAAGAATGAAACTGGACCACTTTCTTGCAGCGTACACAAAAATAAATTCAAATGGATGAAAGACCTAAATATAGGACAGGAAACCATCAAAATCCTAGAGGAAAGCACAGGCACCAACCTGTTTGACCTCAGCCTTAGCAACCTCTTAGCAGTCGAAGAGAGCCAGGCTTAGAAGGAACATAAATTAGGAAAGATCCAAAACTCCGAGTAGGAGAAGAAAATAGGTGAACCAAGCAACTCTTTTTCTTTCATTATTTTACTCTGCTCAAAACACAAAGTCCAGGAGAGTATTGAATGGACCTAGCTTGGTTTACATGTCCACATTTTAGCTGTGGAGGTCAGGTCACTGATTTTCATATTTATCAAGACTATCCATGCTAGAAGCAAATTAATTCCACCATAGAATTTCTGAAAGACAGAATGTTTTCTGGACAGCCCTACACAATAGATGTTCACTACAAACGTTCTTCTCTTATATAGCCCTGACATGCTTTCTAGATTTCTGTTTCCCTACTTCCATACATGCTCAATGCTTCAGCAAAACTTCTCCACTTACCTTTTCATTGGTCATTTTTAGTACTTTTTATCTTTGTTCATACCATTCCTTCCCTTAGGAAAGTTTTTCCCCTTCTTCTGTTGAAATTCAGTTTGCCCTTTAAGATTTAAATCAACCATCTGTAAAACCTATCTGACGGAATTCAGACAAAAATCATCTCTCACTTTTTGACCTTTCTTAGTACAATTTTAGGGCAGTTATCTCATACTACTTGTATTGCAATTATGTTTGAAAAAGTTTTATCTCTCCTACTAGAACATATTCTCAGTGAGGATAGAGAATCACAACATTCACCACAGTGATTTTCATATAGTAGGTATTCAGTAAATACTTTTGTAAAGAACAAATAAATGAGTGAAAAAAATGAAAGTAAATCTATAGTTTTGGGTTCCTGGAATCATACCAGCAAAATCATACTGGATTTAGAAATACAAAATTTGGGGTGCCTGGGTGGCTCAGTTGGTTGGGCGACTGCCTTCGGCTCAGGTCATGATCCTGGAGTCCCAGGATCGAGTCCCACATTGGGCTCCCTGCTGAGCAGGGAGTCTGCTTCTCCCTCTGACCCTCCCCCCTCTCATGCTCTCTCTATCTCATTCTCTCTCTCAAATAAATAAATAAAATATTTAAAAAATACAAAATTTGTGCATCTATTGCAAGTACAATAGAAACATTTTAAATTTGGCCAATAGACCAGTGTGTTCTGTTAATAAACACTAACATATTTATTTGAATGATTAGATTTTTCTTAATATTTCACTGTCATTTTTCAAAACCTAAGAGCAGTTCTAAACAATTTCACTGTATTTAAGAGTCTGTGGTTTTCTGTTTATCTCTTTCTTATTTGTTTCTTTTCTTAAATTCCACATATGAGTGAAATCATATGGTATTTTTTTCTCTGACTTATTTCACTTAGCATGACACCCTCTGTGTTCATCCATGTTGTTGCAAATGGCAAGATCTCATTCTTTTTTAAGGCCACAAACAAAAAGACTCTTAACACAGGGTACAAATACAGTGGATCCAGAGTGGTTCCAGAAGGTTCCAGAGGGTGAAATAGATAAAGGGGATTAAGAGGTACAACCTTTCAGTTATAAAATAAATAAGTCATGAAGATGAAAATAACAGCATAGGGAATATAGTCAATAAGATTGTAATAACATTGTTTGGTGACAGATGGTGACTACATTTATCATGGTGAGTATTGAGTAATGTATAGAATTGTTGAATCATTATGTTGTACACCTGAAATTAATATAACCTGTGTGTTACTTATGCTTCAATTAAACAAAAATAAATTATAAATTAAAAAATTAATTTAAAGTATGTATGTATGTATGTATGTATTATGTTATGTTAGGCACTATACAGTACATCATTAGGTTTTGATGTAGTGATTCATGATTCATTGTTTGTATATAATACCCAGTGCTCCATACAATATGTGCCCTCCTTAATATCCAAAACTGGGCTAACCCATCTCCCCACCCCCTCCCCTCTGAAACCCTCAGTTTGTTTCCCATAGTCCATAGTCTCTCATGGTTCATCTCCCCCTCTGATTCCCCCACTCCATTTTTCCTTTCCTTCTCCTAATATCCTCCATGCTATTCCTTATCTTCCACAAATAAGTGAAACCATATGATGATTGTCTTTCTCTGCCTGACTAATTTCACTTAGCATAATCTCCTCCAGTTCCATCCATGTCAGTGCAAATGGTGGGTATTCATCCTTTCTGGTGGCTGAGTAATATTCCATTGTATAAATGGACCACATCTTCTTTATCCATTCATCTTTGGAAAGGTATCTCAGCTCCTTCGACAGTTTGGCTATTGTGGACATTGCTGATATGAACATTGGGGTGCATATGGCCCTTTTTTTCACTACATCTGTATCTTTAGGGTACATACTCACCTAGTAGTGCAATTGCTGGGTCATAGGGCAGCTTTATTTTTAAATTTTTGAGGAGCCTCCACACTGTTTTCCAAAGTGGTTGTACCAACTTGCATTCCCATCAACAGTGTAAGAGGGTTCCCTTTTCTCCACATCCTCTCCAACATTTGTTGTTTCTTGCCTTGTCAATTTTTGCCATTCTAACTGGTGTAAGGTGGAATCTCAATGTGGTTTTGATTTGAATTTCCCTGATGGCTAATGATGTTGAACATTTTTTCATGTGTGTGTTAGCCATTCCTCTGTCTTCTTTGGAGAAGTGTCTGTTCATGTCTCCTGCCCATTTTTTGACTTGATTATTTGTTTTTTGGGTGTTGAGTTTGAGAAGTTCTTTATAGATCTTGGATACCAGCCCTTTATCTGTAGTGTTATTTGCAAATATCTTCTCCTATTGTGTGGGTTGCCTCTTTGTTTTGTTGACTGTTTCCTTTGTTGTACAGAAGCTTTTTTATCATTTTTTTGAATTTAATTTAATTTTATTATGTTGTTAGTCACCATACAATACATCATTAGTTTTTGATGTAGTGTTCAATGATTCATTGTTTGCACATAACACCCAGTGCTCCATTCAGTACGTGAACCTCTTTAATACCCATCACCAGGCTAAGCCATCCCTCCACCCCCTCCCCTCTAAAACCCTCAGTTCATTTCTTGGAGTCCATAGCATCTCATGGTTCATCTCCCCTTCGGATATCCACCCTTCATTTTTCCCTTCCTTCTCCTAATGTCCTCCATGCTATTCCTTATGTTCCACAAATAAGGGAAACCATATGATAATTGACTTTCTCTGCTTGACTTGTTTCACTTAGCATAATCTCCTCCAGTCCCATCCATGTTGATGTAAAAGTTGGGTATTCATCCTTTCTGATGGCTGTGTGATAGTCCATTGTATATATGGACCACATCTTTATCCATTCATTTGTTGAAGGGCATGTTGGCTCTTTCCACAGTTTGGCTATTGCAGACATTGCTGCTAGGAACATTGGGGTGCATGTGACCCTTCTTTTCACTACATCTGTGTCTTTGGGGTAAATACCCAATAGTGCAATTGCTGGGTAGTAGGGTAGCTCTATTTTTAATTTTTTTGAGGAACCTCCACACTGTTTTCCAAAGTGGTTGTACCAACTTGCATTCCCATCAACAGTGTAAGAGGGTTCTCCTTTCCCCACAACCTCTCCAACATTTGTTGTTTCTTGCCTTGTCAATTTTTGCCATTCTAACTGGTGTAAGGTAGTATCTCAATGTGGTTTTGATTTGAATTTCCCTGATGGCTAATGATGATGAACATTTTTTCATGTGTCTGTTAGCCATTTGTATGTCTTCTTCGGAGAAGTGTCTGCTCATATCTTCTGCCCATTCTTTGACTTGATTATTTGTTTTTTGGATGTTGAGTTTGAGAAGTTCTTTAGTGATCTTGGAAATCAGTGCTTTGTACATAGTGTCATTTGCAAATATCTTCTCCCATTCTGTGCGTTGCCTCTTTTTTTTTTTTTTTTTTTGACTATTTCCTTTGCCTCGCAGAAGCTTTTTATCTTGATGAAGTCCCAAAAGTTCATTTTTGCTTTTGTTTCCCTTGGCTTTGGAGACATGTCATGAAAGAAGTTGCCATAGCCAATGTCAAAGAGGTTACTGCCTATGTTCTCCTCTAGGATTTTGATGGATTCCTGTCTTACATTGATGTCTTTCATCCGTTTTGAGTTTATCTTTGTGTATGGAGTTAGAGGATGGTCGAGTTTCATTCTGTATATAGCTCTCCAATTTTTCCGCACCATTTATTGAAGAGACTCTTTTTCCACTGCATATTTTTTCTTGCTTTGTCGAAGACTATTTGACTATAGAGTTGAGGGTTCATATCTGGGTTCTCTATTCTGTCCCATTGGTCCATGTGTCTGTTTTTGTGCTGGTACCATGCTGTCTTGGTGATCACAGCTTTGTACTATAGCTTGAAGTCAGGCAACGTGATGTCCCCAGCTTTGTTTTTCTTTTTCAACATTTCCTTGGTGATTCAGGGTCTTTTCTAGTTCCATACAAATTTTAGGATTGTTTGTTCCAGCATTTTGAAAAATGCCATAGGTATTTTGATTGTAATGATGTGGAAAGTATAGGTTGCTCTAGACATTTTATAATGTTTATTCTTCTGATCCATGAGCATGGAATATTTTTCCATCTTTTTGTGTCTTCTTCAATTTCTTTCATAAGTGTTCTGTAGTTTCTAGAGTATAGATCCTTTACCTCTTTGGTTAGGTTTATTCCAAGGTAACTTACGGTTTTTGGTGCTATTGTAAATGGAATCTATTCCCTAATTTCTCTTTCTACAGTTACGCTGTTATTGTGTAAGAAAGCAAATGATTTCTGTGCACTGCTTTTGTATCCTGTCAAATTACTGAATTGCTGTATGAGTTCTAGTACTTTGGGGGTTGAGTCTTTTGGGTTTTCCACATAAAGTATCACATCACCTGCAAAGAGAGAGAGTTTGACTTCTTCTTTGCCAATTTGAATACATTTTATTTCTTTTTGTTGTCTGATTGCTGTTGCTAGGACTTCTAGTACTATGTTGAACAATGGTGGCAAGAGTGGGCATCCTTGTCGTGTTACTGATCTTAAGGGAAAGGCTCTCAGCTTTTCCCCATTGAGAATGA
This sequence comes from Eumetopias jubatus, assembly GCF_037043125.1. NCBI lineage: Eukaryota > Metazoa > Chordata > Mammalia > Carnivora > Otariidae > Eumetopias > Eumetopias jubatus. The sequence continues at coordinate 56,773,594 of NW_028274817.1, forward strand.
TATTCACTGTGGGCTTTTCATAGATGGTTTTTATGAATTTGAGGAATGTTTCCTCTATCCCTATAATTTGAGGAGTTTTAATTAGCAAAGCATGCTGTATTTTGTCAAATGCTTTTTCTGCATCAATTGAGAAGATCATATTGTTCTTGTCTCTTCTCTTATTATTGTGTTCTATCACACAGATTGATTTGTGAATGTTGAACCACTCTTGTATCCCAGGAATAAATCCCACCTGGTCGTGATGGATAATCCTTTTAATGTACCATTGGATCCTATTGGCTAGGATCTTGTTGAGAATTTTGTCACCCATATTCATCAGGGATATTTGTCCATCATTCTCCTTTTTGATAGGGTCTTTGCCTGGTTTTGAGATCAACTATTATCAACAACTATATGCTAATAAATCAGGAAACTGGAAGAAATGGATATCTTAGAAATTGACAATCTGAATAGACCAGTAACCAGTAATGAATAGACCAGTAACCAGTAATGAAATCAAAGAAGTGATCAAAAACCCCCCAAAAAACAAGAGTCCAGGGCCTGATGGATTCCCTGGGGAATTCTACCAAACATTCAAAGAAGAAACAATACCTATTGTCCTGAAGCTGTTTAAAAAAATAGAAACAGAAGGAAAACTTCCAAACTCATTCTTTGAAGCCAGCATTGCCTTGATCCTAAATAAAAGTATTTCAAAAACATACTTTAAATTGGTGAGAATTTGGAATCTCAAAGTTGTAGTGTTCCAAATTGTATTCACAGAAAACATAAAGATAACACCTCACTAAAACAATTATAAACTTTTTTATAGTGACATATGGGAATGGTGATATGAGTACTTGGCCATACATACCACTGAAAAAAATTGTGATTTCCTAATATAATTACTGATTTCTACCTACATAGCTTAGTCCAGAGTTGTGAATTTTAAACATCTAAAAAATGAGTAAGGTTAAATCAAGTTTTCAAATAAGATTTTACAAAAGTGTGTCCTTCCAGCTTCTATAAATGTTTTTTCTATACTCCCTGCTTTAGGGTCTGTTATAGTACATACTACTGGAAATTTTGCAACTACTTTGTTTCTGGATACATCTTGTGGTGTGAGTTACTATGCTTATGACTGGAAGTAAAGGTTCCACTTTTCTCTGAGATTAGTGTAGAACAAATATCCTACTGTATCAAAATATTTTACAATGCTTGAATTGGATGTTTTAAATTTTTCAGCCTTTATTTTTTCTTTGAATTGGTAATAATCTTTTCATCCCTTTTCCTAATGTCTAAAAAGTTTCCTATTTTATAGGACTAACAACGACAAGGGAGTTTTGAGCTAAATTGCAATCGTCTATTACCAGAGTAAAAATTGAGAGAAACAGGGAGGTTCCCCTAATCATAGCAGGAATTATGTAACAGCACAAATAACACTGAAATAAACCTTTTGTAACAAAGATCATTCTCTTAGAACCTCCTCAACTGGTTAGGGTTGGTTTCAGCTGAGGTGGAGCTGGCTCTGCCATTACATTGTTTTTATTACTGATAATTAGTTTTATTGTGTCATGCAATACCTACATGGTATTTTATAGCTTCATACATAAAGACAAAGTTTCTTTCTCCCAGATCTTAAAGGACTATTTGTGGAAAATATTAGGTGTGTGAACTTTTAACGATTAAGATTTCATGACAGTTTTATACTGACAGTTTATACTGCCTTCTTGAACTTCATAGATATTTACTGTGCACTCCTAATCGTTAAGATAAAATGTGTGACAAAACCTTCCAACATAAATCTAATAGCTGCTCCTGACATACATCTTACTTGGTCTTTCTTTCTCCACTCCATTCAATCATCTATCCATTTATTTATTCATTCAGTCACAATGTTTCATTGGCTTACCAGAAGAAAACAGAGGGATTTATCTTGGAAGTTTCTAGATTGTAAAATTTTCATCAAATGGCAACCATATTTTGAGCAATATTCACTTATACTAATGGGAGCTTTAGACAGTTGCTTTTAGGTGGTGTTTCATATAAGCAAATATTTGAGGGAAATATGAAGTATTATAGTCATTTCTATGAAGCCATCTATGATACACAAGGCTTTACTGATATTTACATAGGCAAATAAATTACTTAAGGCCAAAATATTCTTTTTTACTGAGGGTCAAAAAAGTAATATTCTAAATAGAGAAGCTGAATCAGTGAACAAAATATCTATCATGATCCCTAAACTGTGTTCAGAAATGTTACCAAAAATATAAGGAAACCCCAAACATGAAAACACTTTAAAATAGTTCATCACAAGATTGCCACTTTTGTGGGTCAACACAGCCTTGCATAGTAATGAAAAAATAGAGAAAAACCACAGCAATACATTTAATATGTTTGGCATATTAGAAATGTCAAGATGCTTTTGTTTTGTGTATGTACATATTTATTACATTAGAAAAAATCAAATTGAAAAGAATTGTATTGCTTCAAGACTCCCCCCACTTCTCTCTCTCCATAGATGGATAGATAGATAGATAGATAGATAGATAGATAGATAGATAGATAGAGATAGAGAGACAGAGATATAAAGGCATATAATTTGTTAGTAAGTTCATTCATTACCTCCTGAGTTTGCCCCACATATTACTCTCTAGACATATAAATCATAAAATTAAATACAAATTACAACTTTTTAGAAATCATTGTTTTAATTTACATGATGAAGACACAAATTTTCTGGAAGGTTTTACATTTTTAGTTTCCTTTTTTATTGCAAGTTTTTAATTTAAATTATATTTAGTTAACATATAGTGTAATATTGTTTCATGAGTAGAGTTTAGTGATTCGTCACTTATATACACACTCAGTGCTCATCACAAGTGCCCACCTTAATACCCATCACCCATTTGAGGAAGAGTTAAGATGGCAGAATAGTAGGAGGGCCCTAGGCTTCCCTCATCTCTTGAATACAGCTAAATCAACACCAAAACATTTTGAACAACTAGGAAATCTATCTGAAGATTAAGAGGACAATCTGCACAATTAGAGGGTGAGAACATGGTGGCTGTGAGGTTCAGAGACATGAATGGGGGAGAGAAAAGTTGGAGTGTCATGGAGGGGGTGGGAACTCTTTCCATGGAGAGAAGACAGGGAGAAAGGGAGAGAGGGGGAGAGTGAACAGTGTGTTGGATTTGTGCAAGAAAAACACTCCCCCAAGACCATTGACTGGGGAATCGAGAGGAACTGACTACGGTAAGTTTTTCTTTTTTCTTTCTTTCTTTCTTTCTTTCTTTCTTTCTTTCTTTCTTTCTTTCTTTCTTTCTTTCTTTCTTTCTTTTTTTTCAAACAGTGGAGCTCAATTTCTGAGGTTTTAGAAATTCATGCCATTCACCAGAGTCAAGATGGGTGGACAGCAGTGCTCCTGGGGAAAGAGAAGACAAGGCCAGGAAGTGGACAGTGGACAGCACGATGTGGAGATCCCCTGGATTGCACTGGGAGGGATCATTCCCCTTCCTGCAGTACATGTTGATGAGGATATATTGACTCTCCAAGGACAATGAATGTAGCAGGTGCCACTGAGCAGCCATTCAACAGCGGGGGACAGAGGCATGCACAGAGGGCAGATAACATGGTCACAGCTTTCACTGTGCTTCACCGTAGATTCCAGGCACCAGCACAGCTGTGCAATTGCTTTTCTGGGACAGAAGGACTTTGGGCACAGCACTGTGAGTCTCTCCTCTGGGGGAGGGGAGCGGGTCTGCAGCTTGCTGGGTCCTTTAAGATTAGGAGTTTTGAATCCTAGCTGAGTGCCAGAAACAAAACACAGAGAATTGTGGTGCTGGCTCATGCTGATGACCCAGGCACAGACAGGTTGAGGTCAGGGATCTGACAGAAGCCTGGGCTACAGGAGGGGAGGTTGTTCACTTTTCTGTGAGGGCTTCCTAAACAGTGGTGGCCACTAGTTCCCCTCCCCGGGCAAGAGGGTGGGGTGAACTCATCTTCCCCCCCATCCAACAGCATAGTCCTACTTCAGTGAACAGCTCAGTGCCCCTAGTGGAGACTGGAGCCACTTACATCAAAACCCGGCCCCAAGCACCCTGCAGGGGCATCTTTATTAGGGCAGGTCTGACTGTGATCCAATGTGGCAGGCCTCTCCCCCAGAGGAACAGCACAGGCCCCCTGCATGTACTAAATCTACTGATGATAGAGTGCTCCAAAGTGTCAGCTTCAGTTCTGGTGGAAAAAGATCAGGCTCCCCCACCCTTTTTCTTTTTCCTTTTCCTTTTTTCCTTTCCCTTCCCTTCCCTTCCCTTCCCTTCCCTTCTTCCCTTCCCTTCCTTTCCCTTTCCTTCCCTTCCCTTCCCTTCCTTTCTTTTCCTTCCCTTCCCTTCCTTTCTTTTCCTTTCCTTTCTTTCCTTTCCTTTCCTTTCCTTTTTTCTTTTTTCTTCTTTCTTTCTTTCTTTTTCTTTCTTTCTTTCTTTCTTTCTTTCTTTCTTTCTTTCTTTCTTTCTTTCTTTCTTCTTCCTTTCTTTCTTCTTTCTTCTCTCTTTTTCTTTGGAGTCAGGCTTATAGATTTTGTTTGTCTGTTTTGCTTTTTTTGTTCCTTTTTCTTTTCTCATTTTTTGGAACAGTATTTTTTAATCAGGCTTATCTTAACAAACAAATCAAAGCATACCTAGTTAAAGGCCCAAACACTCCCCACAGCAAGCAAGGAAGAACTCTGCAGAGGAATGAACTCAGAAAAAGCAGCCAAAACACAACAGCAGAGTGCACACACCATACACCAGAAACACTTCCTGAAACACCAGTGTATAACCCTTTTTTAATATAGCATTAGTCTCAGACGCAGGAAACAATAAACTCATAACACACAAAAGACAGAAACTTAGCCAAAATGACAAGATGGAAGTATTCTCCCCAAAAGAAAGACCAAGAAGAAATCACAGCCAGGGACTTGCTCAAAACAGATATAAGCAATATATCTGAACAAGAATTTACAAGTAATAAGAATACTAGCTGGGTTTGAAAAAAGCATAGAAGACACCTGAGAAACCCTTGCTGCAGAGATAAAAGACCTAAAAACTAGTCAGGATGAAATTAAAAATGCTACAACTGAGATGTAAAACTGACTAGATGCAATCACAATAAGGATGGAAGAATCAGAGGAGAGAATAGGTAATATAGAAGATAAAATTATGGAAAATGATGAAGCTGAAAAGGAGAGGGAAAGAAAACTGTTAGGGCATGAATATAGACTTATGGAACTCAGCAATTCCATAAAGCACAATAATATCCATATCAGAGGAGTTCCAGAAGGAGAGCAGTAAAAGGGGTAGTATGTGCATCTGAACAAATTATAGCTGAGAACTTCCCTAATCTGGGGAAGGAAACAGGCATTCAAGTCCAAGAGGCACAGAGATCTCCTCTCAAAGTCAACAAAACAAGTCAGCACCATGACATATCATAGTGAAAGTTACAAAATACAAAGATAGAGAATTCTGAAAGCAACTAGTAACAAAATGTCCTTAACCTATAAGGGTAGACAAATAAGGTTAGCAGCAGACCTGTCCATTGAACCCTGGCAGGCCAGAAGAAAAGTGGTATAATAAGCTAAATGGGAAAAATATGCAGCCAAGAAAATTTTATCCAGAAAGGCTGTCATTCAGAATAGGAGACATAAAGAGTTTCCAAGAAAGCAAAAATTAAGGAGTTTGTGAGCACTAAAACTAGCTCTACAGTAAATATTAAAAGGTATTCTTAGCAGGAGAGCAAGACAAAATTAACAAAGACTAGAAAGGAACAGAAATAATCTACAGAAACAAAAACTTTACAGGTAATACAATGGCACTAAATTCATATCTTTCAATAATTACTCTGAATGTAAATCGACAGAATGCTCTAACTGAAAGACACAGGGCATCAGAATGGATTAAAAAAAACAAGACCCACCCATATGCTGCTTATAAAAGACTCATTTTAGACACAAACACACTTCCAGATTGAAAGTGAGGGGATGAAGAACGATTTATCATGCTAATGGACATCAAAAGAAAGCTGGAGTAGCCATATATACATCATACAAACTAGATTTTAAACCAAAGAGTGTGACAAGAGAAGAATGAAGAAGGGTACCATATCATAATTAAGCGGTCAATCCAATAAGAGGATCTAACAATTGTAAATATTTATGCCCCCAACTTGGGAGCAACCAAATATATAAACCAATTAAAAACAAAATTAAAAAAACTGATTGTTAAAAATACAATAATAGTAGGGGGCTTTAATACCCCACTCACAGCAATGGACAGATAATCTAAGCAGAAGATCAACAAGGAGACAAGGGCTTTGAATGACACACTGGACCAGATGGACTTCACAGATATATTCAGAACATTTCATCCTGAAGCAGCAAAATACACATTCTTTTTGAATGCACATGGAACATTCCCAAGAATAGGTCACATACTGGGTCACAAATCAGGCCTCAACCAGTACAGAAAGACTGAGATCATACCATGCATATTTTCAGATCATAACACTATGAAACTTGAAGTTAAACATAAGAAAAAATTTAGAACGACCACAAATACATGGAGGTTAAAGAACGTCCTACTGGAGAATGAATGGGTTAACCAGGAAATTAAAGAAGAAGCTAAAAAAAATATCCATCACCCATTTAACCTATCTGCCTGCTAATCCCTCCTACAGGAACCCTCAGTTTCTTCTCTATAGTTAAGAGTCTGTTTTACAGTTTGCCTCTCTCTTTTCCCCCCTATGTTCCTTTGTTTCCTTTCTTAAACTCTACATATGAGTAAAATCATATGGTATTTCTCATTATTTGACTGACTTATTTTGCTTAGCATAATACACTCTAGCTCCATCCATGTTGTTGAAAGTGGCAAGATTTCATTCTTTTTGATGGCTGAGTAATATTCCATGGGTTATGTATAGCACATCTTCCTTATTCATTCATCACATTCATCAGTTGATGGACATTTGGGCTTTTTCCATAATTTAGGTATTATTGATAATGTTGCCATTACCATCAGGGTTCATGTGCCCCTTCGAATCAGTATTGTATCCTTTAGGTAAATACATACTAGTACAATTGCCGGATGGTAGGGTACTTCTATATTTAACTTTTTAAGGACCCTCCATACTATTTTCCAGAGTGGTCGGACCAGTTTGAATTCCCAGTAACAGTATAAGAGGGTTCCTCTTTCTCTGCATCCACCCCAGCATGGGTTGTTTCCTGTGTTGTTAATTTTATCCATTCTGACAAGTGTGAGGTGATATCTCGTTTTAGTTTTGATTTGTACTTCCATGATAATGAGTGATGTTGAGCTGTTTTTCATGTGTCTATTAGACATCCCTATGTCTTCTTTGGAAAAATGTCTATTCATGTCTTCTGACAACTTGCTAATTGGATTATTTGTTTTTGAGGGGTTGAGTTTTTTTTTTTTTAAGATTTTATTTATTTATTTGAGAGAGCGAGAATGAGAGAGAGAGAGCACATGAGAGGGGGGAGGGTCAGAGGGAGAAGCAGACTCCCTGCTGAGCAGGGAGCCCGATGCGGGACTCGATCCCGGGACTCCAGGATCATGACCTGAGCCGAAGGCAGTCGCTTAACCAACTGAGCCACCCAGGCGCCCGAGGGGTTGAGTTTTATAAGTTCTTTATATATTTTGAATACCAACCTTTTATCAGATATGTCATTTGCAAATATCTTCTCTCATTCTGAAGGTTGTCTTTTAGTTTTGTTGTTTGTTTCCTTCACTGTGAAATAAGTTTTAATCTTGATGAAGTCCCAATGGTTCATTTTTGCTTTTGTTTCCTTTGCCTCAGGAAATGAGTCTAGTAAGAAGTTGTTATGGCTGATTTCAAGAAAGTTGCTGCCTGTGTTCTCTAGGATTTTGATGGTTTCCTGTTTCACATTTTGTTTCCTCATCCATTTTGAATTTATTTTTCTGTATGCTGCAAGAAAATGGTCCAGTTTCATTCTTTGGCATGTTGCTATCCAGTTTTCCCAACACAATTTGTTGAAGAGACTGTCTTTTTATCCATTGGATATTCTTTCCTGCTTTCTTAGAGATTACTTGACCATATAGTTGTAGATCCATTTCTGAGTTTCTTATTCTGATCCATTGATCTATGTGTCTGTTTTTGTGCCAGTACCATACTGTCTTCATCACAACAACTTTGTAATATACCTTGAAGTTCAGAATTGTGATGACTCCAGCTTTTCCTTTTTTTTTTTCCTGGTAAGTTTTTTTATTTTATATCTATCTATCTATCTATCTATCTATCTATCTATCTATCTATCTATTTATTTACTTATTTATATTATGTTTAGTTAGCCAACATATAGTACATCATTAGTTTTTGATGTAGTGTTCAATGATTCATTAGTTGCTTATAACACCCAGTGCTCATCAAAACATGCCCTCCTTAATACCCATCACCCATTTACCCTATCCCCAGACCCCCCTCCTTTCTGTAAACCTCAGTTTGTTTCCTGGAGTCCAGAGTCATTCATGGTTTGTCTCCCTCTCTGATTTCTTCCCATTCAGTTTTCCCTCCCTTCCCCTGTGGTTTTCCATGCTATTCCTTATGTTCCACATACGAGTGAAAAACAATATGATAATTGTCTTTCTCTGCTTGACTTATTTCACTTGGCATAATCCCCTCCAGTTCCATCCATGTTGATGCAAGTGGTAGGTATTCATCCTTTTTGATGGCTGAGTAATATTCCATTGTATATATGAACCATATCTTCTTGCTTTTCTTTTTTGAGATTGCTTAACTACTCAGATTCTTTTGTGGTTCCATACACATTTTAGGATAGTTTGTTCTAGCTCTGTGAAAAATGCTAGTGGTATTTTGATAGGGATTGCATTAAATGTGTAGGGGCTTTTGGTGGTATAGTCATTTTAACAATGTTTGTTCTTCCAATCTATGAGCATGAGATTTTTTTTTCCATTTCTTTGTGTCTTCAATTATTTTTATAAGTGTTCTACAGCTTTCAGAGTACAGATTTTTTTACCTCTTTGGATAGTTTTATTTCTAGGTATCTTATGATTTTTGGTGCAGTTGTAAATGGGATTGATTCCCTGATTTCTCTTTCTGCTGCTTCATTAGTGATGTATAGAAATGCACCAGATTTCTGTATATTGATTTTGTAACCTGTGACTTTACTGAATTCGTGCATCAGTTTTAGCAATTTTTGGTGGAGTCTTTTGGGTTTTCTACAAAGAGTATCATGTTGTCTGCAAATTTTGAAAGTTTGACTTCTTCCTTGTGGATTTGGATGCCTTTTATTCCTTTGTGTTGTCTGATTGCTGAGGGTAGGATATCCAGGACTATATTCAATAATGGTTAGAGTGGACATCCTTGTCTTTTTATAACAGTAAAGGAAAAGCTCTGAGTTTTTGCCTATTGAGGATGATATCAGCTGTGGGTCTTTCATATATGACCTTTATGATGTTGAAATATGTTTTCTCTATCCCTACTTTGTTGAGTGTTTTTATCAAGAATGGATGTTGTACTTAGTCAAAAGCTTTATCTGAATCTATTGAGGGAATCATAAGCTTTTTATCCTTTCTTTTACAAATGTGGTGTATCACATTGATTGATTTGTAAATACTGAAACACACTTGCAGCCCTGGAATAAATCCTACTAGATCATGTTGAATGATTCTTTTAATATACTGTTGGATTTGAGTTCTGAGTCTTTTGTTGACAATGTTTGCATCCGTGTTCATCAGGGTACTGGCCTCTAGTTCTCTTTTTTATTGGGGTCTTTGGTTTTGGAATCAAGGTAATGCTGGCATCCTAGAATGAGTTTGGAAATTTTACTTCCAATTCTATTTTTTGGGACAGTTTGAGAAGAATGGATATTAAACTCTTCTATAAATATCTCGTAGAATTGCCCTGGGAAGCCATCTGACCCTGGACTTTTATTTGCTGGGAGATTTTTTTATTATTGATTCAATTTCTTTGCTGGCTATGGGTCTCTTCACATTTTCTATTTCTTTCTGTTTCAATTTGGTATTTTATATGTTTGTAGGGATTTATCCTTTTCTTCCAGGTTGCTTAATTTGTTGTCATATAATTTCTTATGATATTTTCTTATAACTGTATTTCTGTGGTGTTGGTTGTGATCTCTCTTCTCTCATCATTATTTTAATTATTTGAGTCCTGGTCCAGTGTTTCTCAATTTTATTAATTTTTTGAAGAACCATCTCCTGGTTTCATGATCTGATCTATTGGTGGTTTTGTTTACTTGTTTCTACATCATTTATTTCTGTTCTAATCTTTATTATTTCCCTTCTTCTGCTGGCTTTGGCTTTATTTGCTCTGTTCTTTTTCTAGCTCCTTTAGGTGTAAAATTAGATAGCATATTTGAAATTTTCCTTGCTTCTTGATGTAGGCCTGTATTGCTATATAATTCCCTCTTCGGACCACTTTTGGTGCATCCCAAAGGTATTGTGATATTGTGTTTCCATTTTCATTTGTTTCCATGTATTTTTTTATTTCTTCTTTAATTTCCTGGTTGTCCCATTCATTCTTTGTAGCATGTTCTTTAACCTGCATGTATTTGTGGTCTTTCCAAATTTTTTCTTGTGGTTAACTTCAGGTATCATAGCATTGTGGTCAGAAAGTCTGCATGGTATGATCTCAATCTTTTTGTACTTCTTCAGGCCTGGTTTGTTGCCTAGTATGTAATCTATTCTGGAGAATGTCCCATGTGCACTTGAAATGAATATGTATTCTGCTACTTTAGGATGAAACGTTCTGACTATATCTGTTAAGTCCAGCTGGTCCAGTTTGTCATTCAAAGCCATTGTTTTCTTGTTGATTTGCTGTCTAGATGATCTGTCCATTGATGTAAGTGGGGTGTTAAAAGTCCCCTGCTGTTATTGTGTTATTATCAACAAGTTCCTTTATGTTTGTAATGATATATTTTTTTATATTTGGGTGCTACCAAGTTGGGGCATAAATATTTACAATTGTTAGATTTTTTTGGATTATCCCCTTTTTTATAATATAGTGCCCTTCTTCATCTCTTGTTACACTCTTTGTTTTAAAATCTAGTTTGTCTGTAAAATATGATAAAAACAGAGAGGAAGGCAATCCATAAGAGACTCTTAACTATAGGAAACAAACTGAAGGTTGCTGGAGGGACAGTGGGTGGGGGATGGGTTAATTGTGTGGTGGGTATTAAGGAGGGCACTTGATGAAATGAACACTGGGTATTATATGCAACTGATGAATCACTATATTCTAACCCTGAAACTGATAATATACTATATGTTAACTAAATAGAATTTAAATAATATATAATCAAATCAAATCAAATCAAATCAAATCTAGTTTGATGTAAGTATGACTATTCTGGCTTTCTTTTCATGTCCATTAGCATGATAAATATTTCTCCATCCCCTCATTTTCAATCTGCAGGTGTCTTTAGGTCTAATTGAGTCTCCTGTAGGCAGTATACAGATGGGTCTTGTTTTTTTGTTTTTTGTGGGGTTTTTTTGATCCATTTTGATACCCTATGTCTTTCGATTGGAGCATTTAGTCCATTTACATTCAGAGTGATTATTGATAGATATGAATTTACTGCCATTGTATTACATGTTATGGCATTGTTTCTGGAGATTTTCTCTGTTCCTTTCTTGTCTTTTTAACTTTTTGTCTTTCTGTCCCACTCAAAGAGTCCCCTGTATTATTTCTTTCAGGGTTGGCTTAGTGTTCACAAACTCCTTTAGTTTTGTTTGTCTGGGAAACTCTTTAAGTGTCCTTCTATTTTGAATGACCTCCTTGCTGGATAGAGTATTCTTGGCTACAGATTTTTCCCATTCATCACATTGGATATATTATGTAACTCCCCTCTACCTTGCCAAGTTTTCTTCTAGAGATCCACTGCCAAACTTATTTGTCTTTCCTTGAAAGTTAGGGACTTCTTTTGTCTTGTTGCTTTTAGGATTTTTTTTATCTCTATATTTTGTCAATTAAATATAATATGTCTTGGTGTTAGCCCACTTTTGTTGATTTTAAAAATATTTTTTTTATTTATTTTGTCAGAGAGAGAGTGAGAATACAAGGAGAGGGAGCAGCAGGCAGAGGGAGAAGCCGGCTTCCCACTGAGCAAAGAGCCCAGTGTGGGACTCAATCCCAGGACCCTGGGAGCATGACCTAAGCCAAAGGCAGATGCTTAACCGACTGAACCACCCAGGTGTCCCTGCTTTTGTTGATTTTGGTGGGAGTTCTCCGTGCCTCCTTGATGTGGATTTCTGTTTCCTTTCCCATATTAGGGAAGTTTTCAGCTATAATTTCCTGAAGAAAGCCTTTTACCCCATTTTTTCCTCTCTTCTTTTTCTGGGACTCTTATGATACTAATGTTATTATGTTTTATTGTATCTTTGTGTTCCCTGAGTCCACTTTGTGATCCAATAATTTTCTTTCCCTCTTATTTTAACCTTCATTATTTTCCATAATTTTATCTTGTATATCACTTATTCATTCCTCTGCTTCTTTCAGCCTTATAGTCATTACATCAAGTTGGTCTCACATCTTGGTTATAGCGTTTTTCATTTTGCCCTAATTGGTTTTTAGCTCTTTTATCTCTGTCATAGGGACAACCTGGTGTCTTCTAGGCCTTTTTAAAGCCCAACTGGTATCCTTATGATTGCTGCTTTTAATTCTATATCAAGCATATTACTTATATCTGTTTTGATTATATCTTTGGCTATGACCTTTTCTTGTTCTTTTTTTGGGAGGTAAATTCCCCCCATCTTGGCATTCTGTCTAGGTCTCTTTCTTCTTTTTGTTAGGGAAGCTTATTATGTTTCCTCCTCCTGAAAGTAATGGCTTTATAAAGAAGAGGTCCTGGGCTTGGTGTTTCAGGAAGTGTTTGTGGTGTAAGCTGTGTGTACTCTGCTGCTGTGTTTTGGATGCTCTTTCTTTCAGGTCAGTCCCCTGCAGAGTTTCTCCTTGCCTGCAGTTGGGATTGTTTGGACCTTGGTCAGAGTGTGGCTAGTTTTAATTAGGTGTGCTCTGATCTGCTTATTAAAAGAGTCCTGATACTATTTCTAGTGGAGCTGAAGCTTTGCAGAACTCTATTGTCTTTAGATATGATGTGTGCGGGGGAGGTGGGGTGGGCAGGTCTGTGGTGGTCTTCTGGGAGAGGGGCCTGATGTTCTTGTTCTCAGGCAAACTTGCCCTAGAAAAACAGTACCTGCAGAGTGCAGGGGAGTAGAGCTTGATGTAGTGTTTTGGGTCACGAGTTGGTGCTGTGCTGTTTACAGAATTTCATTTTTGCTGAGGAGCAAGGGAGAGAAATGGTGCCATCCTCCTACCTTTTCCCAGAGAGGGGGCTTTGCGCCCACCCCTGTCTGGAAAGTCCTCCCAGAAGAGTGACCAATCTCCTCTTATATATCCCAGTCTTCCCTCAGATTCCTGACTTCATCCTGACTGTGTCCTGGTCATCTGTTCACCCGCAACATGGTGCACCTGTTTTCTATCCTGGGCAAGCCAGCTGAGTTTTCAAAGTCCAAACTTTAGGGATCTAGCATGGTGGTGACCCACACTAGTCCTCTGGGTAGGGTCTCACTGAACTGGGACTCAAGCAAGTTTGTTCCAGAAGAACAGTAACAGCAAAGCACAAGCGGGTGGATTTTGGAGCAGAGCACAGCAAAGAACCAGTGTCCAGGTTAGCCATTCTCAGCAGGTGTCTCTGAACCTTTGTTGAGGAGCAAGGGATGTTAACGGCACCTGCAGGCTCTTTTGTCCACAGAGAGGCAATGCCACCTCTCCCAGATGCACTCCAAGAAGGGGGAACAATCTCTCTCACTGCATCCCAGGGGATCCTTATATCATGCCATCCTCTACCATGCTATCTGGCCTCCTTCTGCACAGGAGCACTGCAGCACCCACCAGGCTCCACACTGGCTAGGCTGTGAACCTCTAAAATTCCAGTCTTTGAGCCCTGCTGGTTGCAAAAGCTCATGAAAATCAGCCTTTCACATATTCCCAGTCAATATCTTTGGTGAAGTGTTTTATTTGTGTGATCCCCTGTGCACTTCTCTATCATCTATCTATCTCTCTATCATCTATCATCTCTCTCTCTCTCTCTTCTCTTCTCTGTGACCAGGGATCGGTCCTCTGTGCAGCACCCACAATCCTTTTCTCCCCCAAATCACATCTTTGCACCTCTTACCTTCTACTATGTGGCTTCTTCTCTCCCTCTAGTTGTGTATTTTGTTCTGTCAGTCCTCAGATTGATTTATTGGGTATTCAATGAATTTGATATTTACCTAGCTGTGTTTGAGGGATGAGGCAAAACTAAGGTCCTCCTACTACTCTGCCGCTTATTCCCTCAGCAGGATTTACATTTTTTAAAGCAATTTAATGGCTCTAATTAATGTCACAAGAGAATTATATACTAGACAAACAGTATAGACTACCAATATTATATATTAAAAGTTTGTTTATTTACTCTTATTATGCTATTTTATTCCTATTTTGTATTACACTTTATAAATTAGGATTTTGAATCTGTTCCATTGGGTTCAGGGGTTAAAATAAAAATTTTGGGTCAATGACTTGGTTTATAATGCTTTGACCAAATTCCACTGTTGTTCAGATTTAGCAATGTCAAAAGTAGAAAATCGTGAATTCTATAAAATATTAAAATAGATTTTGCATATTATTTTTGGATTAAATGATGAGGTAAAGGTTGAATTTCCGTAAATCCTCAGATATTTCACAAGTCACATCCATAGTTTTCTTCTTATATTAGAAAAAATTTTAAATTATTATTTGTAAAAGATTTTTATTTATAGTGAAGATTCTTTACAAAAACCGAATTCCCAGTACCCATTCCTATCACAAGATATTTGGAATAAGCATCTAAATTTTAGTGCTCTTCATGTCAGTAAAATTAAGTTTTCATGAATGTTAGACACACCCAACTAAACCAGTTTTTATATTTGTACACACTTACACTGCTCATATTGACAAGTCACAGCATGATGTAACACATTTATAAGTTCTTACTTTTTTTCTTAGAGAGATAAAGCAGGGGAGGGGCAGAGGGAGATGGAGAAAGAGAATCTTAAGCAGGTTGAGCATGGAGCCCAATACAGGGCTCAATCTCAGGACCCTGAGATCGTGACTTGAGCTGAAATCAACAGTTAGATGCTTAAGCAACATCCACCCAGGCGCTCCATGAGTTATTAAAATTTTTTGAAAAAGATTTCTAGAAATCCACCTTGTCAACACTGATGATAATTAGAAATATAATTGATTCATTCAGAAATAGGATCACTTAAAATTCCATTTCATGTATATCATTAGTTACACTACTTTAAGTATTCTGGCCTGTAAGAAATAAAATGATTTTTATCTCCCACAGTGCCACATATGGTTTTACCATTAAGTGGAATAATTGATTTCAACTGTAGATTTAGATGTCACCCTTAGCCTCTCAAAAAAAAAATAGTTTTCATTACATAGTTAAACTAGGAAACCAGTTTTGAAGCACAAATCCTCTAAACCACTGAATTTGGGTTAATTCTACAAGGCCTGGTGAATATAGGACAACTATAAAGATAATTTTGAAGATAATTTGAAAAATTGTTAAGACTTCACAAGTTTTTGTTCACCAAGTTGTTTTGCAAATGAAAATGGACTGGAGCACATTGCTAAGATGATTATCCATTGATTTTTACTGAGAAAAAATACAGAACAAGATAATGGGATTATGGGATAACCTTTCCCATAGGTTTGGGCACAGTTTATCTATTCATTCACTTCTTCTTTCATTTATGAATTTATGCAACCAATATATTATGTATTCTGTCTCTGTGAGATTCCCTGTTTTAGGGTTTTGTTAACTGAATAATTTGCATACAATATTGTATTACTTTCAAGTATACAACATAGTGATTTGATATTTATATACATTACAAAGTGGTTACCACAATGTCTTGTTACCGTCTGTCACATATAAACTTGTTACAATATTTTTGACTATATTCCTTATGCTGTACATTGTATCCCTATGTCTCATTTATTTTAGAACTGGAAGATTGTAACATCTAATCCCTTTCATCTATTTTGTCCATCTTCCCACTTCCCACCTCTCTGGCAACCATCAGTTTGTTTGTGTGTGTGTGAATCTGTTTCTGCTTTGTTTTGTTCATCTGTTTTTTTAGATTCCACATATAAGTGAAATCATATGGTATTTGCCTTTCTGTGTCTGACTTATTTGAGTTAGTATAATACCCTCTAGGTCCATCTATGCTGTTGCAAATGGCAAGATTTCAGCATGCCACATCTTTATCCATTCATCTATCAGTGGGTATTTAGATTGCTTCCTTATCTTACCTATTATAAATAATGCTATGGTGAACATAGAGGTGCATATATCTCTTTGAATTTATGTTTTCATTTTCTTTAGATAAATGCCAGGAAATAAAATTGCCATATTGTAAGGTAGTTTTACTTTTAACTTTTTGAGGAACCTCCCTACTGTTTTCCATAGCAGCTGCACCAGTTTACATTCACATCAACAGAGCACAAATGTTCCCTTTTCTCCAC
Source organism: Eumetopias jubatus (assembly GCF_037043125.1). Classification (NCBI taxonomy): domain Eukaryota; kingdom Metazoa; phylum Chordata; class Mammalia; order Carnivora; family Otariidae; genus Eumetopias; species Eumetopias jubatus. Next base: position 56,790,181 of record NW_028274817.1, read on the forward strand.
ATTCTTACCAACACTTGGTATTTCTTGGTGAGAGTGGGCATCCTTGTCTTCCTCCTGATCTTAGAGGAAAAACTTCCAACTTTTCACTATTGAATATAATGTTAGTTGTGAGCTTGCCACGTATGACCTTTATTATGTTGAAATAAGTCTCTTTATTCCCATTTTGTTGAGAGTCTTTGACATAAATGTACATTGAATTTTGTGAAATGCTTTTTCTGTATCTATAGAGATGGTCATATGATTTTTTATTCTTTGTTTTGTTACTGTGGTGTGTTACATTAGTTAATTTGTGGTTGTTGAGCCATCCTTTCATCCCCAAAATAAATCCTCCTTAATCATATATATTACCATTAAAACCTATTGTTGAATTTGGTTTCTTAATATTTTGTTGAAGATTTTTGTATCTGTGTTCATCAGGGATATTGGCTTATAATTTTCTTTTTTTTAATAGTGTCTTTGTCCTGATTAGATATCAGGGTAATGCTAGCCTCATAGAATGAGCTTGGAAGAAATCTTCCCTCTTCACTTTTCTGGAATGGTTTGAGAAGAATAGGTATTAACTCTTATTTAAATATTTGGTAGGATTCATCTGTGAAGTTCTCTGGTCCTTGACTTTCGTTTGTTGGGAGTTGATTTAATTCCATTACTAATAATCAGTCTGTTCTGATCTATTTCTTCTTGATTCAGTTTTGGGAGATTATGTGTTCCTAGGAATTTATTCATTTCTTCCAAGTTGTCCAATTTGTTTGCATATAATTATTCATAGTATTTTTTGTAAACCTTTTTATTTCAGTAATGTGAAAAATGTACCTTCTCTTCTTTGATTTCTGATTTTATTTATTTGAGCCTTCTCTTTTTTCTTCCTTATTAGTCTTGTTAAAGGTTTATCAATTATGTTTATCTTTTCAAAGAATCACCTCTTATTTTCACTAATATTTTCTATTGTTTTTTATTCTTTGTTTCATTTATTTCCACTCTGACCTTTATTATTTCCTTTCTTCTACTGAATTTTGAGCTTTGATTGTTCTTCTTTTTCCAGTTCTTTTATGTGTAAGGTTAGAATATTTATTGTATCCTGTCCATTTTTACCTTTATTTCTGTTAATTTTGCTTTATATATTTAAGCGCTCCAATACTGGGTGTATAAGTATTTACAAGTGTTATATCTTCTTGTTGGATTAATCTTTATATTATTATGTAATGCTCTTCTATCTCTTGTCACAGACTTCGTTTTTTAAAGTCTATTTTACATAAAGAAGTCCATAACTTAAAAGGGAAAACTCATAAGGCCAGCTGCAGATCTCTCCACAGAAACTTGGCAACTCAGAAGAGAGTGGTATGATATATTCAACGTGCAGAATGGGAAAACATCTGCAACCAAGAATATTCTATCTAATAAGGCTATCATTCAAAATAGGAGGAGAGAAAAAGTGAATATCATTCTCAATGGGGAAAAACTGAGAGCTTTCCCCCAAGGTCAGGAACATGGCAGGGATGTCCATTATCACCACTGTTATTCAACATAGCACTAGAAGTCCCAGCCACAGGAATCAGACAACAACAACAAAAAATCAAAAGCATCCAAATCGGCAAAGAAGAAGTCAAACTCTCACTTTTTGCAGATGATATGATACTTTAGGTGGAAAACCCAAAAGACTCCACCCCAAAACTGCTAGAACTCATACAAGAATTCAGTAAAGTGGCAGGATAAAAAATCAATGCACAGAAATCAGTGGCATTCCTATACACCAACAACAAGACCAAAGAAAAATTAAGGAGTCGATCCCATTTACAATTGCACCCAAAATCATAAGATACCTAGGAATAAATCTAACCAAAGAAGCAAAGAATCTGTACTCAGAAAACTATAAAATACTCATGAAAAAAATTGAGGAAGACACAAAGAAATGGGAAAATGTTCCATGCTCATGGATTGGAAGAACAAATATTGTGAAGATATCCATGCTACCTAGAGCAATCTACACATTTAATGCAATCTCTATCAAAATACCATCCACTTTTTTCACAGAAATGGAACAAATAATCCTAAGATTTGTATGGAATCAGAAAAGATCCCAAATAGCCAGAGGATTGTTGAAAAAGAAAAGCAAAGCTGGTGGCATCACAATTCCGGACTTCCAGCTCTATTACAAAGCTGTCATCATCAAGACAGTATGGTACTAGCACAAAACAGACACACAGATCAATGGAACAGAATAGAGAGCCCAGAAATGGACCGTCAACTCTATGGTCAACTAATCTTTGACAAAGCAGGAAAGAATGTCCGATGGCAAAAAGACAGTCTCTTCAACAAATGGTGTTGGGAAAATTGGACAGCCACATGCAGAAAAATGAAATTGGACTATTTCCTTACACCACACACAAAAAGAGACTCTAAATGGTTGAAAGACCTAAATGTGAGACAGGAGTCCATTAAAATCCTAAAGGAGAACACAGGCAGCATCCTCTTTGACCTCAGCTGCAGCAACTTCTTCCTAGAAACATCGTCAAAGGGAAGGGAAACAAGGGCAAAAAGGAACTATTGGGACTTCATCAAGAAAAAAGCTTTTGCACAGCAAAAGAAACAATCCACAAAATGAAAAGACAACTGACAGAATGGGAGAAGATATTTGCAAATGACATATCAGATAAAGGGCTAGTATCCAAAATCTATAAAGAACTTATCAAACTCAACACCCAAAGAACATATAATCCAATCAAGAAATGGGCAGAAGACATGAACAGACATTTTTCCAAAGAAGACATCCAAATGGCCAAAGACACATGAAAAAGTGCTCAACATCACTCAGCATCAGGGAAATCCAAATCAAAACCTCAATGAGATACCACCTCACACCAGTCAGAATGACTAAAATTAACAAGTCAGGAAACAACAGATGTTGGTGGGGATGTGGATAACAGGGAACACTCCTACACTATTGGTGGGAATACAAGTTGGTGCAGGCACTCTGGAAAACAGTATGGAGGTCCCTCAAAAAGTTGAAAATAGAGCTACCATATGACCCAGCAATTGCACTACTGGGTATTTACCCCAAAGAAACAAATGTAGTGATCCGAAAGGGTATGTGCAACCCGATGTTTATAGCAGCAATGTCCACAACAGCCAAAGTATAGAAAGAGCCAAGATGTCCATCGACCGCTGAATGGTTAAAGGAGAAGTGGTATATATGTACAATGGAATATTATGCAGTCATCAAAAGGAATGAAATCTTTCCATTTGCAAGAACGTGGATGGAACTGGAGGGTATTATGTTGAGCGAAATAAGTCAATCAAAAGACAGGTATCATACGATCTCACTGATATGAGGAATTCTTAATCTCAGGAAACAAACTGAGAGTTACTGGAGTGGTGCGGGGTGGGAGGGATTGGGTGGCTGAGTGATAGACATTGGGGAGGGTATGTGCTATGGTGAGCGCTGTGTATTGTGTAAGACTGCTGAATCACAGACCTGTACCTTTGAAACAAATAATACATTATATGTTTAAAAAAGAAGAAGATAGTAGGAAGGGAAAAATGAAGGGGGGGAACTGGAGGGGGAGACGAACCATGAGAGACTATGGACTCTGAGAAACAAACTGAGGGTTCTAGAGGGGAGGGGTGGGGGGATGGGTTAGCCTGGTGATGGGTATTAAAGAGGGCATATATTGAATGGAGCACTGGGTGTTATACGCAAATAATGAATCATGGAACACTACATCAAATACTAATGATGTAATGTATGCTGTTTAACATAACATAATAAAATTTTAAAAATGCAAAAAAAAACCCCTTAACTTCCAATGTCTTTGAAGTGCAGAACAGCTAAGTGACTTGCTCAATTTCCTCATCTCTGAAACAGAACAATAAGGATCGCAATAAATAAATAAAATAAAAAGAAGTAAATAAATAAAAAATAAAAAATAAAAAAGACAAAGGACCCAAAAAATTAAAATAACAAATGGGAGGGGAGACATCACAACCATCACCACAAAATTAAAAAACATTTATAAGAGAATATTATAATACACCAATAATCAGCAAAGAAATTGAATCAGCAATCAAAAAACTCCAAACAAACAAAAGTGCAGAGCCAGATGGCTTCACAGGCAAATTCTAGCAAACATTTAAAGACGACTTAATACTTATTCTTTTCAAAATATTCCAAACAGTAAAAACAGGAAGGAATACTTCCAAGTTTATTCTATGATGCCAGTATTACCCTGATACCAAAACCAGACAAAGAGTCCACTGTAAAAGAGAACTACAGGCCAATATCCCTGATGAAAATTGATGCAAAAATTCTCAACAAAATACTAACAAATCTAATCCAATAGTATATTAAAAGAATCATTCACCACGATCAAGTAGGATTTGTTCTGAAGCTCCAAGGGTAGCTCAATATTTGCAAATCAAACAATGTGATACACTATCTTATGATCCTCTGAAAAGATGCAGAAAAAGCATTTGACAAAATACAACACCCATTCTTAATAAAAATGCTCAACAAAATAGGGAGACATAATAAAGGCCAAATATGAGGAGCCCACACTTACTATCATCCTCAATGGGGAAAAAATGAGAGCTTATCTTGTATTGTCAGGAACAAGCCAAGGATGTTCACTTTCACCATCGTTATTTAACAAAATACTGGAAGTCTTAGCCTCAGCAATCAAACAACAAAAAGAAACAAAAGGCATCCAAACAGGCAAGGAAGAAGTCAAACTTTCACTATTTGCAGAAGACATAGTACTATAGGTAGAGAACCTGACTCCACCGAAAGACTATTAGAACTGACACTCAAATTCAGTGAAGTCGCAAGATACAAAATGTACAGAAATCTGTTGCATTTCTATACACCAACAATGAATCAGCAGAAAGAGATATCAAGGAATTGATCCCACTTACAATTACACCAAAACCCATAAGATACCTAGGAATAAAACTAAACAGGCAAAATATCTGTATTCTAAAAACTATAGACCACTGATGGAAGACATTGAGGATGACACGAAGAGATGGAAAAACATTCAACACTCCTGGAGTGTAATAACAAATATTGATCACATGTTTATATTACCCAAAGTAATATACACATTTAATGCAGTCCCTATTGAAATACTACCAGTATTTTGTATAGAACTAGAACAAACAGTCCTAAAATTCGTATGGAACCACAAAAGACTCCAAATAGCTAAAGCAATCTTGAAAAAGAAAAGGAAAGCTGGAGACATCACAGTTCCAGACTTCAAGCTATATTACAAACTGTAGTCATCAGGACAGTATGGTACTGGCACAAAAACAGACACATAGATCAATGGAACAGAATAGAGAACCCAGAAATGAACCCACCACTATATGGTCAATTAATGTTCAACAAAGCAGGAAAGACTATCCAGTGGGAAAAACACAGTCTCTTCAACAAGTTATGTTGGGAAAACTGGACAGACACACACCAAAGAATGAAACTGGACCACTTTCTTATATCATGTACAAAAATAAATTCAGAAGGGATGAAAGCCCTAAATGTGACACAAGAAAGCATAAAATTCCTAGAAGAGAACATAGTAACTTCTTTGATATTGGCCACAGCAACTTTTTACTAGACAGATCTCCTGAGAAAAGGGAAACAAAAGCAAAAATAAACTATTGGGACTTTATCAAGATGTAAAGCTTCTGTACAGTGAATAAACAATCAACAAAAGTAAACAGCAACTTAGTGATTGGGAGATGATATGTGAAATGACATATCCGATAAAAGGTTAGTATCAAAAATATATAAAGAATTTATAAAGCTTAACACCCAAAGAAGGAATAATCTAGAGCAAGATGGTGGAAGAGTAGAGACCTAAATTTGTCTGGTTCCAGGAATTCAGCTAGATAGTCATCAAACCATTCTGAACACCAACAAACTCAACAAGAAATCAAAGACCAGAATAGCAGCAATCCTATGAACAGAAAAGTGACCACTTTCTGGAAGGTAGGACGTGTGGAGAAGTGAGTCCTAGGTGATATTTGGGAAGATAGACTGCAGGGGGAGGGGGCCTCCATTGGCCACTTCTGGCAAGTGATAGAGCCTCGGGGCACAAAATCGGAAGTTTTAGAAGTCGGCTCCGCTGAGGGACATCGCTCCAGTGGCTAAGCGGGGGTGAAACCCTTGCTGGGACAGTGTGGTCTCAGAACCGTCGGGGTCACAGAAAGACCGGGGGTGCCTGAGTGTGGCAGAGCTCCCAGCTACTGGAGCGGGGAAGCCGGCTGCAGAGATGGAGCCGAGAAGTAGGCTCTTAACTCTGGGTTGCCCTAAACCATGATCCGTAGCACAGTCAGGCCACTACTCTTCGAGCTGGGACCCAACAAGTGGCAGATCTGGGGAGACTCCCCTTCCTTCCCAGGGAGAAGTGGCACGGGAACACACCGCAGGAATCTGTTGGGTTTGGAGACTCCAAACGGAGTCCTGTGGCAGAGATAGAAATGCTCAGTCACAGGGAGGGTGAGCACAAAGTGTGGCTGGAGACCAGGGAGACAGGAGTAATTGACTGCTTTTCTCTCAGGGTGCACTGAGGAGTGGGGGCCCGAGTTCTTGGCTCCTCCATGGCCAGAGATTGGGAGGCCACCATTTTTATTCTCATCCTCCAAAGCTGTATGGAAAGCTTTCAGGGAAAAAAGGCTGCTGACAGCAAACCTGAGCAGATTACTTAGCCTGGCCCCTGGCAAAGGCAGTGCAATTTCCCCCGGGGCAAAGACATTTGAGAATCACTGCAACAGGCCCTTCCCCGAGAAGATCAGCAAGAACATACAGCAAAGACCAAATTTACCAATCAATAAAACTGCAAACCTCCAGTGCTAGGGGAATAGAACGAATAAAATTCATGGCTTTTTCCCCAAGATTCTTTAGTCTTTCAAAGTTAATTTTTTTAAATTTTCTTTATTTTTTATATTTTTCTCTTTCTTTTATTTATTTATTTTTATTTATTTATTTTAATTCTTTAATTTAGTTTTATTATGTTATGTTAGTCACCATACAATACATCATTAGTTTTTGATGTGGTGATCCACGATTCATTGTTTTTGTATAACCACCCTGAACGCGACCGATCTTGTCTTTTTTTTTTTTAGGAGTCAATCCCATTTACAACTGCACCCAAAACAATAAGATACTTAGGAATAAATCTAACCAAAGATGCAAAGATTCTGTACTCAGAAAACTATGGAATACTCATGAAAAAAATTGAGGAAGACAAAAAGAAATGGAAAAATGTTCCATGTTCATGGATTGGAAGAACAAATATTATGAAAATGTCCATGCTACCTAGAGCAATCTACACATTTAATGCAATTCCTATCAAAATACCATCCACTTTTTTCAAAGAAATGGAACAATTAATCCTAAAATTTGTATGGAACCAGAAAAGACCCCAAATAGCCAGAGGAATATTGAAAAAGAAAAGCAAAGCTGGTGGCATCACAATTCCGGAATTCCAGCTCTATTACAAAGCTGTCATCATCAAGACAGTATGGTACTGGGGGGAAGGAAAGATGGCAGAGGAGTAGGGGACCCTATTTCAACTGGTCCCCAGAATTGAGCTGGATATCTACCAGACCACTCTGAGCACCCAAAAACCAGCCTGAGATGTAAGAAGATCTGGATCTCTACAAACAGAATATCGCAGGTGGTTGGTTTCAAGGTACGAAGCGGGGAGCTGTGATTCTGCAGGCAGTACCAGAGGATAAACAGCAGTGGGAGGGTGCCTGGCCATGGGGATCCTACACCACTGGTGAACGACAGCCTCACACGGTGGGGATGGGGCACAGACTCACAAACCGGTAGCGGTGGGGAAAGGAATTTAGGGCAGCCCCTGGGGCGGAAACCCAGAGTGGCGGGGTCGTGCACGGGTGTGTGCGAACTGGCAGCAGCTGGCGGTTTTAGGAAGCACAAAGGGCAGAGACATGCTCCGACCTGGAGGCAGAACTGGGAGTGCTGCAGGGGGCGCACAACCCAGTACGTTGCAGTTTACAGCAGCACAGACAGAAACAGAGAGTGTGGCTTGGAGAGATCACTGAAGAACAGACTGCAGTCTCTCTGCTCTGAGGCAGAGGGTTGGAAATGGTCTCTTCTGCTCTGACTCATGGAAGAGATGCGGAAAGCTGCCAGTGAAAGAAGCCAAAGAACAAAAGCCCCCAAAACTGATTCCCGCTGAGCCCATCCCCCACCACAGGGGTCAGGGGAACTCCGTCCAAACAGGGTTGCCTGAGTAACAGCGCGGCAGGCTCCTCCCCCAGAAGACAGGCTGGGAGAACAAGAGGCCAGCAACCCTAAGGTCCCAAGAAAACAGGTGCATCTTGTTTGGGTTCTGGTCAATAATTTGGACTTTATACATTCCCTCAAACACCCATCAACAGAATGACTAGGAGGAGGAGCCCCCAAAATAGAAAAGACTCAGAGATTATGACTTATGCTGCAGATTTACAAATGGATGCAGATATAACCAAGATGTCAGAGATGGAATTCAGGCTAGCAATTGTGAAGACAATGGCTAGAATGGAGAAATCAATTAATGGCAACAGAGGGTCTCTAAGAGCAGAAATGAAAGCTGAATTGGCAGAACTTAAAAATGCTATCATTGAGATCCAATCTAATCTAGATAATCTAACAGCTAGGGTAAGTAAGGAAGAAGAAAGAATTACTGACCTGGAAGATAATTTAATAGATAAAAAGGGAAAAGAGGAGGCCAGGGAAAAACAACAGAGAATCCATGAAAATAGAATCAGAGAAATAAGGGACACCATGAAGCATTCCAATGTCAGAATAATTGGAATCCCGGAGGGAGTGGAGAGAGAGAGAGGACTAGAAGATGTATTTGAACAAATCATAGCTGAGAAATTCCCTAATCTCAGGAATGAAACAAACATTCGTGTCCTAGAGGCAGAGAGGACCCCTCGCAAGATCAAGGAAAACAGGCCAACACCCCGGCATGTAATAGTAAAACTTGCAAATCTTAGAACCAATGAAACCATCTTAAGGGCAGTTAGGGGGAAGAAATTCCTTATGTACAGAGGGAGGAATATCAGAATAATGTCAGACCTATCCACAGAGACCTGGCAAGCCAAAAAGCCCTGGGAAGACATAATCAGGGTACTAAATGAGAAGAACATGCAGCCAAGAATACTTTATCCAGCAAGGCTGTCATTTCGAATGGATGGAGAGATGCAGAGCTTCCACGACTGGCAGAAACTGAAAGAATATGTGACCAGTAAGTTGGCCCTGCAAGAAATATAAAGGGGGGTTCTATAAAAGGAGAAACCCCAAAAGTGATATACAACAGAAATATACAGGGACAATCTATAAAAACAACGTCTTCACAGGCAACATGATGATAATTAATACATATCTTTCAATAATCACTCTCAACGTGAATGACCTAAAAGCTCCCATAAAATGGCACAGTGTTGCAGATTGGATAAAAAAACAGGACCCATCTATATGTTGCCTAAAAGAGACTCACTTTGAACCTAAATATACATCCAGACTGAAGTGAAGGGATGGAGTTCCATTTTCCATGCCAGCAGACCTCTAAAGAAAGCTGGGGTAGCAATTCATATATCAGACAAATTAGATTTTAAACTCAAGTCTGTAATTAGAGACACAGAAGGACACTATATCATTCGTAAAGAGTCTATCCAACAAGAAGATCTAACAATTTAAATATCTATCTCCCCTACATGGAAGCAGATATCTACATAAGCCAACTGTTAACCAGAATAAAGAATCATATTGATAACAATATGTTAATTGTAGGAGACCCCAATACTCCACTCTCAGCAATGGACAGATCATCTAAGCAGAAAATCAACAAGGAAACAAGAGCTTTGAATGATATATTGGACCAGATGGACCTCATAGATATTTACAGAACATTCCACCCTAAAACAACAGAATACTCACTCTTCTCGAGCACACATGGAACATTCTCCAGAACAGACCACATACTGGGTCACAAATCAGGTCTCAACCAATACCAAAAGATTGAAATTATTGCCTGCATATTCTCAGACCACAGTGGTTTAAAACTGGAACTCAATCACAAGAAAAAATTGGCAGAAATTCAAACACTTGGAAGCTAAAGACCACTCTGCTCAAGAATGTTTGGGTCAACCAGGAAATCAAAGAAGAACTTAAACAATTCATGGAAATCAATGAGAATGAAAACAAATCGGTCCAATACCTCTGGGATACTGCAAAGGCAGTCCTAAGGGGGAAATACATAGCCATCCAAGCCTCACTCAAAAAAATAGAAAAATCACGAATTAACCAACTAACTCTACACCACAAAGAACTAGAAAAAGAAACAAATGTTGCCTAAGCCACACATTAGAAGAGAAATAATTAAAATTAAAGCAGAGATCAAGGAATTAGAAACCAGAAACACAGTAGATCAGATCAATGAAACTGGAAATTGGTTCTTTGAAAGAATTAATAAGATTGATAAACCACTGGCTAGATTTATCCATAAGAAAAGAGAAAGGACCCAAATTAATAAATTTATGAATGAAAGGGGAGAAATCACGACTAACACCAAGGAAATAGAAACAATTATTAGAAATTATTATCAACAACTATATGCCAATAAACTGAGCAATCTGGATGAAATGGATGACTTCCTGGAAACCTATAAGCTGCCAAGACTGAAACAGGAAGAAATTGACAACCTGAATAGGCCAATAACCAGGAACGAGATTGAAGCAATGAAAAAAACCTGCCAAAGAACAAGAGTCCAGGGCCTGATGGATTCCCTGGGGAATTCTACCAAACATTCAAAGAAGAAATAATACCTATTCCACTGAAGCTGTTTCAAAAAAATAGAAACAGAAAGAAAACTTCCAAACTCATTCTATGAGGTCAGGATTACCTTAATCCCCAAACCAGGCAAAGACCCCATCAAAAAGGAAAATTTTAGACTGATATCCCTGAGGAATATGGATTCCAAAATCCTCAACAAGATCCTAGCCAATAGGATCCACCAGTACATTAAAAGGAATATCCATCACGACCAGGTGGGATTTATTCCTGGGATAGGTGGGTGGTTCAACATTCGCAAGTCAATCAATGTGATAGAACACATTAATAAGAGAAGGAACAAGAGAATATGATCCTCTCAAATGATGCAGAAAAAGCATTTGACAAAATACAACATCCTCTCCTTATTAAAACTCTTCAGAATATAGGGATAGAGGGAACTTTCCTCAAGTTCATAAAATCCATCTATGAAAAACCCACAGCGAATATCATCCTCAATGGGGAAAAGCTGAGAGCCCTTCCCATAAGATCAGGAACACGTCAAGGATGCCCACTCTCGCCACTATTGTTCAACATAGTACTAGAAGTTCTAGCAACAGCAGACAACAAAAATAAATAAAATGTATTCAAATCGGTAAAGAAGTCAAAGTCTCTCTTTTCCCAGATGACATGATATTTTATGTGGAAAACCCAAAAGACTCCACCCCCAAATTACTAGAACTCATATAGCAATTCAGTAATGTGGCAGGGTACAAAATCAATGCATAGAAATCAGTTGCTTTCTTTTACAGTAACAACAAAGTGTAGAAAGAGAAATTAGAGAAACGATTCCATTTACAATAGCACCCAAAACCATAAGATACCTCAGAATAAACCTAACCAAAGAGGTACAGCATCTATACTCTAGGAACTACAGAAACTCATGAAAGAAATTGAAGAAGACACAAAAAGATGGAAAAATATTCCATGCTCATGGATCGGAAGAATAAACATTATTAAAATGTCTTTGCTACCCAGAGCAATCTATACCTTCATTGCCATCCCAATCAAAATTCCAATGACATTTTTCAAAGTGCTGTAACAAACAATCCTAAAATTTCTATGGAATCAGAAAAGACCCTGAATCGCTAAGGAAATGCTGAAAAAGATAAACAAAGCTGCGGGCATCACATTGCCCGATTTCAAGCTATATTACAAAACTGTGATCACCAAGATAGCATGGTAGTGGCACAAAAACAGACATATAGAACAATGGAACAGAATGGAGAACCCAGATATGGACCCTCAACTCTATGGTCAAATAATCTTTGACAAAGCAGGAAAAAATATGCAATGGAAAAAAAGACAATCTCTTCAATAAATGGTGCTGGGAAAATTGGACAGCCACATGCAGAAGAATGAAACTCGACCATTCTCTAACACCATTCAGAAAGATAAAGTCAAAGTGGATGAAAGACCTCAATGTGAGACAGGAATCCATCAAAATCCTAGAGGAGAACATAAACAGTAACCTCTCTGACCTTGCCCACAGCAACTTCTTTCAAGATACATCTCCAAAAGCTAGTGAAACAAAAGCAAAAATGAACTTTTGGGACTTCATCAAGATAAAACACTTCTGCACAGCAAAGGAAACAGTCGACAAAACAAAGGGCAACCCACAGAATGGGAAAAGGTATTTGCAAATGACACTACAGATAAAGGGCTGGTATCCAAGATCTATAAAGAACTTCTCAAACTCAACACCCAAAAAACAAATAATCAAGTCAAAAAGTGGGCAGAAGGTATGAAAAGACACTTCTCTGAAGAAGACATACAAATGGCCTACAGACACATGAGAAAATGTTCATCATCATTAGCCATCAGGGAAATTCAAATCAAAACTACATTGAGATACTACCTTACACCAGTTAGAATGGCAAAAATGGACAGGGCAAGAAACAACAAATTTTGGAGAGGTTGTGGAAAAAGGGGAACGCTCTTACATTTTTGGAGGGAATGCAAGTTGGTACAGCCACTTTGGAAAACAGTGTGGAGGTTCTTCAAAATTTAAAAATAGAGCTACCCTATGACCCAGCAATTGCACTCTTGGGTATTTACCCCAAAGACACAAATGTAGTGAAAAGAAGGACCATATGCATATGTTTATAGCAGCAATGTCCGCAATAGCCAAACTGTGGAAAGAGCTGAGATGCCCTTCAACAGATGAATGGATAAAGAAGATGTGGTCCATATATATAATGGAATATGACTCAGCCATCAGAAAGGGTAAATACCGAACTTTTACAACATGGATGGGACTGAAGGAGATTATGCTAAGTGAAATAAATCAAGCAGAGAAAGTCAATTATCATATGGTTTCCCTTATTTGTGGAACATAGGGAATAGCATGGAGGACATTAGGAGAAGAAAGGGAAAAATGGGGGGGGGAATTGGAGGGAGAGATGAGCCATGAGAGACTATGGACTCTGAGAAACAAACAAGGTTTTAGAGAGGTTAGGGGAGGGGAGATTGGTTAGCCCAGTGATGGGTATTAAGGAGTCCACATACTGCATGGAGCAGTGGGTTTATACGAAAACAATGGATCGTGGATCAGCACATCAATAACTAATGATGTATTTTATGGGGATTAACATAACATAATAAAATAAAAAAAAAAGACAGTATGGTACTGGCACAAAACAAACACATAGATCAGTGGAACAGAATAGAGAGCCTAGAAATGGACCCTCACCTCTATGTTCAATTAATCTTCGACAAAGCAGGAAAGAATGTCCAATGGATAAAAAGACAGTCTCTTCAACAAATGGTGTTGGGAAAATTGGACAGCCACATGCAGAATGAAATTGGACCATTTCCTTACACCACACACAAAAAGAGACTCAAAATGGTTGAAAGACCTAAATGTGAGATAGGAGTCCATCAAAATCCTAAAGGAGAACACAGGCAGCAACCTCTTCGACCTCAGCCGCAGCAACTTCCTAGAAACATCGTCAAAGGCAAGGGAAACAAGGGCAAAATGAACTATTGGGAATTCATCAAGATAAAAAGCTATTGCACCACAAAGGAAACAGTCAACAAAATCAAAACACAACTGACAGAATGGGAGAAGATATTTGCAAATGACATATCAGATAAAGGGCTAGTGTCCAAAATCTATAAAGAACTTATCAAACTAAGCACCCAAAGAACAAATAACCCAATCAAGAATTGGTCAGAAGACATGAACAGACATTTCTGCAAAGAAGACATCCAAATGGCCAACAGACAGATGAAAAAGTGCTCAACATCACTCGGCATCAGGGAAATGCAAATCAAAACATCAATGAGATACCACCTCACACCAGTCAGAATGACTAAAATTAACTGCTCAGGAAACAACAGATGTTGACGAGGATGCAGAGAAAGGGAACCCTCCTACACTCTTTGTGGGAATGCAAAGTTGTGTAGCCACTCTGGAAAACAATATGGAGGTTCCTCACAAAGTTGAAAATAGAGCTACAGTATGACCCATCAATTGCACTACTGGGTATTTACCCCAAAGTTACAAATGTAGTGATCCGAAGGGGCACGTGCACCCCAATGTTTATAGCAGCAATGCCCACAATAGCCAAACTGTGGAAAGAGCCAAGATGTCCTTCAACAGAAGAACAGATAAAGAAAATGTGGTAAAAATATATATGTACAATGGAATATTGTGCAGCCATCAAAAAATGAAATCTCGCCACTTGCAATTACATTGATGGAACTAGAGGGTAATATGCTAAGCGAAATAAGTCAATCAGAGAAAGACAATTATCATATGATCTACTGACACGAGGAATTTGAGAAATAAGATAGAGGATCATAGGGGAAGGGAGGGAAAAATGAAACAAGATGAAACCAGAGAGGGAGACAAACCATAAGAGGCTCTTAATCTCAGGAAACAAACTGAAGGTTGCTGGAGTGGAGGGGGATGGGAGGGTTGGGGTGGCTGAGTGATGGACATTGGGGAGAGTATATGCTATGGTGAACTCTGTGAATTCTTTAAGACTGATGAATCACAGACATGTACCCCTGAAACAAATAATTCATTATATGTTACTTAAAAAAGAATAAATAATCCAATTAAAAAATGGGCAGAAGACATGAATAGGAATTTTTCCAAAGAAGACATACAGATGGTCAGTAGACACATGAAAAGAAGCTCAACCTCACTGATAATCAGAGAAATACATATCAAAACTACAATGAAATATCTCCTCACTCCTGTCAGAATAGCTAAAATTAACAACACAGGATAAAATAGCTGTTGCTGGGGATGTGGAGAAAGGGAAACACTCTTCCACTGTTGGTGGGAATGCGAACTGGTGCAGCCACTCTGAAAAACAGTAAGGATGTTCCTCAAAAACTTAAAATGAGAACTACCCTATGATTCAGCAATTGCCCTACTAGGTATTTACCCAAAGTATATGAAAATACTGATTTGAAGGGGCACATGCACCCTGATGTTTGTAGCATCATTAGCAACAATCAAATTATGGAAAGAGCCCAAATGTTCATCAGTGAATGGATAAAGGAGATGTGGTATATATATATACAATGGAATATTACTCAGCCATCGAAAAGAACAAAACCTTGCCATTTATAATTACATGGGTGTAGCTAGAGAGTATTATGCTAAGCCAAATAAGTCAGTCAGAGAAAGACAAATACCATATGATTTCACTCATTTCACCCATGGAATTTAAGAAACAAAACAAATGAACATGGAAGAGGGTAAAATAGAGGCAAACCACAAAACAGACTCTTAACTATAGAGAATAAACTGATGGTTATTAGAAGAGAGGTGGGTATAAATATTGCTACATCAGCTTTTTTTCCCATTTTCATTTGTATGAAATATCTTTTCCATCCTTTCACTTTCAATCTGTATGTATCTATAGATGTGAAGTGAGTCTCTTGTAGGCAGTGTATAGATAGGTCTTGTTTTTGTTGTTTTGGTTTTTTTTAATCCATTCAGCTACCCTATGTTTTTTGATTGGAGCATTTAGTCTATTCAAATTTAAAGTAATTATTGATATATACGTATGCATTGAGATTTTGTTCTTTTCTGGTTTTTGTTGTTGTTGTTCTCTGTTCTCTTCTTCTCTTGCTTTCCTGTGATTTTATGACCTTCTTTAGTGTTATGTGTGGATTTCTTTCTTTTTATTTTGTGTGTACTTATTATAGGTTTTTGGGTTTTGTTTACCATGAGGTTCATACATAACAACCTATGTATATAGCAGTCTATTTTAAGTTGGTTATCATTTAAGTTTGAACTCATTCTGAAACCACTACCTTTTACTCTCCTCTCCATGTTTTATGTTTTTGATGTCATATTTCACATCTTTTTAGTGTGTCTCTTAAGTAATTATTGTAGATTTAGTTCATTCTACATCTTTTGTGTTTTACCCATCATACCACCTTTATAAATGGTTGATCCCCTATCTTTTCTATCTGTTTGCCTTTACCAGTGAGATGTTTTCTTTCATATATTTTCTTATTTCTAGTTATGCCTCTTTCTTTTCATCTTAAAGCCCCTTTAATATGTCTTATGAATATCACAAGAATATTATGGTTATATAGTGATGAACTCCTTTAGTTTTTGCTTGTCTGGGAAATTCTTTATCTTCTCTCAATTTTGAATGATAATCTTGCCAGGTAGAGTATTCTTGTTTGCAGGTTTTTTCCTTTCAGCACTTTAGTATATAATGCCACTCCCTGCTGTGGCCTTCAAAGTTTCTGCTGAAAAATCCACTTGAAGTCTTATGGGTTTTTTAAAATATACATTACTAATTGCTTTTCTTTTGCTGTTTTTTAAGATTTCATCTTTATCTTCAATTTTTGACATTTTGATTATGATATTTCTTGGCATGGCTCTTTTGAGGTTTATTTTGTTTGGGACTCTCCATGCTTCCTGGACCCGGATTCTGCTTTTTTCCCTAGGTTAGGGAAGTTTTCAACTATTATTTCTTCAGTTAAGTTATTTGCCCCTTTCTCTCTTTCTCTTCTCCTTCTAGGATCCTTATAATGCAAAGATTAGTACACTCGATGTTATCTCAGATGTCTCTTAAACTATCCTCATTTCCTTTTTCTTTTTATTATTTAGTTGGTTTATTTCCATTACCCTGTCTTCCACGTTGCTGAAACATTCTTCTGTATCCTCTAATCTGCTGTTTATTTCCTTTAGTATGATTCTCACTTCTGTTAATGTATTCTTTAGCTGTGATTGGTACTTTCTTATATTTTCTCTCTTTTTTGAAGTTCTCACTGTGTTCATTCATTCTCTTCAGTTCAGTAAACATCTTTATGACCATTACTTTGAATTTTTTATTGGTTCTCTGTTTCATTTGGTTCTTTTTTTAAGATTTACTTTTGTTTTATTATGTTATGTTAGTCACCATACAGTACATCATTAGTTTTTGATGTATTGTTCCATGATTCATTGTTTTTGTATAACACCCAGTGCTCCATGCAATACGTGCCCTCCTTAATACCCATCACCAGGCTAACCCATTTGTTTCTTTTTCTGAGGTTTTTCTTGTTCTTTAATTTGAAACATATTACTCTGTCTCCTCATTTTGTTGAACTTTCTGTGTTTGTTTTTATGTGTTAGGTAGTTCAGCTACATCTCCTGGTCTCTAAAAATTAGTCTTATATAAGATACACCACATGGAGTCCCAAAGGGGAATCCGCCCTAGCCACAAAAGCCGGGTGCTCCAAGGGTGTCCCCTATGTGGGTTTTTTGTGTCCTCCTGTTATGGTAGGGCCACAACTTCTCTGCGCACTCTGGTGGGCATTGGTAGCCCCACAGTCCAGTTGGCTATGAGGCCCAGTCATAATTGCTGTGGGCACACTGATGGGTGGTTCCTGTTCCAGCTGGCTTCTAATTTCAGCTGAATTGCTGTGGTGTGTGAACCTCTCAGTGAGGAGCACCCCCTGGTGTTATCAGTCTAGAGGGAGGATTCCAAAATTGTCCCTCTCAACACTGGGGTCAGCACAGCAGAAGCTGCCCAAAATGGATGCTATCAGTGTCTCAATCCCCATGGAGAGGCCCAGCTGCTTCCTACCTCTAACAAGCACTCCAAGATTTGTTTTTTGTTTGTTTGTTTGTTTTTTGTTTTTTGCACTCCAAGATTTGTAATGGGACTTCTTCACCTATGGTCTATGCACTTTTTGATCTGGTGTTTTTGTTCTGGTTTTCTGATCAAGTGAGTCTGAGCATGAGCCCTTTGAGAACAGGTTTTCCTTGCCCTACAATTCTATAGTTTTCCTGGAGGTACTCCCTGTTGGTTTTCAAAAACAAGTGTTGTAGGGGCTTGTCTCTCCTATGTAAGATCTAAAGGTTGAGATGCCTGATGTGGATCTCTAATCTCTTGTTCCTCAGAGAAAAGCTCTATACCTTTGAGATCCCTCTCAACCATGGAGTCCTGCCCCAGCAGTGTGGCTTTTTTCCTTAGCAAGACCATGTCTCCAACTTTATCCATCTCAATGTTGTCCCTTATTGTGGAGACTGTTTTCTAGGTACACTTCAGTGGTAATTATTCCAAATGTTGTTGAAAATTGTGTCCGTGGCAAGAGGTGAGCCTGTGATCTTTATAGGCTTCCATTGTGAACCCTCCTCATCCCTATTCTAGGTTATTTGAGCATCATGGTAAGAAAAACACAGCTACAATGTAGCATAATAAATATTACGGTGGGTTTAAGTATGGGTGCTGTTGAAGCATGCAGGAGGAGAGCTTAATCCAGTCTTGAGAGGTCAGGAAAGGCATTTTAAAGAAAGTGACATCTAAGCTTCATCAAATGAAATGAGTTGGGTGTTTCAGATGGAGGAAACCAGCAATGTGTACAAAACACTGTAAGAAATGATTTTGAAATCCAGATTTCATTATTCTCTGCATATATGGAGCCAAATACTGTACAAGCCCTCCTCCTCTTCTCTTCTTGTGGCAGAGCTCAGTTGGACAATCATACTTTTTAAAAAACTTAAGAAGAAAATGCAATTGCAGCAAAATGCTTATAAATACAGAATACAGAGAAGGTGTTTCAAAAGAGGGAACCAGCTTTCGTGGAATGAATATCCTTCACAGAGTCCTTTAACACAATTAGCTATGTGGAATACACAGGAGACTGAGTATGAGAAAAGATGTTTAAATCAAAGAAACTGACTTATTAGGCCAGATATTAACCAGATCATTTTTAATGCTCTTGATTCCATTGGTAAGTATACTTTCAAACAGATTTCAAGTGACTGATAAGATAGCCTCTCTCCCTTATCCAAGTCACCTAAACACTTTCATTTTTAGCCATGTTAGCTGTTGAATAGCTTCAGAATAGCTTGAAAAGAGACTGAGGAGAGAGGACAAGAAAGCATCTGACACATGAAAAAGTGCTCAACATCGCTCGGCATCAGGGAAATCCAAATCAAAACCTCAATGAGATGCCACCTCACACCCGTCAGAATGGCTAAAATTAACAAGTCAGGGAACGACAGATGTTGGCGGGGATGTGGAGAAAGGGGAACCCTCCTACACTGTTGGTGGAATGCAAGCTGGTGCAACCACTCTGGAAAACAGTATGGAGGTTCCTCAAACAGTTGAAATTAGAGCTACCATTCGATCCAGCAATTGCACTACTGGGTATTTACCACAAAGATACAAATGTAGGGACCCGAAGGGGTACGTGCACCCCAATGTTTATAGCAGCAATGTCCACAATAGCCAAACTGTGGAAAGAGCCAAGATGTCCATCGACATGGATAAAGAAGAAGTGGTATATATACACAATGGAATATTATGCAGCCATCAAAAGGAATGAGATCTTGCCATTTGCAACGACGTGGATGGAACTGGAGGGTCTTATGCTTAGTGAAATAAGTCAATCAGAGAAAGACATGTATCCTATGACCTCACTGATATGAGGAATTCTTAATCTCAGGAAACAAACTGAGTGTTACTGGAGTGTTTGGGGGTGGGAGGGATGGGGTGGCTGGGTGATAGACATTGGGGAGGGTATGTGCTATGGTGAGTGCTGTGAATTGTGCAAGACTGTTGAATCACAGATCTGTACTTCTGAAACAAATAACGCAACATATTTTAAGAAA
Organism: Eumetopias jubatus; assembly: GCF_037043125.1. NCBI lineage: Eukaryota > Metazoa > Chordata > Mammalia > Carnivora > Otariidae > Eumetopias > Eumetopias jubatus. Next base: position 56,810,094 of record NW_028274817.1, read on the forward strand.
AAAGAAAAAGAAGAAGATAACAGGAGAGGAAGAATGAAGGGGAGTAAGTCAGAGGGGGAGACGAACCATGAGAGATGATGGACTCTGAAAAACAAATTGAGGGTTCTAGAGGGGAGGAGGGTAGGGGGATGGGTTAGCCTGGTGATGGGTATTAAAGAGGGCACATTCTGCATGGAGCACTGGGTGTTATGAACAAACAATGAATCATGGAACACTACATCAAAAACTAATGATGTAATATATGGTGATTAACATAACAATAAAAAAATTAAAAAAAAGAAAGCATCTGACACAAGTGCATTCAATCTTTAAAGTTGACTCATTCTATAGGGTGTGTCTATTGGATGTTTTCTTTGGAAAATGACACACTGTTCCATTAACTAACTCCTTGATAAAAAAAAAAAGCATGTGCTATATTTTTACACAAACGATACTCATTAAATGTCAGCATTAGCTCGAGGCCCAGCTTTAGCCTGAGTAATTTCACCCCTAAATCTTGAATCATCCTACCACATAGTTTCTGTAACTCTGAGTGCCTGAAGTGAAAGCTGCATCAATGGCTATATTGTCACAAGATAATCCTTTAGCTTCCAAGCATCTTCTCACAAAACTTCTCCTTGTTAAGTAATAAACATCAACTACTTCATTCACTTAGCATTAGAAAATCTTGTGCTGAACTGTTTGAAACATCCAGGGAAGAAAGTAAATGCCATAAATAGAATTCCTTTTGCCATAAAGTGAGACCATCTAGGTAGGGCTTGTGGTTATTGTGAGGATACTTCAGGAGACCCAAGTTTTGATAAGTTATTTTACATTTTGGTTTCCAATTTTGTATTTATATTATGAGTGGGTGCAGTTAATTTGGCTTTAACATTACTCAAGTAGTTTTAAGACAATGCTTAATGCTAAGGCAAGTTTGAAAAAAATAAAGATACAGCTTTTTTTGGAAGGATTTTTTGGAGGGGTTGTTTAGAGTATACTAAATTAATTGGAATCAGTCTTATTTATACATCAGACAAGTACATTTTTTCTTTATAAGAAATTTGATGAAAGGTTTAATAACATAAATGAGTAATCAAATTATCACCACTCCATAGTTATAACACTTTCTACCATAGTTATATAGAGATATTTCCTTAAGCACTCAAAATATACCAACATTATTTAAATTAAATAAGTCCATTGACACAGTGAGCATGTAGGAGATAATAGTCAAATAACTTTGTGCAGCCTTGATAAAGATGGCCACAGAAAAGGGAGTTGAGAAAAATAAATCCAGGAAAAATAAATTTTGGGAGAAACTTCAAACCTCAAAATTGAATAGCTATGAGACAGAAAAATTGTGGTATAAAAAGCACTTAAATAGGACCTAAGAAGGCTGGGTTGCCTTCTTAACATTGCCACTAATCAGCTGGGTGAAATTGGGCAACTCACTTAGCTTCTGTTGGTCTCTGTCCATCTATACAATGACAGGATTAGAAGAGATTATCGCTAGTGCCCCCTCTGGATATGATAGGCTCTGAACAATCTAATATCTTTTTTGAGTGTTTGAATTATTCTAATTCTTCTTGAAATGTCAAGTGAATAACGCTTTTTATTTTTATTCATACCATTTTATAAAGCTTTTAAAGGTGTTTCTGCCTTGAGAATGGGTGGTGAGAGAAAGGATGGATTGAGGGACATGGTTTTATTCAATTTATATGAAATACAGTATTACAACATAATTCTATGTAAGTAAAATGTCCACGCAGTTTTGGCTTATTAAAATCCTTTGATATTTTAGATGTGACTATGAGAGGATTAATAGTGAAGTCAAACCTATTACTATTTTGTTAACTAAATACAATCTCTACCTCCTTTCTCCAACAATCACTAGGGAAAGGCTGGTGTTACTCCAGATTTATGTCCTACTAACACACACACACACACACACACACACACACACGAACATACCACATACCTTGGCACCAAGATTTGAATGAAAAAGGCTTTTATTTCTCCCTCCTATATTCTCTCTTCCCTCTCTTTCTTTCCACCCAGTCTTTCTCACAAGTACACATTAAGTTTGCTGAGGGTAGGGGAAGGGTAAGTCCCTCCAGAAACAGTTAAATGATGAAGCAACAGGGGAGCAGTACCCTTAGATTAGTCATTCAGCTGATTTGAGGGTGACATTAACCATGACTAGACTAGACTAGCTATCTGCAGAAATGAAAAATGCACGGTTCGTCTCCCCCACCGATTCCCCCCTAAACCATGAGAGACCATGGACTCTGAGAAACAAACTGAGGGTTCTAGAGGGGAGGGGGGTAGGGGGATGGGTTAGCCTGGTGATGGGTATTAAAGAGGGCACATACTAAATGGAGCATTGGGTGTTATATGCAAACAATGAATCATGGAACACTACATCAAAAACTAATGATGCAATGTATGGTGATTAACATAACATAAAATAAACAAATGAAAAATGCAGTCTTTGACAACAGCCAGTAAAGGGTAGAAAACAGAATGAAATATACGGTTCTTCCAAATAAGGGAAAATAGCATAAGTTGCAAATGATCAATTAACATCCTCTCTAGAATATCAAAAGAATAACAGCATAGTCTCAGAAAATAATCTAGTCTGATAGGAGTTGGGAAGTTTTTATCTTTATTTAAGTCTAAACTTGTGTTGAATACTTGGTGGGGAGGGGGAAAAAGTAGAATTCTTTAATAAATCTCAAAATATTTTGATAAAAATATTAATAATGTGGGAGCTTGAGTGACTCAATCTGATTTTGTCTCAGGTCATGATCTCAGGGTCCTGGGATTGAGCCCCACGTTGGGCTCTGCACTCAACGGGGAGCTGCTTGAGATTCTCTCTCTCCCTCTCCCTCTGTCCTTCCCCCCAGTAGTGTGTACACATGGTCTCTAAATTAATTAATTAATGAAAATATTAATAATGGATTTTAAACTGATATTTGTTAGAGATACCTGATTCCCAATTTTGTAAGTAAAATATTGACAGGAAATACTGAAAAAACATATCTATAGCAGCCAGACCAATGACTTGCATGTGTAGGCTCTCAAATATGTGTTAGTCAACGGAATAATTAAATTTAAGAAGTTTAAAAGTTGAAATAATAATTAAAGAACTTAGTCTAGTTCAATTTTTCTCATTTTACAAATGGAGAAACTGGGGTCCAGAAAAGCAAACTGACTTGCCAAGGTTCATGTAGCTATGAGTAAGTTCATGCATTGAATTTTTTATGTGAAAGCTATCAAAGGCAACATTCTATCAATATTGGTTCTAAAAGATAACTATATAATTAATAGGTGCATACTGTAATTATGAGAAGTTATGAAGAGACTTGCTACCAAAGAGCCCACTAATGCAATTATATGATTACTGGGGTAAGTGTTTTCTAGTGAGAGCTTCTTAGGGAAAGAAAAGAGAGAGAGAGAATGAATGCACTTTTGACCTGCAATCAGTATTATGAACAAAATCTTTTTGTTAAACTAGAAATGTAAATGATAAAATTAAGCTGTGTAAGAAGAGATATCTTTTCATTAACTGCTATGAAAACGTTGCTTTGATTAATTCAATTTTAAATCAATAACCAAAGTTTTGATCCCCAAGAAAAGGTGGGGAGAAAAGGACTTAAAAATATTCAGCAGTCACTTGAACTTTGGTTGTGAGGTCTTAAAGGTTTATTACTAATTAGCTTAATTTGTTCCACTGTTTAACCATCACCAGTACTAAATAGAGCTAAAGTGACTCAACCACTTGAGTAAAATGATCACACTTAACATTCATCAAGTGTTTACTGTAGGTCAGGTACAATTCCACATCTTTACATGCATAACTTGGTTAATTCTTGCATCAGTTTTATGAGATGATGCACAATTACTCTCAGCCTGTTATTATCATATAAGGAAATAGAGGCACCCATAGAATAACTTGTCCAAAGTTACACAGCTCATAAGTAATGACTCAGAATTAAACCTAAAGGGTCTATCTTCAGCATTTCCATGTTTAATCATTTATATGAATAAAGTAGAGATGAGTAGAAATTAGCTTTCATTTTCTGTTCATTTTCTAATGTGCTGGGGTTTCCTGATAAATTAAAAAAAATTTACATAAAAATGTTCATTTATACTGTAAATTGTGTAAAGAGTAAAGAATTATGTTCGAAGAGAAATTCTCTCTTCCCCTGATGACATTTTATCGTGAAAAGAGTGATATCGTACATTTTTAAAAAGCAAAATATTAATTTCTTCATCTCCTATGAATCTCAAAGTTTCTAAGGCAAAAAATATTTTCATATCAAAAATAATTTATTCATCTGGATGGGAAAAATAAAGTGAAATAATTGAATATTTGGTATTATTTATTAAACTAATCTAAATAAAAGCATTAGACACATGACAAGATTGCACAAGAAATATAAAGACAAAACCACAAGCCCCACAAATACAGAATCTATCATTTTTTTAAATTGGTCTTTAGTATAAGAGAAAAAATATACTGAGAAAATTAACAAAATTTCTCCCCTTGCAATCTTAATTATTCCTGTTAAGCACATGAAATAGCATTAAAAGCACTCATATACATATAAAATACTTGTACTGATTAAAAATGTTCTCATTTATTCTTTCAATTAAGTTAAATGAACTGATGTGTGACAAAACACATTGTAAGATACAAATACATTATTTTTTACAAATGCATTACTAAATATAAGTTTTTAAAAATAAAATTGGAGACTAGAGAACATCGTCCTACTAATTTTGTTGAGCAACCTATCTATTTGCATGCCTGAGATTAGAAGTTATGGTGAAGGTGTCCTACATTCAGGGACCTGGGGAAATAGATTGTTGTCCTTTTTTCTCCTGCTATGTTTCTGTTGGCATCTTGAAGTACTTTAGTCCTAAGGCTTTTGTCTGTCCACTTAAATAATTATTTTTTTCCTGTTTCATCCACCTGCAATGTTTGCAAATAAATTAGGATAATTAAATACCTATTAAATGGGAATAAGATACTTTCTGAATGCTACCTCATTTTAGAGCATTTCCATTTTAAAAAGAATAAACCTTAAAGAAAAGACACTTTATCAATGACATTTTCAACACCATAATCACACTTGTAGTTGGTATCAGGAAGTACAGGTGAATCAGAAATCATATCACATTGGAACTGTCCACTGTTGCTGAATTAGTTTTTCAGGTAAATTGCTAAAAATAGACCCCCTTCACAGTAGCCCCGAGACTCTCCCATTTGCAACTATTGAGTTGCATAAAAATTATGGGATGAAGGTCATGGGGTTGATTGCTGAATAGTTAAAGCTGAGGCATACCTAAAGCAAGACTTCTGTCTTTAAGAAACACATATCTCAAGGGCCTTGGTTCCTTACACTCAATAACCTTCAATTTAGCTATAATCTCAAAAGAATATGCACAGTTTTAATCCTGAACTAGGAAGAAAGTTGCAGATGCAGTTAAGCCACAAGCAACAGAAAAGTTGCATCCTATAATTTCCTTAAGTCTATCCCTGTATTCACACAACATGTTCTCCAAACTACTCTCCACCTGCCCCCATGTCAAACTTCAAACTTCTTGTTGTTAGTCTAGAGAAATAGCTTTTGCATGCTATGATGGCATCTAATGACTCAATTCATCTGTTACAAAATCATTCATATGGAGGAGGGGGAGCTAAGATGGCCACATAATAGGAGGACCCTAGGCTTGCCTTGTCCCATTGAACACAGCTATCAAATCATTCTGAATACTCAAGAAGTCAACATGAGGACTGATAGAACAAACCGCACAACTAGAATGAGAGAAGAAGCTACTTTGAGGAAGGTAGGAAGTGTAGAGACGTGGTTTGGGGGAGAAAAGATTCACAGGAGCTGCAGAGGGAGGGGAGCCCTGATTGCACAGAAAAGTGAGAGTGGAACAGACAAGGAGAACACTTCCCCAAAGCCATTGGCTGGGAAAATAGAGGGGCTGAATTTCATGAGTTTTTGCAACCGGGGGGAAGGGGATCAAAGACTGGAGTTTTAGAGGTCCCAGAGCTTGGCTGGGATAGAGACCTGAGGACACTGCCTTACTCCTGGAAAGGACACAAGGAGACAACCCTGGAGTAGACTGTGTGATCTGAGGATTGCCTAAGGGGCCCGAAGAGAGACTGTTCATACTTTTTGGAGAACATCTGTGAGAGGTAGCATTGCCTCTCTGGGGACAAAAGAAGTGGTGAGTGCCATTTTCCTCCTCCATCCCTCAGCATAGGCACAAAGACACCTGCTGAGGGCAGCTAGCCTGGAAACTGGCTGTTTATCCTGCTTGCTCCAAATCCCATGCCCCTGCACTCTGGTGCAACTACTCTTCTGAGTCAAACCTGCATTAGTCCCAGCATGGCCAGATGCTTTCCCAGAGGACCAGCAAACACAGGTCGCCACCACACAAGTTTCTTGAAGTTTGGAATTTTAAAAATCATCAGGCCTGGCTAAGTTAGAGTGCAAGGTGCTTTGGGTAGGCAAATGACATATAGTGTGAAATCTGCTATCTAAAAAACACCATAGTGCACAAGGGGAAATTATTTACTCCTCTGAAAATGCTTCCCCAAGAGCAGCAAGCACAGACTTCCTTCTCCTTGGACAAAGGAGTGCGCTGGTGATATTTCCTACCCCAGCCCTTCAGCATAAACCATCTTAGATAAACATCACAACACCAATACTGGCTGCGTAGCCTGTTTACACCAAGTCACACCCCTTGCACTCTGCTGGTACTGCTTTTCTTGGGCAAGTGTGCCTGAAAACCCATGCAGCAGGCCCCTTCTCCAGAAGACCAGCAAAAAACCCTGCATGCACCATGTCTAATGTCCATAAAGTTCTACAAAAGTTTAGTTCTAGTGGAAATAGCATCAGGTCTCTTTTAGCAAGCAGACCAAGCACACCTAATTAAAACTCACCACACTCTGCCCAAAGTCCAGATACTACCCAGTGCAGGCAAGAGAAACTCTGTGAACAACTGACCTGAGGGGTAAAGGAGCCAAACACCACAGCAGAGTGCACACAGCATACAACAGAGACACTTCCTGAAATGCCAGGTCCTGGACAGTATATGACCTCTATTCATGAAGCCATTACTCTCAGAAGCAGGAAACATAATAGGCTTTCCTAACACAAAGAAAAAGACACCTAGACAAAATGCCAAGACAGAGGAATTCATCCCAAAAGAAAGAACAAGAAAAGGTCACAGCCAGGAATCTAATTGAAACAGATATAAGTAATATTCTTGATGGAGAATTTAAAGCAACAATCAAAAGGATACTAACTGGGCTTGAGAAAAGCATGGAAGATATCAGGGAGACCATTACCACAGAGATAAAAGAGCTAAAAACCAATTTAGGCTGAAATGAAAAATGAAATAACTTGAGATTCAAAATCGGATGTAATGACCACAATGATGCAGAGGAATGTATAAGTGATATAGAAGAGAAAATTATGGAAAATAATAAAGCTGAAAAAAAGAAAAATTTTAGATCATGAAAGTAAGCTGAGGGAACTCAGTGATGCCATCAAACATAATAATATTTGTATCAAAAGAGTCCCAGAAGAAGAAGAGAGAGAAAAGGGGGCAGAAGATTTGAGGAAATTATAGCTGAAAACTTCCATACTCTGGAGATGGAAACAGACAGCCGAATCCAGGAAGCAGAGAAGACTCCCATCAAAATCAACAAAGTCAGGCCAACACCAAGACATGTCATAGTTAAATTTGCAAAATATAGAGCTAAAGAAAAAATCCTAAAAGCAGCAAGACAAAAGAAGTCTCTAACTTATAAGGGAAGACCAATAAGGTTAGCACAGATCTTTCCATAGAATCTTGGCAAACCAGAAAAAAGTGGCATGATATTTTCAATGTGCTGAATGTGAAAAGTCTGCCGCCAAGAATACTCAATGCAGCAAGACTATCATTCAGAATAAGAGAGATAGAGTTTCCCAGACAAACCACAACCAAACAAGTTTTGACCACTAAACCAGCCTTGCAAGAAATATTAAAGTGGACAGCTTGAGTGAAAAGTACAGAACAAAATACACGGTATGAAGGTAGGAAACACAAAAGTAGTAAAAATGAATATTTCTGTAGAAAATCAGTAAAGGAACTCACAAAATAAAAGGATATAAAATATAATAACACGTACCAAAAATGTGGGACAGGGGAGAGGAGTAAATAATGGCTTGATTCAGAATAGAAAGATAGACTTTCCCAGACAAATAAAAACTAAAGGATTTTTTTGAACACTAAACCAGCCCAAGAAATATTAAAGGACACTCTTTGAGTGGGAAAGAAAGACTAAAAGTGACAAAGACTAGAAAAGAACAGAGAAAATCTCCAGAACAAATGACAAAACAAGTAATAAAGTGGCACTAAATACATAACTATCACTAATTACTTTGAATGTAAATGGACTAATGCTCCAATAAAAAAACATAGGGTGGGGCGCCTGGGTGGCTCAGTTGGTTAAGCGACTGCCTTCGGCTCAGGTCGTGATCCTGGAGTTCCAGAATCGAGTCCCGCATCGGGATCCCTGCTCGGCAGGGAGTCTGCTTCTCCCTTTGACCCTCCCCCCTCTCATGTGCTCTCTCTCTCTCAAATAAAATAAATAAAAAAAATCTTTAAAAAAAATAGGGTGTCAGAATAGATAAAAACGCAAGACTCATCTATATGCTGCCTACAAGAGACTCATTTTAAACCAAAAAACTTGGGATACTTGGGTGGTTCAGTCAGTTAAACATCTGCCTTTGGCTCAGGTCATGATCCCAGGGTCCTAGGATCGAGTCCGCATTGGGCTCCTTGCTCAGCGAGGAGCCAGCTTCTCCCTCTGCCTGCCTTTCCCCCTGCTTGTGCATGCTCTCTCTCTCTCTGAAAAATAAATAAAAATCTTTAAAAAAAAAACCCTGCACATTGAAAGTAAGGGGATGGTGAAACCTTTCTCATGCAAATGGATGACAAAAGAAAGCTCAAATAGCCATACTTATAGAAGACAAACTAGATTTTAAACCAAAGACTGTAACAAGAGGTGAAGAAGGGCACTATATCATAATAAGGGGGTCTATCCAACAACATCTAACAACTGTAAATAACTGTGCTCCCAGCTTGGGAGCACCCAAATATATAAAACTATTAATTTCAAATATAAAGGAATTCATTGATAATAATACAATAATAGTAGGGGATGTTAACACCCCAATTACAGCATTGGACAGATCATCTAACCAGAAAGTCAACAAAGAAACAATTGCTTTGAATGACACACTGGATGAGATGGACTTAATAAATATATTCAGAACATTTTATCTTGAAGCAGCAGAATACACATTCTTTTTGAGTGCACATGGGACATTCTCCAGAATAGATCACATACTAGGCAGTAAATTAGGCCTGAACAAGTACAAAAAGATTGAGATCACACCATGCATATTTTCTGACCACAACGCTATGAAACTTGAAGTCAACCACAAGGAAAAATTTAGAAAGACCACAAATACATAGAGGTTTAAAGGACATGTTACTAAAGAACGAATGGGTCAACCAGAAATTAAAGAAGAAATTTTTAAAAATGCATTGAAACAAATGAAAATGAAAACATGACAGTCCAAAACCTCTGAGATGCAGCAAAAGTGGTCCTAAGAGGGAAGTATATAACAAAACAGGCCTACCTCGGGAAGCAAGAAAAACCTCAAATAAACAACCTAACCTTACACATAAAGGAGCTAGAAAAAGAACAACAAACAAAGCCTACAGCCAGCAGAAGAAGGGGAATAATAATCAAATGAGAGAAATAACTGATAAAGAAACAAACAAAAACAGTAGAACAGATCAATGAAACCAGGAGCTGGTTCCTTGAAAAAATTAATAAAAATGATAAACCCCTAACCAGACTTATCACAAAGAAAAGAGAAAGGACACAAATAAATAAAATCACAATTGAGAGAGGAGAAATAACAAACACTACAGAAACAATTAGATGAGAATATTATGAAAAATTATATGCCAACAAATTGGACAATCTGGAAGAAATGGATAAATTCCTAGAAACATATAAACAATGAAAACTGAAACAGGAAGAAATAAAAAAAAAAGAAACTTGAACAGACCAATAACCAGCAAAGAAATGGAATCAGTAATCAAAAAAAATTCCCAACAAACAAAAGTCCAGGACCAGACGGCTTCGGAGGTGATTTCTACCAGATATTCAAAGAAGAGTTAATATTTATTCTTCTCAACTTTATTCTCAAAATTACTTCAAAAAATAGAAATGGAAGGAAAACTTCCAAATTCATTCTATGAGGCCAGCATTACCCTTATTTCAAAACCAGACAAAGATCCATTGAAAAAGAGAACTACAGGCCAATATCCCTGGTGAACGTGGATGTAAAAATTCTCAACAAAATACTGTCAAATTGAATCCAACACTACATTAAAATAATCATTCACCACAATCAAGTGAGATTTATTCCTAAGCTGCAAGGGTAGTGCAATATTCACAAATCAATCAATGTGATACATCACATTAATAAAAGAAAGAATAAGAATCATATCATTTCAATAGATGCAGAAAAAGCATTTGACAAAGTAGAACATACATTCATTATTAAAATCCTCAACAAAGTAGGGTTAGATGGAACATACCTCAAAATACTAAAAGCTATATATATATATATTTAAAAAAAAACCTCACAGCTAATATCATCCTCAATGGGAAACAACTCAGAGCTTGTCCTCTATGGTCAGGAACAAGACAAGGATGTCCACTCTCACCATTGTTATTTAACATAGTACTGGAAGTCCTAGCCTCAACAATCAGAAAACACAAAGAAATAAAAGGCATCCAAATCCACAAGGAAGAAGTCAAACTTTCATTACTTGCAGACAACATGATACTGTATTTAGAGAACCCAAAAGACTTCACCAAAAAATTGCTAGAACTGATCATGAATTTGGTAAAGTCATAGCATACAAAATCAAGCTACAGAAATCTGTTGTATTTCTATATATGGATAATGAAGCAGTAGAAAGAGAAATCAAGGAATAGATCCCATTTACAAGTGCACCAAAAAATAAGATACCTAGGAATAAACCTAACCAAAGAGGTAAAAATCTGTACTGTGAAAATTAGTTTACTGATAAAAGATCTTGAAGATGACACAAAGAAATGGAAAAACATCTCATGCTCATGGATTGGAAGAACAAATATTGTGAAAATGTCTATATTTCTCAAAGATATCTACACATTTAATGCATTCCTTACCAAAATACCACCAGCATTTTTCACAGAGCTAGAACAAACCATTCTAATATGTGTATGGAACCACAAAAAACCCCAAATAGCCAAGGCAATCTTGAGAAAGAAAAGCAATGCTGGAGGTATCACAATTCCAGACTTCAAGTTGTATTACAAAGTTTTAGTGATCGAGACAGTATCATACTGACAGAAAAATAGACACATCAATCAATGAAACAGAATAGAAAACAGAAGTGAACCCACAACTATATGGTCAACTAATCTTCGACAAAGCAGGAAAGAATATCCAATGGAAAAAAGTCTTTTCAACAAATGATGTTGGGAAAACTGGACAGCCATATGCAGAAGAATTAAACTGGACCACTTTCTTACACCATGGTGACAGCAAATATATTTTTATACTTGTCTATGTATGACCCACAGTAAGCACTAGATAAATGCTCATTTAACTAATTGATAAATAACCAAATAAATGTTTAGATAAAAAAATACATTATGTTGATGTGCCATCCCTTGTAAATTGGTTAATCTATTAGTTGGGTCCATGTTGGTATCCTGGGTCTTGTTTCCTTTTTTTTTTTAAGTTTTTATTTAAATTCCAGTTGGTTAACATACAGTGTAATGTTACTTTCAGGTGTAAAATATAGTGATTCAACATTTCCATTCAACACCAGGTGCTCATCACAAGTTCGCTCTTTAATCCCCATCATTTATTTAACCCATTCCCCCACACTCCTCCCCTCTGATAACCACCAGTTTGTTCTCTATAGTTAAAAGTCTGTTTCTTGGTTTGCCTCGCTCTCTTTTTCCCCACTGTGTTCATTTGTTTTCTTTCTTATTTTTTTGACCTCTTTATTTTTTTCTTTTTTTAAATTTAATTTTATTATGTTATGTTAGTCACCATTTTGTTTCTTAAATTCCACATATGAGTGAAATCTTATAGCATTTGTCTTTTTTCCTTACTGTAAACATTCTCCATAGATTATCTCATATACTGTCAATATTGGGATAGCTATCTCCATTAATGACTCTCAAATCTCTCACTTAGCATAGATATTTCTCCTAGGTTCCAGACCAAATATCCAGTTGCTTACTGAACATCTCCACCTGGATGGTTCTCAACCATTTCAAGTACAATACATTCATATTTGAACTCATCTTTATTCTCACTAGCAAATCTGTTCTGCATTCCCTGTCCCAGCAAATGCTATCACTCCCTATCTAATTGCCTAATTCATAATCTAGATGTCATCTTTGATTCTTCCTTCTCCCTCATGTCCTACATTTAATCAGCTGCTGAATCAAATTGATTCTATCTTATTAAGTTTTTAATTTATCAATTTCTTTTCATACCTATTGTCACCACCTTAGATCAAGTGCCATTGTTTTTTTTTTTTTAATATTAACTACTGCAACAATTTCTTAACAGGTCACCCTCCCAAAATTCATTCTCTACTTTGTAGTTAAACAAAAACATTCAGCTGGTAAACTCAAAATGCATTTTACCATACAATAACCTCTAGACCAGCTCATTTTTATCCATCAGATTTCAGCTTTATTTTCTTCTTTTTCTCTGACATTGGATCAGTACAATTTTCATGCTCATATAACATCCCATATTTCACTTATCCTGGTACTTATCACATTATATCATAATTACAGATTTACTATTCTGGATATCCCCATAGACTGTGAGATCCTGGAGGACAGGGACTAAGTCTGTGTCATGTACCTGTCACCTAAGCAGTATATGACACATAGTAAGTACTTAATTATTATTAGCTATATGAATAAAAGAAAAGTAGAAAGGAAGGGGTAAAAGAAGGAAGGAAGGACGGAAGGAAGGAAGGAAAGAAAGAAGGAACAAAGGAAGGAAGGAAAGAAGGAAAGGAGAAAGGGATGAAAAAGAAAGAAAAAAGAGTTATATCTATCCATCCAATTACTCCAGTTTTACTGGGGTATGAGAGACAAAGTAGGGAAGTCCTTAAAAGGCATGGAACCTATTAGATGTTTATTCAGAGTATGTACTTTATATGAATTAATCAGTTGAAGAGAACACAGATGAATTGGCAATGCCTTCAGATGAGACATAATGTATATGCTTTTCATTATAAATTTATGAGTGGGACTGGGATGAAACATGGGTATTCTGGAGAAAAGGAAATCTTTGACCTGGGACATATGTTTTATTTACTGTTGATGTTTTTGTTGTTTTTTGTGTTTAGCTTGGTCTTTTTATGAGTCAGATCATAGCTGCAAGGTCTTAGTATATTGCAAACAAAAATGTGCTATGTGAGATGCATCATTATAGTCACTCTTCTAGTCTACAGAGGTAAGTGAGCCTGCTCTTTGTCTCCTTCCAGCAAGAGCTAGGGAGTCTTAGGGTTCTTAAATTTCTTCATCCAGGATGTCATTATGTTGACTGGTTTGAAATCTATTGAATGATTCATGTGAGCTGTAATGGCTTATATTTGCAGTTTGTCCTAACATTTTACATGATTATTCTGTGATTGGCACTTCTTGCAATTTTACATTTATGCAAACTAAAATTTAAAGTGAGTTTTTTAAGCTAGGAGCCCTGATGTTTTTATTAATCATGATTAAAGATTACATTTAAGAGACTGGCAAACAAAACCTATAATATGTCATGATATTTTTTATGGACAGGTGATAAAGTGGAGATGAAAGGGGAAGACAATAACTGTTTTAACTCTCATTTTTAGAAAGCAAAAAAGACAGAGCTGCTTGTTTATCTTATTTAGGGTAAGAGAAGTGGTAATTATGTAGCTTTGCTACAGTAAGGGTGGTGTTGTTTCTTTTCTTTTTGTTACTCCCAGCCACATCATGTTCTCTGGAAAGAACATCTGAAAATAATCAACTTAGAGCCTCTGGTTGGCTTTGTGCCCCAACCCAATAGGCCTTAAAGTGAAGACTTCTTAAAACACCATGTAGAAAGTATCCACCAGGTGCTAGAAAATGGCAGATTCTACCTGTCCATAAGAATATTTCAAGCAGAGAAGACCAATCAATATGAATGCATTCAAAAAATGAAAAAAATAGGAACTTGGCATCTTGATTACTCTGATAGTACAAATTATCTACTTTTCTAATGTCATGAAACATAACTAGAAAGGCTTTTTCTTAAACTTTTACTTTAAAAAATTTCTGATTCCTTTTCTGAATGTAAATCTTTATTTATGTAAACACCATTTTTCAAACTCAAAAATACGTGAATAGTAGAACAATACTCACTGTTAAATTTTTAGGTCAACTGAAAAGCTTACCCATTTAACCAGCAAGGCTTCTGTCTTGTAAATTCTGTTTCAATTCCTTTTTCCCAAAGTGTGAACCATTTGAGAAGGGGGAAATGTGTTACTGAAGAAAGTGAAAAAGAAAGAAAAAGATAGAAAGAGTTAGTTTGCTGGGGTAGCTGGGTTTCCCTTTATTTATTCCTAGCAATACTTTCTACCTAATCATTTTCATCAAAGATCTGTCACTATTTAAAATAACAATCATAGGGTGCCTGGGTGGTTCAGTTGGTTAAGTGACTGCCTTCGGCTCAGGTCATGATCCTGGAGTCCCATGATCGAGTCCCGCTTCGGGATCCCTGCTCGGCAGGGAGTCTGCCTCTCTTTCTGACCCTCCCCCCTCTCATGCTCTCTCTCTCTCTCTCAAATAAATAAATAAATCTTAATAAAATAAAATAACAATCACAAAGCTAGGAAGTTTCTTTTTATCTCAACTGAATGGTTTAATTTTTTAAGGTTACACAGATAATGAATGAACATATTATTATTGTAGAAAACTTAAACATTACAAAAGCATATGCAGTAAAAAGTGAAAGGTGCATTAGATGTGCTCACTCCCATTGAATCAACTCCCTAGTAGTAGCTATTGCTAACATTAGATGATATATCTTTCCAATTCACTTTAGAAAACATTTTTTTAATCTTAAAAATACTATACCTTCAAAGAGCAAGGACAATGGTCACATGTCTTTTTATTTTTACCCAGACCTTCACACATTGCTATGTCATTGTAAAACTTTTTGTTTCATTTTGCAGGGGAATTTAGCATAAGACATGTTTATCTTAGTTTCTCAGGCAGTAAAGTACAAAGAGGACCTCCATAGAAGGCTGTTTCAATTATTAAACCTTCTCATTTGGATCCAGAAGAACAGTGGGATACTAAGGGCTTCCACAAACAATGTAGTGACATTGATTAAAATTAGGTAATTGCTCTTCTACATTCTGCCTGATTAAACCTACTGAGAAGAATATATTTCTGTTATCAATTGAAAATATGTATTGTTTCTACTTCATGCAGACTATGTATGTTAAGTTGCTTTAAAATATTTTCACTCTGTTGGCCCTTTTGATGGGGCAAAAAACTACATAGACCACATATTCCTCTTGCTCCTTCCTTTCTAAGGAAAAAAAATCTTCCCAGAATTAGGGAAAGTCCTACTTTTGATGAGATGGAATGAAGTTATGTCTACATTTTTATTAAAAACATAAGTTCTGCTGCATAACAGAAGGCATAACAGGAACTAAAGAATATGAATTGTTATATTATTTTTATTAATGGTATAAGATAGCCTGTAGGCCACCTGGAAAACCCATATGGACCATGACTTGCAAACCAAAGTTCTGTGTCAGATTTATCACAGAAGTTTGACATACTGGAACAGTCACATGAACATGGAGTCAGGCAAACCTAGGTCTGAATTCTGAGACATTTAGTAGTTGCAAGACCTTAGGCAAATTACTTAACCTTTTAGAGCCTCATTTTCCCTTTCCCAAAATCAAGAAATACCTACCTTATTGGGTTATTGTGAGCATTAAGTGAGAATGTGTATGTACCTCCTTTCTCTTATTCCCTCCCTCTTTTCCTCCTTTACCCCCTTTCCCCCTTCCTTTATTCCTTCTTCTTTTGTTCATCTTAACACTTGTATTCTTTCTAACTGACTCTAAGAAAATTGTATAAAATATCCCTTTTAAAGGATCTACACTCAATGAATCCATTTCTAAACACAAAGAGTCACAAGAATATAGTCATAACATTCAAGTTGTATCACTCCTTAGCCAAGCTTTCTCTCATCATCTCCTGCCACCACTTTTTCCCCCTTAACTATAACTGAGCTTTGGTGATTCAAATCAAATCTCATGTAAAAACAGGTTCTTCAAAGTTGTATCATTACATATATTCCTAGGTTTTCTAACCCCTCCCTCTCAAGTCCTCCTTATTTCATGTTAAATTCTATTTTGTTGATTCGTTTTAAAAGATGCTCTGTATAATACATTATTGGAGAAGTATACATAATTTTATATTTGGATACTTGACAGTTCTCTGAGATAAGAGTTATGAACTTGGAGAATGACTAAAAATCTCTATTTTATTTATGCACACGAAGGTAGGAAAATATTAATGGGAAAAAATCTTTAGGAGTTTCTCATACTTCAGGTGTTGTAGTAAATATGAGTTAGCATGAATTCACATTGTTACTGGAGCTGTGCCTACAGAAACTGCCCTAGTAATGTGTTTGCATGGCACATAATTAAGTACCTGTTATAACTTGTTCCTAATTATTATACATGCCAGTTTGGACGATGTGCAATGTGCAATCATAAAATTAAGACTTATGTTATTCATTATGTCTGTCAAATTTCCCTGGTTTTAAGAGTAGTTGTGACCCTCAAATCACAAAACAATAAAAGTCAACATAAAACATAAAGTCATGGTGCCTGGGAAATACTAGATAAAACAATCAGGGGAGACTTGTTATTTAATTTTACCAATACTTGGCTATCAGAAAAGTCAGATTCACTTCTAGTCTAGCCATAGCAAATAGAGCTTTCTTATCAAAGTGTTAATGCCCTTTCTTGACATGTGAGCAGCTGCATTTAGGAAGTGCCTTCAGTTTTTCAGACCACTACATGTTATTACAGGGTAGCCTTAAAGAACCAATAGAGCAAAGTAACAACTACCACCTGGAAACTTTAGTTCCAGAAATGGAGATAGGCACAGCTTAAATGTAAGGACCAAGGGGAGGGAGAGAGTAATATAAGAGAGAGGTAGAAAACAAGGGGAAAACCATGTAGGGCATTTGACCATTTGAGAAACTTCAGTTTTTACTTTGAATGGTAAGAGACATCATTGGATAGTTGTGAGAAGGGGAATAACATGATCTGATTCTGTTTTAAAAAGATCAGTCTGGCTTGTGTGTTGAGAATACACCATAGTGGGGACAAGGGCAGAAGAAAGGAAATCAATTTGGAAGGTGTTGTAACATTACAAGTAAGAGATTATGTCAGTTTAGACCAGAGGAGGTAATGAGAATTGGTCATACTCTAGACATATTTCAAACAGAATGGGAGCTTCAACAGATGAATGGATAAAGAAGATGTGGTCCATATATACAATGGAATATTACTCAACCATCAGAAAGGATGAATACCCAACTTTTGCATCAGCATGGATGGAACTGGAGGAGATTAAGCTAAGAGAAATAAGCCAAGTAGAGAAAGTCAGTTATCATATGGTTTCACTTATTTGCAGAACATAAGGAATAGCATGGAGGATATTAGGAGAAGGAAGGGAAAAGTGAAGGGGTGAACATCGGAGGGGGAGATGAACCATGAGAGACTACGGACTCTGAGAAACAAACTGAAGGTTCTAGAGGGGAGGGGTGGGGGGATGGGTTAGCCTGGTGATGGGTATTAAGGAGGGCATGTACTGCATGGAGCACTGGGTGTTATATGCAAACAATGAATCATGGAACACTACATCAAAAACTAATGATGGTAACTAACATAACATAATAAAAAAAATCTTGCTTATCTACAAATTAAATAAAACAACAACAAATGGGATGGGGTCAGTAAAATAATAAAGATCTTATATTGCAAGCCCCTAGAAGGCTAGTACCAATATAGTTAACTAGCCTTATCTCACCCACAACTCAGAATCATGAGATAATAAATGTATATGAGAATTATGATGATTCCTTTATTGAAACCACTGTTCTATCAAATCTCCTACCCTCCCTTAATTAGTTTCTTAAAGTATACTCAAACTTGTTTTACATGATTAATCAGTTCAGTCATACTATATGTCAATCAATACACAGCCAATTGGATCACAATTAATTAGTCCTACTCTGTTCTAAAGACTGAATAAGACCTTGTTTGAATAATAAGTTCATAAAATTTTCAGCTCAAAGGTGTTTTGGAGATCATCTAGTTTAGAGATTCCCAGCCATTTTGAGTATAGAAACTCTTTTTAAGATTGTAAAATGTGTTGGCTCTCCCAAGATAATGGTGGCACTTTTAGCAGCCATTGATTGAGAAAATACATAAAAAGCTACAATGGATTCAATACTGATTTTGAGTGAATGTGTATTTTATTAATTTCAACAGCACTTATACATACATATGTTCAATGTATGTGGTTTATGTACTGTACAAACAATGTCCAATGGATATATAAATTCATGTACTCCCTGCAATATTTTTGAGCCTTTCCCCACTCATACTCCAAAAAATTCTTGGCTTACAGGTTCAAACAACTAAAATTCAACTCTTTACTTTCCATACCCCATAGCCAATTTTGCAGGTAGAAAAAAATTACATTCAAAGAGGCTAAGTGATTTGAGGAGATCAATATCAGTACAAGGACAGGAAGGCAGAGCTGTAAGGTAAAGGACAAAGTCTTAGATTTGGTTTTAGGATAACTGAGCTCAAAGCATAGCTCTCAAGCTAGTCCTCTATTCTCTTTCAGCTTCATTATTTTTTTTAGATTGATTTTTTTTAATTTTTCTAAAATTCTTTTACTTTTTAAAAATTTTATTATGTTATGTTAATCAGTATACATTACATCATTAGTTTTTGATGTGGTGTTCCATGATTCATTGTTTGCATATAACACCCAGTGCTCCATTCAATACATGCCCTCTTTAATACCCATCACCAGGTTAACCCATCCCCCCACCCCCCTCCCCTCTAGAACCTCAGTTTGTTTCTCAGAGTCCCTAGTCTCTCATGGTTCGTCTCTCCCCCCGATTTCCCCCCTTCATTTTTCCCTTCCTACTATCTTCTTCTTTTTTTTTTTAACATATAATATATTATTTGTTTCAGAGGTACAGGTCTGTGATTCAACAGTCTTACACAATTCACAGTGGTCACCATAGCATATACTTCCCCAATATTTATCAGTGTTTTAGTCAATCTCAAAACAAGCACATCAAGTTTTCTAGGCTATGTGCAAACAGAGATTTTAAATATGTCAATGTGAAATCTAATGACTTTTGTTGAAGGTGAATAATGGAAGTACTTAAAGTGGGAAATAATGGCCCAATCATTTGAAATGATTCCTTAGGTATGCTTACAGCCTGTAATGCACAAACATATGAATGATTTTGGGGTTTTTGTTTTCAAGTTTTTATTTAAATTCCAGTTAGCTAACATACACTGTAATATTAGTGTATAATTGTAGTAATTAATATCTTAATTTTTCATTTTTTTAAATTTTTGAAGTTAGCTCTAGGCACAGTGTGGGACTTGAACTCATGACCCTAAGATGAGTCACATGTTGTACTGACTGAGTCAGCCAGGCACACTTATTTTGACACTATACACACACACACACACACACACACACACACACACACACACACACACTGGAATATTACTCAGCCATAAAGAAGAATGAAATCTTACCATTTGCCGTGATGTGGATGGAGCTAGAAAGTATTAAGCTAAGTGAAATAAGCCAGTCAGAGAACGATAAATACCATATGATTTCACTCATATGTGGAATTTAAGAATACAGATGAACATAGGGGAAAAGAAAGAAAGGCAAAACAGAAAATAGACTTTTAACCAAAGAGAACAAACTGAGGGTTACTGGAGGGCAGGTCAGTGGGAGGATAGGTTAAATAGGTGATGGGTATTAAGGAGGGAACTTGTTGTGATGAGCACTGGTTGTTGTATGTAAGTGATGAATCACTAAATTGTACACTTGAAACAAATATTACAGTGTATGTTAACTAACTTATTTAGACATATTTATTAATTAAATTAATCTGTTAATATTTTATTATCAATTCTTCCAAGGGTGGTTCAATATTTGCAAGTCAATCTACATGATACACCACATTAATAAAAAAATGGATAAGAACCATATGATCATACCAATAGATACAGAAAAAGCACTTGACAAAGTACATCCAATTCACTATAAAAACCCTCAGCAAAGTGGGTTTAGAGGGAACATACCTCAACACAATAAAGGCCATACAGAAAAAACCCACAGCTAACATCATCATTAATGGGGAAAAACTGTGAGCATTTATCCTACGGTCAGGTACAAGACAGGGATGGCCACTCTCATCACTTTTATTCAACATAGTACTGGAAATCCTAGCCACAGCAATCAAACAAAAATGAATAAAAAGCATATAAATCAATAAAGAAGATGTAAAACTTTCACTCTTTGCAGATGACATGCTGTTCTGCATGAAAAAGCTGAAAGATTCTACTAAAAAACTACTAGAACTGATAAGCAAATTCACTAAACTCATAGGATACAAAATCAATATACAGACATCTGTTGCATTTCTATACAATAATAAAGCACTAGAAAAAAAATTAAGGAATCAATCCCATTTAAATTGCACCAAAACCAGAGAGATACCTATGAATAAACCTAACCAAAGAGGTTAAAGAACTGTACTCTGAAAACTATAAAACACTGATAAACGAAATTGAAGATGACACAAAGAAATGGAAAGACATTCCATGCTCATGAATTGAAAAAACAAATATTTCTTTAAATGTCTACACTACCCAAAGCAATCTACACATTTAATGAAATCCCTATCAAAATACCACCAGCATTTTTCACAGAGTGAGGACAAACAATCCTAAAATTTGTATGGAACTACAAAGGACCCCAAATAGCCAAAGCAATCTTTTAAAAAAAAGCAAAGCTGGAGGCATCACAATTCCAGACTTCAAGTTTTATTACAAAGCTGTAGTGATCAAGACAGTGGTAGTGGCACAGAAATAGAACATAGATCAATGGAACAGAATAGAAAACACAAAAATGAACTCAACTACATGATCAATTAATCTTTGATAAAGCATAAAAGAATATCCAATGAAAATGAGATAGTCTCCTCATTGAATGGTGTTGGGAAAACAGGACAGCAACATAGAAAAGAATGGAACAGGACCACTTTCTTACACCATACACAAAAATAAATTCAAAATGGATTAAAGACCTCATGTGAGACCTGAAAACATAAAAACCCTTGAGGAGAATACAGGAAGTATCCTCTTTTTGACATCAGCTATAGCAACTTCTTTTTTTTATTCAAATTAAATTAGCAAACATATACTATGTCATTAGTTTTTTTTTTAAGATTTTATTTATTTATTTGACAGAGAGAGACACAGTGAGAGAGGGAACACAAGCGGGGGGAGAGGGAGAGGGAGAAGCAGGCTTCCCACAGAGCAGGAAGCCCAATGCGGGGCTCGAACCCAGGACCCTGGGATCATGACCTGAGCCGAAGGCAGACGCTTAATGACTGAGCCACCCAGGCGCCCCATGTCATTAGTTTTTGATGTAGTGTTCAATGATTCATTAATTGCGTATAACACCCAGTGTTCATCACATCACGTGCCCTCCTTAATGCCCATCATGCAGTTACCCCATCCTCCCACCCACCTCCCTTTCCACAAACCTCAGTTGGTTTCCAGGAGTCAAGAGTCTCTCATGGTTTGTCCCCCTCTTTGATTTCTTCCCATTCAGTTTTCCCTCACTTCCCCAATGATCTTCTGCCCTGTTTTTTTTTTTTTTTATATTCCACTTATGAGTGAAACCATATGATAATTGTGTTTCTCTGATTGACTTATTTAACTCAGCATGATACACTCCAGTTCCATCCATGTCAGTGTAAATAGTAGGTATTCATCCTCTCTGATGGCTGAGTTATATTCCACTGTATTTATGAACCACACCTTCTTTATCCATTCATCTGTTGAAGGACATCTCAGCTCCTTCCACAGCTTGGCTATCATGGACATTGCTGCTATGAACATTGGGGTGCAGGTGCCCCTTCTCTTCACTACATCTGTATGTTTGGGTCAAATACCCAATAGTCCAATTGTTGGGTCATAAGGTAGCTCTATTTTTAACTTCTTGAGGAACCTCCATATTGTTCTCCAGAGTGACTGTACCAGCTTGCATTATGAACAGTGTGAGAGGGTTCCCCTTTCTCTGCATCCTCGCAAACATTTGTTATTCCCTGTCTTGTTAACTTTAGCCATTCTAACTGATGTAAGGTGGTAATTCATTGTGGTTTTGATTTGTATTTCCCTGATGCCAAGTGACGTGGAGCATTTTTTCATGTGTCTGTTAGCCATTTGTATGTCTTCTTTGGAGAAGTGTCTGGTCATGTCTTCTGCCCATTTCTTGACTGGATTATTTGTTTTTTGGGTGTTGAGTGTGAGAAGTTCTTTATAAATCTTGGATACCAGCCCTTTATCTGATACATCATTTGCAAATGTCTTCTACCATTCTGTAGGTTGTCTTTTAGTTTTGTTGACTGTTTCTTTTGCTGTGCAGAAGTTTTTTATCTTGATGAAGTCCCAATAGTTCATTTGTGCCTTTGTTTCCCATGCCTTTAGAGACGTGTTTTAAAAGAAGTCCCCGTGGCTGAGGTCAAAGAGGTTGTTGTCTCTGTTCTCCTCTAAGATTTTGATGGATTCCTGTCTCACATTTAGGTCTTTCATCCATTTTGAGTTTATCTTTGCCTATGGTGTAAAAGGACAGTACAGTTTCATTCTTATGCATGTGGCTGTCCAATTTTCCCAACACCATTTGTTGAAGAGACTGTTTTCTTCCACTGGATATTCTTTCCTGCTTTGTCGAATATTAGTTGACCATAGAAGTGAGGATACATTTCTGGGATCTCTATTTTTATTTTTTTTCAGATTTTATTTATTTATCTGAAAGAGAGAATGAGAGAGGGAGATACAGAGCATAAGCGGGATGGGGGGGCAGAGGGAAAGGGAGAAGCAGACAACCCGCTGAGCAGGGAGGCTGATGCGGGGCTTGATCCCGAGACACCATGATCATGACCTGAGCCAAAGGCAGACACTCAACCAACTGAGCCACCCAAGTGCCCTCTGGGATCTCTCTTTTTTTCCATTGATCTATGGGTCTGTTTTTGGGCCAGTACCATACTGTCTTGATGATTACAGCTTTGTAATACAGCTTGAAGTCTGGAAATGTGATGCCACGAGCTTTGGTTTTCTTTTTCAACATTCTTTTGGATATTCGGGATCTTTTCTGGTTCCATACAAATTTTGGGATTGTTTGTTTCAGCTCCTTGAAAAATGCCATTGGTATTTTGATTGGGATGACATTGAAAGTATAGATTGCTCTGGGCAACACAGACATTTTCACTACGTTTATTCTTCTAATCCATGAGCATGGGATGTTTTTTCATTTTTTGTGTCTTCTTCAATTTCTTTCACAAGTGTTCTGTACTTTCTAGAGTATAGATTCTTTACCTCTTTGGTTAGGTTTATTCCAAGTTATCTTATGGTTTTTGGTGCTATTGTAAATGGGATCGATTCCCTAATTTCTCTTTCTACAGTTACATTGTTAGTGTATAGGAAAGCAACTGGTTTCTGTGCATTGATTTTGTATCCTGCTACATTACTGAATTGCTGTATGAGTTCTAGCAATTTTGGGGTGGAGTCTTATGGTTTTCCACATAAAGTATCATGTCATCTGCGAAGAGAAAGAGTTTGACTTCTTCTTTGCCAATTTGAACACATTTTATTTCTTTTTGTTGTCTGATTGCTGTTGCTAGGACTTCTAGTACTATGTTGAACAATAATGGTGAGAGTGGACATCCTTGTCATGTTCCTGATCTTAAGGGAAAAGCTCTCAGCTTTTCCCCATTGAGAATGATATTCACTGTGGGCTTTTCATAGGTGATTTTTATGAATTTGAGGAATGTTCCCACTATCCCTATATTTTGAAGAGTTTTAATCAGGAAACGATGTTGTATTTTGTCAAATGCTTTTTCTGCATCTTTTGAGAGTATCATATTATTCTTGTCTCTTCTCTTATTAATGTGTTCTATCACATTGATTGACTTGCGAATGTTGAACCACCTTCGTATCCCAGGAATAAATCCCACCTGGTCGTGATGGATAATCCTTTTAATGCACTGGTGGATCCTATTGGCTAGGATCTTGAGAATTTGGGCATCCATATTCATCAGGGATATTGGTCTGTCATTCTCCTTTTTTAGGGGGTCTTTGCCTTATTTTGGGATCAAGGTAATGCTGGCCTCATAGAATAAGTTTGGAAGTTTTCCTTCTTTTTCTATTTTTTGAAACAGCTTCAGTAGAAAAGGTATTATTTCTTCTTTGAATGTGTGGTAGAATTCCCCAGGGAATCCATCAGGCCCTGGACTCTTGTTTTTTTGGGAGGTGTTTGATCACTGCTTCGATTTCTTCCTGTTTCAATCTTTATAGTTTATAGGTTTCCAGGAAGTCATCCATTTCTTCCAGGTTGCTTAATTTATTGGCATATAGTTGTTGGTAATAATTTCTACTAATTGTTTCTATTTTCTTGGTGTTAGTCATGATCTCTCCCCTTTCATTCATAATTTTATTAATTTGGGTCCTTTCTCTTTTCTTTTGGATAAGTCTGGTCAGTGGTTTATCGATCTTATTAATTCTTTCAAAGAGCCAACTTCTAGTTTCATTGATCTAATCTACTGTGTTTCTGGTTTCTATTTCATTGATCTCTGCTCTAATCTTAATTATGTCTCTTCTCATGTTTTGCTTAGGCTTTATTTGTTTTTCTTTCTTCAGTTCTTTAAGGTGTAAAGTTAGCTTGTGTATTTGGGATTTTTCTATCTTTTTGGGTGAGGCTTGAATGGCTATGTATTTCCCCCTTAGGACCGCCTTTGCAGTATCCCATAGGTTTTGGACCAATGTGTTTTCATTCTCATTGGTTTCCATGAATTGTTTAAGTTTAATTCTGTGGTTGACCCAAACATTCTTAAGCAGGATGGTCTTTCGCTTCCCAGTGTTTGAATACCTTCAGATTTTTTCTTTTGATTGAGTTCCAGTTTCAAAACATTGTGGTCTGAAACTATGCAGGGAATAATCTCAATCTTTTGGTATCAGTTGAGACCTGATTTATGACCCAGTATGTGGTCTATTCTGGAGAAACTTCCATCTGCATTAGAGAAGAATGAGTAGTCTGTTGTTTTAGGGTAGAATGTTCTGTATATATCTGTGAAGTCCATCTGGTCCTTTGTGTCATTCAGAGCTCTTGTTTCTTTGTTGATCTTCTGCTTAGATGATCTTTCCATTGCTGAGAGTGGAATGTTGAGGTCTTCTACTATTAAAGTATTATTATCAATATGTTACTTTATTTTGGCTAACAGTTGGCTTATGTAGTTGGCTGCTCCCATGTTGGGGGCATAGATATTTTCAACTGTTAGATCTTCTTGTTGGACTGACCCTTTAAGAATGATATATTATCCTTCTGTATCTCTTACTGTAGTCTTTAGCCTAAAATCTAATTTGTCTGATTGGAGAATTGTTACTTCAGTTTTTCTGTGAGGTCCGTTGGCATGAAAAATGGTTCTCCATCCCCTCACTTTCAGTCTGAATGTATCTTTAGGTTCAAAATGAGTCTTTTGTAGACAGCATATGGATGGGTCATGTCTTTTTATCCAATCTGCAACTCTGTGCCATTTCATGAGAGCATTTAGGCTGTTCACATTAAGAGTGATATTGAAAGATATGAATTTATTGTCATCATATTGCCTGTGAAGTCCTTGTTTCTATAGATTGTCTCTGTAAATTTCTGGTCTATATTACTCTTGGGGTCTCTCTTCTTTTATAGAACCCCCCTTAATATTTCTTACAGGACCAGTTTGGTGGTCACATATTCTTTCAGTTTCTGCCAGTCTTGGAAGCTCCTTGTCTCTCCATCCATTCTGAATGACAGCCTTGTTGGATAAAGTATCCTGGGCTGCATGATCTTCTCATTTACAACCCTGTATATATCTTGACAGCCCTTTCTGGCTGGTCAGGTCTCTTGTGACAGGTCTGATGTTACTCTGATGTTCCTCCCTCTGTACGTAAGAAATCTCTTTACCCTAGTCGCTTTCAAGATTGTTTCCCTGAATCTAAGATTTGCAAATTGTACTATTATATGTCATATCATCGGTATCTTCTCATTGATCTTGGGAGGGGTCCTCTCTGCCTCTTGGACATGAATGCCTGTTTCCTCCCCCAGATTAAGGAAGTTTTCACCTCTGATTTGCTCAATATATCTTCTAGACCTCTCTCTCTCCATCCCCTCAGGGATCCCAATAATTCTGACATTGGAACATTTCATTGCATCTCTCAGTCTGATCCCTTGGGCTTTAATCTTGTTTTTTCCCCAGGCCTCCTCCATTTCCTTCTTTTCTATCATCTTATCTTCTAGCTCATTTATTCGTTCTTCTGCCTCGTTTACCCTGGCAGTCAGAGTATCCAGTTTAGACTGCATTTCATCCATAGCATTTTTAAGTTCGTCCTGATTAGATCTCATTTCTGCCCTTAGAGATTCTATATTGTCACTAATATTTTTCTCAAGCCTTGATATCGACTTCATAACTGTTACTCTGAAGTCTATTTCTGACATCTTGCCTATATCCATATCCATTAGGTCTGTGACAGAGGCCACAGTCTCTGATTCTTTCTTTCTTGGGGATTCCTCCTCTTAGTCATTCTGTTGAGGTGTGGTTGAGGGAATGTACAAAGTCCAAAGTATTAACCACGACCCAAGCAAGATGCACCTGTTTTATAGGGACCTTAAGGTTGTCGTCCTCTTGTTCTTCCAGTCTGTCTTCTGGGGAAGGGCCCTGCCACACTGTTATGCTGTTACTCAGGCAACCCTGCTTCGGCAGAGTTGCCCTGTCCCCTGGGGGGGAGGTTCAGTGAAAACCGGTTTTGGGGGGCTTTTGTTCTCTGGTGGCTTTCCGCCTCTCTTCCGAGAGTCAGAGCAGAAGTGACAGCATCCAAACTTCTGTCTCAGAACAGGGAAATTGCAGTCTGCTCTTCACTGAGCTCTCCAGGCCACACTGTCTCTGTTCCTGTCTGTGCTGCTAATAACTGCAGCCTCCCGGGTTGTGCATCCCATAGTAACATTTTTAGTGGTGGAATCCAGGGCCAAGCACGTCTCTGCCTTTTGTGCTTCTAAAACCATATGCTGCCTCCAGTTTGTGTGCTCTCACCCGCAGGTCCTGGATCCTGTCTGGGGGCTGCACTAAAGTCTTTTCCCTGCCACTACCAGTCTGTGAGTCTGTGCCTGGTCCCCAGGGCGGGACACTTTTGTGCTCTGGTGTTATTTCTTCCCGGCACTAGCATATGGCAGCTCCCTCCCCCTTCTGTTTATCTTTCGATATCTGCACCCAGATTCATGGCTCCCTGCTTCATACCTTGAGACCATCAGAGATATTTTGTTTGTAGAAATCCGGGTATATATTACACCTCAGGCTGATTTTGTGAGTGTTCAGAATGGTTTGGTAGATATCCAGCTAAATGCAAGGGACTGGTTGAAATAGGGTCCCCTACTCTTCCACCATCTTTTTTCAGAACCTAAAAAAAAATTTTTTTAATATTTTTTAAAAAGAGTCAAACATTTTTTGATGAGCACTGGGTGTTATACACAACTGATGAATTGTTGAACACTACATCAAAAACTAATGATGTACTATATTGTGACTAATTGAAAATTTAAAAAAAGAGTCCAACACTTAACCAACTGAGCCACCCAGGTACCCTGAGACAAACTAGATTTTAAACCAAAGACTGTAACAAGAGGTGAAGAAGGGCTCTATAACATAATAAAGGTGTCTATTGAACAAGAAGATCAAACAATTGTAAATATTCATGCCCCCAACTTGGGAGGACACAAATATATAAAACAATTAATAACAAACATAAAGGAACTCATCAATAATAATACAATTATAACATGGGAATTTAACACCCCACTTACACCATTTAAGCAGAAAATCAACAAGGAGAAAATGGCTTTGAATAACACAGTGGATGAGATGGACTTAACAGATATATTCAGAACAGCAGTAGAATACACATTGTTTTTGAGTGCATATGGGGCAGTTTCCAGAATAGATGATGCACTAGGTCACAAATTAGGCCTCCACAAGTACAAAAAGATTGAAATCATACCATACATTGCATATTTTCTGACCACAACCTATGAAATTTGAAGTCAAGCACAAGAAAAAATTTGGAAAGACCACAAAGTTAAAAGATGTCATCAATCTGTTCAAGTTTTCTATTTCTTCCTGCTACAAATTTGGTTAAAGAACATGTTACTAAGGAATGGAGATTAAAGAATATGTTACTAAAGAATGAATTGGTCAAACAGGACATTAAATAAGAAATAAAAAACTACATGGAAACAAATGAAAATGAAACCGTGATGGTCCAAAATATTTGAGATGCAGCAAAAGTGGTCCTAAAAGAGAAATACATAGCAATACAGGCTTACCTCACATAGCAAGAAAATTCTCAAATATGCAACTTCACTTTACACTGTAAGCACCTAGGAAAAGAACAACAAACAAAGCCTAAAGCCATCAGAAAAAGGGAAATAATAAAGATCAGAGGGAAAATAAATGATATAGAAACAAACAAACAAACAAAAAAACAGTAGAACAGATCAATGAAAGTGGGAAATGGACCTTTGAAAAAATTAATAAAATTGATAAACCCTTAACCAGCCTTATCACGAAGAAAAGAGAAAGGACTCAAATAAACACAATCATGAGTGAGAGAAGAGAAATAACAACCAACACCACAGAAACACAAACAATTAAAAGAGAATATTATGAAAAATTCTATACCAACAAATTGGACAATCTGGAAGAAGTGGATAAATTCCTAAAAACATACAAACCACCAAAATTAAAACAGGAAGAAATAGAAAACTTGAACAGACCAATAATCAGCAAAGAAACTGAATCAGTAATCAAAAATCTCCCAACAAACAAAAGTCCAGGGCCAGATGACTTCCCAGGGGAATTCTACCAAATATTTAAAGAAGAGTTATTATGTATTCTTAAACTATTCTAAAAAATAGAAATGGAAAGAAAACTTTCAAACTCATTCCACAAGGCCAGCACTAAACTGATTCTAAAACCAGACAAAGACTGCACTAAGAGAAAGAACTATAGGCCAATATCCCTGATAAACATGGATATAAAAATTCTCAACAAAATACTAGTAAATCAAATCCAACAG
Organism: Eumetopias jubatus; assembly: GCF_037043125.1. NCBI lineage: Eukaryota > Metazoa > Chordata > Mammalia > Carnivora > Otariidae > Eumetopias > Eumetopias jubatus. The sequence goes on from NW_028274817.1 coordinate 56,839,737, forward strand.
TACATTAAAAGAATCATTCACATGATCAAGTGGGAATTAGTCTTAAGTTGCAAGAGTGTTTCAATATTCACAAATCAATCAGTGTGATACACCTTATTAATAAAAGAAAGGATAAAAACCATATGATCATTTCAAAAGATGCAGATAAAGCATTCGACAGAGTACAGCATCCATTCTTGAAAAAAGTCTCAATAAAGAAGGGTTGGAGGGAACATACCTCAACATAATAAAGGCAATATACAAAAAAACCCACAGCTAATATAATTGTCAATGGGCAAAAACTGAGAGATTTTCCTCTACAGTGAGGAACAACACAAGAATGTCCACTCACCACTGTTATTTCACGTAGAACTGGGAGTCTTATCCTCAGCAATCAGACAACAAAAAGAAATAAAAAGCATCCAAATTGGCAAGGAAGAAGTCAAAATTTCACTACTTGCAGAAGACATGATACTCTATGTGGAAAACCCAAAGACTCCACCAAAAAAATTGCTAGAACTAATACACAAATTCAGTACAGCCACAGGATACAAAATCAATGTACAGAAATCTGTTGTATTTCTATGCACCCAAAATGAAGCAGCAGAAAGAGAAATCAAAGAAACAATCCCATTTATAATTGCACTACAAACAATAAGATACCTAGGAATAAACCTAACCAGAGAGGTAAAAATCTGTACTTTGAAAACTATAAAACACTGATGAAAGAAATTGAAGAAGAGAACACAGAGAAATGGAAAGATATTCCATGTTCATGGATTGGAAAAACAAATATTGTTAAAATGTCTACATTACCCAAAGTAATCTACACATTTAATACAATTCCTATTAAAATGCCAACATTTTTCATGAGCTAGAACAAACAATCCTAAAATTTGTATGGAACCATAAAAGACCCCAAATAACAATAGCAACCTTGAAAAAGAAAAGCAAAGCTGGAGGCATCACAAATCCAGACTTGAAGTTATATTACAAAGCGGTAGTGATCAAGACAGTATGGTACTGGCACAAAAATAGACACATAGATTAATGGAACAGTTGAAATCCCAAAAATGAACCCACAACTATATCATCAGCTAATCTTTGACAAAGCAGGAAGGAATATCCAATGGGAAAAAAAAAAAACAGTCTCTTCAACAAATGGTGTTGGGAAAACTGAAGACCAACATGCAGAAGAATGAAACTGAACAACTTTCTTACACTGTACACAAAAGTAAATTCAAAATGGATGAAAGACCTAAATGTAAGACAGGAAACCAACAAAATCCTAGAGGAGAACACAGTCAGCAACCTCTCTGACATGGCCATAGCAACTTCTTACTAGATATGTCTCCCGAGGCAAGGGAAACAAAAGCAAAAATGAACTATTGGACTTCATTGAGATAAAGAGCTTCTGCACAGTGAAACAATCAACAAAATTAAAAGGCAACCTTTGGAATAGGAGAAGATATTTGCAAGTGAAATATTTGATAAAAGGTTAGTTTTCAAAAAATATAAAAAACTTATAAAACTCAACACCCAAAAAACAAATAAATCCAGTTAAAAAATGGGCAGAAGTCATGAATAGACACTTTTCCAAAGACATAAGATGGTTAACAGACACATGAAAGGATATTCAACATCACTCATCATCAGGGAAATACAAATCAAAACTACAATTAGATATCACCTCACACCTATCACAATGGCTAAAATTAACAACACAAGAAGCAGCAGGGGTTGGGGAGGATGCAGAGAAAGGGGAACCTTTTTACACTGTTGGTGGGAATGCAATCTGGTGTATCCACCGTTTAGTATGGAGGTTCCTCAAAAAATTAAAGAACTACCCTACTACCCAGCAATTGAACTACTAGGTATTTACCCAAAGGAAACAAACAGTGATTGCAAAGGGCACATTGTATGGATGGAGCTTTCTGTGATTTGACCTGCATAACCAACCACCATGACCTGCACCTACACAGGCAGGCTAAAGAATGTTGTTTGTGAGACTTGTGCTCCATAAGTGATCTTGGGAGCCTGATTAGATGACATTAGCTGGCCTCTATGTCAGAATTGGCCCTCTGGTCTGGATGCCAAGAGCTATAAATTTGCCTTACATCCCCTCTGGCTCCAGGCTGGGCTGGCCCCCAGAATGGAATCCGGTAAGGGAGGCAAGCAAACTTAGCCCAGGCTCCTTGAATATGTAAAGACATGATAACATAGGAATGCACCTTGCTCCAAAGGTAGGCAAACAAACTTCAGACCCCCATTTGCCCTATAAATAAAGTCATATCTTATGGGGATGACCAGTTGGAAATCTCACCTGAGGGGAGGATGCTCTGCCCAGGCCTCTCAAATGGGACTCCAACCTGGCTGTCTCCATGGAACTTCCCCAGCTAATGAGATTGGATGTTTTAGGTACCTGATTTGATGTAACTGTCTTATTCTCCTTTAGTGCTTACTATTGCTCTCATTTATGCATAGATTTCCCTTTCTTTCTATTTCTATTAGATTTTTTATAATATCAATAAAGTTTTTTCCCCTTCAAAACTGAGAGTATAGCTGCTGTGAATCTTTTGTTTAGAACACATATGCACCCCGATGTTTACAGCAGCATTATCAACAATAGCCAAATTATGGAAAGAGCCCAAATGTCTACCGACTGATGAATGAATAAAGAAGCTGTGGTATATATGTAAATATATATATTCATAATGGAATATTACTCAGTCATAAAAAGAAGAATGAAATCTTGCCATTTGCAATGATGTGGATGGAACTAGAGAGTATTATGCTAAGGGAAATAAGTCAGTCAGAGAAAGACAAATACCATATGATTTCACTCACATGTGGAACTTAAGAAACAAAACAAATGAACATAAGGGGAAAAAAAGAAAGAGCCAAACCATAAAACAGACTCAATTATAGAGAACAAACTGAGGGTTGCTGGAAGAGAGGTTTGCAGAGGGATGGGTTAAATGGGTGATGGGTATTAAGGAGGGCACTTGTGATGAGCACTGGGTATTGTATGTAAGTGATGAATCACTAAATTCTACACCTGAAACCAAAATCACACTGTTTGTTAACTAACTGGAGTTTAAGTAAAAACTTGAAAGTACAAAAAAAGTCTTAGTGACTAAGATAATGATAGTAACACTGACAACATTGGCTGATCCATGGTGGGAAGTGGTGGGAAACATATTTTGGGAAAAAGATGAAGTTTCTTTTGAAAATACAACTAACTGGCATTGATTGAGCATCCATTTAGACTAGACATTGGTCTGAGTATTTGAATAATACAGAGACAACATCCCTACCCTCAGGAATTTTCCAATCTAACTGGGTAAATGAGTCTTAATATATAAAACAATAGAGAGCATGGTAAGATAAATACTCAAATTTTTGCATCTAGAGAATCTGGGAAAAGGGGCTGCAATATATTCTTAAATTTAGAAGATATTCCTTATTTACAGAATTAACGTTTTAAAACTTCTGAAATAATATTTTTGTGTGAAATTATAAAGTATTGTCATTATAACAACATACTTGGGACATACAGAAAATATACAGAAGAAAATGGATATCACATATTTCCTCCATCCAGATAAACCACAGCTAATATATTGCTGTATTCACCTTTAGTTTTCTCTCCATAAAGTATATACACCAGCAGTATATTACAGTGTCCATTTAAGAACAAAATCACCAATACTAGGTGTTATCCTTCTTTTTCATTTTTATTAAATTGATAGGTGAAAACCAATATTTTGGTTTTTCTAGGTGAAAATTTTCACCTAGAAAATTTCATCCCCGATTGTAATGAGAATGATTTTTATTCAAATATTCACCAGGTATTTGTATTTTTGTGAATTATTTGTGCAAATATTTTACTCATTTTTAAGTAAGTGTTACCACATTCATTGATGTTTTAAATCAAGACCCATTTTGGGGGTGCCTGGGTGGCTCAGTCAGTTAAGTGTCCATCTCTTGATTTTGGCTCAGGTCATGATCTCATGGGTTGTGTAATTAAGCCCCACATTGGACTCCACACTCAGCAGGGACTCTGCTTGAAGATTCTCTCCCTCTGCCCTCCCCCACTCATGCTGTCATCCTCTCTCTCTCTCTCTTTCTCAAATAAATAGGTAAATCTTTTTTTAAAAAAAACAGCCATTTAAAAAGTCTTATCAATAAACATTTAAAACTCATAACATATTTTTGCAGTATTTGTGGAGGAAAAACACACATTGCTAATTTTCATTTTATTTGCCATTTTATGACATTTTAACCATTAACCTTCCTTATCTTTTTTGGCTATGAATCTCTATGTAGTTGTGACTGATTATACTCCCTTTGTGTCTATCATTCACTCAAGGAGGCAAGGTTATGTCAGTCATCCACTCTCCCATCAAAGACAGCTTCATTATATCATCCTCATGTTCCTCCTGGAACTGAGTGATGTCATCATTCAGGCCTCCATACAAGAGACAGAATAAGGGGCAGTGTTAAGCCACTTCATTTTGTTTCATGTTATAAAGTTGTTTTGTTGATTTATTTAAATACTCCTAAGTTGATAACCTTTTCACACTGCCACATCTTTTAGAAATGATGATATTACTGATATTGCTGAATGGATACAAAGTTATACTCAGTTTTAAAAGGGTATTAGAATAGACTTGTAAATAGTCACTCAATCACAGCCAGGGACAACTTACTCCAAGCAAGTAGAGAAGAATGACAATTGCCATTGTTTTGCTGTTTATGTGTATGTTGCATAGAAAAAATCTGTTGGTGTGGTGGGATGGGAAGGTGTGAGCTCTTTACAATATTTTATATTTATTTTTATTTTAATGTTTTATACTTGCTCTAAATGTTAAATTTCTTACTTCCCTCCCTTTAAAAAAGAACATACACCAACATTTAAATTATTTCCAATTCTTTCTTCTTGGAAATAAGAAGTCTATTTCTTATGCTTCCATTCCACAATTTTTGTCACAGTCTTCTCATCACTGTGCTATCCTGTTGCTCCTAAGGCATTTTGTAGTGTGTTCAAGCTGTTCTTACAGATCACCCAGTACCTTGTTACTCTGTTGTGTGTTTGCGGCTTTGAGGAAGTTTGTTTTGTTTTGTTTTGTTTTGTTTTGTTAGCTAAGAAGTCTTAGACAAGTGATTTGTTAATTCAAATGCTTTGCTGTTCTAGTATAGCAAGATGTTTTTGTGATATAATTATGAAAGAGGCATGCTTTTCTTGACTAGCAGAGGCTGGTGAGATATAGCATGGAAGATTATATTGTTTAACCAGTCGAGGTCACCTTAAAGAAGTTAGTGGATTTGGCAACAAATGTTGCTGACAGCATCAGGGAGAGTATCTCATCTGGAACAGAGTGTGAATATTGTTTATGTGATTTCCAAGCTAGTTCTCCTTTTACAGGGAGTGAATTTCTTTGTTCTAACTTTGTTTCAAAGAAGGGTTTTACCCAGAAGGCTAAGCATAGCTATTCTGGTACATTTGTTACATTGAAATCTCCTCGCAGCATTTCTAAAAATGTCTACATTGAAAAAAAATGCCATTTCAACATGAAGCATTACACAGCAGCAGCAAAACCTGAATTGGAAACTATGGACAGCCCCTCTGGCTCAGCTGAGTTGGAAAAAAAGTCACACTGTTGAAGGGGCAAAGCCTTCAACATGATGTGATTCGTGAGGTATTGGTTTCTAGTGCACACCATGGAGTAGGATAGGAGGTTTTTATTTTTGCAATAAATGATGTTAGGGACATCTGGGGACAGAGAACAGACATAAGCTCTAAGAAAAATAGTCCCTGAATAGAGCTTAGGTATAAGCTTAAGATAACTTGTTTCTTCAAAATGATGTAACCATTGACTTCGGAAGAAACTTAGATGCCCACTAGAGCTTATCAGAATGCTAACCCATAGTATGGACTCCTTAGCTATTTGTCTCATGACAGACTTAATAAATGGATGAATGCATAAATACACCACATGCAAGAATCCCTACTACAGAGTTTCCTGCCAAGTGGCCAACCAGCCTTTACCTGAATACCTCAAATGACAAGAAACTTATCATTCCCTGAGTAACCTATTCTAACTTTAATAGCTCTGATTATTAGAAAGTTTGTCTTAATAGAAGTAAAATGAGTCTCCTTGTGGCTTCCACCTATCTATTTCTCCTATTGGTAATGCTTGAAGTCATGAAGAGTAAATCTAATTCTTCTTTGCTAGCCCTTAATATTTTGGGAGATTACCATTACCTTATCTTTCCTACTACAAGTTTTCTCCAGTCCTCATATTTATATCCATCTCAGTATCCTTCACACGGACATACTCTTCCAGATATTATTTGACACAAGTAAAGTAGGACTATAATATTTCTTGTTAAGGATAATAATAACTAGGATATTGAATGTTTATACTTAGCTCAGTGCTAAATTTTTTTAATTTAATTTTATTATGTTATGTTAATCACCATACATTACATCATTAGTTTTTGATGTAGTGTTCCATGATTCATTGTTTGCGTATAACACCCAGCGCTCCATTCAATATGTGCCCTCCTTAATACCCATCACCAGGCCAACCTATCCTCCAGGCCCCCTTCCCCTCTAGAACCCTCAGTTTGTTTCTCAAAGTCCATAGTCTCTCATGGTTCATCTCCCCCTCCGATTTACCCCCCTTCATTTTTCCATTCCTACTATCTTTTTTTTAACATTTTTAAACATATTTTTAACAAAAAATAACATGTTTTTTAACATAACAAATAATGTATTATTTGTTTCAGAGGTACAGGTCTGTGGTTCAACAACAGTCTTACACAATTCACAGCGCTCACCATAACACATACCCTCCCCAATGTCTATCACCCAGCCACCCCATCCCTCCCACCCCACACCAGTCCAGCAACTCTCAGTTTGTTTCCTGAGATTAAGAATTCCTCATATCAGTGAGATCATATGATACATGTTTTTCTCTGAGTGCTAAATGTTTTACAAGGATTTTCTCATCTAACCATTCCAAAAGCCCTATAAAAAAAGTATTATTATTATTACCCTGATTTACAAATCTGACATTAGGCTCTTACTAGTGCCACCTAACATTGTGTTTGCTTTCTTGTTTCATTTCATTTTGTTATATTAGTTGGTTTAAGGGATGCTTGTAATTGATAAAATTCCATATTTTTTCTTCATGAATTGCTGTGAAGTTTCTTTCAGTTTTCTGATTTTCTAAACTAAATACAGAGGGACGCCTGGGTAGCTCAGTCAGTTAAGTGTCTGCCTTTGTTTAACTGCTGCTTGGTTGTATTGGGTAGCATCGGGGTAAGATTTTAACTGGGTATTCATGAATCGCTTTTACAATAAACCAATTTTATAATCTTTAAAAAAAAAAGAGAGAGAGAGAGGAGCATCGCGCTAGCCAAACATATGTCTCAGTCAGAAAACATCTAAATATGGTGCCCTCTGGAAGAAAACATACAGGGAAATCTGGGAAGACATCAATGGAGGATCAGGTTATAAGAGCCTATGACTTTGAGAAAGAAGATAAAAAAGATCTGAGTGGTTCAGAGGAGGATGTTACTGAAGGGAAGACTTCCGTCTTGGGGCTAACAGGATCATGATCCTAGGGTACTGGGATTGAGTCCCATATCAGACTCCTTGCTCAGCAGGGAGTTTGCTTCTTCTTCTGCCTGCTGCTCCCCCTGCTTGTGCTCTCTCTCTCTGACAAATAAATAAATAAATCTTTAAAAAATAAAAAGAATAAACTAAATACAGAAATTTACATTTGGACCTATTATGTTTCTTCTTAACAGTTTTATTATGTTTTTATTTCTCTTTTTTTTCTGGATGGGGTGCATTTTTCTAGAATTTTCATAAAATTTTATTTTGATCTAAATCAACTTTTAACATCTTTTAAAACACTGAGTTTATCATTCAGAATGTTAACTACTCTTCCCAGCTTTGTTCTTTTACATGTGTGATAAACTTGCCTTTTGCATCTTCATTCAAATAATAATAAAAATGCTAAAGAGAACAGGGCTATGGACAGAGTTCTGTAGCACAACATTCAATAACTCTTTTCAGAATAACAAAAGTCAACAGTGTTTGGGTTCAGTTGTTCAATCTACCCGACTACTATTCAGCTTTCATTTTCTCATATTATTAACAGGACATTATGAAACACTTTGTCTGAACTTGTTGGGAATAAGATATACAATATCTGGGGCACTCCCTTTTCTACCTAACTAATAACCTCATCAAGAAAAGAAATAAGACTCATTTGGTATTACTTGTTACCGATTGACCTTTGCTGTCTCCCCCCTAGATCTCTTCTAAGTATGCATAAATCATCCACAATGTTATATTCTTTAATTTTTTAAGATTTAACCTTAAAAAGGTTAAATCTACCTGTCAATAATTTCCAGAATCCAACTTTACAGTCTTTTGGCATCCTTACAGATTTTTGTGATTTGGTTAAGATTACTGACTGGCTCAGCAACCCATTCAATAAACTCTATTTAATTTGTCTGAGTTGAAGAGTTAAACTTACAAAAGGGGACTCACTGATATCTTGATACTGTCTCCCCTATCGTAGGCTTCACATCATTACTTCAAAGATATAGCCTTAATTTTGGTATTGACAATCTCCTCCACCAGCTTTCTTTCTATTCCACCTTGTCTCTCACTGGGCAAGATAAATGAATATGTCATTGGCAATTACATGGTCAAAAATAGATTCTAAATGAGAATGTTCTTGAGATAAGAGCATTTTTTGTAGACAGTTTTATTTACAATCAAGTTAGACCAGAACTAATGTTATCTAATCACACAAACACATTAGACAAACTTGATTTGTTTTAATTTACACTGTAAATAAAAATCTACTATGTTTACAGGAAAGGAAAACTTTGAGTGGAGGAAAGTCACCAGAGTAAAAAGCGACACACCAAAATTATATGAAATAAATCCAATAAAATAACAAAATTAGTCTCAAAAGCAAGTGAGAAAAAAACTGAGACATAATAGAGATAAAGATCTTACAGTTGATGGTTTTTAGATCCCACATATAAGTGAAATCATTAGGGATTTGTCTTTCTCTGTCTGACTTATTTCACTTAGCATAGTATTCCCTATGTCTATCCATGTTGTCACAAATGGGAAGATTTCATTCTTTTTTAATGGTTGCATATTTCATTGCATATATATGTACATATATATAATATATATATTATATATATATATCACATCTTCTTTATCCATTCATCTATCAATGGACACTTGGAATGCTTCCATATCTTGGCTACTGTAGTAATACTGCAAAACATTAGGATGCATATATCTTTTTAAATTAGCGATTTTTAAAAAGATTTTATTGATTGATTTAGAGAATATGAGTGTGGGGAGGGACAGAAGGAGATGGAGAGAGAGAATCTCCAGCAGAATCCATGCTGAATGCAGAGCTCAATACAGGGCTCCTCACAACCCAAAGATCATGACCTGAGCGGAAACCAAGAGTCAGATGCTCAACCAGCAGAGCCACCCAGGCACCCCTCAAATTAGTGTTTTCATTTTCTTTAAGTAAATATCCAGCAGTGGAATTACTGAATCATATGATAATTCTATTTTTAATTTTTTGAAGAACCCCCATACTCTTTTCCATAGTGGCTGCACCAATTTATATTCTCACCAACTGTGCCGAAGGGTTTCCTTTTCTCCATATCCTTGCCAACACTTGTTATTTCTTGTCTTTTTGACACTACCTTTCTGACTGTTGTGAGATGAAATGAACAACAAAAAGAACAGAAACAGACTCATAAATACAGAGAACAAACTGGTGGTTCCCAGAAGGGAGGGAGGTGGGGGAATAGGCAAAATGGGTGAAGGGAATTAAGAGATACAAACTTCCAGTTAAAAAATAAAGTCATGTTGGGGCGCCTGGGTGGTCCAGTCGTTAAACGTTTGCCTTCAGCTCAGGTCATGATCCCAGGGTCCTGGGGTCGAGCCCCGCATCTGGCTCCCTGCTCCACAGGAGGCCTGCTTCTCCCTCTCCCACTCCCCCTGCTTGTGTTCTTGCTCTCACTATCTCTCTTTCTGTCAAATAAATAAAATCTTAAAAAAAAGTCATGTGAATGAAAAGTATGGCATAAGGAATATAGTCAATCATGTTGTAATAACTCTGCATGGTGACAGATGATAACTACATTTATCATGGTGAGCACTGTGTAATCTGTAGAACTGTCAAATCACTATGTTGTACACCTGAAACTAATATAACATTTTCAAGTATACTTCATTAAAAAAAATCTTATAGTTGATGAATGGACCCTAGAAAGAACAGTTCTTTGATGAGTTGAGTCAAAAATAATTGAAGTATTAGATATTTCAGAAATCAAAATGATGAATTTGGGAACAGTGAAGGTAAAATTTTATAGGAATTGAGGGAAAACCAGAAGTTACTTCCTAGACATGTAATTTCCATAGCAGTAACACTAACATTTCCTCTCCCTATAATCCCCCTCTTCAAATTTTAAACTGATGAATAATGTCCTGTAACTGCAAATGATTTTATCTGTCTTGCACTTGATTTATCTACAAAGGAGTCCTAATCAAACAAAAATGTGGTAGGATTAATGAATGTGTTATAAGGATTAATGCTGGGAGCATGAAGGAGTACATAGTGAGAAAGTGGTCCCAAAACTAGGTAGCAGGCAGTTTTATGCCATCTGGCCCCAGACCACCACTGAAAACCCAAACCATTGTGTCTTAATCCTTCTAATGCACACATGCATATGTGATTATGTTATTAATTCTTCCCTGAATTCCATCACCTGTTGGTCTCAGATATAGGACTCCACTTTCAATTGGCTGAAGTTTACCCTTCTCAACAATTTCATAAAATTGTCTTATGCTAAGTTATTCAATTAATTAAGCTTTGATTATCTTCTATTTTTGAAATCTGCATCATTATTTCTCTTCCATAAACATGAATATTTGAGATCCAACTGCACTATTTAACTAGAGACCCAGGTATGCCTCCTCCCATCTAAGGCTCTGCTTTCATAAACCTTTTTGCTGAGCACTGAGATATGATAATCTTTATTTATCTGAGAGAAAGAGAGGGAGAAAGACAGAGACCTGAGAAGGGGGGAGGGGCAGAGGGAGAAGCAGCTCCCCACTGAGCAGGAGCCCGATGTGGGGCTTGATACTAGGACCCCAGGATCATGACCTGAGCTGAAGACAGATGCTTAACCAACTGAGCCACTAGGTGCCCTGAGATCTGATAATCTTTAAAAAGAGAGACTTGGCATGAACTTTTATAAAATACATGATTATGATTATACCTATCTGAGATAAATGCCTGATGTGTGACTGATTGCAGGAACCTTAAAAAAAAACAGCTGAGAACATGCTTGGGTGTGGCACACTATCAGCTAATTACTAACATTTTCTCTGGAAATCTCCTCTAATGTGGTAGAACATACTAGTTGGAAATAAATTTCTAATGAAGTGTTTTGTAGGACAAAGCCAGTTCTTACATTTAGGAACTCACTCCAAAGAATCGTGTTTCAGCTGGTTCCTTACTAAAATATTTACTTGTTATTTCTTATGGAAGTTATGTGTTAATCTTTTGGTTAGTAAAAGAATATGCCAATTTTTAAATTTTGGTGTTCTAGGAGCTATTCTGAACATTGAAGAAATATTTTGTCTTAGTTCAAATTTAGGAAAATGAGAAAATGTTTAGACATATAGAAGAAATTGAATGACTTCTGGTGTTATCTTCAATAGTATCTGAGTCAAAGATAATTTCTCAATGTTCAGTTTTCAATATCCTTATGGGCAACCATTCTATTTAATCCACGTCATTGTAACAAACATGAATCATTCCAAAATAGCCTCCAGTCAACTTCCTTTTCCAAACTAAACAGAAACATTAATTAAAAATAAAACATTTTGGGGCACCTGGGTGGCTCAGTCGGGTAAGCATCTGCCTTCGGCTCAGGTCATGATCCCGGGGTCCTGGGATCGAGCCCCGCATCAGGCTCCCCGCTCAGTGGGAGGCCTGCTTCTCCCTCTACCACTCCCCCTGCTTGTGTTCCTGCTCTCACTGTGTCTCTCTCTGTCAAATAAATAAATAAAATCTTTAATAAAAATAAATAAATAAATAAATAAATAAATAAATAAATAAAACATCTTTCACCCACCTGTGAAGTTGAATTTTATTTTTTAAGATAGATTTCTTTCAAGCTCTTACTAAGCACAACATTTGATTATATTTGTGCCTTTAATCTGTTTGTCAGTGCTGAAATGAATCATTTGACCTCTTTCAAAGTAATTGACTTTGCAGTGATTTTTAAAAGTTAATAAAACCATGTTACAGATAAGACACTAGTAAAAGAGTCTAGATAGATACTATCTTTAGAAATGAGTTTTTCAGAAGTACCTTAAAAACAGTAACTTCCATGATGATGAAAAATTAATAGGTGTTTCCTTTTTCATTAAGTATAGCAAATGAAAGACTTAATTCAGTAGCATGTGCTTTGTGGCTATTTACCTAAAGACGATGATAATAATGACGGTTTCTTGTGAAGGAAGCTTTCCCTGTAGTAATCTTAAAAACTCACTTTTCATTTTTGCCCATTTCTCCTAGTGAACACATATGATAAGCAGTTTGATATATATGTTTTTCTCTACATATCTGTGCATATTGGTATTTCATTAGTTTGTCTTCTCTTTTCCCTTATGAATATAAAAAACTAGGTGAAGAGATATGCTTTATATAAAACACATTTAACAAATGGTAGTATTTATACCTTATTGAGTAGCGCCCAATTCAATCAATCTGTATGGTCTCTTTAAAAGACAAAATCTATGTTTCTTTTCTTTGGTAAGGTTAAAGTTAGGTGGGCACACTCATACACTGATGGTAGATGTGCAGTTTTGTGTATTTCCCAAGGGCAAATAAAAAATATTTTAACAAAATAATATATACCCTATTAAATTAAATTAAATTAAATTTAATTTAATCTAAAAACATACTTAGGGAAAGCACAAAGACATTTTTAGAGGATATTATCAAAGCTGTGTATATAATATCAAAGTAAATGTTTAACAATAAAAGATTTATTGATTAAAGTATGGTACAATTTTATTACATGATTATTAAAATCTTGGATTGTAATATGTATTGGCATTGAAATATTTTTGAAATATGGCTAGTTGAAAAGCAAATAACAAGATAACATGTTCAGATGGTACTTGTTTTTAAATCTCTATGCATATGCATGAAAATAATGGAATTACATTTGTCTTTAAGAAGTGGATTATGGATGATTTATGCTATTTTTTCTTTCCTATGTCTTTCCAGTTTTCTGAAATAAACATGTATTATTTTAGAAATTAAGGCAGAAAATACAGCAATGGCACCATTTACCAGTGAAATAATGAGCATGGAAGATGCCTGGAAGAGCTTTATGATTCTCCAGCTTCCTTTCCTCTCCTTTATAAAAACTACCAAGGAATGGTAGGTGGAATGAGAAAAGGTAGGTTAAAGCTATGTCTCCCAATATGTCTGCTAGAAGGGCGCTACCCTTAGTCTCTGATTCCCTCATTCAAGCTAGGCTCCTGAGAAATGCCTCACTGGCTCCATATCTGTCAAATTCTGTCTATTCCTGGATAGAGATTCTTGTTCCAAGCCTTGCCTGTCTTCCTGCCCTGGTTAATTGGGCTGGTCAATAAAATTCCTTCTACTGCCATTCCAAAAACTGTTAACACTTAAGGAGAACTCTTACAAGAAAACCTTGCTTTCTTTCTTTTTGGATTCTCTTTCCCCACTTTGGAGAGTTAAACACACTAACTGGGCAGAATAAACCTCAGGTCACCAAATTAGCCTTTCCCTGTATTATTAATCAAAGAATCAAGAATATAGAAAAGGAAGAAAGCTTTTTTATAATTCTAACCATAAGAACAGGGAAGAAAGGTGAGCACACACCACATCACACCCCTCAAATTCCCCAGAGGAAAAGTTTTATAACTGTTGGAAATGTGATGAAATTATCAAAGTACCTGAAATCAGGGACTTAAAGTAAATCACACTTACCTTTGTTCTGTGAGAGTATGAAACTCACATTTTCAATCAGGTAGAAGATAAAATTGAGTACTCTTACATCTGTGTAATCAGTAACTTTAACCATTTTAACTATATCATTCATGTGTCACATCATAAAATCGATACTCACACATCACACGTTGTACTAACTTGGGGAGGAAGTTGTATGTGAAAATCAGGGAATGTGTGTTACTCTTCTGGTCCTCCAAATGGTATTTTCCCACCTCATGTTACTCTTTTCATTACTATGGTGGCTCTTTCAAAGCTGCCTACTTTTAAACTCCCTGATGCATATGCCAGGGTCCCCAAAGGGATTGGAACAAGGACAGTGAATATGATTCCAAGAAATAATTCATTCTATTTGTTAAACCTCTGGTTAAAAAAAAAATCCTAAAACTACATCTTTAAAGTTCCCAGTTTTGGAGTCTGGGGGAAGATGGCAAAGTAGGAGGACCCTGAGCTTTCCCTGTCATATGCTTACAACTAGATGTCACCTACATCCAACTCAATAAACTGGAGACTGATCTAAAGTCTAGCAGGACGAACTCCACAACTGAATACAGAGAAGAAGCTGCATCTGAAAGGTTAGGAAGGTCAAAAAGAGGGAGGGGGGGCTACCCACACGAGGCAGGAAGTTGTGTGCATAGAGAGGGCAGAAAAACAGGGCCCTTGTTTCAGGGAGCTCACATGGGGAAAACCAATCCCCATAATAGTTTGGCTTTGAAACCCAGAGGGACTGAATTCCATGAGTTTGTATAAACAGTGGGACTTGGAGCCTGGAGCTTTAAAAGTCAACTGACTCAGCACTTGTGGAGCCAGGAGGGTGAATGTTAGCTGGGTTGCTGCCCTTAGACAGCAGCCTACACAAAGAGGCAACATAAAAAGGGGAGTTTACACAACATTAAGGGGGAAACAGGAGACAGATCTGTTCATACTGATTTCAGAGTGTGTTGGGGACTTCATCAAAAACAAGGGAGCTGGCAGGCACCATTTTCCTCCCCCATACCCCCCCACCCAGCATAAGCACAGAGACACTGTGGGAGGTGCTTCTGCACAGACACTTGTTACCTAAACTGCCAGCAATGTGCTATGCCCAGGAATTCTCCTGAGGACTCGACCACTCCAAGCCTACTAACCTCCCCACTGAGCTCAGGGCAAATTTAGTTAGTTTATACACCCTGCCTAGCCACCGGGTGTACAGTTACCACTGTGCCCATGCCCAGCCACCATGTTTCACCCAGTTTTGTGCCCCCAGCCAACATCATGCACTGGGACCAGTCATGCCCAGGCACTGCCACATTTGGCACCCAGTCTCAGACCCCTGGGTAATTAATTCTTAAAGAAGAAATAAAAAAATACATGGAAGCAAATGAAAATGAAAACACGAGAGTCCAAAACCTTTGGGATGCAATAAGGTGGTCATAAGAGGGAAGGATATAGCAAACAGCCTTCCTCAAGAAGCAAAAAAAGTCTCAAATACACAGCCTAACATTATACCTAAAGGAACTGGGAAAAGAACAACAAATAAAGTCTAAAGCCAGCAGAAGAAGGGAAATAATTAAGATTAGAGCAGAAATAAATGTTATAGAAATAAAAAAAAACACAGTAGAACAGATGAACATTACTAGGAGCTGATTCTTTGAAAGGATGAACTAAATTGATTAACATCTAGACAGACTTATCAAAGAGTAGAGAGAAATGACCCAAATAAATAAAATCACAAAAGAAAGAGGAGAAATAACAAACACCACAGAAATACAAAGAGTAATAAGAGAATATTATGAGCAATTATATGCCAACAAATTGGGCAATCTGGAAGAAATGAATAAATTCCTGAAAAAAAAACTGAAATAGGAAAAAATGGAATACTTGAACAGACCCATGACCAGCAAAGAAATTGAATCAATAATCAAAAATCCCCCAACAAAGAGTCCAGGGTTGGATGGCTTCCCATGGGAATTTTACCAAACATTCAAAGAATTAATACCTATTCTTCTGAAGCTGTTCCAAAAAAATAGAAATGGAAGGAAAACTTCCAAACTCATTCTACAAGATCAGCATTACCTTGATTCCAAATAAGACAAAGACCCTACTAAAAAGGAGACTTATAGGCCAAAATCCCTGATGAACACATATGCAAAAAATCTCAACAATATACTAGCTAATCGAATCCAGCAGTACATTAATAGAATTATTCAGCACAATCAAGTGGGATTTCTTCCTGGGCTGCAGGGGTGGTTCAACATCTTTAAGTCAATTAATGTGACATATCACATTAATAAAAGAAAGGATAAGAATCATATGATCCTCTCAATAGATGCAGAAAAAGCATTTGACAAAATACAGCATCTTTTCTTGATAAAAACTCTCTGCTGTGTGGGGATAGAAGGAAAATACTTCAATATCATAAAGGCCATATACGAAAGACCCACAGTGAATATCATCCTCAATGACGAAAAACTGAGAGTTTTCCACCTAAGGTCAGGAACATGATAGGGATGTCCACACTCACCACTGTTGTTCAACATAGTACTGGAATTCCTAGCCTCAGCAATCAGACAACAAAAAGAAATAAAAGACATCCAAATCAGCAAGGAAGAGGTCAAACATTCACTATTTGCAGACGACATGATACTCTATGTAGAAAACCCCAAAGACTCTACCAAAAAATTGCTAGAAATGATACATGTATTCAGCAAACTCACAGGATATAAAATGAATGTACAGAAATCTGTTGCATTTCTATACACCAATAATGAAGCAACAGAAAGAGAAATAAAGGAATCAATCCCATTTATAATATCACCAAAAACTGTGAGATACCTAGGAATAAACCTAGCCAAAGAGATAAAAGATGTGCACAGTGAATTATAGAACACTTATGAAAAAAATTAAAGAAGACACAAAGAAATGGGAAAACATTCCATGCTCATGAAATGGAAGAACAAATATTGTAAAATATCTATACTACCAAAACAGTCTATATATTCAATGCAATCTTTATCAAAACAACACCAGCATTTTTCACAGAAGTGGAATAATTATAAAATTTGTATGAATAAGAAAAGACCCTGAAAACCCAAAGCAATGTTGAAAAAGAGAGGCAAAGTGGGCAGCATCACAATTCCACGTTTCAAACCACATTACACAGCTGTAATCATCAAGATAGTATGGTACTGGCAGAAGAACAGACGCATAGATCAATGGAACAGAATAGAGAACCCAGCAATGGACTCAAAACTGTATGGCCAACTAACCTTTGACAAAGCAGGCAAGGATATCCAAAGGAAAAAAGACAGTCTCTCCAACAAATGCTGTTGGGAATATTGGACAGCCACATGAAGAAGAATGAAACTGAACCACTTTCTTACACCATACACAAAAATAAATTCAAAATGGATGAAAGAACTAAATATAAGACAAGAAACTATCAAAATCCTAGAGGAGAAAACAGGCAGCAACCTCTTTGATCTTGGCCACAGCAACTTCTTACTAGAGACACATCTCCAGAGGCAAGGGAAACAAAAGCAACAATGAGCTATTAGGAGCTCACCAAGATAAAAAGCTTTCACACAGTAAAGAAACAATCAACAAACCTAAAATGTAACCAACAGAATGGGAGAAGATATTTGCAAATGACATATCAGATAAAGGGTTAGTACCCAAATCTGTAAAGAGCTTCTTAAACCCAACATCCCAAAAATAAAGCATCCTGTTAAGAAATGGGTAGAAGAAGGATGCCTGGGTGACTCAGTTGGTTAGACATCCGACTCGATTTCAGTTCAGGTCATGATCTCAGGGTCATGAGATGGAGCCCCATGTCAGGCTCTGCACTCAGTTCAAAGTCTGCTTGAAATTCTCTCTCTCTCTCTCACCCTCCCCCTCCCCCCACTCATGCTCTCTATCTCTTTCTAATTAAACAAAGTCTTAAAAAAAGAAATGGGCATGTATCATATGACCTCACTGATATGAGGAATTCTTAATCTCAGGAAACAAACTGAGGGTGGCTGGAGTGGTGGGGGGTGGGAGGGATGGGGTGGCTGGCTGATAGACATTGGGGAGGGTATGTGCTATGGTGGGTGCTGTGAATTGTGCAAGACTGTTGAATCACAGATCTGTACTTCTGAAACAAATAATGCAATATATGTTAAGAAAAAAAAAAGAAGATAGCAGGAGGGGAAGAATGAAGGGGGGTAAATCGGAGGGGGAGACGAACCATGAGAGACGATGGACTCTGAAAAACAAACTGAGGGTTCTAGAGGGGAGGGGGGTGGGGGGATGGGTTAGCCTGGTGATGGGTATTAAAGAGGGCACATTCTGCGTGGAGCACTAGGTGTTATGCACAAACAATGACTCATGGAACGCTACTTCAAAAACCAATGATGTAATGTATGGTGATTAACATAACAATAAAAAATAAAAAAAACTAATGATGTAATGTATGGTGAATAACATAACAATAAAAAAATTTAAAGAAAATAAAACTACAAAGGAAACATTAAAAAAAATGGGCAGAAGACATGAATAGACACTTTTCCAAAGAAGACATACAGATAATTAACAGACACATGAAAAGATATTCAACATAACTTATCACCAGAAAAATACAAATCAAAACCACAATGAGATACCACCTCACACCTGTCAGAATGGTTAAAACTAATAACTCAGGAAATAACAGATGTTCTTGAGGATGCAGAGAAAGGGGAACCCTCTTGCACTGTTGGTGGGAATCAAAGTGGTGCAGCCAAAACAGTATGGAGGTTCCTCAAAAAGTTAAAAATAGAACTACCCTATGACTCAGCAATTGCACTAATTGGTACTTACCCAAAGGATACAAAAATACTGATTTGAAAGGACACATGCCCCCCCACCAATGTCTATGGCAGCATTATCAACAATAGCCAAATTACGGAAAGAACCCAAATGTCCATTGACTAATAAATGGATAAAGAAGATGTGGTATATATAGACAATGGAATATTACTTGGAGATCAAAAAGAATGAAATCTTGCCATTTGCAACAATGTGGATGGAACTAGAGTGTATTATGCTAAGTGAGGTAAGTCAGTAAGAGAAAGACAAATATATGATTTCACTCATAGGTGGAATTTAAGAAACAACATATGAATATGGGGGAAGGGGAGGAAAAATAAAATAAGATAAAAATAGAGAGGGAAGCAAACTAGAAGAGACTCAACTATAGAGAACAAACTGAGGGTTGCTGGAGGGGAGGTGGGTGGAGGGATAGGGTAATTGGGTGGTGGAAATTAAGGAGGGCACATGATGTAATGAGAGCTGGGTGTTATACACAACTGATAAATTACTGAACCTTACATCTGAAACTAATGATGTCCTATAAGTTGGCTAATTGAATTTAAACAAAAAATATTTTTTAATAAATAAGTTAAAGACAAATACTATATAATTTTACTTATATGTGGAATCTAAAAAGCAAAACAAATAAATACACCAAACAGAAATAGACCCATAAATACCAAGAACAAACTGATGTTGTCAGAAGGTGGAGTGGACAAAATGGGTGAAGGGAAGTGGAAAGTACAAGCTCCCAGTTATGGAATAAATAAGTCATGAGGATGAAAGGCATAGCATAAAGAATATAGTCAATGGTATTGTCATAGCATTGTATTGAGACAGATGGTAACCACACTTGTGGTGAGAATAGAGTTGTCCAGTCACTATGTTGTACACTTGAAACTAATGTAACATTGTGTGTCAACAATAATAAAAATAAATTAAAAAAAAAAGGAAAACCAGAAAAGATTTTAACTGAAGCCAAGATTTGGAGAACCATGTGGTCTGGAGTGGTGTTTATGGTTGGGAGTTACCCAATAGGGACCAGAAAAATAAAGTCCATCAGGCAAAGACAAATTTATATTTACCTGAGGATATTCAAAAGGAAGAAACTTCAAAGAAGATAGGGAAGGGGGAAGAAGGAAAATAGGTCTTACTGATTAATAAGCTAGTAGTTAGACTATCTGTGTTGCCTGAATGAATTGCAGTATGATAAAATAGCCCTTAGTACTTCAGGTGGCAAACCATATTACTTCAGATAGCATGAGCATAGTAGTAAAATAGGGTGACTGTAACAAAAATAGTCTTTAGATTATTTACTAAAAGTCTACTCTTGAAAGTATCTTCTTTCAAAAATCTCTTTCAAGGAGACTGAGGTGTTTTAAATGTATTCATAAATCATGAATGCTTACTTTCACAGGTGGTTCCCACCACTCTGTCGGCCATTCCTACCCTGACAATTGAAGCTTCTAAAATACCCCATGAAATCACCTTTCCTGGCTATTGATACCTTTCCACTGTCCCTTATGCCTCATTTAAATGGATAGCCAAGATTTTATTTAACAATCATGGCACTGAAGGGGGGGGAGAAATTTCCCTTCTTCATCTCTTACCCATCTTCTGTTTTATTCCAAGGCCACAACGCAAAAGCACCTCATGCTTTCTGTTTCTAGTCTATTTTGAGAACTTGAATGTAGCTTTTCCATTTTATTTAGTCCTTGAGTCAGTTATAAACCATCTGGCCCTAAAGATCTGCTACAGTTTCCTAGGACAGGACCAGAAGTCATCACCATCACATGGCCCTCACTGGCACCCACATTATTTGCACTTACAATAATTCTTTACCTACTACCCCCACCAGGCTTCTAAACCAAGTATGAATATCTTGACTCTTATTTTTTCAAAGTAAGTCAGTGTCTTTACTATTAAATGGACATTTTGAAAGAGTACAAGAGGTCACCCTTATTTTCTTATGTGTGTTCTTAGTTTGAGGAGGCATCTGTTAGTCCCAACTCATCTAGTTGTTGTCGCACATGACCATTGTTGGCCTTTTGAACAATTTCAAAAATCCTTAACCCTGTAGCACCAAATATAATAACAATAGCTGTAACCATAAAATTCAGACTGCCCCCTTCCACTTTGGAGTACCCCAAACAACACAAGAATTTCCATTATTTTCAGGATTAATTCTACTAATATGACAAAAATAGCACCAATATTTGTCCTATACCAAAACTCACCTCCTAGTAACTCAAACTTACTACTAACCATAGTCATTGCATCAATCCTAACCAGAGGATGAGGAGGACTAAATCAAGCTCAATTATGGAAAATCTTAGTTTACTCATCAATCACCCATATAGCATGAATAAAAGCTATTATAATCTATAATACCACTATAATAATCTTAAACCTATTAACCTATATCATAATAATACTCACAACATTTATACTATTTATACATAATCTATCCACCACAGCAGTATCACTATCATATATATGAAATAAAATACTCTTAATTACCACAATATCCATACCACAATGTTATCATTGGGAAGCCTCCCACCTGTCTCAGGGTTCCTATCCAAATGAATGATCATTCAAGAATTAACAAAAATGATTTCATTATGTTGGTGGGAGTGCAAACTTGTACAGCCAATCTGGAAAACAGTATGGAGGTTCCTCAAAAAGTTAACATTAGAACTACTATACAATCCAGCAATTGCACTACTAGGTATTTACCCAAAAGATACAAAAATACTGATTCAAAGGGATACATGCACCCCGATGTTTAGCAGCATTATCAATAATAGCCAAATTATTGAACGAGCCCAAATACCAAATACCCATCAACTGATGAATGGATAAAGAAGATGTAGCATATATATATTACTGAGCCATAAAAAAGAATGAAATCTTGCCATTTGCAATGATGTGAATGAAGCTAGAGAATATTATGCTAAGTGAAATAAGTCAGTCAGAGAAAGACATATACCATAGGATTTCACTCATATGTAGCATTTAAGAAAAAAAAATGGACATGGGTGGAGATAAGAGAAGCAAATCAAGAAATAGACCCTTAACCATAGAGAACAAACTGATGGAGGGGAGGTGGATGGGAGTGGGGGTGGGATGGGTTAAATAGGTGATGGGTATTAAGGAGGGCACGTGTGATGAGCACCGGCTGTTGTATGTAAGTGTTGAATCACTAAGTTCTACACCTGAAGCTAATAATACATTGTATGTTAACTAACTGGAGTTTAAATTAAAAACTTGAAGAAAAAAGAAACTAAAAAAAATGATTTCATTATTATAACAACACTAATAGCCATTAGAGCACTACTCAACTTCTACATGATTAGTTTGTTCTATGTCATTAACCATATTCCCCTCAATAAGACAAAAATAAAATGATAGTTTGAAAACATAGAGCAATTAATTTATAACCATTAATTGTAACCTCAGCAATAACACTCTCACTAACATCAGTACTATCAATCTAGACTAGGAATTTAGGTTAAAAAGACCAAGGGCCTTCAAAACCCTAAGCAAGAGTAATTCACTTAATTCCTGAAAAAGATAAGGATTGCAAGACTCTATCCTACATCAACTGAATACAAATCAAACACTTTAATTAAGCTAAATCCTTACTAGATTGGTGGGTTTCTACCCCATGAAATTTTAGTTAACAACTAAAAACTCTAATGAACTGGCTTCAATCTACTTCTCCAGCAGTCTAGGGGAAAAAAGGAAGGAGAAACCCTGGCAGAATTGAAGCAGCTTCATTGAATTTTCAATTCAATGTAATTATTCAGTACAGAGATTGGCAAAAAGAGGGCTTAACCTTTTATTTTAGAGTTATAGTCTAATGTTTTCCTCAGCCATTTTACCTATGTTCATAAAACACTGATTATTTTTCACAATTTATAAAGATATTGGCAACCTGTATCTTCTATTCGGTACATGAGCTGGAATAGTGGGAACCACCCTAAGCCTTCTAATCCATGACAAACTAGGTCAGTCTGGGGCTTTACTGGAAGATGACAACATTCATAATCTAATTGTGACTGCCCACACACATTCATGATAATTTTCTTTATACTAATGTCTATTATAATTGGAGGCTTTGAAAACTGACTAGTACCACTAATAGTTGGAGCACCTGATATAGCATTTCTCTGAATAAACAATATAAGCTTCTAACTATTACTACCATCATTTCTACTCTTACAACATCCATAGTTAAAACAGACAGGAACCTGTCGGACTGTATTTCCTGGCAATCAACACACACAGGAGCATCAGTAGATCTAATTTTTTCCTTCACTTAGCAGGTGTATCCTCAATTTTAGGGGCTATCAACTTCATTACTATATCAACATGAAGCCCCCTGCTATATCCCAATACCAAACACTTTTATTCATTTGATCTGTCCTAATTATAGCTGTTCTTCTACTTTTGTCACTTCCAGTTTTAACATCTAGAACTGCTATGCTACGAACAGACCACAACCTAAATACTGCATTCTTTGACCCTGCAGGAGGAGGAGACACATTCTACAACATCTATATTGATTCTTCAGACACCCTGAAATATATATCCTAATTTTACCTGGTTTTGGAATGATCCACATATTGTCATCTATTATTCAGGAGAAAAAAAAAAGAAACTTGTGCATGTATAGTAATAGTTTGAGCCATAATATCCATCGGATTCCTAGGTTTAATTGCATGAGCTCACCATATATTTACTGTAGGCAAATTGACACATGACACATTTACTGTAGGATATTGACATATGAGCATACCTTACATCAGCCACAGTAATTATTGCTATCCCAAAAGGAGTAAAAGTATTTAGCTGACTAACTACCTTTCATGGAGGCAATGTCAAATGATCACCAGCCATACAATGAGCACTGGGTTTTATCTTTTTAGTCACAGTGGTGGGTCTAACAGGAATTGTATTGGCTAATTCATCCCTCGATATTGTCCTCCATGACACATATTATATATAGTAGCACACTTCCATAATGTCTTATCAATAGAAGCAGTATTCGCTATTATTGGAGATTTCATTAATTGATTCCCTCTATTTTCAGGCTGCACACTAAATTCTACTTGAGGAAAAATTCACTTCACAATTATCTTTGTTGAGGTTAATATAACCTTCTTCCCATAACACTCTCTTGGCTAATCAAGAATACCTTGCTGCTATTCCAATTATCCAGATGTGTACACAACATGAAATACCATCTCACCTATAGGCTCATTCATCACATCAACAGCAGTAATATTAATAATTTTTATATTTTGAGAAGGCTTTGCATCCAAACAAGAAGTAGCAATGGTAGAAGTGATTAATACCAAACTCAAATGACTGCACTGATTCCCTCCTCCATATCAGATATTTGAAGAATCCACTTACATAAATTTAAAATAAGAAAAGAAGGAGTCAAACCCTCTCAAACTGGTTTCAAGCCAACACCATAAACATATGTCTTTCTCAATAATGAGATATTAGTAAAAATTACAAACCTTTATCAAAGTTAAATTATAGGTTGAAGTCCTTTACATCTCTATGGCATACCCCTTTAAATTAGGTTTCCAAGAATCAACATCTCCAATCATAAAAGAACACTTACATTTTCATCATAACATGTTGATATTCATCTTAATCAGTTCTTTAGTCCTTTTTATTATTTCATTAACACTAACAACTAAATTAATTTATACAAGTATAATGGATGCACAAGAAGTAGAAACTATCCTAACAGCCATTACCCTAGTCCGAATTGCTCTCTCATCACTATGAATTCTTTCTGTAACAGATTGTTACAGAACCTGAACTGGATCGCCCAGTGGAAGAACCAAGCAGCACTCCGAGATCTTGGAGGATAGGAGTTTTATTTAACGCCATTGGGCTCAGAGCAGAGTGATCCCCAAAGGTCTGATCCCTGAGTACAAACAAAGGGGGGAATTTACACACTTCTACTTCCACATACTGGGTACTCTTGGCGCGTGCGCTAAGTGTGGCAGGGAGAGGATCCCAGATTGGTGCCCATGGGAAGCAGAGCAGAGAGAAGAACCCGGAAGAGCCCCAGGGCAGGGGCTGGGATTCCCTTGCTGACTTGGTCGGCCATCTTAGGACACAGATTTTTCCTTATCAAGATGAGATCAATAAGCCCTTATTAATAATAAAAACCATGGGTCATCAATGATACTGAAGCTATGAATACACAGACATGAAGACCTCAATTTTGACTCTTATATAATTCCCATGCAAGAACTAAAACTAGGGGAGCTATGACTATTAAAAGTTGATAACCAAGGGGCGCCTGGGTGGCTCAGTTGGTTAAGTGACTGCCTTCGGCTCAGGTCATGATCCTGGAGTCCCTGGATCGAGTCCCACATCGGGCTCCCTGCTCAGCAGGGAGTCTGCTTCTCCCTCTGACCCTTCCCCTTCTCATGTGCTCTCTCTCTCTCTCATTCTCGCTCTCTCAAATAAATGAATAAATAAAATCTTTAAAAAAGTTGATAACCAAGTTGTCTTACCTGTAGAAATAATAACCTGAGTATTAATTTCATCAGAAGTCTTACACTCATGAGCTGTTCCCTTCCTAGGCCTGAAAACAGACCCCATTCTTGGAAAACTGAATCAAACAACCTTACTAGCTACATGACCAGACTATATTATGGATAATCCTCAGAAATTTATGGGTCAAATTATAGTTTTTTACCAATTGTTCCTGAATGAAATACTTAAAAAAATAATCTGCATCCATAATGTAATATCATTGAGAAGCTATAAAACATTTACTTTTTAAGTTAAAGACTGAGAGTTTAAAACTCTTTAATGGAATGCCACAACTAATCTAGTTGTCAACTTGATTTATTACTATTATATCAATAACTATAGTACTATTCATTATATTTCAACTAAAGTTCTCAAAATATACTTATCCATGACCTTGAAATAAAATCAACTAAAATACTGAAATACCATATCCTTTGAGAGAAAAAAATGAACAGGATGAAGCAGAGGAAAGATGGCGGAGGAGTAGGGGGCCCTATTTCAATTGGTCCCCGGAATTGAGCTGGATATCTACCAGACCACTCTGAGCACCCACGAAACCAGCCTGAGATGTAAGAAGATCTGGATCTCTACAAACAGAATATCGCAGGCGGTTGGTTTCAAGGTACAAGCAGGGAGCTGTGATTCTGCGGGCAGATATGGGAGGATAAATGGCAGCGGGAGGGTGCCTGGCTGTGGGGATCCTACACCGCTGGTGAGCAACAGCCTCACTCGCTGGGGACAGGGCACAGACTTGCAGACCAGTAGTGGCAGGGAAAGGACTTTAGGGCAGCCCCCAGGGCGGAAACCCAGAGCAGCAGAGTTGCCTGCATGAACTGGGAGCGGCTGGACGTTTTAGAAGCACAAAGGGCAGTGATGTGCCCCAATCTGGAGGCAGGACTGGGGGCACTGCGGGGGGCGCACAACCCAGGATGCTGCAGTTTATAGCAGCACAGACAGAAATAGAGACAGTGTGGCCTGGAGAGCTCACTGAAGAACAGACTGCGGTCTCTCTGCTCTGAGGCAGATGGCTGAAAACGGTTTCTTCTGCTCTGACTCGCTGAAGAGACGTGGAAAGCCGCCAGGGAAGGCTGCAAAGAACAAAAGCCCCAAAAACTGATTCCCGCTGAGCCCATTCCCCTCCACAGGGGGGCAGAGCAACTCCGCCCGAACAGGGTTCCCTGAGTAACATTGTGGCAGAATCCTCCCCCAGAAGACAGGCTGGGAGAACAAGAGGCCAGCAACCCTAAGGTCCCAAGAAAACAGGTGCATC
This sequence comes from Eumetopias jubatus, assembly GCF_037043125.1. Taxonomy (NCBI): domain Eukaryota; kingdom Metazoa; phylum Chordata; class Mammalia; order Carnivora; family Otariidae; genus Eumetopias; species Eumetopias jubatus. The sequence continues at coordinate 56,866,491 of NW_028274817.1, forward strand.
TTGCTTGGGCTCTGGGCAATAATTTGGACTCTATACATTCCCTCAAACACCCATCAACAGAATGACTAGGAGGAGGAACCCCCAAAATAGAAAAGACTCAGAGTTTATGACTTATGCTGCAGATTTACAAATGGATGCAGATATAACCAAGATGTCGGAGATGGAATTCAGGCTAGCAATTGTGAAGACAATGGCTAGAAAGAAGAAATCAATTAATGGCAACATAAAGTCTCTAACGGCAGAAATGAAAACTGAATTGGCAGAACTTAAAAATGCTATCAGTGAGATCCAATCCAATCTAGATAATCTAACAGCTAGGGTAAGTGAGGCAGAAGAACGAATAAGCGACCTGGAAGACAATATAATAGATAAAAATGGAAAAGAGGAGGCCAGAGAAAAACAACTCAGAATTCATGAAAATAGAATCAGAGAAATAAGGGACACCATGAAGTGTTCCAGTGTCAGAATAATTGGAATCCCGGAGGGAGTGGAGAGAGAGAGAGGACTACAAGATGTATTTGAGCAAATTGTAGCTAAGAACTTCCCCAATCAGGGGAATGAAACAAACATTCACGTCCTAGAGGCAGAGAGGACCCCTCGCAAGATCAAGGAAAACAGGCCAACACCCAGGAATGTAAGAGTAAAAGTTGCAAATCTTAGAACCAAGGAAACCATCTTAAGGGCAGTTTGGGGCAAGAGATTCCTTACGTATAAAGGGAGGAACATCAGACTAACGTCAGACTTCTGCACAGAGATCTGGCAAGCCAGAAATGCCTGGCAAGACATATTCAGGGTACTAAATGAGAAGAACATGCAGCCAAGAATACTTTATCCGGCAAGGCTGTCATTTCGAATGGATGGAGAGATGCAGAACTTCCAAGACCGGCAGAAACTGAAAGAATATGTGACCACTAAGCCAGCCCTGCAAGAAATATTAAGGGGGGGTTCCATAAAAGGAGAAAGACCCCAAGAGTGATATACAACAGAAATTTACAGGAACAATCTATAAAAACAACATCTTCACAGGCAAAATGATGATAATTAATTCATATCTTTCAATAATCACTCTCAACGTGAATGGCCTAAATGCTCCCATAAAATGGCACAGCGTTGCAGATTGGATAAAAAAACAGGACCCATCCATATGCTGCCTACAAGAGACTCATTTTGAACCTAAAGATACATACAATCTGAAAGTGAAGGGATGGATATCCATATTCCATGCCAGCAGACCTCAAAAGAAAGCTGGGGTAGCAATTCTTATATCAGACAAATTAGATTTTAAGCTAAAGTCTGTAATTAGAGACACAGAAGGACACTATATCATTCTTAAAGAGTCTATCCAACAAGAAGATCTAACAATTGTAAATATCTATGCCCCCTACAAGGGAGCAGCCATTTACATAAGCCAACTGTTGACCAAAATAAAGAGTCATATTGATAACAATACGTTAATTGTAGGAGACCTCAATACTCCACTCTCAGCAATGGACAGACCATCTAAGCAGAAAATCAACAAGGAAACAAGATCTTTGAATGATACACTGGACCAGATGGACCTCATAGATATTTACAGAACATTCCACCCTAAAATAACAGAATACTCATTCTTCTCGAGTGCACATGGAACTTTGTCCAGAATAGACCACATACTGGGTCACAAATTAGGTCTCAACCGATACCAAAAGATTGAGATTATTCCCTGCATATTCTCAGACCACAGTGCTTTAAAACTGGAACTCAATCACAAGAAAAAAATTGGCAGAAATTGAAACACTTGGAAGGTAAAGACCACTCTGCTCAAGAATATTTGGGTCAACCAGGAAATCAAAGAAGAACGTAAACAATTCATGGAAATCAATGAGAATGAAAACACATTGGTCCAAAACCTCTGGGATACTGCAAAGGCGGTCCTAAGGGGGAAATACATAGCCATCCAAGCCTCACTCAAAAAAATAGAAAAATCCAGAATTAACCAACTAATTCTACATCTTAAATAACTAGAGAAAAAGCAACAAATGATGCCTAAGTCACGCATTAGAAGAGAAATAATTAATATTAGAACAGAGATCAATGAATTAGAAACCAGAAACACAGTAGATCAGATCAATGAAGCTAGAAGTTGGTTCTTTGAAAGAATTAATAAGATCGATAAACCACTGGCCAGCCTTAACCAAAAGAAAAGAGAAAGGACCCAAATTAATAAAATTATGAACGAAAGGGGAGAGATCACGACTAACACCAAGGAAATAGAAATGATTATTAGAAATTATTATCAACAACTATATGCCAATAAACTGAGCAATCTGGATGAAATGGAGGCCTTCCTGAAAACCTATAAGCTGCCAAGACTGAAACAGGAAGAAATTGACAACCTGAATAGGCCAATAACCAGGAACGAGAATGAAGCAGTGATCAAAAACTTCCCAAAAAACAAGAGTCCAGGGCCTGATGGATTCCCTGGGGAATTCTACCAAACATTCAAAGAAGAAATAATACCTATTCTACTGAGGCTGTTTCAAAAAATAGAAACAGAAAGAAAACTTCCAAACTCATTCTATGAGGCCAACATTACCTTAATCCCCAAACCAGGCAAAGACCCCATCAAAAAGGAGAATTTCAGACTGATATTCCTGATGAATATGGATTCCAAAATCCTAGCTAATAAGATCCAACAATACATTAAAAGGATCATCCACCACGACCAAGTGGGATTTATCCACAGGACACAAGGGTGGTTCAACATTTGCAAACGAATCAATGTGATAGAACACATTAATAAGAGGAGGGAAAAGAACCATATGGTCCTCTCAACTGATGGAGAAAAAGCATTTGACAAAATACAACATCCTTTCCTGATTAACACTCTTCAGAGTACAGGGATAGAGGGAACATTCCTCAAGTTCATAAAATCCATCTATGAAAAACCCACAGCAAATATCATCCTCAATGGGGAAAAGCTGAGAGCCTTTCCCTTAAGATCAGGAACACGTCAAGGATGCCCACTGTCACCACTATTATTCAACATAGTACTAGAAGTCCTAGCAACAGCAATCAGACAACAAAAAGAAATAAAAGGTATTCAAATTGGCAAAGAAGAAATCAAATTCTCTCTTTTCGCAGACAACATGATACGTTATGTGGAAAACCCAAAAGACTCCACCCCCAAATTACTAGAACTCATAGAGCAATTAAGTAATGTGGCAAGATACAAAATCAATGCACAGAAATCAGTTGCTTTCTTATACACTAACAACGCAACTGTAGAAAGAGAAATTAGAGAAATGATTCCATTTACAGTAGCACCAAAACCCAACAGATACCTCGGAATAAACCTAACCAAAGAGGTAAAGGATCTATACTCTAGGACATACAGAACACTCATGAAAGAAATTGAAGAAGACACAAAAAGATGGAAAAACATTCCATGCTCATGGATTGGAAGAATAAACATTGTTAAAATGTCTATGCTACCCAGAGCAATCTATAACTTCAAGACCATCCTGATCAAAATTCCAATGACATTTTTCAAAGTGCTGGAATAAACAATTCTAAAATTTGTATGGAATCAGAAAAGACCCCGAATCTCCAAGGGAATGTTGAAAAAGAAAAAAAAACCTGGGGGCATCACATTGCCCTATTTCAAGCTATATTACAAAACTGTGATCACCAAGACAACATGGTACTGGCACAAAAACAGACATATAGACCAATGGAACAGAATAGAGAACCCAGATACGGACCCTCAACTCTATAGTCAAATAATCTTTGACAAGACAGGAAAAAACATGCAATGGAAAAAAGACGGTGTCTTCAATAAATGGTGCTGGGAAAATTGGACAGCCACATGCAGAAGAATGAAACTCGACCATTCTCTAACACCATTCACAATGATAAACTCAAAGTGGATGAAAGACCTCAATGTGAGACAGGAATCCATCAAAATCCTAGAGGAGCACATAGGCAGTAACTCCTTTGACCTCGCCCACAGCAACTTCTTTCAAGATACATCTCCAAAAGCTAGTGAAACAAAAGCAAAAATGATCTTCTGGGACTTCATCAAGATAAAAAACCTCTGCACAGCAAAGGAAACAGTCAACAAAACAAAGAGGCAACCCACAGAATGGGAGAAGATATTTGCAAATGACACTGCAGATAAAGGGCTGGTATCCACGATCTATAAAGAACTTCTCAAACTCAACACCCAAAAAACAAATAATCAAGTCAAAAAGTGGGCAGAAGATATGAAAAGACACTTCTCCAAAGAAGACATACAAATGGCCTACAGACACATGAGAAAATGTTCATCATCATTAGTCATCAGAGAAATTCAAATCAAAACCACATTGAGATACCACTTTACACCAGTTAGAATGGCAAAAATGGACAGGGCAAGAAACAACAAATGTTGGAGAGGTTGTGGAGAAAGGGGAATCCTTTTACACTTTTGGAGGGAATGCAAGTTGGTACAGCCACTTTGGAAAACAGTGTGGAGTTTCCTCAAAAATTTAAAAATAGAGTTACCCCATGACCCAGCAATTGCACTCCTGGGTATTTACCCCAAAGACACAGATGTAGTGAAAAGAAGGTCCATTTGCACCCCAATGTTCATATCAGCAATGTCCACAATAGCCAAACTGTGGAAAGAGCCGACATCGCCTTCAATAGATGAATGGATAAAGAAGATGTGGTCCATATATACAATGGAATATGACTCAGCCATCAGAAAGGAAGAATACCCAACTTTTACATCAACATGGATGGGACTGGCGGAGATTATGCTAAGTGAAATAAGTCAGGCAGAGAAAGTCAATTATCATATGGTTTCCCTTATTTGTGGAACATAAGGAATAGCATGGAGGACATCAGGAGAAGGAAGGGAAAAATTGGGGGGGGTGATTGGAGGGAGAGATGAACCATGACAGACTATGGACTCCGAGAAACAAATAGGGTTTTAGAGGGGAGGGGGGAGGGGGGATTGGTTAGCCCGGTGTTGGGTATTAAGGAAGACACATACTGCATGGAGCACTGGGTGTTATAAGAAAACAATGAATCGTGGATCAGCACATCAAAAACTAATGATGTATTGTATGCTGACTAACATAATATGATAAAATTTTTAAAAAAATGAACAAAAATCTGTTTGCCTCTTTCACAACAGTAATAAGACTACCTATTTTGAATGTAATTACTATATTTCCAAGCATCTATTCCCTATATCTAATTGACTAATTAATAATTGTCTAATCTCCATACAATTGTTAATTCAACTGACATCAAACAAAAAATAGCTATTTATAATTACAAAGGATAAACCTGAACCCTAATACTCATATTATTTCTTTTAATTTTTATTTATTTGTTTATTTTTGTTTTTTACTCATTTTACTTATCAGCCCAACAAACCTTTTAGGCCTACTACCACTTAGCCTATGAATGAACTCCAAAAGGACTCGAATGAACCAAATATGATAATTAGTTTAAATTAAAACTAATGATTTCCATTCAAATTATGCTTAATGTCACAATTATCAAATGTCCCTAGTCTACATCAATATTTTTCTAACATTGTTTTCCTTATAAAACTATTAATTTATCAATCCCATTTAATATCATCTTTATTATGTCTAGAGTGCATAATACTATCACTACTTATTATAGTGATCATAACAATTATAAATATCAACTTCACACTAGCTAGCATGGTGCCTATCATCCTATTGGTGTTTGCAGCCTGTGAAGCCACACTGCGATTATCCCTGCTAATAATAATAGTACCCAACATTTACAGAAGTATGTACAAAATCTCAGCCTCCTACAATGTTAAAAATTATTATTCCAACTGTCATACTAGTACCACTAACATGATTATCAAAAACTAACACAATCTGAATCAACACAACAACTCATAGATTATTTTAATTAGCCTTATTGTTCTATCATACCAAAACCAACCTAATGACAACAGACTCAACTTTTCATTTCTTTTCTGATTCCTTATTCCTTACCTCTTCTGGTACTAACAACATGACTTCTTTCACTAATACTTATAGCCAACCAGTTCCACTTACCAAAAGAAAATCCAGCTCAAAAAAAATTCTGTATATTACAATGTTAATCTTACTACAATTGTTCCTAATTCAACTTTTACTGCCACAGAACTAATTTTGTTTTACATTTTATTTGAAGCTATACTAGCAGCAACTCTAATCATTATTACCCAATGAAAAAACAAATTTGGAAAAATTAAATGCAGTGCTCCATTTCCTATTTTACACACTAGTATGGTCACTACCACTTCTACTTGCACTGAGATATGTTCAAAATCTTACACGTTCTTTAAATTTCATAATAGTACAATACTGAGCCCGACCAGTATCCAACTCTTGGTCTAACATTTACCTATGACTGGCATATATAATAGCATTTATAGTAAAAAATACCCCTCTACAGACTACACCTCTGACTACCAAAAGCACATGTAGAAGCACCTATTGCCATCTCAATAGTACTCACAGCTATACTACTGAAATTAAGTAGATATGGAATATTATAACAATACTGTACCCTTTAACAAACCACATAGTATGTCCTTTCCTCATATTATCATTATGAGGAATAATTATAACAAATTCTATTTGCTTATATCACACAAACTTAAAATCTCTCATTGCATACTCATCTGTCAGTCATATAGCCTATGTAATCCTAACTATTCTCATTCAAACACCATGAAGCTACATGGGACCTACAGCTCTAATAATCACCCACAGCCTTACATCATCAATACTATTCTGTCTAGAAAATTCAAAATATGAATGAGTACATAGTCAAACTATAATTCTAGCCCATGGAATACAAAGGTTTCTTCAACTAATGGCCGCCTGATGATTCCTAGCAAGTTTTACTAATCTAGCATTATCCCCAACAATTAACCTAATCAGAGAAATATTTGTAATAATATCTTTATTCTCATGATCCAACATTACCATTATCTTAATAGGGATTAACATTATCTTCTTGTACTTTTTATATACTAATTATAACCCAATGAAGCAAATGCACATATTACATTAATAATATCAAACCATCCTTTACCTGAGAAAATACCCTAATAACCTTACACATCTTGCCTCTTTTACTTTTATCACTTAACCTTAAAATAATTTCAAGGTCTATTTACTGTAAATATAGTTTAATAAAAACATTAGGTTGTGAATCTAATAATAGAAATTCAAAATTTCTTATTTACCAAAAAAGTATGCAAGAACTGCTAATTCACAAGAAACAGACTCTTAATTAGGCCAGCATTACCCTGATCCCAAAATCAGAAAAAGACCCCATCAAAAAAGAGAATTACAGACCAATATCCGTGATGAACACGGATGCCAAAATACTCAACAAGATCCAACAGTCCATTAAAAGGACTATACACCACGACCAGGTGCGGTGTATTCCTGGGATATAAGGGTTGTTCAACATTCGCAAATCAATCAACATGATAGAGCAGATTAAAAAAAGAGACAAGAACCATATGATCCTCTCACTGATGCAGAAAAAGCGTTTGACAAAATACAGCATCCTTTCCTGATTAAAACTCTTCAAAATATAAGGATAGAGGGAACATACCTCAATATCATAAAAGTCATCTATGAAAAGCCCACAGTGACTATCATTCTCAATGGGGGAAAAACAGAGTTTTTCCCTTAAGGTCAGGAACATGACAGGGATGACCACTCTCACCATTATTGTTCAACATAGTACTAGAGTCCTAGCAACAGCAATCAGACAACAAAAAGAAATAAAATGCATTCAAATTGGCAAAGAAGAAGTCAAACTCTCTCTTTTCACAGATGACATGATATTTTATGTAGAAAACCCAAACGACTCCCCCCAAATTACTAGAACTCGTACAGCAATTCAGCAATGTGGCAGGATATAAAATCAATGCACAGAAATTAGTTGCATTTCTATACACTAACAATGTGACTGAAGAAAGAGAAATTAAGGAATTGATTCCATTTACAACAGCACCAAAAACCATAAGATACCTTGGAATAAACATAAGCAAAGAGGTAAAGGATATATACTCTAGAAACTACAGAACACTTATGAAAGTAATTGAGGAAGACACAAAGAGATGGAAAAACATTCCATACTCATGGATTGGAAGAATAAACATAGTGAAAATGTCTATGTTGCCCAGAGCAATCTACACTTTCAATGCAATCCCTATCAAAATATGATTGACATTTTTCACAGAGCTGGAACAAACAATCCTAAAATTTGTATGGAACCAGGAAAGACCCCGAATTGCCAGGTTGTTGAAAAAGAAAACCAAAGCTGGGGGCATCAAAATGCCTGACTTCAAGCTATATTACAAACTCTCAATTATAAAGAACAATCTGATGATTACCAGAGGGGAGGGAAGAGGAGCATGTGTTAAATAGGTATTGGGGATTAAGGTGTGCACTTGTGAGGAGCATAGGGTGATGTATGGAACTGCTGAATTACTATATTGTATATTTGAAACTAATATAACACTGGATGTTAACTAACTGGAATTAAAATAAAAACTTAAAAAAGAACTGTTAATTCATGCCTCTGTATATTAAAATATGGCTTTTTCAACTTTTAAAGGCTGGAAGTAATCCATTAGTCATAGGAACAAAAAATTGGTATAACTCTAAAAGTAATAACAGTTCACTTCCTCCATACTAACATCCCTATTTATATCAACTTTACCAGTCATAATAACTACCTCCCATATCTATAAAAAGAAACCTATATCCACACTATGTAAGAAAACCCACCATTTTGTATGCCTTCAGTATCAGTATAATTCCAACAACAATGTTCATCTATTCAGGCCAAAAAATAATTATTTCAAACTGACACTGAATAACAATCCAGACTCTAAAATTGTCATTCAGCTTTAAATTGGATTACTTCTCAACAATTTTTATATCAGTAGCACTTATCATTTCATGATCAGTCATAGTATTCTCAATATAATATATACACTCAGATCCCAGTATCAACCACTTTTTCAACTATCTGCTCATATTCTTCATCACTACATTAATTCTAGTTACCACCAACAATCCATTTCAACTTTTCATTGGATGAGAAGGAGGTATTATACCATTTCTACTAATCATTTGATGGTATGGACAAACAGATGCAAATACTGCTTCTCTCCAAGCAATCCTATATAACTGCATTGGAGATATACTGTTCATTATATCCATAACATAGTTCTTATTTAACCTAAACTCATGAGATTTTCAACAGATCTTTATAACTAAATTTGAAAACTTAAATCTCGCACTAATTGGACGTCTAGCCATCACTGGCAAATCTTAATTTGGCCTCCATGAGTTACTTCTCTCAGCTATAAAAGGCCCTGCATTCATCTCAACCCTACTTCACTCAAGCACAACAGTTATAGCAGGAGTATTCTTACTAATTCATTTCCACCAATGGATAGAAAACAATAAAATTAGCCAGACATTAACACTATGCCTAGGAGCTATCACAACACTATTCACAGCAATCTGTGCCGTAACCCAAAATGATATAAAAAAATTGTTGCCTTGTCCACCTCAAGTCAATTAGGCTTAATAATTGTAACAATTGGCATTAACCAGCCATACCTAGCATTCCTACATATCTGTACACACGCATTTTTCAAAGCCATATTATTCATATGCTTTGGATCTATTTCCCACAACCTACATGATGAACAAGACATTCAAAAAATAGGCAGCCTACTCAAAGTACTACCATTCACCACAACCTCACTCATCATCGGAAGCCTAACACTAACAGGGATACACTTCCTTATAGGTTTTTACTCCAAAGACCTAATTATTGAAACAATTAACATGTCATACCAATGCCTAAGCCCTACTAATCACTAAATTTTACTCCTGAAATCAATACTACACTATATGTTAAATAATTAGAATTTAAATAAAAATTTGGGGAGAAAAGCATTGAATTGCACACTTTAAATGGTTGAATTGTATGGTACGTGAATTTTATTTCAAGCCTCCATCTATAATTGTCAATTTACATATTTCTCCCTTCTTGTCAGTCTTTGCTATGTAGATTTTGAGGTTCAATTATTAGTTATATACACTTATAGAATTGTTACATTTTCTTAATAAATTTGTCTCTTTATGCAATCTCCCTCTTCATCTCTGGTAATATTCCTTTTTCTGAATATTATGTTTTCCGATATTAATATAACCATTCCAAGTTTCTTTTGATTAGTGTTTGATGATATATATTTTTCATTCACTTGCTCTTATCTATGCCTTTATATTTAAAGTAAGTTTCTAAAAAATAGTAAAGTTTCTGTATACAGTATAGTCTGACAATCTGCCTCATTGATGTATTTAGATTGTTTACATTTTTTATAGTCAATTAGACATAAGTATTTATTTTGAGCATATATAAAAAATTTAAGCAAGGGCGTCTGGGTGGCTCAGTTTGTTAAGCGACTGCCTTCGGCTCAGATCATGATCCTGGAGTCCCGGGATCGAGTCCCACGTCGGGCTCCCTGCTCAGCAGGGAGTCTGCTTCTCCCTCTGACCCTCTTCCCTCTCGTGCTCTCTCTCATTCTCTCTCTCTCAAATAAATAAATAAAATCTATTAAAAAAATGTAAGCAAAATAAATTGGTTATAAGGTATTTAACTTATTCAATTTTTTTAATTTTTTCTTTTTTAAAAAATTTTATTATGTTATGCTAATCACCATACATTACATCATTAGTTTTTGATGTAGTATTCCATGGTAGATTGTTTACATTTAATGTAATTATTAATATGATTGTATTAAAATCCACAATGTTGCTAGATGTTTTTTTAATTCCATCTATTCTTTCTTTTCCCCCCTTTTAACTTACTTTTGGATTAAATGGGTATTTTTTATGGAAAAAAATAGAAAAATAAAAATAAAAATGTACTTTTTCTTAAAATCATCTCGAGTATGCAAAATTTAAAACTGAAAACCATTGGGGTGCCTGGGTGGCTCAGTCTGTTTAGTGTCCAACTCTTGATTTCAGCTCAGGTCATGATCTCAGGGTCACGGGATCAAGCCCTATGTCTGGCTCCATTCTCGGTAGGGAGTATGCTTGAGATTCTCTTTCTCCCTCTCCCTCTGCCCCTCACCCTCTCTCTAAAATAAATAAATCTTTTAAAAACAGTGAAAAACCCGTGCAGCAACATCATAGAACACCCATCATCACCTATAGCAGGGACTGGCAAACTGTGGCTTACACTTTTTCTTGTAAAAAAAATTTTATTGGGAGACAGTCAGGTTCATTTGTTCGCACATTATCTATGGCTGCATTAGTACTACAAGGCAAAGTTGATTAGTTGACAAAGAGACTCTATGGCCTGCAAATTCTAAATATTTACTATCTGGACTTTTAGAGAAAATGGCCCATTTAGAAAAAAAAATATTTCTTAATAAGTCATTTCAACCTTTAAGTTAGCTATAAATAAACATAACTGATAGATTATGATTTTACAAATACCATGCTTAACATTACTCAGCATCACAGCAGAGCAAGATGGCGGAGGAGTAGGAGACCTGGATTTCATCTGGTCTCAGGAATTCAGCTGAATAGGGATCAAACCATTCTGAACACCTACGAACTCAACAGGAGATCGAAGAAGAGAGTAGCAACAACTCTCTGAACAGAGAAGCAACCAGTTACTAGAAGGTAGGATGTGCGGAGAAGTGAATCCGAGGCGGTATTCGGGAGGATAGACGGCGGGGGAGGGGGCCTCCATCGGCCACTTCTGGCAAGTGATAGAGCCGCGGAGCACAAAATTAGAACTTTTAGAAGTCAGTTCCGCTGAGGGACGTCACTCCAGTGGCCAAGTGGGAGGTGGAAACCTCGCGGGACAGTGTGGACTCAGGACTCTCGGGGCCACAGAAAGACCAGGGGTGCCTGAGTGCAGCAGAGCTCCCAGGTATCGGAGCGGGGAAGCCGGCTGCAGAGATGGAGCCGAGGCACGGGCTCGCAGCTCGGGGTGACCATAATCTGTGATCCGTGGCCCAATTGGGCCACTGCGCCTCCAGCAGGGACCCAACAAGCAGCAGAGCCAGGGAGACTCCCCTCCCTCCCCCAGGAGGAGCGGCGCGGGAACGCACTGCAGGGATCTGCTGGGTTTGGAGACTCCACACGGGGTCGAGTGCCAGAGATAGAAACGCTGGGTCACAGGCCGGGTGAGCACGGAGTGCGGCCGGAGACCCGGGAGACGGGAGTGATTGACTGCTTTTCTCTGGGGGCACACTGAGGAGCGGGGCCCCGAATTCCCAGCTCCTCCTGGCAGAGAGTGGGAGGCCACCATTTTCACCCTGGTCCTCCAAAGCTGTATCGAGAACTTGCAGGGAACAAAAGCTCCTGAGAGCAAACCCGAGCAGCTTGCTTAGCCCAGACCGACAAGGACGGGGCAATTCTGTCTCTGGCAAAGACATTTGGGAACCACGGCACTAGGCCCCTCCCCCAGAAGATCAGCATGAACAGCCAGCAAGCCAAGACCAAGTTTACCGATCAAGGAGAACGGGAGAACTCCAGCGCTAGGGGAATACTGCACATAGAATTCATGGCTTTTTTACCATGATTCATTAGTTTTTCAAAGTTAATTTTTTTAACTGTTTTTTGGGGGTTTTTTTGAATTTTTCTTTTTCCCTTTTTCAACCAACATCTTATCAATCCCTTTTTTAAAAAAAACATTTTTTATTTTTCATTTTTAGAGCCATATTTTATCTATTCATAGTAGTTACCCTTATTTTTGGCATATATATATGTTCTTCTCTCTTTAAAATTTTGATATACAGTTTCTTCTAACAGATCAAAATATACCCTAAATCACTAGTGTATGGCTTTGTTCTAGTCTCCTGCCTGGTCACACTCTCTCCCATTTTTTTCTTCTCTTTTTTCTTTTTTTTAAATCTTCTTCTTTCTTCTTTCAAACAACTTCTTATCAATTCCATTTTAGAAAGCTTTTATAGGTTTCACCTTTACAGTCATCTTCCATCCCTTCATTGTATCAACACTTATTTTGTACATATATAAGTCTTTCTTCCTTTAAAATTTTAGGAGGCACTTTCTTCTAACAGACCAAATACACCCAAAATCTAGTGTGTGGCACTGATCTATGCACTAGCCTGATCATATTTGATCATATTCTCTTTTTTTTGTTCTGTTTTTGTTCGTTTTTATCTTTTTCTTTTTCTTTTTTTTCTCATTCTTTTTTCTTTCTTTCCCTTTCTTTTCCCTTGGTTTCAGGTCTTTTCTGATTTGTATAGAGTATACTTGCTGGGGACGTTGTTAACCTGTTAGCATTTTGTTCTCTCATTTATCTGTTTTCCTCTGGACAAAATGACAAGACGAAAAAAATCACCTCAGCAAAAAGAACAAGAGGTAGTACCGTCTGCCAGGGACATGCTCAATACTGACATTAGTATGATGTCGGACCTAGAGTTCAGAATCATGATTTTAAAGATACTAGCTGGGCTTGAAAAAAGCATGGAAGTTATTAGAGAAATGCTTTCTGGAGAACTAAAAGAACTAAAATCTAACCAAGTCGAAATCAAAAAGGCTATTAATGAGGTGCAATCAAAAATGGGGGCACTAACTGCTAGGATAAATGAGGCAGAAGAGAGAATCAGCGACATAGAAGACCAAATGATGGAAAATAAAGAGGCTGAGAAAAAAGAGAGATAAAAAACTACAGGGTCACGAGGGAAGAATTCGAGAGATAAGCGATACGATGAGATGAAACAACATTAGAATAATTGGGATCCCAGAAGAAGAGGAAAGAGAGAGAGGGGCAGAAGGTATATTGGAGCAAATTATAGCAGAGAACTTTTCTAATGTGGGGAAGGAAACAGGCATTAAAATCCACGAGGCACAGAGAACCCCTCTCAAAATCAATTAAAATAGGTCAACACCCCGACATCTAATAGTAAAACTTACAAGTCTCAGAGACAAAGAGAAAATCCTGAAAGCAGCTCGGGAGAAGAGGTATGTAACCTACAATGGTAGAAACATTAGATTGGCAACAGACCTATCCACAGAGACCTGGCAGGGGAGAAAAGACTGGCATGATATCTTCAGAGCACTAAACGAGAAAAATATGCAGCCAAGAATACTATATCCAGCAAGGCTGTAATTGAAAATAGAAGGAGAGGTAAAAAGCTTCCAGGACAAACAAAAACTAAAGGAATTTGCAAACAAAAAACCAGCCCTGAAAGAAATATTGAAAGGGGTCCTCTAAGCAAGGAGAGAGCCTAAAAGCAGCAGAGATCAGAAAGGAACACAGACAATATACAGTAACAGTCACCTTACAGGCAATACAATGGCACTAAATTCTTATCTTTCAATAGTTACACTGAATGGAAATGGGCTAAATGCCCCAATCAAAAGACACAGGCTATCAGATTGGATTAAAAAACAAGACCCATTAATATGCTGTCTGCAAGAGACTCATTTTAGACCCAAGGACACCCCCAGAATGAAAGTGAGGGGGTGGAAAACCATTTACCATGCTAATGGACACCAAAAGAAAGCTGGGGTGGCAATTCTTATATCAGACAAATTAGATTTTAAAACAAAGACTGTAATAAGAGATGAAGAAGGACACTATATCTTACTTAAAGGGTCTATCCAACAAGAAGATCTAACAATTGTAAATATCTATGCCCCTAACATGGGAGCAGCCACTTTTATGAGGCAATTAATAACAAAAGCAAAGAAACACATTGACAACAATACAATAATAGTGGGGGAACTTTAACACCCCCCTGACTGAAATGGACAGGTCATCTAAACAAAAGTTCAACAAGGAAATAAAGACTTTAAATGAAACACTGGACCAAATGGACTTCACAGACATATTCAGAACATTCTATCCCAAAACAATGGAATAGACATTCTTCTGTAGTGCCCATGGAACATTCTCCAGAATAGATCATATCCTAGGTCACAAATCAGGTCTCAACCGATACCAAAAGATTGGGATCATTCCCTGCATATTTTCAGACCACCATGCTTTGAAACTAGAACTCAATCACAAGAGGAAAGTCGGAAAGAACTCAAATACATGGAGGCTAAAGAACATCCTACTTAAGAATGAATGGGTCAACCAGGAAATTAAAGAAGAATTAAAAAAATTCATGGAAACCAATGAAAATGAAAACACAACTGTTCAAAATCTTTGGGATACAGCAAAGGCAGTCCTGAGAGGAAAGTATATAGCAATACAAGCCTTTCTCAAGAAACAAGAAAGGTCTCAAATATACAACCTAACCCTACATCTAAAGGAGCTGGAGAAAGAACAGCAAATAAAGCCTAAACCCAGCAGAAGAAGAGAAATAATAAAGATCAGAGCAGAAGTCAAGGAGATAGAAACCAAAAGAACAGTAGAACAGATCAACGAAACTAGGAGTTGGTTCTTTGAAAGAATTAACAAGATTGATAACCTGCTGCCCAGACTTATCAAAAAGAGAAGAGAAATGACCCAAATCAACAAAATCATGAATGAAAGAGGAGAGATCACAACCAACACCAAAGAAATACAAACAATTATAAGAACATATTATGAGCAACTCTATGCCAGCAAATTAGATAACCTGGAAGAAATGGATGCATTCCTAGAGATGTATCAACTACCAAAACTGAACCAGGAAGACATAGAAAACCTGAACAGACCTATAACCACTAAGGAAATTGAAGCAGTCATCAAAAATCTCCCAGGAAACAAAAGCCCAGGGCCAGATGGCTTCCCAGGGGAATTCTATCCGACATTTAAAGAAGAATTAATACCTATTCTCCTGAAACCATTCCAAAAAATAGAAATGGAAGGAAAACTTCCAAACTCATTTTATGAGGCCAGCATTACCTTGATCCCAAAACCAGACAAAGACCCCATCAAAAAGGAGAATTACAGACCAATATCCTTGATGAACATGGATGCAAAAATTCTCACCAAAATACTAGCCAATAAGATCCAACAGTACATTAAAAGATTATTCACCATGATCAATTGGGATTTATCCCTGAGCTGCAAGGTTGGTTCAACATCCACAAATCAATCAACGTGATACAATACATTAACAAAAGAAAGAACAAGAGTCATATGATCCTTCCAATACATGCAGAAAAAGCATTTGACAAAGTACAGCATCCTTTCTCGATCAAAACTCTTCAGAGTATAGGGATAGAGGGTACATACCTCAATATCATAAAAACCATCTATGAAAAACCCACAGCGAATATCATTCTCAATGGGGAAAAGCTGAGAGCTTTTCCCCTAATGTCAGGAACGCGGCAGGGATGTCCACTCTCACCAGTGCTATTCAACATAGTATTAGAAGTCCTAGCCACATCAATCAGACAACAAAAAGAAATCAAAGGCATCCAAATTGGTAAAGAAGAAGTCAAACTCTCACTCTTTGCAGATGATATGATACCGTATGTGGAAAACCCAAAAGACTCCACCCCAAAACTGCTAGAACTCATACTGGAATTCAGTAAAGTAGCAGGATATAAAATCAATGCACAGAAATCAGTAGCATTCCTATACACCAACAACAAGACAGAAGAAAGACAAATCAAGGAGTCGATCCCATTTACAATTGCACCCAAAACCATTAGATATCTAGGAATAAATTTAACCAAAGAGGCAAGGGATCTGTACTCAGAAAACTATAAAATACTCATGAAGGAAATTGAAGAAGACACAAAGAAATGGAAAAACATTCCATGCTCATGGATTGGGAGAACCAACATTGTGAAGATGTCAATGCTACCTAGAGCAATCTACATATTCAATGCAATCCCCATCAAAATACCATCCACTTTTTTCAAAGAAATGGAACAAATAATCCTAAAATTTGTATGGAACCAGAAGAGACCCCGAATAGCCAGAGGAATATTGAAAAAAGAAAGCAAAGCTGGTGATATCACAATTCCAGACTTCCAGCTCTATTACAAAGCTGTCATCATCAAGATAGTATGGTACTGGCACAAAAACAGACACATAGATCAATGGAACAGAATCGAGAGCCCAGAAATGGACCCTCAACTTTATGGTCAACTAATCTTTGACAAAGCAGGAAAGAATGTCCAATGGAATAAAGACAGTCTCTTCAACAAATGGTGTTGGGAAAATTGGACAGCCACGTGCAGAAGAATGAAACTGGACCATTTCCTTACACCACACATAAAAATAGACTCCAAATGGTTGAAAGACTTAAACGTGAGACAGGAGTCCATCAAAATCCTGAAGGAGAACACAGGCAGCAACCTCTTCGACCTCAGCCGCAGCAACTTCTTCCTAGAAACATCGCCAAGGCAGGGGAAGCAAGGGCAAAAATGAACTATTGGGATCCCTACAAATGCAGGGATCCGAAGGGGTACGTGCAACAAGACAGAAGAGAGACAAATCAAGGAGTCTATCCCATTTACAATTGCACCCAAAACCATAAGATACCTAGGAATAAATTTAACCAAAGAGGCAAGGGATCTGTACTCAGAAAACTATAAAATACTCATGAAAGAAATTGAGGAAGACACAAAGAAATGGAAAAACGTTCCATGCTCATGGATTGGAAGAACAAACATTGTGAAGACGTCAATGCTACCTAGAGCAATCTACACATTTAATGCAATCCCTATCAAAATACCATCCACTTTTTTCAAAGAAATGGAACAAATAATCCTAAAATTTGTATGGAACCAGAAAAGATCCTGAATAATTACAATATTTTTAATAGTTTAAATCATAAAATTGAGCAGCGTATTCTAAGAATGAACTGTAGCATCTCTGACTAATGAATGCATTTTTTTAAGATTTTATTTATTTGTTTGAGAGAGAGAGAGAGAAACAGCATGAGAGGGGAGAAGGTCAGAGGGAGAAGCAGGCTCCCCGCTGAGCCGGGAGCCTGATGTGGGACTCGATCCCAGGACTCCGGGATCATGACCTGAGCCGAAGGCAGTTGCTTAACCAACTGAGACACCCAGGCGCCCTAATGAATGCATTTTTAATCATTTCTAGTATGTTATAGAATTACCTGTGCAGAAATATATGAGAGATTTCATGTTTTGTTTTTAATTTTAAGGGGGAGGAGAGGACAGTGGTGGCAGATTAGAATAACTCTTGGCTTCTCTTCTCACACGAACCCAATAAAAAACTATCAAATTATCCTAAATATCTCAGAAATCTACCTGAAGACAGACAGAAAAAACTCCTATGGGGAGAAACAGACCATCTCAAAGAATGTAGAAAGTGCAGCGGTGTGGTTTAGGAGAAAAAGAGACTGTAGGTACCGCAGTGGAAAGGGAGTCCTGGTGGTAGAAAAGGGTGAAAGAGTGAAGCAAACAGAGGAAAGCACAAGAAAATCAGCATGGAAGTCAAGAAGGGCTGAAGTACCAGACTCCTTGTAACCAGAAGGGCTTGAAACCTGGAATTTTAAAATCAGTGGGCTTGGCTGGGATAGAACCCTGAGGGTAGAGCCCTGCTTCAGGAGATAAAGCAAACAAAAAACCCAGGGGTAGATAGCTCTGCAACAAAGATCTGAAGAATGCCTGAGGCATAGGGGGGAAGATTATTGACTCTTCTTAAAGCCACTCTCTGAGAGGCAGTGTTCACATAGATGCCTCTCCAGAAAAAAAAGAAGCTGACTGGTGCCATTTCCCTCCCCTGCCACTCAGCATAAAAACAGAGCCACAAGTGAGAAGCAGTGAAGCACCAAAACTGGCTGCCTAACTTGCTTATGCCAATCCCCCCACCCTTCACTCTGTCAGGACTGCCCTTCTTAGTCAAGCTTGACTTACACCAAGCGCCATGACCCCCTCCACCAGAACCAGCATAAAACACTGCCCACACCATGTCTCCCAACCAGAGAGTTTTGCAGGGCCTCAGATTTAGTGGAGGTGATGTCAGGTCTCATTTCACAAGCAGACTAGAGCACATCCAGTTAAAACTTGCCACATTCAGACCAGGGACCAAACACTGCCCACAGTAAGCAAAGAGAGCCTCTGTAGACAACTGGCCTGAAGGAAAGAGCAGCCAAAACATGACTGCAGAACACCCGCAGCACATATCAGAAACACTCCATGAAGCACCAGGTCCTGGGCACAGAAAACCTCTTCTTCATAAGACCATTAGTTTCAGGAGCAGGAGACATAAATGGCAATTGTAACACAGAGAAGAAGCCAGAGACTTAGAAAAAATGCTAAGACAGAAGAATATATCCCAAATGAAAGAATGAGATGAGGCCACAGCCATAGATCTAAGTGAAACAGATATAAGTAACATGCCTAATGGAGAATTTAAAGCAACAATCATAAGGATACTCACTGGGCTTGAGAAAAGAATAGAAAATATCAGTGAAACTCTTACCACAGAGATAAAAGAGTTAAAGAATTAGTCAGAGATGGATAATACAATAAACAAGACTGGAAACAGGCTTGGTGCAATGAACAGCAGGCTGGAAAGCAGAGGAACAAATTAGTGACCTAGAAGGCAAAATAATGAAAAATAATGAAGCTGAACAAAAGAGAGAAAGAATTATGGAACATGAGAATAGGCTTAGGGAAATAAGTGATTCCATCAAATATAATAGCATTCATATTATAGGAGCCTCAGAAGAAGAAGAAAGAGAAAAGGGGAGAGAAAATTTATTGAAGCCATAATAGCTGAAATTTTCCTTAATTTGCAGAAGGAAACAGACATCCAGATCCAGGAGGCAGAGAGAACTCCTTTCAAAATCAACAAAAGCTGGCCAACAACAAGACATATTGTAATTGAATTTGCAAAATATAGTGAAAAGAAAAAAAAATCTTAAAAGCAGCAAGACAAAAGAAGTCTTTAACATATAAGGGAAGACCCATAAGTTTAGCTGAAGATTTCTCAACAGAAACTTGTCAAGCCAGAAGAGAGTGGCATGATATATTCAAAGTACTGAATGGGAAAATCTGCAGCCAAGAATACTCTAACAATTGTAAATACATTTCACCCAACTTGAGAGCACCCAAATATATAAAACAATTAATAGCAAGTATAAAGAAACTCATTGATAATAATACAATAACAGTAGGGGAATTTAACACCCCACTTACAACGATAGAGAGATCACCTAAACAGAAAATCAACAAGGAAAGAATGGCTTTGAATGACACACGGGAGCAGATGGACTTAATAAATATATTCAGAACATTCCATCCTAAAACAGCAGAATACACATTCTTCTCAAGTGCTCATGGTACATTCTCCATAGTAGATCACATATTAGGTCACAAAACAGGCCTCAACAAACACAAAAAGATTGAAATCATACTATGCACCTTTTCTGACCACAATGCTATGAAATTGGAAAACAACCACAATAAAAATTTAGAAAGAACACAAATACATGGAATTTAAACAACATGCTACTAAACAATGACTGAGTTAACCAGGAAATCAAAGAAGAAATTTAAAAATACATGAAAACAAATGAAAATGAAATGAAAGCACAATGGTCCAAAACTTTGGGATGTGGCAAAAGTGGTCCTAGGACGGAAGTATATAGCAATACAGGCCTACCTTAAGAAGCAAGAAAAATTCCAAATAAACTACCTAACCTTACACCAAAGCAGCTAGAAAAGGACAACAAATGAAACTTAAAGCCAGCAGAAGAAAGGAATTTAAAAAGACTAGAGCAGAAATAAATGGTATACAAACTAAAAAACCAAAACAAACCCAAGAGTTGGCTCACTGAAAAAAATAATAAAATTGATAAACCTCTAGCCAGACTTATCAAAAAGAAAGGACCCAAATAAATAAAACCACAAATGAGAAAAGAGAACAACCAATGGTACAGAACCACAATTATAAGAGAATATTATGAAAAATTATACTCAAGTAGGACAACATGGAAGAAATGGATAAATTTCTAGAAACATATAAACTGTAAAACAGAAACAGGGAGAAATAATCTGCAAAGACCAATAACCAGTAAAGAAACTGAATCAGTAATCAAAATTTTCCCAACAAACTACAGTCCAAGATCAGATGGCTTCACCATTGAATTCCACCAAACATTTAATGAATAAATAAATACATATATATCAATAACTACTGTGAATATAAATGGACTAAATGCTTCAATCAAAATACATAGGGTGTCAGAATGGATAAAAAAAAAAAAAACAAGACCCATCTATATGCTGCCTACAAGAGGCTCATTTTAGACCTAAAGATACCTCCAGATTTAAAGGAAGAGTTTATACCTATTCTTCTCAAAATATTCCAAAAAATTAGAAAAGGAAGGAGAACTTGCAAATTCATTCTGTGAGGTACCATCATTACCCTGATACCAAAATCAAATAGTTTCCACTAAAAAAGAGAACTACAGGCCAATATCCCTGATGAACATGGGTGCAAAATATCTCAATAAAATACTAGTAAACTGAATGCAACAATACATGAAAAACTCATTCACCACGATCACTAGTAAATATTGCTAAAATGTCTATATACCAAAAGTAATATACCCATTTAATGCAATCCCTATCAAAATACCAATCGCATTTTTCACAGAGCGAGAGCAAACAATCCTAAAATTTGTATGGAACCACAAAAAAAAAAAAAATAAATAGCCTAAGCAATATTGAAAAGAAAAGAAAAGCTGGAGGTGTCACAATTCTGGATTTCTATATTACAAAGCTGTAGTAATCAAAACAGTATGGTATTGGAACAGAAATAGATGCATAGATCAATAGAAAAGAATAAAAAACCCAGAAATGGGGGGGCGGAGCAAGATGGCAGAGGAGTAGGAGACCTAGATTTCGTCTGGTCTCAGGAATTCAGCTGAATAGGGATCAAACCATTCTGAACACCTACGAACTCAACAGGAGATCAAAGAGGAGAGTAGCAACAACTCTCTGAACAGAGAAGCGACCACTTACTGGAAGGTAGGACGTGCGGAGAAGTGAATCCGAGGCGATATTCGGGAGGATAGACGGCGGGGGAGGGGCCTCCGCCGGCCGCTTCTGGCAAGTGCTAGAGCCGCAGAGCACAAAATTGGACCTTTTAGAAGTTGGCTCGGCTGAGGGACGTCGTTGCAGTGGCTAAGCAGGGTGTGGAATCCTCCCGGAACAGTGTGGTCTCAGGACACTTGGGGTCACAGAAAGACCGGGGGTGCCTGAGTATGCCAGAGCTCCCAGGTATCAGAGTGGGGAAGCCGGCTGCAGAGACAGAGCCGAGGCGTGGACTCTCAGCTCGGGGTGGCTATAAACTGTGATCCGCGGCCCAGTCGGGCCACTGCTCCTCCAGCAGGGACCCCACAAGTGGCAGAGCTGGGGACACTCCCCTTCCTTCCCAGAGAGGAGCGGCGCGGGAGCGCACCGCAGGGATCTGCTGGGTTTGGAGACTCCACACAGGGTCGAGTGCCAGAGATAGAAACTCTGGGTCACAGGCCGGGTGAGCACAGAGTGCGGCAGAGACCAGGGAGACGGGAGTGTCTGCTTTTCTCTGGGGGCGCACTGAGGAGCGGGGCCCCGAGTTCTCAGCTCCTCCGGGTGGAGATTGGGAGGCCACCATTTTTGCCCTGGTCCTCCAAAGCTGTACCGAGAGCTTGCAGGGAACAAAAGCTCCTGAGAGCAAACCGGAGCAGCTTCCTTAGCCCGGACCGACAAGGGCGGGGCAATTCAGCCTCCGGCAAAGACATTTGGAAACCACAGCAACAGGCCCCTCCCCCAGAAGATCAGCACGAACAGCCAGCAAGCCAAGACCAAGTTTACCGATCAAGGAGAACGGGAAAACTCCAGCGCTAGGGGAATACTGCACATAGAATTCATGGCTTTTTTTTTTACCATGATTCATTAGTTCATCAAAGTTAATTTTTGTTGACTGTTTTCTTTTTTATTTTATTTTTCTTTTTCCCTTTTTCAACCAACATTTTATCAATCCCTTTAAAAAAAAAACATTTTTTATTTTTCATTTTTAGAGTCATATTTTATCCCTTCATAGTAGTTACCCTTATTTTTAGCATATATATATATATAAGTCGTTCTCTCTTTAAAATTTTGAGATACAGTTTCTTCGAACAGATCAAAATATACCCTAAATCACTAGTGTATGGCTTTGTTCTAGTCTCCTGCCTGATCACATTCTCTCCCTTTTTCCTTTTTTTTTCTTAAATCTTCTTTCTTTCTTCAACCAACTTCTATTCTTATCAAGTCCTTTTATAAAATCTTTTATAATTTTCATCTTTACAGTCATCTTCTATCCCTTCATTGTATCAACCCTTATTTTGTACATATATGTCTTTTTTCCTTTAAAATTTTAGGAGGCACTTTTTTCTAACAGACCAAAATACGCCCAAAATCTAGTGTGTGGCACTGATCTATGCACCAGCCTGATCATATTTGATCATATTCTGTTTTTTTGTATTGTTCTGTTTTTGTTTTTATCTTTTTTCTTTTTTTTTCTTTTCTCTTTCTTTTTTCTTTCTTTCCCTTTCTTTTCCCCTGGTTTCAGGTCTTTTCTGAATTGTATACAGTATATTTGCTGGGGACGTTGTA
Organism: Eumetopias jubatus; assembly: GCF_037043125.1. Taxonomy (NCBI): domain Eukaryota; kingdom Metazoa; phylum Chordata; class Mammalia; order Carnivora; family Otariidae; genus Eumetopias; species Eumetopias jubatus. Next base: position 56,890,085 of record NW_028274817.1, read on the forward strand.
CACCTGTTAGCATTTTGTTCTGTCATTCATCTATTTTCCTCTGGACAAAATGACAAGACGAAAAAAAATCACCTCAGCAAAAAGAACAAGAGGTAGTACCGTCAGCCAGGGACCTACTCAATACGGACATTTGTATGATGTCGGACCTAGAGTTCAGAATCATGACTTTAAAGATACTAGCTGGGCTTGAAAAAAGCGTGGAAGTTATTAGAGAAACCCTTTCTGGAGAAATAAAAGAACTAAAATCTAACCAAGTCAAAATCAAAAAGGCTATTGATGAGGTGCAATCAAAAATGGGGGCACTAAATGCTAGGATAAATGAGGCAGAAGAGAGAATCAGTGATATAGAATACCAAATGATGGAAAATAAAGAACTGAGAAAGAGAGACAAACAACTACAGAATCACGAAGGCAGAATTCGAGAGATAAGTGATACGATAAGATGACACAACATTAGAATAATTGGGATCCCAGAAGAAGGGGGGGGGGCAGAAGTATATTGGAGCAAATAATAGCAGAGAACTTCCCTAATGTGAGGAAGGAAACGGGCATCAAAATCCAGGAGGCACAGAGAACCCCTCTCAAAATCAATAATAATAGGTCAACACCTCGACATCTAATAGTAAAACTTACAAGTCTCAGAGACAAAGAGAAAATCCTGAAAGCAGCTCGGGAGAAGAGATATGTAACCTACAATGGTAGAAACATTAGATTGGCAACAGACCTATCCACAGAGACCTGGCAGGCCAGAAAGGACTGGCAAGATATCTTCAGAGCACTAAACGAGAAAAATATGCAGCCAAGAATACTATATCCAGCTAGGCTGTCATTGAAAATAGAAGGAGAGGAAAAAAAAGCTTCCAGAACAAACAAAAACTAAAGGAATTTGCAAACACGAAACCAGCCCTCCAAGAAATATTGAAAGGGGTCCTCTAAGGAAAGAGAGAGCCTAAAAGCAGCAAAGATCAGAAAGGAACACAGACAAAATACAGTAACAGTCACCTTACAGGCAATATAATGGCACTAAATTCATACCTTTCAATAGGTACCCTGAATGTAAATGGGCTAAATGCCCCAATCAAAAGACACAGGCTATCAGATTGGATTAAAAAAACAAGACCCATCAATATGCTGTCTGCAAGAGACTCATTTTAGACCCAAAGACACCCCCAGATTGAAAGTGAGGGGGTGGAAAACCATTTACCATGCTAATGGACACCAAAAGAAAGCTGGGGTGGCAATCCTAATATCAGACAAACTAGATTTTAAAACAAAGACTGTAATAAGAGATGAGAAAGGACACTATATCCTACTTAAAGGGTCTATCCAACAAGAAGATCTAACAATTGTAAATATCTATACCCCGAACATGGGAGCAGCCAATGATATAAGGCAATTAATAACAAAGCAAAGAAACACATTGACAACAATACAATAATAGTGGGGGACTTTAACACCCCCGTGACTGAAATGGACAGATCATCTAAGCAAAAGATCAACAAGGAAATAAAGACTTTAAATGAAATACTGGACCAAATGGACTTCACAGACATATTCAGAACATTCCATCCCAAAACAACGGAATACACATTCTTCTCTAGTGCCCATGGAACATTCTCCAGAATTGATCACATTCTAGGTCACAAATCAGGTCTCAACCGATACCAAAAGATTGGGATCATTCCCTGCATATTTTCAGACCACCATGCTTTGAAACTAGAAGTCAATCACAAGAGGAAAGTCAGAAAGAACTCAAATACATGGAGGCTAAAGAGCATCCTACTTAAGAATGAATGGGTCAACCAGGAAATTAAAGAAGAATTAAAAAAATTCCTGGAAACCAATGAAAATGAAAACACAACTGTTCAAAATCTTTGGGGTACAGCAAAGGCAGTCCTGAGAGGAAAGTATATAGCAATACAAGCCTTTCTTAAGAAACAAGAAAGGTCTCAAATACACAACCTAACCCTACATCTAAAGGAGCTGGAGAAAGAACAGCAAATAAAGCCTAAACCCAGCAGGAGAAGAGAAATAATAAAGATCAGAGCAGAAATCAATGAAATAGAAACCAAAAGAACAGTAGAACAGATCAACGAAACTAGGAGCTCGTTCTCTGAAAGAATTAACAAGATTGATAAACCCCTGGACAGACTGATCAAAAAGAAAAGAGAAAGGACCCAAATCAACAAAATCATGAATGAAAGAGGAGAGATCACAACCAACACCAAAGAAATACAAACAATTATAAGAACATATTATGAGCAACTCTATGCCAGCAAATTAGATAACCTGGAAGAAATGGGTGCATTCCTAGAGATGTATCAACTACCAAAACTGAACCAGGAAGAAATAGAAAACCTGAACAGACCTATAACCACTAAGGAAATTGAAGCAGTCATCAAAAATGTCCCAGGAAACAAAAGCCCAGGGCCAGATGGTTTCCCAGGGGAATTCTATCAGACATTTAAAGAAGAATTAATACCTATTCTCCTGAAACCATTCCAAAAAATAGAAATGGAAGGACAACCTCCGAACTCATTTTATGAGGCCAGCATTACCTTGATCCCAAAACCAGACAAAGATCCCATCAAAAAGGAGAATTACAGACCAATATCCTTGATGAACATGGATGCAAAAATTCTCACCAAAATACTAGCCAATAGGATCCAACAGTACATTAAAAGGATTATTCACCATGACCAAGTGGGATTTAACCCTGGTCTGCAAGGCTGGTTCAACATCCGCAAATCAATCAACGTGATACAATACATTAACAAAAGAAAGAACAAGAATCATATGATCCTCTCAATAGATGCAGAAAAAGCATATGACAAAGTACAGCATCCTTTCTTGATCAAAACTCTTCAGAGTATAGGGTTAGAGGGTACATACCTCAATATCATAAAAACCAACTATGAAAAACCTACAGCGAATATCATTCTCAATGGGGAAAGGCTGAGAGCTTTTCCCCTAAGGTCAGGAATGCGGCAGGGATGTCCACTATCACCACTGCTATTCAACATAGTATTAGAAGTCCTAGCCACAGCAATCAGACAACAAAAAGAAATCAAAGGCATCCAAATTGGCAAAGAGGAATTCAAACTCTCACTCTTTGCAGATGATATGGTACCGTATGTGGAAAACCCAAAAGACTCCACCCCAAAACTGCTAGAACTCATACAGGAATTCAGTAAAGTAGCAGGATATAAAATCAATGCACAGAAATCAGTGGCATTCCTATACACCAACAACAAGACAGAAGAGAGACAAATCAAGTAGTCGATCCCATTTACAATTGCACCCAAAACCATTAGATATCTAGGAATAAATTTAACCAAAGAGACAAAGGATCTGTACTCAGAAAACTATAAAATACTCATGAAAGAAATTGAAGAAGACACAAAGAAATGGAAAAACGTTCCATGCTCATGGATTGGGAGAACCAACATTGTGAAGATGTCAATGCTACCTAGAGCAATCTACACATTCAATGCAATCCCCATCAAAATACCATCCACTTTTTTCAAAGAAATGGAACAAATAATCCTAAAATTTGTATGGAACCAGAAGAGACCCCGAATAGCCAGAGGAATTTTGGAAAAAGAAAAGCAAAGCTAGCGGCATCACAATTCCGGACTTCCAGCTCTATTACAAAGCTGTCATCATCAAGACAGTATGGTACTGGCACAAAAACAGACACATAGATCAATGGAACAGAATCGAGAGCCCAGAAATGGACCCTCAACTCTATGGTCAACTTATCTTTGACAAAGCAGGAAAGAATGTCCAATGGAAAAGAGACAGTCTCTTCAACAAATGGTGTTGGGAAAATTGGACAGCCACGTGCAGAAGAATGAAACTGGACCATTTCTTTACACCACACACAAAAATAGACTCCAAATGGTTGAAAGACCTAAACGTGAGACAGGAGTCCATCAAAATCCTAAAGGAGAACACAGGTAGCAACCTCTTCGTCCTCAGCTGCAGCAACTTCTTCCTAGAAACATCGCCAAATGTACGGGAAGTCAGGGCAAAAATGAACTATTGGGATTTCATCAAGATAAAAAGCTTTTGCACAGCAAAAGAAACAGTCCACAAAACCAAAAGACAACCGACAGAATGGGAGAAAATATTTGCAAATGACATATCAGATAAAGGGCTAGTATCCAAAATCTATAAAGAACTTACCAAACTCAACACCCAAAGAACAAATAATCCAATCAAGAAATGGGCAGAAGACATGAACAGACATTTTTCCAAAGAAGACATCCAAATGGCCAACAAGCACATGAAAAAGTGCTCAACATCGCTCAGCATCAGGGAAATCCAAATCAAAACCTCAATGAGATACCACCTCACACCAGTCAGAATGGCTAAAATTAACAAGTCAGGGAACGACAGATGCTGGCGGGGATGTGGAGAAAGGGGAACCCTCGTACATTGTTGGTGGGAATGCAAGCTGGTGCAACCACTCTGGAAAACAGTATGGAGGTTCCTCAAACAGTTGAAAATAGAGGTACCCTACGACCTAGCAATTGCACTACTGGGTATTTACCACATAGGTACAAATGTAGGGATCCGAAGGGGTAAGTACACCCCAATATTTATAGCAGCAATGTCCACAATAGCCAAACTGTGGAAAAAGCCAGGGTGTCCATCGACAGATGAATGGATTAAAAGATGTGGTATATATACACAATGGAATATTATGCAGCCATCAAAAGGAATGAAATCTTGCCATTTGCAACGACGTGGATGGAACTGGAGGGTCTTATGCTTAGTGAAATAAGTCAATCAGAGAAAGACATGTATCATATGACCTCAGTGATATGAGGAATTCTTAATCTCAGGAAACAAACTGAGTGTTACTGGAGCATTTGGGGGTGGGAGGGATGGGGTGGCTGGGTGATAGACATTGGGGAGGGTATGTGCTACGGTGAGCACTGTGAATTGTGCAAGACTGTTGAATCACAGATCTGTACTTCTGAAACAAATAATGCAACATATTTTAAGAAAAAAGAAAAAGAAGAAGATAACAGGAGAGGAAGAATGAAGGGGAGTAAGTCAGAGGGGGAGATGAACCATGAGAGACAATGGACTCTGAAAAACAAACTGAGGGTTCTAGAGGGGAGGAGGGTAGGGGGATGGGTTAGCCTTGTGATGGGTATTGAGGAGGGCATGTTCTGCATGGAGCACTGGGTGTTATGAACAAACAATGAATCATGGATCACTGCATCAAAAACTAATGATGTAATGTATGGTGATTAACATAACAATAAAAATAAAAAAAAAAACAGAAATGAACCCACAACTATACGGTCAATTAATCATAGACAAAACAAGAAAGAATATCCAAAGGGGAAAAGACAGTCTCTTCAACAAATGATTTGGGAAAACTGGACAATAACATACAAAAGAATGAAACTGGACCACTATTTTACACCATACACAAAAATAAATTCAAAATGGATGTAAGACCTAAATGTGAAACTTGAAACCACAAAAGTCCTTGAAGAGAACACAGGCAGTGACTTCTTTGACATCAGCTATAGCAACTTCTTTCTGGATATGTGTTATGAGGCAAGGGAAACAAAAGTAAAATCAAATTATTGAGACCACATAAAAATAAAAAGCTTCTAAGAGCCAAGATGTCCATCAACAGATGAATGGATAAAGAAGATGTGGTGTATATATACAATGGAATTTTATGCAGCCATCAAAAGGAACGAAATCTTGCCATTTGCAACGACGTGAATGGAACTGGAGGGTATTATGCTGAGCAAAATAAGTCAATCAGAGAAAGACATGTATCATATGATCTCACTGATATGAGGAATTCTTAATCTCAGGAAGTAAACTGAGGGTTGCTGGAGTGGTGGGGGGTGGGAGGGATGGGGTGGCTGGGTGATAGACATTGGGGAGGGTATGTGCTATGGTGAGCACTGTGAATTGTGTAAGACTGTTGAATCACAGACCTGTACCTCTGAAACAAATAATACATTATATGTTAAAAAAAAAAAAAAAAGAAGAAGAAGAAGAAGATAGGAGGGGAAAAATGAAGGGGGGGAAATCGGAGGGGGAAATGAACCATGAGAGACTATGGACTCTGAAAAACAAACTGAGTGTTCTAGAGGGGAGCGCGTTTGCGGGATGGGTTAGCCTGGTGAAGGGTATTAAAGAGGGCACGTTCTGCATGAAGCACTGTGTGTTATACGCAAACAATGAATCATGGAACACTACATCAAAAACTATTGATGTAATGTATGGTGACTAACATAACATAATTTTAAAAAGTTAAAAAAATAAATAAAAAGCTTCTGTCAGTGAAGGAAACAACAAAACTATAAGGCATCTTATGGAATAGGAGAAGATATTTGCCAGTGACATATCTGATAAAGGGTTAGTGTCCAAAATCCATAAATAACTTATCAAACTCCATACCCCAGAAACTAATAATCCAATTAAAAAATGGGCAGAAGACCTGAATAGACATCTTTCCAAAGAAGACAGAGAGATGGCCAACAGACACATGAAAAGATGCTCAACATCTCTCATTAGCAGCAAATACAAATCAAAACTGCAATCAGATATCACCTCATGCCTGTCAGAATAGCAAAAATCAAAAACACAAGAAACAACAAGTGTTGGTGAGGATGTGGAGGAAGGGGGTAACCCTCTTACACTGTTGATGGGAATGCAAACTGGTGCATCCACTCTGGAAAATAGTATGGAGTTTCCTCAAAACGTTAAAAATAGAACTACCCAACAATCCCTCAGTTGCACTACTAGATATTTACCCAAGGAATAAAAATACTAACTCAATGCGATACATGCACCCCTATGTTTATAGCAGCATTATCTACAATAGCCAAACTATGAAAACAGCTCAAGTGCCCATCAACTTATGAATGCATAAAGAAGCCCTGTATATATATATACACAATGGAATATTACTCAGCCATAAGGAATGAAAACTTGCCATTTGCAATGAGGTGGAAGTAACTAGAGTATTATGCTAAACAAAATAAGTCATTTAGAGAAAGACAAATACCATATGATTTTACTCATATGTAGAATTGAAGAAAACAAATGAGCATAGGGGAAAAAAAGAGAAGGAGAGGCAAACCAAGAAACAGACTCTTAACTATAGAGAAGAAACTGATAGTTACCAGAGGAAAGGTGGTTGGGAGGATGGATTAAATAGGTGATGGGGATTAAAGAGTGCACTTGTTGTGATGAGTACCAGGTGTTGTATGGAAAGTGTTGTATGACTCTACTGTACACCTGAAACTAATTTTACACGGTTTGTTAAGTAAATGGAATTTAAATAAAGCTGTAAGAAATAAAATTAAATAAGTAAAAGGGGAGAAGAAGAAGAAGAAAATAGAAATGTAGTCATGGTTATTCTACTCACAAGTAATTTCTCCTAAAGAATGACATTGAAAATCAACATATTTTATATAGCTATACAAATGCACATTTGGTGGGACTTGAAGGAAGGTCTATAAAGGACAGATAACCAGTGAATATGGTCTCTCAGTGACTATTCCCTATTTCCCTATTCATAGCAAGTTATGTCTACTTGCTAAAAATAGGGTTTTCTTTGGATATAACCTCTTAGTAATTCTTAGCCTGACAGGTAACGCTATCCTTCCTCTTAAGAAACTATCCACTAAAGAGACTGAAGTGTTTCTCTGGACATGCATGTCCAACCTGCCCATCATGATGTCAGAGTCCCAGTGCTAATGTTTATCTGGATTTTTAAAAATTTTTCATTATTGTTATTAGTTGACATATATTACAATTAAATTTTCTATTGGTGTATACTCTTCTATGAGTTTTAATGCATGCATGAATTCTTGTAATTGTCACTGCTGATAGGATAAAGAACAATTACAACACAATAAAGAATTTCCCCATGTTTCCCCTTTGTATTTAGACCCTTTTCTCGGTACTAAATCCTGGCATCCATTGCCCCTATAGATTTGTCTTTTCCATAAAATCATAAATGAAATAGTATATTATGCATCTTTTTTGGGTCTTTTACTTAGTAAAATGCACTTAAAATTCATCCATCTTGTTACAAATATAATATGCACTCTCTTTAACTGTTGAGTAGCATTCCATTGTATGGATATACAACAATTAAGGTTACCTGGATTGTTTCCAGTTTGGGGCAATTATGAATAAAGCTGCAATAAATATTTGCATGCAAGCTTTTGTGTGAATATGTTTTAATTTCTCTAGGACAAGTACCTGTCCTACCTCACATCAATCACAAGTGTGATTGATGGGTTTCAAGTATATATTTAACTTTGTAAGATACTGCCCAACTCTTTTCAAAAGTGTCTCTACACACTTTGTATTTCTAACAGCAATGATAGAGTGTTCCAAGTACTCCTCATCCTTGTCAGGACCTGGTAGTGTCAGGATTTGATTACTATTTATTTTGAATCTAATAGATATTTAATAGTACCTCCTGATTTTAATTTGAATGTCCCTGACTCATGATGCTGAACATTTTTCATGTGCTTACATGCTACATATTTATTTTCTTTAGTGAATTGTCTGTTAAAATCTTTAGTCCATATTGAAAAGGTGGGTTGTTCGTTTTTTTATTGTTGAGTTTTGGGAGTTCTTTTATTTTTTTACTTTTATTTTTTAAAAGATTTTATTTATTTGAGAGAGAGAGCAAGTGCAAGCGGGGGGGGGGCAGAGGGAGAGGGACAAACAGACTCCCTGCTGAGCAGGGAGCCCAACATGGGGCTCGATCCCAGGACCCCGGGATCATGACCTGAGCTAAAGGAAGACACTTAACTGGCTGAGCCACCCAGGTGCCCTTGGGAGTTCTTCTAATGTATTCTGGATACAAGTATTTTATCAGATATGCAATTTGCAAATATTTTCTGCCAGACTACATCTTGTCTAGTCATTCTATTTATGGTGCCCATAGTAGAACAAACTTTAATTTTGGTGAAATCCAATTTAGTGAGTTTTTCTCTTATGAATTATGCTTTTGATGCCAATCTAAGAAGTCTTTGCTTAACACAAGGGTATGGAAATTTGCTCCTATATATTCTTCTATGAGTTTTATAGCATTACTTTTAGGTCTATAATTCACTTTGGGTTAACCTTTGTATACGATGAAAAGTTTAGGTTGAGGTTTATCTTTTTTTGCATGTGTATATTCAGTTGTTCCAGCACCATTTGTTGAAAAGACTCACCTTTCTCTATTGAATTGGCTTTACATCTTTGTCAAAAGTTTACTGACAAAAACAAACAAACAAACAAACAAAAACTTCTGAAATTAATGTAACATTGCATGTGGACTGTCCTTCAATTAAAAAAAATCAATTGATCAAATTTTTGTGGGCCTGTATCTGGACTTTCTTTCTTTATTCCATTGAACTATGTCTATTGTTTCTCTAATACTACATTGTCTTAATTATTGTAGCTTTATAGGAGATCTTTTTTAATCATTTCATTTTACTTCAATATGGTAAGTGTACTCTAATCACCATCTCCTATTTCCCCCATACTCCCGCCCACCTCCCCTCTGGTAAATATCAGTTTATTCTCTATAGTTAAGAGTCCCTTTCTTGGTTTCCCTTTCTCTACTCTTTTTTTCCTTTGCTAATTTGTTTTGTTTCTTAAATTCCACATATGAATGAGATCATATGGTGTTTGCCTTTCTCTGACTTACTTACTTTGCTTAGTGTTATACTGTCTTGCTCCATCCACATCATTACAAATGGCAATAATTCATTCTATATTTTGTGGTTGAATAATATTCCATTTTAAAAAGCTTTTATTTTGATGTACTTCCAATAGTGTATTTTTGCTGCTATTTCCCTTGCCTTAGGAGACGTATCTAGAAAAAAATTGTTGCTGCCAAATGTCACAGAAATTGCTGCCTGGGCTCTCTTCAAGGATTTTTATGGTTTCAAGTCTCACATTTAAGCCTTTAATCCCTTTTGAGTTTATTTCTGTGTATGGAGAAAGAAAGTGATTTAGTTTCTTTGTTTTGCATGTTGCTGTCCAGTTTTCAGAACACCATTTGTTGAAGAGATTGTCTTTTTCCCATTGTATATTCATTTCTCATTTGACAAAGATTAATTAACCATATAATTGTGGTTTTATTTCTGGGTTTTCTGTTTTGCTCCATTGATCTATGTGTCTCCTTTTATAGCAGTACAATACTGTATTAAGTACTACCACTTTGTAATATAACTTGAAATCAGGAATTGTAATACCTCCAGATTTGTTTTTGTTTTTTTCTTTTTCAAGATTCCTTTGGCGGGCGCCTGGGTGGCTCAGTTGGTTAAGTGACTGCCTTCGGCTCAGGTCATGATCCTGGAGTCCCGGGATCGAGTCCCACATCAGGCTTCCTGCTCAGCAGGGAGTCTGCTTCTCCCTCTGACCCTCTTCCCTCTCATGCTCTCTCTCTCTACCATTCTCTCTCTCAAATAAATAAATAAAATCTCAAAAAAAAAGATTCCTTTGGCTACTCAGGGCCTTTTATGATTCCATAAATATTTTAGGATTTTTTGTTTTAGTTCTGTGAAAAATGCTTCTGGTATTTTGATAAGGATTTCATTAAGTGTGTAGCTTCCTTTGGGTAGTATAGACATTTTTTAAAATTTAAATTCAATTAATTAACATGTAATGTATTATTTGTTTCAGGGGTACATGTCTGTGATTCATCAATCTTATATAAAACCCAGTGCTCACTACAGCACACACCCTCCCCAATGTCCATCACCAAGTTACCCCATCCCCCCCACCCTCCCCTCCAGCAGTGCTGTTTCTTTCCTAAGATTAAGAGTCTCTTATAGTTTGTCTCTCTCTCTAGTTTCATCTTGTTTCATTTTATCCTCTCTTCCCCTATGATCCTTTGCCTTTTTTCTTAAATTCCATATATCAGTGAGATCATATGATAATTGTCTTTTTCTGATTGACTTGTTTTGCTTAGCATAATACCCTTTAGTCCATCCACACCATTTCAAATGGCAAGATTTCCCTTTTCTGAGAGCGGTATAATATTCCATTATATAAATATAAAAGAATATTAGTATATATATACATATATATACATATATATATGTATATATATACCACCTCTATCCATTCATCCGTCAATGGACATGTGGGCTCTTTCCATAGTTTGGCTATTGTGGACATTTGTGCTATAAACATTGGGGTACATGTGCCCCTTCGGATCACTACATTTGTATCTTTGGGGTAAATACCCAGTAGTGCAATTGCTGGGTCATAGGGTAGCTCTATTTTCAACTTTTTGAGGAACCTCCATAATGTTTTCCAGAGTGGCTACACCAGCTTGCATTCCCGCCAACAGTGTAAGAGTTCACCTTTTTCTGCATCCTCACCAACATCTGTCATTTCCTGACTTGTTAATTTTAGCCATTCTGACTGGTGTGAGGGGGTATCTCATTGAGGTTTTGATTTGGATTTCCCTGATGCTGAGTGATGTTGAACACTTTTCATGTGTCTGTTGGCCATTTGGATGTCTTCTTTGCAGAAGTGTCTGTTCGTGTCTTCTGTCCATTTCTTGATTGGATTATTTGTTCTTTGGGTGCTGAGTTTGATAAGTTCTTTATAGATTTTGGATACTAGCTCTTTATCTGATAAGACATTTGCAAATATCTTTTCCCATTCTGTCAGTTGTCTCTTGGTTTTGTTGACTGTTTCCTTTGTTGTGCAAAAGTTTATCATGATGAAGTCCCAATAGTTCAGTTTTGCCTGTTTCCCTTGCCTTTGGAGATGTGTCTAGCAAGAAGTTGCTGCAGCCGAGGAAAAAGGGGTAGCTGCCTGTGTTCTCCGCAAGGATTTTGATGGATTTTTGTCTCACATTTAGGTCTTTCATCCATTTTGAGTCTATTTTTGTGTATTGTGTAAGAAAATGGTCCAGTTTCATTTTTCTATATGTGGCAGTTCAATTTTCCCAACACCATTTGTTGAATAGACTGTCTTTTTTCCATTGGATATTCTTTCCTGCTTTGTTGAAGATTAGTTGACCATAAAGTTGAGGGTAAGAAACCATGTACAGTAGCAGTCACTTTACAAGCAATAAAATAGCACTAAATTCATATCTTTCAAAAGTTACCCTGAATGTAAATTGGCTAAATGCCCCAATCAAAAGACACAGGGTATCAGATTGGATCAAAAAGGAAGATCCATCAATATGCTTTCTGCAAGAGACTCATTTTAGAACCAAAGACACCTCCAGATTTAAAGTGAGGGAATGGAAAACCATTTATCATGCTAATGGATATCAAAAGAAAGCTGGGGTGGCCATTGTTATAACAGACAAATTAGATTTTAAACCAAAGACTGTAATAAGAGATGAGGAAGGACACTATATCATAATTAAAGGGTCTATTTAACAAGAAGATCTAACAATCGTAAATATTTATGCCCCTAATATGGGAGCAGCCAATTAATTATAAAATCAAAGAAACACATCAATAATAATACGATAATAGTAGGGAACTTTAACACTCTCCTCACTGCAATGGACAGATCATCTAAGCAGAAGATCAACAAGAAAATAAACGCTTTGAATGATACACTGGACCAAATGGACTTCACAGATATATTCAGACCTTTCCATCCCAAAGCAACAGAATACACATTCTTAAGTGCACATGGAACATTTTCCAGAATAGATCACATCCTGGGTCAGAAATCAGGTTTAAACCAGAAACAAAAGATTGGGATCATTCCCTGCATATTTTTGGACCACAGTGCTTTGAAACTGGAACTCAGTCACAAGAGGAAAGTTGGAAAGAACTCAAAAACATGGAGGCTAAAGAGCATCCCACTAAAGAATGAATGGGCCAGCCAGGAAATTAAAGAATTCATGGAAACAAATGAAAATGAAATCATGGGGCACTTGGGTGGCTCAGTTGGTTAAGTGACTGCCTTCGGCTCAGGTCATGATCCCAGAGTCCTGGGATCAAGTCTCACATTGGGCTCCCAGCTCATCAGGGAGCCTGCTTCTCCCTCTGACCCTCTCTCCTATCATGTTGTTTCTCACTCACTCTCTCTCTCTCTCTCATATATAAATAAGTAAAATCTTAAAAAAGTAAAATGAAATCACTACTGTTCAAAATCTTGGGCTACAGCAAAAGCAGTCCTAAGAGGGAAGTATATAGCACTATAAGCCTTTCTCAAGAAAAAAGAAACGTTTCAAATACACAACCTAATCCTACACCCAGAACTGGAGAAAGAACAGCAAATAAAGCCTATACCCAGCAGGAGAAGAAAAATAATAAAGATCAGAGCAGAAATCAATGAACTAGAAACTAAAAGAACAGTAGAACAGATCAACAAAACTAAGAGCTGGTTCTTTGAAAGAATTAATAAGATTGATAAACTCCTGGCCAGACTTATCAAAAGGAAAAGAGAAAGACCCAAATAAGTAAAATCATGAATGAAAGAGGAGAGATCCTAACCAACACCAAAGAAATACAAATAATTATAAGAACATATTATGAGCAACTATATGCCAACAAATTGGGCAATCTAGAAGAAATGGATGCATTCCTAGAGATGTATAAACTACCAAAACTGAACCAGGAAGAAATAGAAAACCTGAACAGACTCATAACCACCATGGACATTGAAGCAGTAATCAAAATCTCCAAGCAAACAAGAGTCCAGGGCCAGATGGCTTCCCAGAGGAATTCTACCAAACATTTAAAAAAGAATTAATACTCATTCTGAAACTGTTTCAAAAAATCAAAATGGAAGGAAAACTTCCAAGCTCTTTTTATGAGGCCAGCATTACCTTGATCCCCAAACCAGACAAAGAACCCATCAAAAAGGAGAATTATAGACCAATATCCTTGATGAACATGGATGCGAAAATTCTCACCAAAATACTAGCCAATTGGATCCAATAGTACATTAAAAGGATTATTCACCATGACCAAGTGGGATTAATTCCTGGGCTGCAAGGTTGGTTCAACATCTGCAAATCAATCAATGTGATACACTACATAAATAAAAGAAAGGACAAGAACCATATGATCCTCCCAATAAAGGCAGAAAAATCATTTGACTAAGTATAGCATCCTTTCTTGATTAAAACTCTCCACAGTGTACAGATAGAGCATACATACCTCAATATCATAAAAGCCATCTATGAAAAACTCACAGCAAATATCATTCTCAATGGGGAAAAACTGAGAGCTTTTCCCCTAAGGTCAGGAACATGGCAGGATGTCCACTATCACCATTGCTGTTCAACATAGTACTAGAAGTCCTAGTGTCAGCAATCAGAAAACAAAAAGAAATAAAAAGCATCTGAATCGGCAAAGAAGAAGTCAAACTCTCACTCTTTGCAGATGGCATGATACCCTATGTGGAAAAACCAAAAGACTTCACCCCAAAATTGCTAGAACTCATACAGGAATTCAGTAAAGGTGCAGCATATACAATTAATGCACATAAATCAGTTGCATTTCTATACACTAACAAAGAGATAGAAGAAAGAGAAATTAAGGACTCAATCCCATTCACACTTGCACCAACAAACCATATGATACCTAGGAATAAATCTAACCAAAGAGGCAAAAGATATGTACTCAGTAGACTATAGAATACTCATGAAAGAAATTGAGGAAGACACAAAGAAATGGAAAAATGGTCCATGCTCATGGATTGGAAGAACAAATATTGTTAAAATGTCCATGCTACCTAGAGCAATCTACACATTCAATGCAATCCTTTTCAAAATACCATCAAATGTTTTTCACAGAACTGAAACAAATAATCCTAAAATTTGTATGGAACCAGAAAGACCTCAAATAGCTAAAGGAATGTTGAAAAAGAAAAGCAAAGATGGTGGCATCACAATTCCAGACTTCATGCTCTATTACAAAGCCGTAATCATCAAGACAATATGGTACTGGCACAAAAACAGATATGTAGATCAATGGTAGTATAGACATTTTAACGATATTTTTTCTTCCAAACCATGAGAATGGAATGTTTTTCCATTTTTTTTGTATTGTTTTGAATTTTCTTTCATCAGTGTTTTATCATTTACAGAATACAGGTCTTTCATCTCTTTGGTTAAATTTATTCCTAGATATCTCATTTTTGGGGGGGCATAATTGTAAATGGGATTGTTTTCTTAATTTGATTTTCTGCTGCTTTATTAGTGTACAGGAATGCAAATTTCTGTACATTGATTTTGTATATGTGACTATTGAAATCATTTATCAATTCTATTTGTTTTTCGGTTGAGTCTTTAGGATTTTGTACATACAGTATGACGTCATTTGCAAATAGTGACAGTTTTACTTCTTCCTTACCAATTTGGATGCCTTTTATTACTTTGTGTATTCTAATTGCTGTGGCTAGGACTTCTAGTATATGTTGAATAAAAGTAAGAGTCAGCATCCTTGTCTTGTTCCTGACCTTAGGGGAAAACTCTCAGTTTTCAATAGTGAGTATGATGTTTGCTTTGGGTTTTTCATATAAAGCCTTTATTATGTTGTGGTATGTTCCCTCTAACCTTACTTTGCCAAAGGTTTTTGTCATGAATGGATACTGTACTTTGTCAAGTGATGTTTCTGTATCTATTGAAATGAACATATTTTTTCATCCTTTCTCTTATTTATGTGATGTATAACATAGATTGTTTTGCAAATATTGAATCATTTGTACATTTTGGAAATAAATCCCAAGTGATTGTGGTGTATGAATTTTTTAATGTATTTTTGGATTCAGTTTGCTAATATTTTGTTGAGGATTTTTGCATCTATATTCATGAGAGCTCTTCCCCTGTAGTTCTCTTTTTATCTTGTGTCTGGTTTTGGTATCAAGATCATACTGGCCTCATAGAATGAATTTAGAAGTTTTGTTTCCTCTTGTGTTGTTTTTGCTTTTGTTTTTGTTTTTGTTTGGAATAGTTTGAGAAAAATAGGTATTAACTCTTCTTTAAATGTTTGGTAGAATTCACCCGTGAAGCCGTCTGCTCCTGGACTTTTGTTTGTTGGGAGTTTTTTGATTACTGATTCAATTCCTTTACTGCTAATTGGTCTGTTCAAGTTTTCTATTTCTTCCTTCTTATGTTTTGGTAAGTTATAAGTTTCTAGGAATTTATCCATTTCTTCTCAGTTGTACAATTTGTTGACATATAGATTTTCATAATATTCTGTTATAATTATTTGTATTTCTGTGGTGTTGGTTGTTATTTCTCTTCTCTCATTTGTTTTTTGTTTGTTTGTTTGTTTGGGTCCTCTCTCTCTTTTTTTGTTGAATCTTGCTAGAGGTTAATCAACTTTGTTAATCATTTCAAAGAACCAGCTCCTCATTTCATTGATCTGTTCTATTGTGATTTTTTAGTTTCTATATTATTTATTTTTGCTCTAATCTATTATTTCCTTCTTTAGCTGGATTTGGTTGTTATTTGTTCTTCTTTTTCTAGCTCCTTTAGATGTAAGCTTAGGTTGTTTATTTGAGATTTTTCTTGCTTCTTGAGGTAGGCCTGTTTTGTTATAAACTTCCCTCTTTGAACCACATTTGCTATATCCCTCAGATTTTGAACTGTTTTGTTTCCATGTGGTTTTTGATTTCTTCTTTAATCTCTTGGTTGATCCATTCACTATTTAGTAACATGTTATTTAACCTCCATTTATTTGTGCTCTTTCCAGATTTTTTTCTTCTGATTGATTTCTAGTTTCATAACATTGTGGTCAGAAGAGTCGCATGCTATGACTTTGTTTTTGTTTTTGTTTTGTTTTGTTTTTTAATTTGTTGAGACTTGTTTTGTGACCTAATATGTGATCTATTCTGGAGAATGTTCCATTTGCACTTGAAAAGAATATGTATTCTGCTGTTGTAGAATAGAATGGTCTGAATATGTCTGCTAAATCCATCTGGTCTAGTGTGTCATTCAAAATCACTGTTTCTTCATTTATTTTATTTTTAACTTATTTTATTTAAATTCAATTAGTTAGCATATAGTATATCATTAGTTTTAGATGTGGAGTTCAGTAATTCATTAGCTACATATTACACCCAGTGTTCATTGCATCACCTGTTCTCCTTAATGCCCATCACCAAGTTACCCCATTCCCCTACCTGCCCTCCAGCAACCCTCTGTTTGTTTCCTATAGTTAAGAGTCTCTCATGGTTTGTCTCCCTCTCTGATTTTATCTTATTTTATTTTTCCTTCCTTTCCCCTATGATCCTCTGTTTTGTTTCTTAAATTCCACATGAGTAAAACCATATGACAATTGTCTTTCTCTGATTGACTTATTTCAGTCAGGATAATACCCTCCAGTTCCATCCAGGTTGATGTCAATGGTAAGATTTCATCCTTTTTGATGGCTGAGTAATATTCCATTATATATATATATCACCTGTTCTTTATCCATTCATCTGTGAATGGACATGTGGGCTCTTTCCATAGTTTGGCTATTGTAGACATTGCTGCTCTCAACACTGGGGTGCAGATGCCCCTTCAGATCACATTTGTATCCTTTTGGTAAATACCTAATAATGCAATTGCTGGGTCATGGATGATATATCCATTATGTAAATGGTATGTTAAAGTTCCCTATTATGATTATATTACTATCAATTAGTTCCTTATGTTTGTTATTAACTGTTTAATGTGTTTGGGTGCTCCCATGTTGCGTGCATATTTACAATTGTTATATCCTCTTGTTGGATTGTCACCCTTATTATTATTATATAGTGTCTTTGTCCCTTGTTACAGTGTTTAAAGTCTATTTTGTCTGATATAAGTATTGCTATCCCACATTTCTTTTAACATCCCTTTCCATGATAAATATTTCTCCAGCCCCTCACTTTCAAACTGCAGGTATCTTTAAGTCTGAAATCAGTCTCCTGTAGGCAGCATATAGATGGATCTTGTTTTCTTAACCATTCTGTCACCCTGTCTTTCGATTGGAGCAGTTAGTTCATTTATAGTTTATTATTGATAGATTGTATTTATTGCTCTTTTGTTACTTGTTTTGTGGTTATTTCTATAGATTTTCTCTGATCCTTTCTTCTCTTGTCTCTTTCATGGTTTGTTAGCTTTCTTTAGCAACATACTTGGATTCTTTTCTCTTTATTTTTTGCAAATCTATCCAGGTTTTTTATTTGTGGTTATCATTAAGTTAGTATATAAAATCTTTATATAGCAGTGTATATTAAGTTGATGGTCGCTTAAGTTTAAGGCCATTCTTTACTCCTCTCCCCCTCCCCACGTTTTAGGTGTATGATGTCATATTATTCATCCTTTCATTTTATTAATCCCTTGACTAATTTTTATAGAAATATTTATTTTTACTGCTTTTCTTTTTTTACTTTTCATATTCTCAAATGGTCTTTCCTTTCCACTCAAAGAGTCCTCTTTAATATTTCTTGTAGAGCTAGTTTAGTGGTCATGACCTTTGGTTTTTGTTTGTCTGAGAAACTATCTCTCCTTCTGTTCTGAATAATAGCCTTGTTGGATAGAGTATTCTTGGCTGCAGGTTTTTCCCCTTTCAGTAACTCGAATATATCATGCTATACCCTTCTAGCCTGCAAGGTTTCTACCCAAAAACCCACTGTTAGCCTTATGGGGTTTCCCTTTTATGTAACTATATTTCTTTTCTCTTGTTGATTTAATTTTTTTCCCTTATTGTTAGTTCTTGCCATTTTAATTACTAGCATCTTGGTGTGGACCTCCTTGGGTTGAATTTGAGAGGGGATGTCTGTGCCTCCTGGATCTGGATATCTGTTTCCTTCCCCAGATTAAGGAAGTTTTAAGCTATTATTTCTTCAAATAAGTTTTCTGCCCCCTTTCTCTCTCTCCTCCTGAGATCCCTATAATGCAAATGTTATTATGCTTGATGGCATCACTGAGTTACCTAAGACTATTCTCAATTTTCATAATTTTCTTTCCTTTTCTCAGGTTGGTTACTTTCCATTTGTCTGTCTTCTGGTCATTAATTCATTCTTCTGCTTTATCCAGCCTGCTACCTATTCTATCAAGTGCATTTTTAATTTCATTTATCGTGTTCTTCATCTCTGATTGGCTCTTTTTTTTCTCTTTGTTAAGAGTCTCACTGACGTCCTCCATGCTTCTCCAGTCCAGTGAGTATCTTTATTATCATTACTTTAAATCCTCTATCAGCCATGTTACTTACATCCATTTTGCTTTGGTCTCTTGCTGTAGTTTGGTCCTGTTCTTTCATTTGGCAGATATTTCTCTGTCTCATTTTGTCTGACTTTCTGTATTTGTTTCTATGCGTTAGGAAAGTGAACTACTTCTCTTGCTGTTAATGATAATAGTTTTTTTTAAGAAGTCCTATAGCACCCTGCAGTGCAGTGTCCCCTGTTCCCCATGGACTGGAGCTTCAGGGAGTGTCTCCTATGTGTGTGGCATGTGCTCTGCTATTATTTTTGCCTCGTTTTCATTCAGCCTAGTTATCTGAAGATGCTCTTTTTGCCTGCTGTGGGCAATGTTTGGTCCCCAGGAGGGGTGGGGTGCATTTTAAGTAGGTGTGCAGTGGTCTGCTTGTGATATGAGACCTGCCCCTGCGTCTGCCAGAACCGAAGCCCCACAAAACACACAGTTCAGGAGATATGGTGTTGATAGAGTTTGGGCTGGTCTTCTGGGGAAGGGGCCTACAGTGCTGGGACTGAGGCCAGTATGATTGGGAAGCGTGGATCCACTGACTTGTAGAGGGTGAGTGTTTGATGCAAACCAGTCAGGTGTTGAGTGTTGGTGCTGTGCTCATTCTTGCAGATGGTGATTGTTTATGCAAGGGGGACAAAGGAGGAAAATGTCACCTGCCAGTTCCTTTGTTCCTGGAGGGGTCACCCCATGGTCCCTGTCTCTTCAGGCCACACTGAGATGAGCAAATCACTCTCCCTCCCATCTTCCCCTGGCTTCCTCCTGGTTCTATGCTGTATCTGCATAGATTGTTTGTCATGCTGTCTCTTCAAGGGCAACGACTCTGCTTCCCTTTGTCCTCTAGGCTCCCCCAGAGCAAGCACGTGGATTTTTTAAATTCCAGGCTTTAAGTCCCACTAGTTGTAAGAACTCATGAAACTCGGCCCCTTTACTTTCAAAGGCTAAATATTATGGGGATTCATCATTATAAAATCTGTTTTTTTTGCTCTTCTCTGTCCCACCAACTCCCTCCCTACTGTGGATGGTGATGGTCTGTTTAGTTCCTAGACCACATCCTCACCCTTCCTACTTTCTTCAATGTGGCCTCTTTAGTTGTGGAGTTTGTTTTGCCAGTCTTCAGGTCATTTTTGTTTTTTGTTTTACACTAGTGTGAGTGTTATCTAGTTGTAGCTTAGGATGCTCCTACTCTGCCATCTTCCCAGCTGGCCATTTTTTAAATAAATCTTAAGTGATGTACTCCTCCTACTTTGCTTGTTTCTTTTTATTCAAAATTTGTATGGCTATTCTGGTACTTTTATCTTTCCATATAATTTTTAGAATCCACTTTTGTGTGTCTACAAAGAATCTTCTTGAGATTTTTATTGGGATTGCATTAAATTTGTAGACCAATTTGGAGAGAACTGTCATCATAACTATATGGAATCTTTCGATCTATGAACATAGGATCTTTTCCCATTTATTTGGGCCTTGTTTGATTTCTTTCATTGGCATTTTGTAATTTTCAGTATGCAGCTCATATATTGTTTGATATATGCTTTAATATTTCACTGGGGGGTTATGAATGTTATTTTTTTAATTTCAATTTCCAATTATTCATGGTAGTATATAAAATTCTATTGATTTTTATATTTTACCTTGTATCTTGCAGTCCTTCCGAACTCACTTATTAGTTCCAAAAGTTTTTTGTAGAGTCCTTAGAGTTGTCTACATAGAGAATCATACCATTTGCAAATAGAGGTAGTTTAACTTTTTTTCCTTTCAAATGCAAAATCCTTTTATTTAATTTTCTTCCCTTTCTTTCACCACTCATCTTTCACAATATCATCATGTATGATATTAAATAAAAGTGGTAAGAGCAGACATTCTTGCTAGTTCCTGATTGTAGGATGAAAACATTCAGTCTTTTATCATTAAGTATGATAATGTAAGTTTTTTGTAGATGCCTTTTTTTTGATTGAAGAAATTTCTATCTTTATCTACTTTACCAAGACTTGTTATCAGGCATGATGTAGGATTTTGTTAAATGCTTTTTCTGCATTTACTAAGATAATTATTTTTTTTCTTTTTTGGATTGTTAATATGGTGAATTCTATTGATTGATTCTCAAACATTGAATTAGTCTTGCATTCCTAAGGTAAACCCCACTTGTTCATAATATATTATTCATTTCATATATTGTGGATTTGAATTACTAATATTTTGATGAGGATTTTTGAGTTTATGTTCATGAGGATTGTTTTTCTGTAGTTTTCTTGTATTGTCTTTATTTTTAATATCAAGGTAATGCTGGCCTCATAAAATACATTATAAATTATTCTTTTCTTTTCTATTCTGTAGAAGAGATTGTATAGAGAATATATTGATTTTTCCTTAAATGTTTGGTGGAATTCAACATTTTTATTTCTGGAAGTTTTATTATTATGTTTCTAGTTATTTTGTAGATGTAGGATTGATCAGATTATCTATTTCATCTTGGGTGAGCTGTGGTACTTTGTGGTTTTCAAGGAATTGGTCCATTTCATCTAAGTTGGAAAATGTATGTGCATAGTTGTTCATAGGGCACTTCATTATCTTATTAATGTAGGTGGAGTCAGTAATGATATCTCTTCTTCCATTCATGATTTTGGTTATTTGTACTTTTTTTTTTTGGTCCATCTTATTAGAGGATTATCAATTTTATTATTTTTTAAAGAACCATCTTTTGGTTTTATGAATCTTCTCTACTTTTTTCTAAATCTTACAGATTTCAGTTTTTTTTATTTGTTTGTTTGTTTCAAGTTGTTATTTAAATTCCAGTTAGTTAACATGTGGTGTAATATTAGTTTCAGGAGTAGAATTTAGTGATTCATCATTTACATATAATACCCAGTGCTCATCACAACAAGTGTCCTCCTTAATACCCATCACCCATTTAGCCCATCTCCCTGCCCACCTCCCCTCTAGGTAGCCTCATTTAGCCCATCCCCTTGCCCACCTCCCCTCCAGCAAGCCTCATTTAGTCCATCCCCCTGCCCACCTCCCCTCCAGCAAGCCTCAGGTTTTTTATCTACAATTAAGAGTCTGTTTTACGATTTGCCTCTCTGTTTTTCCCCCTATGTTCATCTGTTTTGTTTCTTAAATTCCACAGATGAGTGAAATCATATGGCATTTGTCTTTCTCTGACTAACTTATTTCATTTAGCATAATACAGTTCTTATATTTATTATTTCCTTTTTTCTGTTCGATTTGGGTACTTTTGTACAGAATTAGGGGAGGTGGGGGAATGGGTGAAATAGATAAGGGAGATTAAGAGTATACTTATCTAAATGAGCACTGAGTAATATATAGAATTGTTGAATCTTATATTGTATACTTGAAACTAATATAACACTCTGTTAATTGTACTTCAATAAAAAGATGTTGATAATCAAAGATACTCTAATGGATCCCCCCTAATAAAAATAACCACTCACCCCCAAGATAATAAAACTCCTTATGATTTCTTTACATTGCACACAGATATCTAGAACAAACATCACAAGACTTTACCTCCCAACTAACTCTTTCACCCTAGCCAAGCTTTTTAAATTATAAATGACTGCCTTACAATCAAACTTCTTTATACCGTCTCCTTTTTGTTAAATTAATTGGGGCTTCTCTGTGACTAAGTTATCTGGTATTTCCCTACTTCTGTTGTTTTTCCCTTTTTTAAGTCCAGCCTGCCTTATATATTACTTTCTGCTTTAATCAGATTTCCATCTGCAAATCCATAGCAAGCTCTTTTTCCTTTATCCCCAACCAAATTTAGAGCAGAATGTTTAAGAACTGCCATTTATTGTATAGCTACTATGTACCAAACACCATGCTAAACACTTTTCATGCATTTTATCTAATCTACACAACAAATCCTTTGTTAGAGGCTATTATCCATTTCACTGAGAATAACAGAAGCTCAGAGAAGTAACATGATTTGCCAAGACATAGAGCTAATATATAGTAGAGCTAAAATTTAAATCTAGGTTTGTATGACTGCAAAGCTACACTCATCACAGTATATAGTCTTCCGGTGTACTCCAATATTCTCCTTTTATTAAAATAAGTATATTTTATATTTAACATCAGATAACTTAGATAGATATAATTGATGTACTACACCGTAGTTCATTCTCATTCTAACTTCTCGATATATATAAAACAGTTTGACTCTTACCAATCACCTCTATTATAGACTTTTAATCACCTGAGCTGCTTATGAGTTCTTACCTAATACACTGAAAGTCTCATCTCTCTGGCACTACCATCTTCCTCTTTTATCCAAGCCTGCCCCAAACATATTGGTATAACTCAGGGATTTACAAATTGTAGTGTGCCTCAGAATCACCAGCAGAGCTTGTTAAACAGATTGTTGAGCCCCACCCTAGAGCTTCTGAGTCTGGAGATCTGGGGTGAGGCCCAAGAATTAGCATTTGTAAAACTTTTCCTGGTGAAGCTAATGCTTCTGGCTCAGGGACCTCACTTCAAGTATCACTGGAATAGTGATATGGCTTGATCAAATGTTCTTTAGTATGTTTTCATGATATTGATAGAATTATAAATTAGATGTGAATTCCCACTTGCTTTATGAGTTTAGTTTAGAGTATATGGAGGAAAAAAGCATAAAGAAGAAAAAAATCTGAAAAATACAAGTAACCGAGGTTATTCCACACAAAATATATTCCATCACCAACAAAACTTGAAAAACTCTATGCATCACATCACCCATTTAGAAGATCATAGTGTATATTAGCTTATGAAAAGCTATAATTATGTCAGTAAAGCTACTTCTCAAATTATATTTAACCAAGTATTTCTTAAACTCATTTGGAGGCAAAACACTTCTCTTTTCTAGATATAACACTCTGGTGTTATTCAAGACATACTTTGAGAAATGTTGCTGTAAAGTTATCTTTTTTAGAAAGGTCAGATATCCCTGGGGGTCTGCCAGAATCATAGAAGCTTGGTCTCTACTCAAATGCATTAAAATCATATGGAGGAGTGATTTACTTTGTCTCGAATCAAAGTCTGGTTTTCTCTAGCATGGCTCTTGGAACATTGCAATTAGTTCTGAGCAAAATTATGCCACAGTTAGAATTTGCTTAAGGACTGAGATTCAGAAACCAGGATAAGGGATAACCAAAGGTCTTTCAGAGATCACTTATTTCTAGTTAAGTATGTGTATCATCAAACACCTGATAATTTGATAAAAACTTTTGACTGAATTGATGTTAGACTGAACTGTTCAGTTTGTAAACTTCATCATTTTTTTAATCAAAACAATCTTTTTTTCATATCTAATATTCTGAAACATTTCTCAGTCTAAAGTTTCCCAACAGCAGTTAGGCAAGCTCAACTTTAAGATCTGTCAGAAGGCTGGAATGGAGTTCTGCTAGATCAAGTGACCTGGACTCATTTAGTAAAACATAGGTGCTTTCATACAATATCTCATTATCTTGGGCTTCAGCTCTCTCTGACCACCGATTATTGACTCTTTCCATATAAACATATTTCTTCTTGATCATAGAAAAGACAGAAGTAAAAAGACTTGAGTAACTTCACTTTAACTCTCTACCCTTTGCCATTACACCATGAGCCTCAACAGTGGGCCAGGGCTTGCGATAGACCTGGCTGTCATTCCCATAAAACAGATGGTGGGGTACAGGATTAGTTATACATATAAAAACACTACTGCTGATGCTGATGAAATTCATTTGGTGTTAAAGTTTTAATTACTTACATTGTTTAATATTCTAAGATAGTTCTGTACAACCATTTTGGTAAATTAATTACTGATCTATTTTACCTCAGTGGTTTTAGGTAACTAAGCTTTTCAAAAACTAGGCCCATTCATATTTGCTTTTCAAACCCTACTATTTTACAGAAATCACGCACATCATCTGTGAGTAATATATTTAAAAGCTTATACATGGATAGTGCATTACAATTAGCAGACACTTTCTCGTTTGATTCTAATAACAATTTTATGAGGTAGGTAAAATCAAGACTTTTTCAGATGATCTTCAAGACATCTCAGTCAAAATATAATCAGTTTTTTTTTAATTATGAATAATGTATACAGCAAACATTCTGATCCTTAGCCCACCCTTTACTCCTACCATCAATATGGGAAGTTTCATTTTCTACTTTCTACATCTCTTTAGTTATTTGAATATTTTTAAATAAAGATTTATTTATTTTAGAAAAAGAGAGAGAATGAGCAGGGGAAGGGGCAGAGAGAGAAGGAGAGGGAGAGTAGCAGACACTGTGTTGAGTGCAGAGCCCAACATGGCGCTCAGTCTCACCATCTTGAAACCATGCCTGAGCCAAAGTCAAGAGCCAGACACTTAACCAACTAAGCCACCCAGGTGCCCAAATTATTTGAATTTTTAAAGAATGAATTATTTTTATAATCAGGAACAAAATTTTTTTAAAAAAATCTGTTAGAACTGAATTAGTTTCTAAGGGCATATCAGTTTCTAAGGGGAAATCAAATCTATCATATAAATGAGTTTTTTTCAGTACTAAACATAAAATATCTATATTACTGAGTAAAACAAAATAACTGCCAGAAATATAATTTAGGATTCTGTGAATAAGTCTGGAGCTGAGAATAAGGAATCAACTCTAACTATTCTATCCACCAATGTTAGAAGGGTAGCATAATCATGAAGCTTGCAGAATACAGTGTCAATCCCTTGGGTTTTCATGTAGAAAACAGGCAAATACCATTATTAAACAGTTTAATATATTTATATGCATTTATTAATAAAAGTAGGTGAGAATATCATTTGCATTAAGGAGAAATAAAACAATTGGAGATTCAGATCATTGAAAGCACAGATGAATTTTCAGAAAAGGAGCGGAAACTTTGGTAAGAATATTGATAAACCTCTCTGAGATGAACCAGGGTGGTCAACATCTATTTCAGAGTTGGATGTGGTTTGTCTGCCAGATAGTCCTTAATTTCATTTCTTATATACTATCCCTGAGCTTTAAGCTCTCTCTCTCTCTCACTATCTCATACCCAGGGATGGGGAAAAATAATGGACGAGGCTCAAGGATTTCACACATTAATTTTTGCCCAAGTGCATAAAGGTGGTTGCCTCAAAATGCCATATATCCAAGAAATGTGGAAGGCAGGTATAGTCACCATTTTATGGATGAAGGAATTTTTATTGTTCATCTCCATTTCTATTTAGTAGGCCATCTCTTGGCTGCAGATATTAACAGTACTATGTGTATGTATTTGTGTGCTTGTGTGTATTTTAAATCCAGATTTCAACAATCAGAGCTGACTAGATGACCTCACTTACCCATTCCTTGTTCACACATAAAGCTTATCTAAAATGATACTGCTAAGGATATTAACAGGTTGTTTGGCAGGCTATTTGGCAGGTAACATGTTTCTAACTAAATTTTCATTGATTCTTGAGGAATAGCATTAAAATGAACAAGAATTAGATTTGAAGCATATAGCACACAATGTAAATATACAGTAATTTATTTTTAATAATTTTAAAGTTATCAAAATTGATTTTCAACATTTTGCTCACTTCTCCCCCATAAAAAATGTCCATAGTTTCCTTTTAAAAGTCACTTACAAGCTAGCAGTTGAAAACTGTATTTTGATTTTCCACCTAGAAGATTTATTAGATGGCCAGATGCAGAACACGATTTTAAAATTTATATAGCAAAATAATACAGTAAATAAGAGCTTAGCCTCAAAAATGAGTTGCCCTGTATTAAAATCCTAGACCCACCATTTACTAGTTGTTTAACTTTGGGAAATGTCTATGGCTCTCTATGTTTATGCCTCCATTCCTTTTCTATCCACCCTCATAAAGTTGTGAGGATGACAGCTAATCCATGTAAAGCTCCTCACACAGTACCTAGTCATAGTAAGTTACAGTAAATCACTATTTTTTATTCACTTAGCAGATAAAAGGCTGGCTAACCAACTCAATGATACTCTCTTCCTCTCCAGAATGGTGATGGTGTGCTAGATTCTATGGTGTATATACACATTAGGAAGACACCCCTTTTCTGAAGACATACTTGATGAGTATTCTATAGGTCAGTGATGCTGAAGTATCCTGCGGGGCAAAATTTGATGGGTAAGTAGGCATTATGATTGTAATTTCAAGTAGTAATAAATATAAGTGCTGAACATGTTTAAATCTCATTTCACAAAGTAAGGCACCTTTCAGGACTTGCAGCTCCCTTACAACAAGATACTAAAAAAAAAAAAAAAAAAATCAAACCCATTATTTCTTAGGGCACACATAAAGTACCCTGCAAAACAAGGGGTGCGTGGGTGGCTCAGTCCATAAGCGTCTGCCTTTGGCTCAGGTCATGATCCCAGGGTCCTGGGATTGAGCCCCACATCGGGCTCCCTGCTCAGCCAGAAGCGTGTCTCTCCCTCTCCCACTCCCCCTGCTTATGTTCCCTCTATCGCTGTCTCTCTGTCAAATAAATAAATAAAATCTTTTAAAAAATTAAAAAAATGCAAAACAATAAATATAAATGCTGAACTGCAAAGCATTTGTAGAATGGTAAGATCTTTTTTGACCAATCTCCCATTTATAGACAACAATTCAATCATTCAGACAAATCTACTTCAATATATGTTAGAAAGTCATATGAGGCCTGGAGCAAGATACACAGTCCATAAATTAGAGTTGCTAAAAGGAGACCCTATAGTAATCTTCCTTAAATGAAATTACCAGCTGGGTTTTGCAAAGAATGCAAATTTATCTGTGAAAATTGGTGTGTCCCTAGGCTAATACCTTGTATTTTGGTCTGGGACTCCGGAATGATAATCCCCATGCCTGTAATTCTCTTTGGTAAGCTTAAGAACCATGGGAGAATCATTTTCATGTGACGTTTGTGACTTTTTCTCTAGTAAGTTTAGGCATGAGCATATCTTTGCCTATTTACAGTTAAATGAATTTCCAAGACTGTGGACTTGGAAGCTATGGCTTCAGCCCTAAAATTCCTCATTTCTGTTCTTTCCAGACTCCCTTACCTACTTGAATGCAGCCTTGTATCTCTGTGGCAAAGCAGGGCCTTTCCTGGCAGGTAAACCTGCCAGGTGAATCCACCCTTGAGGGGCGTGTCAGTACCATTTCCTGGAGCAAACTCACAGGGTGGCTCTACTTTTCGTTTGCACTCAAATAACTTTGCTTCCTCCTCTGCAGCTGCCAGACCAGTTCCTACTGCTGCTCAGGTAACTCTAACCTCTCCAGGGCACCACTACAGGCAGAGGGGGTTGATAAATGACTTCTACGTGTGCCTGCTTGCCTTCCTTCTTACCCTTATTCATGAGCGTTCTCTCTCTCTCTCTGTTTGTTCCATAGGGAGAGTGTCTGGGAAGTACCTTGCTGACCACTGAGAACATCATGAGCTCAAGCTATTGGAGTGAGATGAGCAGCAGCAGCTGTGGAACTCCACAGCCCCCAGAGGTGCTACAGTGCCAGCCCCAGCATTACCACTGCTACCATCAGTCCAGCCAAACCCACCACCCACCAGAAAAAAATGTAGTGTATGAGAGAGTGAGGACCTACAGTGGGCCCATGAACAAGATGGTTCAGGCCTTGGACCCCATCACCTCACAGGAAGTGCTCTCTCCTCTCAAAACTGCCTCCTCCTACCAAAGTTTGGTTTGGAGCAACCATTCTCAGGTACCATAAAGATAACTATGTGTGATTTGTAGAGAGGGGATATTTTCAACCTCATTTCTTTTCTTTCTGCTTCTCTGCCTCTGTTCTACAGGATGTTATCTTTTGGTGGATTGCAGCTATATAAGCAATGTACGGTTACTCAAATTCTATCTCTTGCTGTTCTTTCATTTACTAGTGCCTGTGGTTGTTTAACAGTTCCAGTGAGTTGTATAATCTAACTAGAGCATAGAATGACTCATTTTTTTGTTGGATTTGATTGAAATATCTGATCTGGGGTATTCCTTTGCCCTTACCATAAAGGAATCCTCAACTTGAATACAATAATTTTTATAGAATAGGTTCCCACTGATTCACTTTATTTCAGAAGTAAACAGGTTTTTTATATCAAATATGGTAGTTCAAAGACAATGAGTTACATGGAGTAATGAGCAGTTGTGTTCAGCAAATAGTATGCTGCTCCTGGATAAGTCACATGCACAAATACCTGTTCAAATTGTCATATGTGTTTCATCTTCTGAAAATGACACACTGGTTCTTATACAGCCAAAGTGAATAATTTATGCATATTGGTAGAAAGAGGATTGAAAGAGTGGATATAGGATCGAGGAAGGCAAGATGTAAGCAACTGTTATATAAAAGCTTAAAAAAGCAGAACTCTAAGACAGCCATTAAAATGAAATAAAATTGTTTTTAAAGGGGTTATTTTAGTATCATTATCTGTTCTAATAATCTTGCCAATGAATGTAAAGGAACATTGCAAGACTATAAAATTAAAAGCTATGCCTGTTTTCATTCTTTGAATCCCTTTACATTTATAGACATAATGTAAATTTGTGTGACTTTGAGCTTTCTGGAAACATCTGTCCAAACTAAAATTATGTTTTCAAGATTAAATTTATACTGGAAAGAGCTCAAAAAGCAACTATTGGGATGATATTATCTGATGTTCATTATTTTACCAATCTGGAATAATATGGGTTATTTTTCCCAAAACCACAATTTAAAATAGGATATGAAGCAAAATTCTAAAGTATATAATAAAACTATTCTTGAAAGAATTTTTATTTTTTTATTTTTATTTTTTTAAAGATTTTTTGTTAATTTGACACAGAGAGAGAGAGCACCAGCAGGGGAAGCAGCAGACAGGGGCAAAGGGAGAAGCAGGCTCCCCAGCAGAGCAGGGAACCCGATGTGGCACTCCATCCCAGGACCCTGGGATCATGATCCAAGCCGAAGGCAGTTGCTTAACCAACTGAGCCACCCAGGCGCCCCTAAAAGAATTTTTAAAGACATAGGTAACACAATTACAAAGGCCACAATTTTACTGATATTTCATGCTTAGCTTGAGGGAAACAATATTAAGAAAAAATCCAGGAGGGCGCCTGGGTGGCTCAGTTGGTTAAGCGACTGCCTTCGGCTCAGGTCATGATCCTGGAGTCCCGGGATCGAGTCCCACATCGGGCTCCCTGCTCAGCAGAGAGTCTGCTTCTCCTTCTCACCCTCCTCCCTCTCATGCTCTCTGTCTCTCATTCTCTCTCTCTCAAATAAATAAATAAAATCTTTAAAAAAAAAAAAAAAAAGAAAAAATCCAGGATTCACTTCAGTAATTTCCTAGTTGAAAAAAACTCCACTTGTATTGAAGTCAAAGGAAAGAAAAATATGAAGGTAAAAAATACTATTTTGCATAATTGATAATAATAATGTGAATGTACATTTCAATATTTAGTATTAAGATGTTAATGAACAACAAAGTGGGTGTCATCTATGTTCCTTAATAGCCCCCAAAACAAGGCAAAAACAAGTTACTATTACTATAGAAATGCTAAAATCACCCTCTCTGTCATAGTCATTTAAAAACATTAATCTCTTTTCTTGTCAACTTGCGAGTAAAGATAGATAAAAATGTAACAGCAGAAATTTAACAAATTATTAATATTCATTACAGAACAAGTTTTAGGGTCACTTTATTGTATACTCCTTAGTTCAACTTTCCTTTTTAATAATCCCAGAACCAAGCTGGTCAAGCTTTTTTACAAGACTTTTCTTCTTTCTACCTGATAATTACTAAAGTGATCCTTGTAAGACTCTCTCCATCTTGAAACACAGTTCCCCATAGAGGAGATTATAAAGAACCCTAGGGACAGAAAGCATGGTCACAAAAACTGGGATAAGAGATTGGAATGGAGTGTTCTGAAGTCTAAAGTTATTTATAATTGAAAAGAAAGAAAAGTAAGGGCTGTGTGAAGATGAGGTAGGTGAAATTCTACATATGTAGTAAAGGACAAAACTAAGAAGTTTCATTCCCTTAGTGAAACAAGAAGAAGGAAAATTTGACTATAAAATTTCAAACTGAGATATCAAAGGGCATTTACAAATCCGCTAAAAGATAATTTGGCAAGAAAGTTTTTAGGTATTTGTCACAAATAATGTGATGAAGAAGCTCTTCTCTTTTATTTTTCTTTCTCCTTGTTTCTTGGCAGGATGGCATTGTATAAAGTAGAACCAAGATTTGATCTGAAATTACCTTCATGTTAATGTAATGGGTAAGATGAGGCAGCAGGTTTATTATATACCATGCCAAACAAAAGAAAACAGTACATATTACTCAATATGTACCTTTTGTTTCATGTTTTAATAAAGTCTCTATATGCCATGTTTTAGAGACATTTTGAGTTGGTATGTAGCAACTATTCTGATGCTAGAGTTTGTGATCCTCACAGGCAGGAAAATGTGTATTATAATCAATTGTTGGTTATCATAAATGCAGTTAAACTTTTACTTTGTCTTTTAGCATTTTGGTGTTTGGATGACATTCAGATAATTCATAAGATTTAAAAATATAAGTAATTGGGGTGCCTGGCTGGCTCGGTCGGTAGAGCATGAGACTCTTGATCTCAGGGTTGTGAGTTCAAGCCCCATGATGGGCGTGGAGCCTACTCATAAAATAAATAAAATAATAAAGTAAAAATAAAATATAAAAAATACATAATTGTCAGTAGTAAAATATGTTCCCTTCGAGAAACTGAAATTGATGTCACTCTTCTTTGTTTCCTGATCTTAATTTTAGCTTATGTAGTAGACACTTTAGATTTAACTAAAGGCTTTTTGCAGCACTTTAGTATTTTCTATTTCTGGCTTTTTAGTGCATGTTTTTCCTCTATTGCCTTCTTGTGCACTAAAAGGGTATTTATAAATATAAACATATTTTAAATTTCTCCAGATATAATGTTGCTTTGTTTCTTGTATATAATTAATATATATATTTTATTATTCTCTCAGTATTATTTTATCTGATTGATAGAACAGAGAAAATTGAATATAGAAAATAGTTTTGGTGAAATTATCTAAATTAATTCTAGAATTAAAATTACCAGGTTTATCCATATGGACAGGTAAACTCAAACAGAGGGTAATCAAGGGCACAGATGCATTTTAAAACTGAATGCAGTCTTGTAAATAAATGAAGTTCTAGAAACTACACAAAACAAAATAAAACAACCTACCTTTTTAAAGAGCTCAGCCTTTTAAAGAGCTTAAATATTAACCTACCATCATTAACTCAAAATGAAATACTGCCTTAATGAACACCATTGATGTAAAATTACTCAACATATATATTTCCCATCCACTAATTTAGCTTTTCATGAAGTTCAAGCTATTTTCCATGTATGCAAAGGAACTCTGTTGTATGAGAGAGAATTGAATCAAAATAAAATGTTTTTTAATGTCATTCATTGAATTGAATATTTATTAAGTGCCTATTATATAGGAAGCACTGTGATTATTTGGATAAATACGATTTGCTTATCCCAGGGAGAGTCCACGTTGAGGACAAGTGTAGAGGACCTGGTCTGTAAGTGTTCCATATGTCTATATTTCATTTTTAAATATTATTTTGTGCTTGGGCCATCAATATTTTATTGAATAAAACAAGTTTTGGTGAAAGAAGGGACCTCTTAATGTGTCATATGGGTTACCATTCTTTTGAAGTTAAAACTTGCAACCAAATTTAACTCTAGAAGCATCTGGGGAGAACGTGTTTTGTTTTGTTTTTTGTTTTGTTTTGTTTTTTAATTTGACAGAGAGAGCGAGAGAAGAAGCAGGCTCCCCGCCAAGCAGGGAGCCCGATGCGGGGCTCGATTCCAGGACCCCGAGATCATGACCTGAGCCAAAGGCAGACACTCAACCATCTGAGTCACCCAGGCGCCCCGAGAATGTGTTTTTATGTGCGTTATTGATAGCAGAGGCTCAGCTTGGGTTTATCTTTGTTTACATGATTTTTTTCCCTTTTTCCCTTTTCATTGGTTACAAAGATTGTGGATAGCTCCCTTGCTGTGCCAGGATTTCTATACAGTATCAGAAAAATTTCTTGTTCTGCAGGGAGGGGTGTTTTGCTTTGATAAATTGTTGTTCAAGGGTGTGGTCACTAAAGTGAATGATTGTTCAGGGAAGTAGGTTGTAGAAAAATAAATGAGGTCATAGGATAAAGAGGCCCATGTTTTCAGCTTTGGTCAGCACTTTTATGCTTGCAGTTAAATAAAGCTATAGAAATTGTGAGTGCAACTAATTGTTGGGTAAAAATGCCCATGCCAATTGTCTCTTTTTTAAGGGAGGCTTGATAAATTGCTGGGCCTGTTTTCAGGCCATGACACTCACAAGCTGTCCTTGTGTGTCTATGTGACAAGGTGGGGAAGGGAGGCAGGGCAAGGGGAAAGGAGGTGAACTGGTCCTTTGACTGCTATGATCCAAATTTCTTTTCTTGACAACTCATGGTAAAACAACTGGGATATCTGCCATGCTCTTAAATCCCATTTATTTTTATTTAAATTTTTTTTATTTGACAATAGTTGACACACAACGTTATATTAGTTTCCGGTGTACTACATAGTAATTCAACTTCTCTATACATTTTGCTATGCTCACCAGAAGTGCAGCTACAATCTGCCCTCATACAACGTCATGACAATATCATTGACTATAGCTCTTATGCTGTGCCTTTTATTCCAGTGACTTATTCATTCCATAACTGGAAGCCTGTATCTCCCACTCCCCTTCTCCCGTTTTTCCATACCCTCACACACCTTCCCTCTGGCAACCATCAGTTTGTTCTTTGTATTTATAGGTCTGATTCTGTTTTTTGTTTGTTAAACCCCATTTAAAAGTTAAAACCTTTGTAAACAAGTATATTTGAGCTAACTTTTTTTTCTACACCAGCAGGTATGGTAATATCATCTTTTTTTTTTATTTCCAACAGAGCATATATACTTCTAGTTTTTAAGGACAAAAAGCATATACTGCAAAGAGACTGTATACTTTATTTTTTCTCCTAGTTTCCTTCAGGAAAAGAGAAAGAATGAGTCTCTTAAATGAGGGATTTCCTTTGGAGGAAAAGAATGAGGGGAAGAAGTTATATTTCTAATACATTCTAGTACATTCTATTGCTTTCTTAACATGAGAACAGAATCACAGATTTTATCCTAAATCAAGGAAGTGTTTGTTTCATCTAAAAAAAAAGATCATTATAATTTATATGTTTCTTCCTGTACAAAGTTCAGAACAATATTGAACAATAACCTAAGGCAGATGTTTAACCATGTTATTGGCTTTGAAAGGTTTTAACAAAAGCATCTTTTAAACTATTCAAGGAATGTATTCAAATGGCAGTTGGCCTTGGCAAATTCTGTCAGCATAAATGTCAGTTGGTATTTAAAGATATTGCCTCTTTTGCAACTGTTAGTCCTACACTGTTCCTAAGCCGCTATTATTACTTTCAGTGATTCTCATAGTCATTTTAAGACTCCTTCTTGGAACATTATATTATTTATTAGTTTTTTAAAGTTTTAAAGTTCAAATTAGAAAGTTCCATGTTCATTTCAACAAGTTTCCAAATATTTAGAGAACAAAGTCCTATGCTGTGTATGTAATCTCTATTGCTTAATTCTAATTCCCAGCAATCTTGCCATCTCTCCTGTATTTATTACACCAAAGACTTGAACTCTTTGATAAGAGTTATCAATAGTAAATAAAAGCTAATAGGTGTTGGCTACAGAGGTTCATATTTTGCAGAGTATAAAGATGAGTCACAGAAAACATTGTGTGGAGAAAATGGCCATACAAATGAATCTATGGGGAATGGCTCATAGAGAGCTGCAAATAATAAATGGGCAGTGATGAGGTAGACTTTAGCATAACCAAACTATGAAACAATCTAGTGTAGTGGCCAAGAGTGTAGGTTTATGTTTTAAATGTCTTGGGTTTAATTACTGGTTCATGGTCATGCTAGCTATAGGTATCAGTTGCTTAATTAGTAAAATGGGACAAAAATACCTAGCTCATAGGATTGTTGCTAGAGTCAAATTCGATAATACATTATGGAAAACACACAGCATAGTGTCTGACACATAGTATTAGTGTCATAGAACCTGGAATAAGTTTTGACCTCTCAGGACCTCAGTGTCCTCATTTGTAAAGAGGGGACAGTAATACCTTCCTTCAGGGTTTTAGTGAGTATTAAATGAGATAACATGTGAAGGTGTTGAGCCCACTGTCTGGACACTCAATAATTCTTTCCATTTTTATAATTGATTTATAAAAATATAGTCAACAAAAGCCCCTAGTTGCACAGACAAAATAGGATAATAGATAACTAATGAATAGACTGTAAAGTAAGAGTTCTTTTAACACTGGAAAGATTAGGTAAAGAGGTATGTTTGAAAGGCTTATTAGTGTTCTACTAGCTAAGAAAGACTAATGAGGAAAACCATTAAAGCAATTTTCTAAAACTCATGGTATATGATCAAAAGACTGGAACAGCAGGAATATATTTATAATGTTTACTGGCATAAGTATCCTTTAGAAAGAGTAATTTGGACGTTCCCATGCTCTTAGAGTCTTTGAACTTGAACCTTAATATTTGAGATGGAGTTTTTTTAGTTTGTGCTTTTTTTCCTTTTTAAAATGCAGTGACACTGGGCATTAAAGCTTGTTTGCTGTCTGCCTCTTACCTAATTTTTCCTCTAGAGCTACACTTCTAATAGAGTAGCATGTGGCTATTTTCATTTATATCTAAATTAATCAAAATCAAATAAAATTAAATATTGTGTTCCTCATTGCACAAGTCACATTTTAACTGTTCAACAGCCATATGTAGCTGGTGGTTACTGTATTGGACAACACAAATGTAGAACATTTCCACCATTGTATAGTGTTCTACTGGACACTGCAAATCTGTACATTCAGGCTTCTCATTTGAAAATAGAATTACCTCTAAAGATCATCACATTCAAGGAAATTTATGGTGGTACAAATGTGTGATCAAAGTGCTGCCAATTTATATGATCAGCTATAATGGGTAGATAAAAATGAAATAAAAATGAAGCTACAAACTCTCAAAATATAAGTTTAGAGTGACTATTTTAAGAGAAAGAGAATTAAATTCATAAACTTTAAAAAAAGAGAATTAAATTCATAAGTCTAAATAAAAGATTTGTATGTGTGTATATATCCTTCTGTTTATATGATTTTCCCAGAACCTCACTTTTTGGCAGAGCAAATGGTTAAGAAGAGGAAAAGACGAAAAATGACCTCCCTCAATCAAAATGCATCTTTCTTTCTTTTGGGCACATGATCTGTTTTTCATAACCTCTCTGGAACTACCTATCTCCCTTAACCTACTGAATTAATTTTAAACTTCAGTAAGTAAAGTTCAAATATCATTCTCATTTTTACAGTTGTGGTAACTGAAGCACAGAGATGTTATATGACTTACTAAAGTTCATATAGCTAATATGTGGTAGAACTAGGATTTAAATCTAGCAGTCTAGTTCCAGGTCTATGCTTGTAACCTCCATGCTATGCTATATATTCTTGGTCTACACATCTGACTCTTATTTATGTTACACAGTAACATCCAATATCTGATTCCTATTTTCACTTCATGATCATGTATGTGCTTCCATTATGAACCACTTATAATCTTTTGGCACAAGCCAGGACATAAATAATAGTGTAGTGAACATTTCAATGTGTTAAAAGTTTGTTATTTACCAAGAAGACAGACATTTTTTACTGCTGTTCGG
Source organism: Eumetopias jubatus (assembly GCF_037043125.1). Classification (NCBI taxonomy): domain Eukaryota; kingdom Metazoa; phylum Chordata; class Mammalia; order Carnivora; family Otariidae; genus Eumetopias; species Eumetopias jubatus. The sequence continues at coordinate 56,927,023 of NW_028274817.1, forward strand.
AACTCTTTTTTTAACATTTTTCTTATAAATTGTATTGATTGTTTTTTATCAAAATATATAAGGCTCCAGCACTGGGTAGTAAGTTGATAACTTTTTAGTTATTTAAAAATTCATAAGTGCTTTAGGAGAACTTCGATAGAAAAATATTATGACTAAATAAAATCAACTTTTACCTTATTGTGGGATTTATAATCTCAGCTATAAAATGTCATTTACTTTGTAGTTCAAAATATTTTCAAAAACTTTAATAATTGAGTTCCAAAGTTAGGTTCAAACTCCTCACCTTGATGATGTTAAAGTGTCTCCTTAGAACAGTCCTATCCTACTTTTACCGTGTTATTTCACACTACCCACTTCCTCCCACCTTTGTCCTGGACACACTGTACTGCTGATTCTTGAAGAAACTGATCATTTTGCCTCCTTCCCACCCCTGCCTTTGTTCATTTCATTCCCCACTCTGGCAACAGCCACCCTTCTCTCACATCTTCTCTGAAATTTTACCTATCCCTTAAAATACATCTGGAAAGTTATCTTCTTAAAGACATCTTCTCCAATCCTGAATCTTCTTACCCTGTCCTCAATGTAGTACTCCACCCCCACCTCCATCCCAGATGTGTTCTCCTAGATAGTATCACTTTTTATTATTTAACTATAATGTACTTATAATACTGAGTAGTATTTTATTGATGTGGTCCTTCTTCCCTTCCCCCATAGACTATACACTTATTGAGGGTTAAGAATTTTTAGCGCTGGGTGATACACACAAACAATGAATCATGGAACACTACATCAAAAACTAATGATGTAATGTATGGTGATTAACATAACATAATAAAAAAATCAGCTGGAAAAAAAGATTTTTTAGAAATCAAAAATCAAAGACAAATCAAAATAAATGTTTTTCAGAACGGGATGGAACTGGAAATTCTCTCTCCCACTCCTTCTCTCATCTTCCTTTCCCCTTTCCCCTCTCCCTTTCCTTCCCTCTTTCTTCCAGTCCCTCTCCCCTCACCCTTTGTGATTATGGCTTGCAAAAATGCCTGAATGTGGCTGTAAGCAATGGCTCTAATAAAGATATATGGTTATGATTATTTGTGAGTTTCACTCTTCTATGCCTTCTCTTCGAAATGAAAATGGAAAGTAGGGCACAAATTGCCTCTTTAAAAAAGTGAAAAACACATAAAATAAATATTAGAAAGCTATTTTATAGGGCAATTAGTTTTCTATTTTAGTTCTTGGGTCACATTAAGAATCTGGACTTGACTTGTTTATATTTGATTTATACTTTTTCCCCCTATGAACAAATATTTATCATTACTTATTATGGCAAATTATGTTAAAGGGTTAGTAATTCTGATCTGTCATCATATTATTTCCTTGGGATCTTGTTGTGTTGCTTCTTTTAAGCAAATTAGTTTGAAGCTGCTAATTAATCTGTTTATAAAGATATTTCCTTGGGGCACCTGGGTGGCTCAGTTGGTTAAGCGACTGCCTTCGGCTCAGGTCATGATCCTGGAATCTCGGGATCAAGTCCCACATCGGGCTCCCCACTCAGCAGGGAGTCTGCTTCTCCCTCTGACCCTCTTCCCTCTCGTGCTCTCTATCTCTCATTCTCTCTCTCAAATAAATAAATAAAATCTTTAAAAAAAAGATATTTCCTTTACCTCCCCTGCTACTTAAATTTTGTCTAGGTGAAGTGATTTTATTTATTGAATTTTGTTCTGTTATCTTATAATTGTTTTAGTATATCAGTTATGTGCCCCAAGATTCCCTCATAAAAACTGCTACTACTACTCAGTACTCATCCACACATTATTTTAAAATATTCACAAACATAATGATATCTAAGAATATGTTATCTAGAAAAGTTGCTTAGGGGCACCTGGGTGGCTCAGTCCATTAAGTGTCTGCCTTTGGCTTAGGTCATGATCCTAGAGTCCCAGGATGGGGCCCCACATAGGGCTCCCCGCTCAGTGGAAGTCTGCTTCTCCCTCTGACCCTCCTCCCTCTCATGCTCCCTGTCACTTACTCTCTTTCTCTAATAAATAAAATCTTTAAAATAAGTTGCTTAAATTCCCTACCAATACCTCAAATCACTCTTCTGCTGAAGAAAACTTCAGTGACATTCAGTGTCTATAAATTTCTTAGTCTGGCTTTCAGAGCCCTCCATTATCTGGCTTCTAGGGACCTTACTTTCTGGAACTCCCCTTCTAATGTTCTGTTTCAGCCAAAATGTAAACTGTTGTTCTCTAAATATAAGCCCTAACGTTCCATAAATATACCTTTGCTCATGTTGCTCTTACACCTGGAATGTCCCATCCCCCCATCCTCACCAATCTAGATGAGCTGAAATTACACCAATTTTTCAAGACTTTCCTCAGGTATAACCTTGGGATGAAATCTTAAATTGTCCCAAGCTGAAGTTATCTTTTAGCCCTCTAAACATTCATAGTAAGTTCCTCATAGCTCTTATAATACTCTATTGTTATTTACACTAATAATTTTTGCCTCCTTAATAATTTATAAGCTTGGTGAGTGTAAAGAATATATTCTATCTATGCTTTATATCTCTTCCAATACCATTATATAACATTGAACAAATTACTTAGTTATACATGTAACCGATCCAATAAAAATAATGCCTCATATTAATAATGGTATGTTTTATTTTTCAAAATTCTTTTACATACATTATTTACCCACTGAAATTTCAAAAATTAAGCAGAAAAACATTATTACATCCATTGTATAAATTTTACAGTGTGCACATAAAATATGCATTGTGTATTATTTTTATGTTGTATAAATAAAGAAACTGAGACTCAAATAGCTCAAAATAACCTGTCCAAGTTATAGCAGCTAGTTAATGAATGTCCTGAGTTTAGAAACCAGCTCTTGATAGTTTCACTATATCAGCTATCACCCTTGATTAACCCTAGTTCGATACTAAAGTATTTTCAGTTTAAACAAGTTTTTATTTTTTGGCTTTAGCAAATCATTTGATGATAATCCTTATGGCAAATCATTTGATAAATTTCCCCATTCTGATATTCTATTATCAGAGTGAAAAGTATAAAAAATATATTAGAGAACAAAAACAGTTTCTGTTCTAATTTTCAAGGTCTTGCCCTGAAATAATCCTGGAATTCAGAGTATGTCCTAAATTTTTAAGGTTTTCCTTCTACCTAAAGGAGAATAGCACCTCTCCAGCTTCTGCTTTCCCTTCTTTCTGCCCTTCACTGAGCTACGTGAAATCTCTCTCACTAAGGTAAGTAACTGAGAAATTGGACCTATTTGCATTCCATATGATTTGTTAATTCTGAGAAACATAGCGTTTTAACAAACAGAAATAAGATGTAGTTTTATGAATTCTCTCTATGGCAACTAGAGCTTCCCAGCTCTGATTTAGGGTATACCAAGCTATGGACAATTATCTCAGGTGATGTAGTGAAGTTATCCCAAAAAGCAGACTGCTTTTAATCCACTCTGATATTAAAATTGGTAATGTCATATGTACTTTTATAAAAAGAGGAGGAAGAGAAAGAAAAGGAGGAAGAGGGCTGATACAACTTTACAAAGTTGAAAACCATTACTTTAAGGAGTGTGGGAAAAGCAGCTTGGATTTTATACTAAGCTTGAGCTCACCTAATTATAAACAAAATTATTTTTATGATAATTATACCTAAAGAAAGATGCCAACAAGACAATAGTTATGTATTTAGCAAATGTGAGCCACAGAAATAAACAACTCAATAGTATGCTAAATATTTAATAAAAAAGAAGTAGGGCCTTCCTACAAAATTGAATATGAATATTAAAGAAAAATTCAATGTTTTATTGAGTTTGGAGTCCTGTGAATACACTGCATAAATATATCATGTAGTCTACCAAAATAACCTCTATTGGATTTTTAGAAGTTTAAGTTATTTAATCAGGATTATTCTTTCACGCAGTCACTTTTGGGAGGATCTCTTGTTTTCAGACACTCAAAAGTTACTTTTGATAGTAAATAAAAAAAAAGCAAATATCTAGCTTCCTATTATAAGAACTAGTCAAATCTAACAGTAGAATTATGTTCAACAACTTGAAAAAGAGAAAATATAGTGAGGCAACCTATAGATGTAGCAGAAAAGAGAGTTTAATGGGAAAAGCTACATTTGCCTAGACCAATTCTAATAATGAAGCCTCAAAACAATTATGTACCTTATAATTTATGGAATTAATGTACTAGCTTTCCATATATAAGAAGATTAAATATTTTTTTCATTTTAGGACCAGACAAGTCTTTGTACAAATACACCAATTTGCCTTTAAAATATCTACTATCTTGGCATCTAAATAAAGTAACCCTGTTTATAGTACTATAGATAAATGTCCCAAAGGTGTGATGTGTGTATATGTGTGTGTGTTTATTCCTACTTGGGTTAATTTTTACAACTTTATAAAACTTCTCAGTATACTCTCTTATCTTAAAAGCTAGTCTACTTGGCTATTAAGTTTGTTTCTGTTTAATTAGCTGATGTCATCAGATTTTAATTGGTTAAAAGGAGGAGGAAAGAACTACCGTTTATAGAACACCTTCCAGGTGGCAGGTAGTATGCACAAATTGTCTTCTCAACATGATCCTAGTATTACTAGTCCCAGCCTAAAAGGGCTAAAAGTTTGCAGAAAAACATCCTCCAGATATAAGTACTTTTACACAGTGCTGGAAGATGTGTAATTGGCATAGCCATTTGGGAAATCAATTGGCAGTATCTGTTAAAATGAATAATGCACATAATCTGTGCACTATCAATCCCACTTCTTTGTGAAATTTTATAGAAATACATGCACAAGGATGCTCATTGCAACATAGTGAAAACTGAAAACAATTTAAACATTGCTCATTAGGGAAATAGATAAGTTATTAAACATCATGGAACACTATGTATTAATTTAAAATAATGAATTAAGACATATCTAACTTATAATACAAAAAATGACTTACACTGCAGAATAATAAAAGCAATAAATATTATTATTTGTACATACATATTTATGCAAAGATACACCAGACAATAATGGTTATTTCTGGGTAAGGGATTTGGACAAAGGGAGAATGACTAAGGGAAGATCTTTGACTTTTTCTGTATACACTTTTATGTTCACATGTATTCATGTACTATTGCATAACTAAATAACACCTTTTATTTTCTTACCTCTCTGAACCTGTCCCTCTCGGCTCTGTGGGCCAAACCCACCTGCACTTGGTTGTATTTATAACCATCATCCTGAGCTGAAAACCATATACCTGTTTGGCCTACAATCTTTAATTCTCTGCATTTGTCTGAGGAATTCTTCTCAGCTATAGCAGGATATCTGAGAACATATTCAAAGGCTGCCTAGATATATTAAGCTTGCAGTATTACTGCTGATGTAACAGGGAAAGGGAGGATGAAAATGTTACAAGCTGAGCCAAAAGAAAAACAAAAGAAAAACCACAGCATGCGAAGTATTTGGCAATTTGTTTTAAGAACAGCACATTACACATATATTATAGCTATACTTCCATATGAGTCTGCCAGTGTTTCCCTTGTAAGTCTGTGATTCTGATTTTCAATAGCGTCCTTGTTCTAAAAAAAGAATTATTTTTATTGTTGTGGGAATATATCATGGAGTTCTGTCAATTGGTTGTAAATTACAGTAATGTATGAAGAGATTGAATAATACTATCAACTATTTGCACACCAATGAAGCTACACAGTTTTGCTGATTTGGGAAAAATGTAAAGAATGTCAGCATAATCAATAAAGCGACTTATCTAATCATTATTAAAAATCATACTCTCACTTTTATAGACCATTTTCTTTTAACATCAGAGCCTACTCTCTGAAATTTAACTAGAAGCAGATCAGGCAAACCATAATTAAAAAGTCAGACTGAAGTAATCTCAGAGCAGTAGTCTTTTTTTAAGTTTTTATTTTAATTCCAGTTTGTTAACATACAGGGTTATATTAGTTTCATTAGTTTTATATATTAGTACAATATAGTGATTCTACAATTCCATACATCTCCCAGTGCTCATCACAAGCGCACTCCTTTTTTTTTATAAATATTTTATTTATTTACCTGACAGAGAGAGACACAGCGAGAGAGGAAACACAAGCAAGGGGAGTGGGAGAGGGAGAAGCAGGCTCCCCACCAAGCAGGGAGCCCGATGCAGGGCTCAATCCCAGGACCCTGGGACCATGACATGAGTGGAAGGCAGACACCTAACGACTGAGCCACCCAGGCCCCAACAAGCGCACTCCGTAATGCCCATCACCTATTTAACCCATTCCCCCACCTACCTTCCCTCTGGTAACCATTAGTTTGTTCTCTATCGTGAAGAGGCTCTTTCTTGGTTTGTTTCTCTCTCCCCGCCCTTTGCTCATTTATTTTGTTTCTTACATTTCACATAATGAAATCATATGGTACTTGCCTTTCTCTGATTGACTTTATTTCACTTAGCATTATACTCGTTAGCTCCATTTATGTTGTTGCAAATGACAAGATTTCGTTCTTTTTATGGTTGAATAATACTCCATTATGTATACATACCACATCTTCTTTATTCATTCATCAATCAGTGGGCACCTTGGGTTGCTTCCAGAGCTTGGTGATTGTAAATAATGCTGCTATAAAAATAAGGGTGTATGTATCTCTTTGAATTAGTATTTGTGTACTTTTTGGATAAATATCCAGTAGCGCAATTGATTGCTGGATCATTGTGTATTTTTATTTTTAACTTTTTGAGGAACCTCCATACTGTTTTCCAGATTAGCCATACCAGTTTGCATTTCCACTAACAGTGTAGGAGGGTTACCTTTTCTCCACATCCTCCACAACATGTTGTTTCTTGTGTTTTTGATTTTGGTCATTCTGACAAGTGTGAGGTAAGATCTCATGGTACTTTTTGATTTGCATTTTCAGGGCAGTAGACTCAGTTGAGTTTTTTTTTTTTTTTTTTTATGTTATGTTAGTCACCATACAGTACATCATTAGTTTTTGATGTAGTGATCCATGATACATTGTTTGTGTATAACACCCAGTGCTCCATGCAATACGTGCCCTCCTTAATACCCATGGTTAGAAAATTTTTGTATTTTATGTTTTTTGTTGATAAATTTTGCATCTTGTTAAATTGCAGACATATAATAACATTGGGATGTATATTAGCAGAGATCTCAAAAAGAAAAGAAGGATGTAACCTAGGAGTACAAGAAGAATGTGTTGCTATGAAAGTATTCTAGAAATTAGTTTATCATTAGTTTACTAGCAAAGCTGACAAAGGAATTCAGTAATGTGCTCCTTGGATATTATCTAAGAAAACACTAAATAAAGTTCTTCTGACAAACTGGGTTATTATAAAATTAAAGGAAATAATACCTAAAGAAAGTAAGACATTCAAATGACACTTCTTAGTAACCATTTCTGAACACGCCCCTTTTTTTCTCAACAGGAACTCCATTCTCCAACTCTGAAAATATCTACTTGTCCCCCAAGCAGTGTACATATAACCCCAAATACTGAACAGGTAAAAGAAGTTATGGATTAGGTTAGATTTTTTCTTTTTATGTAAACCTGCTCATATGTTTAAGTAATCTTTAAGTCCTCCTAAGGCTTTACACATTTACAAAATGTCAGGAACACAAAACTAGAAAGGGGAGTCTCGCATATGGTAATCAGCTCAGCCCATTAAAGGAATGTGGAACAAGTGCTGAAATAAATGCTATGAACGGAGATTTTTCAGTTTCATTGTCTATTCAATCTGATTGCTTTTAGTTTGAATGCAGTTTATTTTTAGTCAAGGATCTCCTAGTAATTATATATATTTTAGGGTCCTTGATTTTAGCACAAATAAAGTACTTAGATCTTGGATTGAACAAGGACCTGACTTTGTGAGGGATAGTACCGTAAGTTTACATTCAGAGAGAATAGCTTATAGGGTCAGAACTAGACTTTCTCAAAGGTACGTGATTTGAAATACATGCAAAAATCTAGTTCCCTTAGCCTTTACAATTTAATAATGCCACGTTTAAGATTACCCTGGAGTCTAGGCATTATATCTCCAAAAGATACCTATAATAATAATTAAATACCATATTAACAAATATGTGTTTAATGAGCTAGTCACCATTCACTGAAAAGTGAATCCTAAGAAAAGAAAATAAAAAATATCCTGTTAGTTACTACATGGGAGGGGAGTATAAAGGATTTGAGATTTGAAGGCTAGGAGGGAGGAAGTTGGTGTTCTAAGAAAGAAGGCCTGCCCAGATGAGGTGCCAGGGTATGAGCTTGAACAGTAAGGAACCAAGGGGCAAAAGCTGGTCTCTAGACTTTGGTAATAAGGAAAAGGTGATCTTATGAAAAACAAATAAGATTATCAAAAGTTTGTCTACCATTTCCCAATTTAACATAGCCTAGAACTAAGTCAGTTAGAGTAATGCATTTGTTTAATTTTTTAAATATTTGTTTAAAATATATATTTTATTATTTTAGAGAGACAGCAGGAGTGGGTAGGGGACAGGGAGTGGGGGAGAGAGAGAAGCAGACTCCCTGCTGAGCACGGAGCCCTATGTGGGGCTTGATCCCAGGACCCTGAGATCATGACCTGAGCCGAAATCAAGTCGGTCACTTAAGACACTGAGCCACTCCCCTAGGGTCATGCATTTATTTAGCAAACTGAGTGCTGAGTGCTGACTATGTATCAAATATTGTATAAAGATGTATTAGACCCAATTACTATTCTCAAAGAGCTCACAGACTAGCATGGGTCACATACACAGCACAACATAGGACAGTGGAATAAAGGCTACAACAAAGATAGAAATAGAGCCCTACAGGACCATCAAGATAGGATTACCCCAGAAAAGTAAGTCCACTTAAATCACAGAGCTATTCACTACATTCAAATCCAGGCAGCAAATTGCATTAGCTGCTATTTTTCATAATGAAGCCTTTAAAATTGGGTTTACCATTTTATTTCTGATAATACAAGTATGTTTATCGTAGAGAATTTTGGAACCATAAAAAATGTAGAGAAGAAGAAATAAAAATCACTCATGATTCCTTCCCTTACCCACAGATAGTATTATTAGCATTTTGTTTTCTTCCATTCAAATAAAGAATTGAGATCGTATCATATATGCAGTTATATATCTTCATTTCTCACTTAACCTTATATAATATTATGAGCTTTTTTCATGCAAATTGGTATTACTCAAGATCATTATTTTAATAGCTACATACTTCAGCCTATGGATGATTATTTAATGTTTAACCTCTCCATAGGAAAGTGGTCCTTTTAGTGTACCTTCATCAGTATTATTATTTAAAATTTTTTTCCAGCTAAAATATAGTACTTTTGTTATGTTTATTTGATTCTTAGTTTGGTTGAATACTTCTTGCTGTTTTTTAACCATTTGTTTTTCTTCTTTTATAAATGTTCATGCCACTTGCTCATTTTCCTTTTAGCATGATTTTTTTTCTTATTGAGGTATAAAAACTCTATATTAATGATATTGACTCTTTTTCCATCAAAAGTTTACAAATGACTTTATTCTAGTATTTTGTCTCCATTTTAATGTTATTTATGGTCCTCTCCCACCATTGCACTGAAGTAGTAAATGTTTAAGTACACACACACACATACACAAACACAAATTTTTCTGTGTTGCCTTATATTTTTTAAAATATGAGAATAAATATTAAGCTATATTTTCTTCTAATATTGTGGGGGCATTACAATGCAATGAATATGTTGAAACTCTCATCAACTATAGCTTGGAATGTGTGATGAATTACCATGAAATGAGTATTTAATAGAAATACCTAGCACAGTGCTGAACACATAAGCACATGCTTTCATATATGTTTCTAATACTAAAATTAACTAAAACCACAAATTCATATGTCATCATTTATGCAAATGACTTAAAATTTCACTCTGAAAATTGCTCCCTATTATTATTAATGGCTTCAAGGTCACTAAGTAACTATAATTATATGCAGCTTTTATCTTTCTTTACAGGAACTCCATTCTCCAACAGTGAAAGTCACTGCATATCCACAGACTACTATTAGGAGATACATAGTACAAAATCCTGAACAGGTAAGCTATATCACACAATCTTGTCTCAACCTATAATTACTTAGAAGTTGATAGCTTAAATGAGAAGCGTGAGTCAGTTACCAGATCCCTAAAGTCAGATCATTGGGAGTTTCTTCTGGTTATGAAGTTAATTTCTAATTATTAATATAAAAAAGTCATTTTTCAAATATTTTTAAAGATTTTATTTTTTATTTTTAATTTTTTTAGTGATTCATCAGTTGCATAACACCCGGTGCTCATTGCATCATGTGCCCTCCTTAGTGCCCATCACCCAATTGCCCTTTCTACCACCCCCTTCCCCTCCAGCAACTCTTAGTTTGTTTCTTAGAGTGACAAGTCTCTTATGGTTTGCCTCCCTCTCTGTTTTTATCTTATTTTATTTTTCTTTCCTTTCCCCTATGCTCATCTGCTTTGTTTCTTAAATTCCACATATGAGTGAAGTCATATGGTATTCGTCTTTCTCTGACTGACTTATTTCCCTTAGCATAATACTCTCTAGCTCCACCCACATAATTGCAAATGGCAAGATTTCACTCTTTTTTATGGCTGAGTAATATTCCATTGCATATATGTACCACATCTTCTTTATCCATTCATCTGTCAATGGACTTCTGGGTTCTTTCATAGTTTGGTTATTGTGGACAATGCTGCTATAAACATTGGGGTGCATGTACCCCTTCGAATCACTATTTAAAAAGTCATTTTTAATTCCGGACAACTATGTGCCCATATATTTTGATTTAGTGATGCAACACTTCCAAACAGCATAGAAATTCTTAGGTTATAAAATCTTTCTACTTCTATAGCACTACCTTTGTACTACAAAGGATAGGAATTTGCACCCTTTGAACCAAAGGAAAAAGGGACAATGTTCTTTCAGACTTCACATAAAAGCTATCAGCTGTTAGATCAGGGATTGGAGTCCTTAGTTTATTTAGATTTGCTATTGAGATATGGGCTAGGAAGAAGAAAATGAAAAATTAAAAGTTCATAAGTGTCTCCATGCCTTTATTACCTATGCTGTGAATTTTTGTGCCTAGCAATGAGCTCTTTTGAAAATTATAATTATATTTTCTACTAAGATATATAACCTTATATTTTACAAACTAGTATATTATTCTCTCTTTCATTTTGAGGAGAAAATTAAGAAAACTTTTTCCCACAGTAAAAAGCCTTCCTCAACACACACACAAAACCATCTACAGCCCTTCTTTAGGGGCAACAGGAGGTTCAATGGGGTTATAAAGACAAAGTTTCACAAATAGAAACAATGTTCCAGAGATAATAATACAGCAATTCTTTGTGTTGCTCTTTATTTTATTTCTCTATGATTGCAGGAAAGAATCCTCCCATCTCTCACAAAATAAAATCAATTATTTGCTTCAGCTGTGGAAAGCAAAGGATTAAATTAGGGTAACACATTTGATACCACTCTAGGTGCATGGATGGGGAGTACTCTGTTTTCCTGTTATCTGTCCTCCTCTCTTCTTTCTTTGTTTATTTTAAAATCATTTTCTCATGTCTCTTCAGCTACAAAGGCAGTTAGTTGTGTATGTGTGCATGTGTGAACATATCTGTTTGCAAGCTCTGTGATGGGGGTATGATTATTTTGAACATTTGCTTCAGTTTTCATGTACCTATTGTAAATATCAAAAGAGAATGTGATTACAGTAAAGCAGTTGCTTGTGCCTTCTTTTGCAGAATCAAATGTTTAAACAACAAATCTCAAAAGCATGTTGGGGAAGGGAGACATAAAGAGCTTGGGAGATGAGAGTGTGCATTTTTCTATGACACGGCCACTTTACCCTTTCCCCTTCTTCTTCCCTCTTTCTCTTTCTCTTTCTTTCACATACAAACTGGGGAATATGTTTACTGGGGTGCATATTACACTTGATATCCCTGGCTTTCAAAGAATTAGTTCTTCTAGATAGCACTTTTTTTTTCATAATGTGAGGATTGCTGTGTTTACCTAGGATATATTCACAGAGTAATTTTTAAATATCAAATAATTTGGATTCCAACCCTCTTTGCCAGTTATTCTTATGTGACTTTGGATAAATTCTTAGTCTTAAGTTAATAGACAAAAGGAAGAATTCATGTTTATTGGATATATGCTCCATGCTAGGAAATTTACATATTTTATCCCATTTAATCCTAAAAAGGTGAGAAAATAGAAGCACAAAGAAGTTCAGTTATTTATTCAATGAAAATTTATCAATTGTCTACTATGTACCAAAAATTGCTCCAAGAATTGGGGATAAGGTACTGAACAAAACAAAAGTCCCAATCTTCTTGAAACTTAAGCTTTTAACTATCCTCAAACCATTCAGTTACAAAGTAACAGAGTGGGAACAGAAACTGAACAATGTCCATATGGAAAGATACATTTGCAAATTAAGGACAATTGAGGATGTGGGTGAATTAGGATCCAGAGACTCATCTACATACCGACTTCCCCCCATCATCCCCTGCGACAGTGTAATACAAAAGCAGAGAAATTAGAAGTATGTATGGAAATACATAACATATTTGTAACACTGAGCCTGCCCATGTAAAGGCTTATTATTATGGCTGTGTTCAACTGCAAAGAAGCAAATAGTGTCTTAGGGAAAACCCCCAGCAGGGGGTAATGATTATTTTAAAGCTTTTAACTCTTTCTATTATTGAAGAATAAAACAAATTTCTGCCCCTGTGCTTTGTAAACAAAAATGATCTAACTGGTTTTGCAGAGCAGCTTGAAAATCCTATTTAGATATATTCCCCATTTTATTTATCTAAGTATGTGCATTTTTGTTTGTTCTTTTAAATCCCCCCAGGAGAAGATTCTGGCTTAATTACAATATTTATAACAAGCTGAGCCTCCTAAATGGCACCTTTATCCTCTTTCACCTCCCAGCTTATCTAATCTTCCCTTCTCCCTGTAATTAAACTGATCTCAATCTACTTCTCTGATTATGATTTCCTTCCACCTCTGTTCAGCCTTTTTTAAATTTTTGGTTGTTTTTGATCTTCTTTATTCTCCATTTATTGTCATTTTAGTCAAAGCATTTATGCATTCTGGTATATAACTTGACCTAGAAATGAAGAAAACATTTTTGTTCCATCAGTAGAGAGAATCAAATTGCTATTAATCACTTTTATTAATTTTCTAGTTGTGGAGCTCCTGCTATGGGGATGGAACTGTACAGCTTTCATATGTGGGGGGAAGGAAACAAGACATGGCTCCCATACAAAAGAGTTTACAGTTTCTCTTGGCAAGGGAAATAAGATATGTCCACAAATAGCTATGTAAAATATATGGTGGGGTGTATGATAGATGACACGAGAAAATTACAGATGAAGTCTTATTGAAGTTCCAGGGGTTGGAGATAAAACATTTGTTTGGGGGAATCAGAGAAGGATTTATTGTGATATTTAAGATATTATTACAGTAAACGTTGTTAGCATCATTTTACTAATGAGGAAACTGAAGGTTAAATAAGTGTGACTTGCTCAAGTCTTCTGACTCTAAATCTATTACTGTCTTTTCTGACAGTTATTCTGGGGGTAGTTTTGATAAGATTTGATAACTTATGTTGAATATAGAGTTAAAAGAAGAAGAAAAGTGGGGCACCTGGGTGGCTAGTCAGTTAAGTGGCTGACTCTTGATTTTGGCTCAGGTCATGATCTCAGGGTCCTAAGATGGAGCCCCACATCAGGCTTCATTCTCAATGGAGAGTCCGCTTGAGGATTCTTTCTCTCCTTCTCCCTCTGCCCCTACCCCCGCTCATACTTTCTCTCTCTCTCTCTCTCAAATAAATAAAAAAAATCTAAGAAAAAAAAGAAGAAAAAAAGTCGAATATGATCCTAAGCTCAGTTTGAGATACTGAGAGTATGGTAGCCCAATTTAGAAGTGAGGAGGAGCAGAAGTTCATTTGGAAAGGGATAGATCATGAGATCTGTTTGAACGAGTAGTGTTGTTGGAGGTGCATGGAAGGGAAGATGACCATATGGACAGTTAAAAATGACCTGGAGGGGGCACCTGGGTGGCTCACTTGGTTAAGTGGCCAACTCTTGATTTTGGCTCAGGTTATGATTCCGGGGTCCTGGGATTGAGCCTCTGTCAGGCTCCATGCTCAGCAGGGAGTCTGCTCTAGGATTCTTTCTCTCCCTCTCCCTCTGCCCCTCCACCTGCTCATGCTCTCTCTTGAGAAAAAAAAAAGTATATCTTTAAAAAAAATGACCTTGAGGGGATGACTAGGTGGCTCAGTTGGTTGAGTGTCTGACTCTTGATCTCAGCTCAGGTCTTGATCTCAGGGTCATGAGTTCAAGCCCCACATTGGGCTCCATTCTGGGTGTGGAACTTAATAAAAAAAATAATAACCTGGAGAAAGGTCACATTTGAGATAGAGACATGGGAGTTATTCCTTTGAAAGTTGTCATTGTAGCTGTGAGAATGAATGAGAAAACTGATGGGGTACAGAACTTTGTGAAATGCCTAACTTAAGGAAACAGAAAGGAGCCACTTTCATGGGCAGAGGAATTGTCAGAAAGAAATGTGAACACAGAGTAACTGAAGCAAATAGAGAAAGAGGGTGATCAACTGTCCCAAATAACCAAAAGGCCAAAGAGGATGAGGATGAGGTTTGAGAATAGAGAGTTAAACCATTATGTAATGGTGATATTTGAGAGTTTCCTTATACTTGTGGAATCAAAACCCGGATGTGCAAAGTTAATGGGTGAATAGATAAAGAAATGGAGGAAATAAATGAGGATTACCCTTCTAAGAAGGATATTGGTCAAAAGAAGGAAAGATGGGATAGTAGCTAAGGGAGAAAACAGAATCTTGGAGATCTAAGAGATTTATAGACAGAGGAAAAAGAACCAGTAGTAAGACTAAAGATGCCACAGAGAAAGGGGACAAATGGGACATGATTCTGGAAGAGACAAGAAAGGATAGGATTCCAGGTATAGAGAAGTGATTTCAACATAAAAGGAGGAGTTTGTCTTTCTTGGTAATGAGATGGTAGGAGCAGAAATTGAAGAGAGATTTTTGAGGTGGGGAGGAAAATGAAGGAATCTCATTGAATAAATCTTGGTTTTCTCAAGAAGAAGGAGAATGAGGGAATGTGAGGATAGGGGATTGAGGAAATTGAAAAAAAATTGTAACCACAGTTATAGAGAATTCGATAAATACAACTGTGACCATGAAGGTTAGAGAGGCTCTTAAAGTAAGATAACTCAAAGTTGTACTGAACCAAATCAGCAAATATTTTCTTAACTTTCTCCAGCAAGGTTTCATGGCCTGGGAACAACAAAGTAGACACTGGGGATTATGTATTTTGTTAGATGTGAGAACTACTGCCAGAGGTTCTAAAAGTAACAATTAGAATGATAAAATCAGCCATCTTTGAGGATACCTATTAATTTTTTGGGTGGATCTGGCACCAATTCAAATGTACAGATAAAAAAAATAAGCTGCCAAAATAGTAAGGCTGTCTAACAGCTCATTTGTGAAAAATCTAAGACTTCTAATTAAATTTACTTTCCTGATCTGTTTTACTAAGAATGATTTATTCAAATATAGTAAAATTTGGTTTTACCTTTTTAAACATTTTGGGAAAATAACAGTCCCCTAAATTTGGAAGTTCTTTTTTTTCAGTAAGTCATTTAAAATAATAAGTCCAACACACATTTTAGAGAGAATCAACACTGTTAGGACCCAAACCATTTTCCTTCTTAAAAATAATAATGGTTCATCATTTATAGTGAAAAAAGAGAAATTTTCTTTTGCTAACTTTGTTTTCTCCTGTCAGAAGGTGTTTATATCCTTAGGATAAACATTCATATCATCTCTTCTCATCCAGTCATCTGTTCATTCACTATGGGGTATTCAAGATGGATATAGTTCCTGCCTTCAATAAGCCTATTTTTGTATATACTTTATCTTGATATCTTAGAATAATTCTAACAAGGTTCTCATTAACTTTTTAAATGCAGTACGGACTTAAAATATTATATTACTATATTATTAAACACCAATATCATTTGTACATTAAAATCACAGATTAGAGGTACTTTAAAATACATTATTTTACTTGATATAAAGTATTCTGCATTACTATCTCTGTGATAAGAAAACTAAGCCTCAGAGAAGGTAAATGACTTTCCTACATTTCCACAGCAAGTAGGTGATAGAGGCAGAACTGAATACAAGTTTTATGACTCCAGAATTTTAGTAGTCAGATCCAATGGATCTGTAGTAATCTGAATCCAATCCGCTTTGGAATTCTCACCTGTTGACATCTGAAGCATTTGTACTGTCACTCACCTTTCCACTGCTTTATGAAAATTTTTCTTCTTTTGATTTTTTTCATTATTCCCTCCTGATTCTCATATCTCTTAAGACTTATGTAGTTATGTCTTTGATCTTCACTTGCCTTTTCAGCAATTGCAAGATTTTAACAAGATCTTCTAAACATATTATTCTGAAATCTAGAACTAAAACTGTAGCCATGAAATCTCTACTCACCTGTGTGCTGGACATCTATAACTTGAATACCTTCCTGAACATTTTGATAAAAGTCTCTTTGCTAATTCTTTGCAATAATTTAACACATATTTAAGGGATAACTATGAACTATATATTTACTAAATGTTATGAGGAATAAAAACGTGAATCAGACTTAGGTTTTTACCGGGAGCACATAAAATTCAATGTGTCTCAACTTTTCTTGTTTTGGTTTTTGACACCATTGTTTATGTAGTAGATTTCTCAGATTTAAGATCTTAGAGTCATCTTTGGAAAGTACTGTCCTTGATGATTTAGGATAATCTCTTTACTGGTCTTCTCACCTATACTCTTTCCTTTCTGCAACAAATCTTCCTGAAGTAGATTTATGTTCACCTCACATCCCTATTTAAAAGCATTCAAGGACTTCTCACTGCTTTCAGAACCGAACTTCTGTCTGCCATCTGTGTCCCTTACATATATCTTACACTTCTACAGTCTTGGTTTCATGACTTATTTTATTTACTTCGTTTGGAATACCATTTTCTTCCATCTCCTCATATGCAAAGCCCACCTTAACCTTTTCTCAAATGCCACCTGATTAAAGTAACCTACCTGAGCACTGCCAGATGGAATTCAATTTTTCCTCTTCTGAATTCCATCCCATAAGTTATTTCTCTGAACCTCTTATAGGCACTTGCTTCTTTCTACTTTATATTATAGATGTTTATGTTCATATATTATCTAGACCAGGGATCTGCAAAATTTTCCTATAAAAGGCAATATAGTAAATATTTTAGGTTTTGCTGTCACCATAGGGTTTGGCCTTCTGTGTACTTACAGTCCTTTAAAAATCTAAATATCATTCTTAGCTCAAAGACATTACAAAAATAGCCTTTTGGCTATAGTTTGATGAATACTGATCAATATTCAGTCTTCCTTGTAATAATCTAAGTGTGATTCATGCCTTACAAACTGGATACTGGGTGTTATACGCAACTAATGAATTGTTGAACACTACAACAAAAGCTTATCATGTACTATATGTTGGCTAATTGAACATAATTTAAAAAAGAATTTCAAAGTAGCAAAGTGGAAAATGAGGAAAAGAGATTTTTTTTTAGTAAGAAAGTGTAGCCATTTTTTACAACAGATCATTGATATGTAGTCTACATTTACATAAATGTGCATATTTCAGTCAAGTCACCTTTTATAATTTTAATCTTTACTATCACCAGTAATATGTAGTAAGCTAAAGTATATTGATATTGGTTATGTTGACATTAAATAGATATGATGACTATATTGTTACAGTTTGAAGCTATTGCACTGCTAGATTTATACATAATTGTAAGTATTAAATATCTCAGTAAAATGCTTTAAAAAACTTAGCAAAGTGTGTTGTGCATCGTAAGCTCTTAAACATGTGTTATACGACTGCAAATAACTACCAAAAAGGCTTTTTTTTTCACTAAGACAAACACACAAAAGAGCTTCCAGAGGAATCTTTCTAAATATATCCACCTTTAGATTTAACAATTCATCAGCTAGCCAAATTCAATCACTTGCATATTTGTTTCACCAAAATATTCCAGGAACATTTAGTTAAAGCACCCTTTATTCAATCTTGAATACAAGAAGTATATAGCTTTGGATTTCAGAATGTTTTGCATTCTCAACAAACTGTGTTTTCATCCAGTTGTTTTTAAAGAGATTTTACAATAGCAGATGACAAAAATGCTAGCATATTTTGATTTTGAAATGGTCTTAAATACATTAACTGGTAGGAGGCTTGGCCAATCCCCTTCTATACTGTTCCCCTATATTACAAAAATAAATGAATGCAATTTTTCTTTGTAACAATACAACCTCAACTCCCTCCATATAAGTAGACTCATATGAAAACAAAAAAAGGGAAAGAAATATAGTAATGCATTCATTTTAAACTCTTGATCTGATTCTTATTAGTCCTTCCTTGATCTCTTTCAGATCTTGGACATTTCATCAGCCTTTATTTCATTGGTTGATATCTTTTAAGCACTTGGATAATGCTACATCAACTTAGTTGATTATATGGGGATACAGTAGCGCTTAAAGACTCTACTCTGTTCTCAGTATTCAAAACATATGTTGTACAGACAGACTTAGCTTTGATTATAATCACAAGTAAGAATTGTACACTTCAAGGACACCAAAGCTAAGTTCCAGGAAAAAAATATCTTTAATATAGTTTTACCTACTTTAGAGCTCAGTGATGAATTGTTTATTTTGCATATCTCCAATAATACTTTTGCATAGAAAGAAACCCGCCAGTGAACTCAATTTAAATGAAGTTGACCTCATGCCTGTCTACCTCAGAGGAAACTCCCTATATCTTTCCTTAAGAACAGGAAAAAAAAATTATCTTTCTCAGCCCCTTCCAATTTCCCCTAAAACACTTTGTTAGGCCTAGTAAAAGGCAGTAGGAGAGATCCAGATTGCTCTGTTTGAGAAAATAGACTATCTTTTTACTATTTCCTTACATCTCTCGAAACCTTATTGGGATGTCATTCCATTCTCCTAGTATGCTACTAACTCAGAGTTTATTAGAGACTAGATATTTGCTTAAGTTGAGGTTCCTCTGAAACGGTACGTTTCAAAACAAAACACAGTCATTATTGTCTTTATAGGAACCACTTTCTCCATTCCTAAGAGGAGGCCATTTCTTCCCAGGAAACAATGTTATTTATGAAAAAACAATAAGAAAAGTAGAGAAGCTAAATACGGATCAGGTATGTAAAATTTGTTTTAAAGCTTATTAAGTGTATACTTCTGAATTATCAGTATTTTAATAGAGTTAAGATGACACTCAATTGTCAAGTGCCAAGCAAGGCCACTATGAGTCATAATAATACCTTATTATGTCTACAGCCCTTCATAACATCCTTAACACTTTCATATTCATTCTCCCATGTGAAGCATTATCCCTTTTTTACTGAAAGGGAAACTCAAGTAAAAATATGTCATCACCTAGAAAATTAATGGTAGAAACTGAATTTAATACAGATATCCCAATGCTTCGTATGTTTCTTCTAAACTGGTCTCACACAAATTATAATTTAAAACAGTATAACTTTGCCTTAATTACGGACTTTGAGAAACAAAACAGATGAACGTAGGGAAAGGGGGGAAAAGAGAGGGAGACAAACCATAAGAGACTCTTAACTATAGAGAACAAACTGAAGATTGATGGAGGGGAGGTGGGCAGGGGATGGGCTAAATGGATGATGGGTATTAAGGAGGGCACTTGTGATGAAGTTTGGATGTTATATGTAAGTGATGAATCACTAAATTCTACTCCTGAAGCCAATATTATATTATACCTTAACTAACTAGAATTTAAATAAAAACTTGAAAAAATGTAAAAATATATATATATAAAATGAATTTTCAAATGAACAGTGTGTATGAGCAAGTATGTAAAATACTATATACTGTAAAAGTCTAGAAAACTATAGTTCAAGTCACATTTTAGAAATTTCATTAAATTCAGCTGAGAGACCAAGTACAACATTCAAAACTGTAGCATGGCAATGGTAATTCCATAGCATGTAGAGCTACCAGACCTACAATCAGGGTTGTTACTGTAGCCAGCAGAAGTTTCACATTGATCTTCTCAGTGATTACAAGCCTGTCCAGCCCAAACAAAGCCTAGGACTTGTCTCTTGAACATTCTTGAAGTAAGATAGTGTATTAGTTTCTTAGGACTACTGTAACAAAGTACCACAATCTGGGTGGCTTAAAACAACACACATTTATTGTCTCACAGTTCTGTAGGCCAGATGTATGAAATCATGATGTTGGTAGGGCCATGCTCCCTTTGAAGCCTTTAGGGAAGGAGCTCTTCTATGACTATCTCCTAATTTCTTGTGGTCTCAGGTATTCTTTGGTTTGTAGATGCATAACTTTTATCCTTTATCTTCACATGGCATCCTTCCTGTAGGTCTTCATATCATCTTCCCTCTGTGCATGTCTGTCTGTGTCCAAATTTTCCCTTTTTATGAGGACACCAGTCATATTTGATTAAGACTCATCCTAATGACCTCATTTTAACTTCTTACTTCTATAAAGGCCTTGTTTCAAGAAAAAATAAAAGAAGGAGCAGCCCCTGTTTCTAAACAAGGTCACATTCTGAGGTACTAAGGATTAGGACTCTAACATATGCTTTTTTTTGGGGGGTCACAATTTAACCTATATTAAATAAAAGCAGTTAAATAATATCAAATGAATTTTTATCACAAAATCATTTTTCTCATATACAAGTGAAACATTAAAATATACTAAATTCTTTTTAATTTTCTTGGCATGAGAACACGTCTTACTTTTATGAACATTTATGGGCAGTTGTTATCAGATTCATAGGAACTAATACATTATTACTTATTTGATGCCCATTAAAAATAAAATAAAATAAAATAAAAAGGGGCATTTTCCTCAAGTTATCTAATTACTTTCCACTGTCAAAAAGAAATAGAGCATTGAATTTGTACTTCCAAAGCTAAATGTATGTGCATGAATGTAGCATTCTGATTCAAAATAGAGAATTTTTCTTTGAAAAGTGGCTTTCAGATGCTTTTTATCCAAGTAGAATAAGAACAAAATAATATAGGAAATTGAAGTATATCTGAAATTATAAACTCTCAGAATTATAAAAATCCAAACCTTTAAGACTCTGGTCTGCTTAGAAAGTTGGATATATTAGAGAGTTTGGTATGTATTGAACACATATCTTTCAGAAGAACAATAGAATATTTCTGGATATTATGATACCAAATAGAAAAATTTTATCAAATATGTCAGTTCTTCAAGGGGCATTTTCCTCAAGCTATCAAATTATAACATCTGTCCTTTATCCAACTGGACTGACAAAACAATAAGTTTGACACATTTTAAAGAAATGTTTGAGACACATCATATCATGCTCTTCTAATTTCTTGTCTCAAAAGGATACTTTTCTAAATCTTCATTCCTAGAGGAAAAGACTGAATATCCTGTACATTATTATTGCTATACATATGGAACAATTAAAGAACTCCTTTAAAAGAACACTACAGTTACTTACTATTAATTTGAATATTTACCTTTTTACATCCACTTTTTTTATTAGTGACTTAAATGTTTTGGGAGTTTGGGTACTGCCATGAGAGATTACCCAAGGTAAAAGGAACCATGCATATGGAACAAACTACAACTGCCTTGACCTAGTTGAGTTTCCTCAGTGATAGAGATGCAGTAAGACAAGCTCGATAAAGCTAGAGTCTGGATGAAATGGTTGTTACATGAGACTAGTTCAAATAGGACTAGCTCTTAGGAGATAAGACCTGCCTAAAAAAGAGATCTTTGTCATTAAAAGGTGGTAAGTTGGTGCCAGTTGCAAGATAATTATGTAGTTCGTATGAACTGTACTCTGTACATATTTTTTCTCTATCAAAGATGACAAAATATATGAAAAATCATAAATGTTTGATCTTTTGTACATTAAAAATCCAGCTTGTGGTACACTTCAAAAGTATGAGTAATGTATGAATAGCATGCTTTAGAACAATAATTTTAGTAGTCAGGTGTGAGAATTGAAGCTGAAAATCTGCTAAGACTTCAGTGATACTAATGAGTGATTCAGAGGCCAGAAAGGCTCAAGGAAACCACAAGACTCCCCAGATGGAGAGACTGTCAGCATTCTATTCAAGAGTCAACTGATATATTAATAAAGGAAGATGATTGAGAAATGAGTTTTGTTTTGTTTATTGTCCTATATTGATATGTCCTCCAAAGTGTTTCCTAACTTGCCTTTTAAAGAACACATTAATTTTTTTTTTTAAGGAGGAATTCTATTTCAGTAGTGTACAAGTTCCCTGCTGGGTGAAGGTTTTCTCAGCCTGTCACTCTGACTTTATTCTAATCCAGTGTATGAAGGTATTTTGTAACATAAAAGAACAGAAATACATTAACCCCTACAATTTGTACATAAGTGGCTGATAGTACACAGTCTTGACTTCTAAACTGTAGAGACCTTAGTGCTAGCATATAAAGTGAGTCATATTTGAAAAGACCCTGGAGAAAATGATTCTAAGAACAGATTCTATGACCTTTATTATCAATTACTACCAAGATAGTTTTTATTTGTAAAATATGTTTCTTTATGTATTTTTCTTTCTTTCAAAATAATTTTTTATACTTAAAAAGATAATTTGTATACATATTAAAAATTCCAAAGCATAAAAAGTACAAAAAGAATATAAAAAGAGAATAAAAATATATACAGTGGTAAAAAAAAAGAGCCTCTCTATCCTAACCCTCTTGTCTCTCAGTTCCTCTTCCCAGGGGCAGTCACCCTTAAAAGATTTTTGCTCTATGCATTTAAAAGAAGTTGTGTATATTTGTAAATATACACATATGTATATTTTTAAAAATGTTATACCAAAGGAAGCATAGTATATTCCTTCTTATGCATCTTGCTTTTTTCATTTAATATATATAATTTGAAAATTGTTCCACATTAAAAAAATATAAAATTTGAAGTGTTTTACTTTATTAATGCAGGTCAACTTTCCACTGTCAAAAGGAAATAGAGCACTGAATTTATACTTCCAAAGCTAAATGTATGTGCATGAATGTAGCATTCTGATTCAAAATAGAGAATGTTTTTTCTTTGAAAACTGGCTTTCAGATGCTTTTTATCCAAGCAGAATAATAACAAAATAATATAGGAAATTGAAGTATATCTGAAATCCTCAAAACTGAAACAACCTAATATCCTTCCTTACTCTGTGCCCTATATGTTATCAGAAAAAAAAAGCCATGACAAATAAATAAGCAGATAGTAAAGATTTAGTTTAAAAACAACAAGTTCCAGACTATTTTGAGGACAATAAAAATTCAGCCTTATGTTCTGAAAGAACTCTGAGCTAGAAATCATGAATTCCAATCTCAATTTTTCCAAGAATTAATCATGTCATTATGAGTAAAACATCTTACTTCTCTGGACCTCAGGGTTTTTTTTTCCACCTGCAAAATTAGTGGGGTGGATGATGATTAAGTTTATGATGACAATGATAATGAAATAATATGATAATAATAAATGTTTATTACCCACCTACTTTGTACTAGGCACTTTATAAACATTAGTTTATTTACTCCTCATAACAACCCAAAGAGACACATATTATCTCCATTTTTGAAAATGAGTAATCTGAGGCTCATAAAGATTGCATAGTCCCCCAAGATCACAGAGTAAGTGGTAGAATCAGTTAGAATCCCTGTTTTCTGGATCTGAAGCTTTAGGTACTGTTTTCCAATCTTTTAATTTGTGCTTGATTTTCATAAGCATAAGAATTTTGTCTGCCCCCACTGTGATTCTAATATGCTTCCTGATATTGAAAATCACTGCTTTATATTATTTTCCATTTTTATATCCATCTACATCTTCAGCATGATAGTATTATTATAAAGTTAGATGCTGAAGTGCTTGTTGAATCATCAAAGAGTAATTAATATTAATATTCATTATAGTTCTAGTGTTAAGTATAACTGGAATATTAATTTAATCAGAACATGCAATTCTCTGGCCAATTTAGGTAAGTATTTGGATGGTCACAGCCACCTGATCAAACAAAAATAGAATTCAATACAATTTCTCCCAATGAAATAATTTGAAAAAAATAATATATCATATATTAAAACTACAAATCTTAGGGATTAAATTACCTTGTGAAAGAACACAATGAATTTTTAAAAATGCATTCATTGGGCTTTTCTCAATTAGTAATTTTTATTCTCACAGGCTATTTTGACATTTATGTGTGTTTTAGGAATGCTATCCACAGGTCCAGTGCCATCATCACATTGTCCAACAGCCCCAGATCATCCACTCTCCACACTGTCAGCAGTCCCATTCTAGCCGACAAATCCAAACTATCACAGGAAGTGAATCAATTTCTACAAACACTGGAAACGAACTGTGCCATGGGGAATCAAGCCCTATACATGATCAGGTAAGATCAATAGGCACCCACATTGAATTTTCAACAAAATATTGAGGTATTTGTGTTTTGTTTGTGGCATTTTTAAAACAAAATTTTCTATTTCCTGTCAGAAGACAAAATAATTCATGTCTATTAATGCATTAAATCTATGAGGGAAGTTATAAACTGATAATGAATACCTAATTTCTAGCTGATCCTCAGTTCTAAAAGGGTTCAATGGTTGTGCAACATTAAATATTTTAATGAGACATGGTATTTAAATGGACAATGAATTGGAAAAGATATTAGCTAAGGATTAAAATGGTCACATTTCACAAACTGGCAATTACTTCCTATATGTATTCCATTAAAATATGCTATATTAATGCAAGTCAGAAAATGCATACATTTTATTGTATATTACATCAACAAAATAGAAACTAAAACTTGGTTGCTAAGGAGAAATCCCTTGAGATACAATCATCAGTGACTAACTTAAATTCTGAAGACTGGAATTTTGGAAACAACTGTTATACAAGTGTTAAAGGAAAAAATATTTTCTTGTATCTTGGTAAAACTAACAGCAATAACTGAAACAGTGAGGAATCAATCATCATTTGTATTTTTTCAGGTCTTTTTTCCCAGTAAGGAATAACTTGCTCAAATTGATCTCTTTCATTAAGCAGCTCTTACTGAAAGATAGAAGGAAAAGAATAAGAAAAAATAAAGAAGGAGGCTGCACACATAAGAATTTTGATTGTTTTATAGTAAACATGCATAAGATTGTTTCTAAGGACTGAAACTTTGAAATACGTACTTTGGCCATATTGGTAAAAAATAACCATAAAAGATTTAAAATCCATATTTTTCCACCCTAAAAAACTAAAATTATATTTTCTTTAAATTTCATGTATGGGAATATTGTCATCTGGATTACTCTAAAACATGGTACAGATGGTGTTGAACTTCTTACATTAAATGGATTGGTAATAATGATTAAAAATATTTTATTAAGTTAAATCATTTGAAATTGTCATTTTTGTAGGTCCATGTTGGTCAAATAGCAATGATTTCATACAGTTTAGTCTAATTCTTTGCTCCTGTTTCCTCATCATAAAATAGAGATTTATCACTCATAATTTACTTGCAAAAGTTTGCACAGCTAGCATGTGGAAAAGCCAAGACAGAGAGATGTGGGGAGTCCTTTATCAATAGTGTAAACATAAATAGAGCACTGGACTAAGAGCCTGCCAGAGGAGAGGTACTGGTGATATAACAGAAAGTGGGCCAGCTTCAGAGAAAGAAGAACTGGGTTCCAGTCCCAGGTTCTCTACCTTTCAAGCTGTGTATTTTTAATTAATACTAAATCTCTCAGAAACATCCTCATCCATAAAATTTAGGTACTAATGTCTACCTCACAGAGTTGATATAAAATCTAAATAAAAACATATGTTGAAAGTGCTTACTATAAAGTCTACAACATAAAAAAAATCCACAGAGAATATTTTCAGAGATTCTTAGAAGCTATTTCAAGTGTAAAACTTAAGCTAGAATAATAACAGTAAGAATGGAATGAAGGGCAATTAGAAATGGAAATAATATCACAGGATTAAGAATCTTGTCCAGTGGCAATGGTGATGCTATGATATTCTTTCACTAGCTTAGTACAACTAATAGTATATTTGACCGGACTAGATATTGTGTATTTTGAAAATGGGAAGAGTTGAATAACTAATATGTTACTTTTTATTTTATATTTATGCTTCAGTTTGACATTCTGATGTAGCTTTGTTAAATATTGGAATGTTTTTGTATAGATTAAATTTTTCTGGGTTTTCTGCTGAAAACAAGATAGTGCCCTAGGAAGTGTAGAGCTAGTAATTCCACTTATATGGATTACATAGGATTCACTCCTGGTCAGACTGAGGATGGGGTAATCTGGTTGTGCAGATCCCATACATAAAAGAGGGAAGAAAATGAGCTCTCCCAACTAGACTCTTTGATATTTATTTTTTTTAAGATTTTAGTTATTTATCTGAGAGAGAGAGAGAGAGATTGAGAGACCAAGTGAGAGGAGTGGCAGAGGGAGAAGCAGACTCCTGTGGGCCAGGGAGCCTGAGGAAGGACTCAATCCCAAGATTCTGGGATCATGACCTGAACCCAAGGCAGATGCTTAACCAACTGAGCATCTAAATACTGAGTATTTAAATACTCCTTGGTATTTAAATGTCTCTTCCACATGGGTGGAAAAGTCTCTTTAAAGAGCTATGGAGCAGATATAAGTCAGGCTCTCTTAAAACTAAAGGTTGGCCCATTTTTAGTTTATTTTTGGAGTTAAATTGTAATTTGGAGGTAGCATAATAAGGTTAAAACAAATAAACCTAACCAAAGAGGTAAAAGATCTGTACTCTGAAAAATTTAGAACAGTTATGAAATAACTTGAAGATGACACAAAAAAAGGAAAAACATTCTATGCGCATGGATTGGAAGAACAAATATTGTTAAAATATCTATATACTGCCAAAAGCAATCTACACATTTAATGCATTCCCTATCAAAATACCAACAGCATTTTTCACACAGCTAGAGCAACTAATCCTAAACGTTTTATGGAATCACAAAAGACTCTGAATAGGCAAAGCAATGAAAAAGAAAAGCAACACTGGAAGCATCACAATTTCGGACTTCAAACACTATTGCAAACTGTAATCATCAAGACAGTATGGTACTGGCACAAAAACACATAAATCAATGGAACAGAATAGAAAACCCAGAAATGAACCCACAACTGTATGGTCAACTAATCTTTGACAAAGCAGGGAAGAATATCCAATGGAAGAAAGACAGTATGTTCAACAAATGGTGTTGGGAAACCTGGACAGCAACATGCAGAAGAATGAAACTGGACCACTTTCTTACACCATAAACAACAATAAATTCAAAATGGATGAAAGGCCTAACTGTGAGACAGGAAACCATCAAAACCCTAGAGGAGAACACAGGCAGCAACCTCTCTGACATCGGGCGAAGCAACTTCTTAGTAGACGCATCTCCTGAGGTAAGGGAAACAAAAACAAAAATTAACTATTGGGATTTCGTCAAGATGAAAAACTTCTGCACAGTGAAGGAAACAATCAACAAACTAAAAGGCAACCTACAGAATGGGAGAAAATATTTGCAAGTGACATATCTGATAAAGGGTTAGTATCCAAAATCTATAAAGAACTGATATAACACAACACCCAAAAAACAAATAATCCAATTTAAAAAAATGGGCATAAGACATGAACAGACATTTTTCCAAAGACATCCAGTTGATTAAGAGACATGAAAAGATGCTCAACATCATTCATCATCAGGGAAATATAAATCAAAACCACAATGAAATACCACTTCACACCCGTCAGAACAGCTAAAATTAACAACACAGGAAACAACAGATGTTGGTGAGGATCTGGAGAAAGGGGAACCCTCTTACACTGTTGATGGGAATGCAAACTGCTGCAGCCACTCTAGAAAACAGTTTGGAGGTTCCTCTAAAGGTGAAAAATAGAGCTACCCTATGACCCAGCAATTGCACTGCTAGATATTTACCTAAAGGATACCAAAATACTGATTTGAAGGGGCACATGCCCCCTGATGTCTATGGCAGCATTATCAACAATAGCCAAATTATGGAAAGAGCTCAGACATCCATTGACTGATGGGTGGATGGGGGGATGTGGTTTATATATACATATACATATTATATACATATATATAATATATATAAATAATGAGATCTTGCCATTTTTGGTGACATGGATAGAACTAGAGTTTATTATCTTAGGCAAGGTAAGTCAGTCAAAGAAAGAAAAATGTGATATGATTTCACTCATATGTGGAATTTAAGAAACAAAACAGATGAACATATGGGAAGGGGTAAAAAGAGAGAGGGAGGCAAACCATAAAAGACTGTTAACTATAGAGAACAAACTGAGGGTTGCTGGAGGGGAGGTGGGTGGGGGATTGGCTAAGGGGATGATGGGTATTAAGAAAGCACAAGTTTTGATGAACACTGGGTGTTATATGTAAGCTTTATATATATTAAGTTATATACTAAGTTCTACTCCTGAAACCAATACGCTATATGTATGCTATATGTTAACTAACTAGAATATAAATAAAAACTTAACGTTAATTAATTAATTAAAATAAATTGAAGAGAAAAAAGCACAGTGCCCATTGTAGATTTTTAAATTGGGGTATAATTGACATATAACATTATATTTCAGGTGTGTAACATAACAATTTGATAGTTATATATATTGTGAAATAATCACTACAGTAAGTCTCATTAACATCTGTCACTTTCCATAGTTTGCTTAAATTCTTTCTAGTGATGAGAATTTTTAAGATCTATTCTCTTATCAACTTGCACATATGTAATATAGTATTATTAACTGTAGTCACCATGCTGTATATTACATCCCGTGACTCATTTATTTTATGATTGAAAGTCTGTACTTTTTGACCCTTTCACCTATTTCACTCACCTTCACCCCTACATCTCCACCAATCTCTTCACTCTATGAACTTGGCTTTTTGGGTTTTGTTATTTTAGATTCCATATATGAATGGGATCATATGGTATTTGCCTTACTCTGACTTACTTCAACCAGCATTTTGCCCTCAAGGTCCATCTGTGTTGTTGCAAATGCCAAGATGTCTTTCTCTTTTTATGGCTGAATAATGTGTCATTGTGTGTATGTACCACATCTTCCTTGTCCATTCATCCATCGGTGGACACTTAGCTTATTTCTGTATCTTTGTTATTGTAAGTAATGCTGCAATAAACATGGAGGTGAATATGTAAAAAAAAAAACAAAAACAAAACATAAGGTGAGGGGCACCTGGGTGGCACAGTCAATTAAGGGCGCCTGGGTGGCTCAGTTGGTTAAGCGACTGCCTTCGGCTCAGGTCATGATCCTGGAGTCCCGGGATCGGGTCCCGCATCGGGCTCCCTGCTCAGCGGGGAGTCTGCTTCTCCCTCTGACCCTCTTCCCTCTCGTGCTCTCTATCTCTCATTCTCTCTCTCTCAAATAAATAAATAAAATCTTTAAAAAAAAAGAGCATAGACTTTCAATTCAATTATTTCGGTTTATAAAAGCTGATTCTGCTGAGTTGCATGATCTTAGGTAACTGACCTAACTAGACTGAAGTAATTGACTTAACTGAACCTCACTTTCCCCATCTATTGTGTTAAATAAATAAAATATGTAAAGTACTCTGCTTAGAGCCAAGTACATAGTAGATGCTCAAATAAATGTTCGATTCTGTGCCTTCTTTGTTTTCCAACCCCAGGCTCCAAATCCTTCAAAACATCAATAGAAGAAATTGGTTCCCATTGTGATGATATTTTTGTTTTTTAATTTTTTTACATTTTTAAGATGATTTTTGTTTGTTTCAAGTTTTTATTTAAATTCAGATAGTTAACATATAGTGTAGTATTAGTTTCAGGAGTAGAATTTCGTGATTCATCACTTACATATAACACCCAGTGCTCATGTAATGATATTTTTAAATGAAACTAAATCATCTTTAAAATTCTTTCCACCAAGCAAAAGTCATTAAAATATTTTTAAAAATCAAGTATCCGAAAACCTGGCTTCAAAATATTTTTATAAAACTAATTTAGGTATGTTTTCCATGAAACATCATCATTTCGGCTTCAAATTCAAAACATCAGCAATTACATTTTTTTTTTTTTTTGGCAATCACATTTCCTTCCCTGGGGACATTAAGAATAATGCATTGTGGTCATTTCCCTGACATTAGCAAGAAACAGATACATATGCTAATGACAAGGAAAAGCTCAGCTGAACTCATTTTACAAGTTGTCATACAGGTGGTGTTTATAAGAAAAACTAAACTATGTATGTTATATGTGCAACTCTTTTCCACTTGGCTTGAAGCTGCCAAGAAATCTTTTTGAGTCATGGGAAGTTGTAAAAGCAATAGTCCTGTTCACTTGGATAGTGTTATTGCAAATGAAAATACTCCAACTTGTGATGCTTTCCTCTCATCATTTGAAAATTAAATTTTTGTCAACATCAAGACATCTTAGTGTCAGGTGCTTTTTCTGGCAAGTATACAGGAAACTTACTACAAATTTTATTTAACATAAGTCATTCACTAATGATGGGATCTCTGGTCTGGTTCGCTTAATAAACTCAGCAGTTCTGTCTGCTTCCTCTCTCATTAAAATGTGGTTAAAGTACCTCTTCATATTTCTTGCCTTCTTCATCCCCATTGTTGAAAATGAGGAATTATTTTGTGCAAACCTCTATCCCATGCTTATCCCTTCCAAAAATTTAATCCATATCTGTTCTGGGTCCATCTTTTCCAAACTCCACCCTTATCTGTCTCCTGCTACTTCCTGCACTGGTGTCTTTTTAAACTCTGTTTTGTGGCAAACAAGAATTGTTACTTTCAAAAAACAGTTTTTATTCTTTTAAATCAAAGTAATGCATGTATATAGCTTAAACATTCAAATAGTACTAAAAGGCATATTTTAGTAATTCATTATCCCAATCCTTTTCATGCACATCCATTCCCCAGAAGCACCTATTTTCAACTCAGCTTTTTCTTCTGGAATTTACCTCCATACAGCTAAATAGTATGAAAATTCTTATGCTATTTCTTGATGTATCAATGTTGAATACTATCTGTTGATAATTCCAAGTACATAAGGTTTTAGTTCTATGAATCTCCCATCCATCTGTTTCCATCCCTTCCATCATCCAAATATAGTTAAATCCCCATTTTTTGGCTAAACCAGTATTCAGTGTTTATATTATTAATGCTATGAAAATATTATTTACTGCTGAACCAATTTGTGTACTATTTTGTTTCTTTTATTAATACAACTATTTTTTTGCAGGTGTTAATAATTCCCTAATTTTTTCATTTTTGTTTTGTTTTTTATATATCCATTGCTAATTCTTTTCTCAACACAATTTTATACACTCAGATGGTTTTGCTTTTGTTTTTGTTTTTGTTTTTGTTTTTCTTTTTGTTTTTGATCAACCATCTCCTCTCTCTAAAACCCTGCAAACCACATATAGCATGTTTTGGCTTGAATTGTCACTATCTATTGACCTAGTTACTCTCCCCATATTTTGACTGTTTCATTGGTAGGTTTACAATCTTCTCTCCACTTCCCACTGACTTCTGCCCTGGACTCATCTAAGAGAACTTCATCATTCATATCAGTGATATTCCCCACACTCTGTCCTCATGGTTCTTTATCATCCTCAATTCCTTCGTTTCCACTACATCTTCAGCCCTCACAGACTTTGGCTACTTCTTGAACCTCATCACTTGAAACTGTTTAATGTCTGTTTTTCTTATCATCACTTTCTTACTTAATCTCCTACTCCTTCATTTCTACTGAACTTCACCCTCATCAAGCTCTTCAGCCCTCAGTTCCAAGCCAGGCTGGACTCCACTGTTATCCAATTTAACAATGCTTTTGCTAGAAACCCTTAAAATTTGTGTTGTTTTCTCTGATTACTGTCGTCATTTTGCTAATCCCTTACTTTGGGTAGGCTACCATTCACTTTCTCTGCCCCTAGATTTTGACTTCTTTGTGAGCTAGAGAAAGTCCCACAAGCTAGGCCAATTTAGTCTAGAAAAGATTGTCTCTATCTTGCTGGACCCCCTCTGTAGCTAGACATTCCTTTTAATTCGTTCTAATTGGCTTACTACCACAGTCATCAATATCTAATTCTTATCTTTCCTTCCCTCCTCATATTCTGGGTTCCACTGACGTTTTCTCCCTCTCTGTGGGTGGTTTTACCTTCTACTGAGAATGGCCAGTGAAACTTAAATTTTATTGTGTACCAGAATCAATTGGAGGGCTTGTTTAAATAACAATTGTTGGGTCTGGATTATTTGCATTTCCAAGTTCCCTAATTATCCTAATAGTATTGGTCCAGGGACCACAATTAGAGTTCACTATGAAAACTCCTTCAATGCCCCACTTCACTGAAAATTTTCTCTGCATTTTCAGCAAACTTCTGATTCTTTTGATTTTCAAGAATTAAGAATTTAACCTTGTTTTTAAAGTGACTCCCTTAAGTAACCCTACTATTCTGCTGACTTATATTTTCATTCCCTTCAACCTGCAAAATTCCTGAAGGAGGAAAGCATGCGCACTATGGCCATTTTCTCAGTACCCACACATTCCGTAACACTTTGAAAAACAGATTCTAGTTTCAACATACTCCTAAAATTGCTTTTATTGACCTCCATGTTGCAAATTCCATTTCCTTTTCTTTGTTCTTATCTTATTCCAGTTCTACAACATGTGACATTGTTGATCCATTCTATTCTTAATATTTTTTTCCTCCCATTATACTATATTGCTGCTTCTAATGCTTGTTCTTAGGCTCCTCTTCATTCTTTCATCAAGTGATCTTCCCCAAGGACCCATCCATGGTTTCCTTCTCCTTTCTCTATCCCCTCTCCCTTGACTATAGGATATAAAATCTTAACTTCTGCAACATTTATATGGATACCTGCACATGATTATCTTTACATGGACAATTCCCAAAACTTTCTTCCTCAGCTTTAATTCATCATTTTAATGGACTAGTTGACATTTCTACTTGGTTATTCCACAGTCACCTCCAAATGACTCCATAAGAGTTTTTCATTCTATGTCCCCTATTTATATTATTATTTCCACTACTCTAATCACAAGGGTTAGAATTTAACGTTATTTTTACTTTCCGTCTCCTTTGCAACTCCAAACCTAATCAGTTGTCATAGTCTGAAGATTCTTCCTATGTATAACCTCCCTCATATAGCTGAAAGTTAGGTTTCCTTCTTATATCTCCCTTAGTATTTGATCTGTGACTCTTTTTATAGCCCTTACTAATTGGTCAATCTATTCCCTACATTAAAGTTGTTTAGGTACATATCTTAGCTCTTCTAAAAGACCATAAAGCCTTTGAAATAGAAGATAGTATCTTATGGATATTTTCCAGTAGCACTTAAAAGTGTAACTTAAGACAGTGCTTAGTAAATTTTCAATAAACATGTGCTGAATGAATGAAAAGAATAATGCCACTGAGATCTTTTAAGTCCTGCATGTGGCTTGGGGGTATAGATTTTAGCCTTTGGTTTAAGAAAGGAAAGTTAGAATATAAGATAAATTACATTAAAAGAGTTGCTGCGTATGTGTAATAAGTTCCTCCAATGGCTTACCTTACATAAAGATGTGGTTCCATTTCTTGAATAAATTATATACTAAAGAATGTCAGGATATAGAAATGACAGAGAAATGGGAAGGAGAAAAAGATAGCAACAAAGATGTTACTGAGAATTTATGTATTAAAAATACACATTCGTGTATATATCCTACTTCATTACAAAAAGGGAAAAAAAGAATTTCAAGTAGCTTAAGAGAAAAATAAGAGGTAATATAATAGAAAAAGATGTCAGGGACAGTGTAAATATAATGGAGCAATACAACCAGAAGGAAAAGAGAGTACAGAGACATGCAGGCCACAGAGTTTTATGTCATTAGTAAAACTGGGCAAAAAACATCACTCTGAGCTTCCTTGAAACAATAGGGAAAAAAGAGGGGCGGGGAAACCTGATTAGTGACAAAGTTTCCATTGTCTGTGAGAAAAAGCTTCATGAATTCTTGATAGTCACTTGTATTATAGGAAAATATTAAACATTTTATTTTTTAGTCAGAAAGAATAATGTAAGCTTTCACAAAATGTTATAAATTCAATCACCTGTATTCATTATAAAATGATAATCCAAACCACCTACTTTTTTTTTCACTTTGTTGGGAGTGAAGAAATCATCTTATTTTATAAAATAATGTCAAAATGTACACACACACACCCAAAAGGAGCAAGGACAACCTTGATTAGGTTTCACTAAAGTCCATGTTCAGTGTGCTTTGTTAAAGCACCTCTTCCAGCTACTGCTTTTCCATCTATCATCCTTAATATTTAGCGCCAATTTCATCCTTTATTACAAACAACTTTCTTACTATTTACTTGCAACAAGGGTTTACATAGCATCTACTATATTCAGGTACTATGCTAGATGGTGGAATTAAAAAAAGATATAAAGACAGTGTCTCTACTCTCAGGCAGCTTGAGAGTTTTGTAGAAAATTTACAAGTGTCTTCTACTTCTATTGCTATTCCAATAGCCAATTGTCCATTTGCCTTAAGTTAAATAAAACCATTAATTTGTATGATGGTTTGACAATTTGCCAAAAAATGTGATCTCTCCAGTGATTTTATAAAAAAGGTACTAAATTACCTATATTTTACAGTTGAAGTTGAGGTAAGCAATATACTTAACCTCCAACTTTGAAGTGGGAGCTCTACTTTTGGCTTCAATTTCCATTCTTTCTCATCGCAACATTTTGCTGCCTGTGTTTACTCACACAGAAAATTAAATTAGGCTTTTATTTCAAGTACAGAACTGCTGTTATGAGTAAAGTCTTCATTTAGAACTGTGATTGTTGTATAATACATTCAATTCAGTGTTAACATTTATTGAAAACTCTATAATGCAAATTTCCTTATTAAAATATCTATGGAGATTAAAATAGAAGTGAGTATTTTCAGAACCTAAAATTTTGACACTTTTTATCCTTCTAGTGTTTCTTCTTGTGGTCCAACATAGGAAGAGACCAATTATGTTTTTTACCTTGTTAGCTAAATGATGTACCTAAAATACATTTAATTTCACCAGGATTAACTATGGCTTCAATTTGTCTGACAGCTATTAAATGTCCCAAGTCAAAGAAAAATTAATGAAGCAGTAACATTATTTATCTATAAGTGTCATTATATCATTATGAGCTTTGCAGGATAAAATCTATACATTGCAACCTTTTATTCATATTGACGTTTTCCATTATCATGTAGCAAAAAGTTACTACTCAGTAAGGTTTAAACACAGCAGATCTTGTTACTTAAGGTGTTCATGACCTTTTGGAGGGTTAGACACTTATGCATAACCACTTTTATATAACATGACATTTAAAGCACTTTATAATCTGCTAAGCAACCCTTCTAAATAAGTGAAAAATGTACACACTTAAGCCAGTTACCCATTGGAAATAAATTTAATTAAGCCGGTACCCTGTACTACTGCATTGTGATTTATGCCTTGATCACAAACTATCCCTACTTCTGAGCAGCATTCTCACAAATGTGTGTCATTGAGCTTGAGAGGCACCAGGCAAGAAAATATAGATGGCTCGGCTGAAATCCATTATATGTCTACTATCTGCAGGGGCTCTATAATCACTACCACTGAACTTTGTAAATATGGTCAAAAGTATCATTTTTGAAAATCAAAATTTATATAATGTAGATGCTAGCAAGAAAATTCCACTCCTGGAATATCATAGACTATAAATAATAAACAAAACCCCAAACTGGAACCAGGACAAAAAATTCCAAGGCAGGAGTAAGGTGAGGCCCATGGTTTCCCCTTATAAGGTACTTTCTTTCTACAGATTTTCTGAAAAATAAACACTAAGTTGCCTCTGGTTTCACTCCTAACTATTGTTGCCTTGCCTTGGATTTGTGCAGAAATTCTAATCAAAGGTTTTTTTTTTTTTTTACATGAAATCAGACACAAAAAGTTAGACTGCCCACCATTACTATAGTCAAATAATGATCTGATTGAAGGTACTTGATTGATGCATGCTAAAGAATCTTTAATGATTTTTGCAATTTTTTGGAGAAATATCACATGTTGTATACATGTGGGATACAACTGGGAACAACTATTCTTCAGCATAGCTTGTATTCCTGCCCTGTTTATATGTGAAAAACTAAAGCTATTATCTAAGATTGACATTTAAGACAGCTCTCATTCATCAGGCAGATGAGTAGTTATGGGTATACTTTTATCTCAAGTATCCTATCAATTCAATATTTGTCACAGAGAAAACCTCCATCCATTAGAACTACCATTATTCCCACCCAAAATATTCATATTTTCTTTGGAGGCTCCTTATCTTGGCCTTTTCAAAGCAATGAGAACATAGATTTGAGCCAACTCTAAAAGATATGTCACAACATACATTAAAACAATTCCAATAATGCTGAGGAGCTCCGAGGACCTGAGATTTAGTAATAGAAAATATTTCTAACTAGCACATCACAGTTTACGGTTTGGAAATTTCAACTTATTGTTAAGCATAGTCCTGTAAAAGACTTAATAGTATATGAGAATCTGACTTCCGTCTGTCCTCTCCCTCCAAATTTTGAAACCAACTGGGTTTTGGTTTTTACTGAGTATTACTCAAATGTTAATGTAAACTGTGGACTGTACAAAACTGAGAAGAAATATACACACAAAGGAGTGATATTTTGCTTCCTGCTTTTCCATCTTGACATATTTTTTGCCAAAAAACCCCTTCTTCAAGTCTAATACTCTTACCTTTTCTCTAGCTGATTAAAATTTATTACCAAAATTCAGACATATTTTGCATAGTTTCACACTAATAAAATCAAATTCTTACTGTTAAGTCCTAGCCTAACTAAACTCCAAAATAATGCAGTTAGGGAGAGTGTAATTCCAAAGTAGCTCAAAGACAAATATAAAGGTCATCTGGGGAGGCAATATTATGTAGTGGTTTTAAGAAAGCATTACCTCACTTAATATTTATGTAGAGTTCATAGCACAGTGTCTGGCACATAGTAAAGACTTAATAAATGTTAGTTATTATTATTTCTCAAAATAAAATCACTTTCCCTTGTAACTTTTAGCACCTCTTTATAGTTATAAACACAGATAAAATGTTGATATAAATCATTCCTTACCCTGGACTCTGTGATTCTTTATTTGGGTGCCTAAATCCACCACCTAGAAATCACATGATCCAAAGTTTTACTAATGGCACTCAAGATTCATGTAGGCAAAGAATTATGTACCTAAAAGGTCTACTAGTGTGTGATGCAATGACAGAAGAATATTTGTGCAAAAATAAGAAAGATATATTTTAAGACAGTTTGAAATCATGAAATTACTCTCTCAAATGAATCACATTGGAAGGAAAAATGATTTTTACAGCATTATATTTCACCGGGGATTATAAGAAGTTAAGAGACAAATATGCAAAATACTAAACATATCAAATTAGTTGTTTGAAGATTCTAATGGGAGCTCAGCACTTGAATTTATTGGCTAACAAAATGCCCTCTTGTACTTGGGAAAGTTACAGTTTTGGAAGGGACATACATAGAGAGGTGAGGCAGGAAGGGGTTATCTATCCAGTCAGCAACAGCAATGAAATAACCTTAAGATCATAGAATGACACTGACATGACAGCTAGATTTTCCCCATATCCAGTTAACCTTGAGTTTTAAAATCGTATCGGAAACCATGTTTTTAAGCCACTCCCAGTTTGGTAAATATATAGATGCTTCATACAAGAGAAATGCATGTGTAAAACTTGAAATCAAATGTATTCTTTTTTTTTAAGATTTTATTTATTTGACAGAGAGAGACACAGCGAGAGAGGGAACACAAGCAGGGGGAGTGGGAGAGGGAGAAGCAGGCTCCCCGCGGAGTAGGGAGCCCGACGCGGGGCTCGATTCCAGGACCCTGGGATCATGACCTGAGCCGAAGGCAGGCGCTTAACAACTGAGCCACCCAGGTGCCCTCAAATGTATTCTTTTGATTATTTTGAATAAACAGTTACTTAATTTTGATCTTCATTTCCTGAGAGGGGTCTACCATTAAGGAGCTGACTGCCAAGATCTAGAAATCTAGGTAAAACTCAAATGTCAGTCTCTAGCTCTGCAAGGAATTCAGTTTAGTTGCTGCACTAAGACTTAACCTGCATTTAGGAAGAGAATGTAAGGGATCACCATGGCATTCTTGAGGAAGTGCTATCTATGCTCTTTTTGGCTTTAACCATTCTTGGTCAGCTTGTTTGAGAAACCTGTAAAAAAAAATCTTTCCAGAATCAGCTAGCATTTAGGATCACCTCTAACCAGGTAGGTAGATGACTTCTTTCAAATCAACAAGTATTTACTGAGCAATTAACTAATAGAGTTTTCAACCAATATTGTGCTAAACACTATGGGATATATCAAAAAGTATGACTCAGAGTGACAGGAGCTCAGCGACGGTTACCCCTCAGGCGCATAAAGGGCTGTCGGGAAGCTGGTGGGCCGCCGGCTCAGGAGCCTTCACTGTCTGAGTTGTGGTTTCTGACTCTGGGATCCTGGTTCTCAGAACTTGTATATTTAAAGTATCCCGAGATGAAAAGAAAGGTAGTGAATGCTGGCAAGCTGAGATTGAGTCTTAATGAGGAAGCCTACATTTTATTTTATTTTATTTTTTAATTATGTTATGTTAATCACCATACATTACATCATTAGTTTTTGATGTAGCATTCCATGATTCATTGTTTGCGTATAACATCCAGTGCTCCATGCAGCTTACATTGTAAAGGAAGATTATGAAAGATAATGAAAGCTAAGGTTGCTAGGTTCGAGAACAAGAAAGGGATATTGCTTTGCAGATAAGAGAAGATATAAAACAGAGGAGAAATCAGCAATTAACTGTTTGGCAGAGGAACTAAG
This sequence comes from Eumetopias jubatus, assembly GCF_037043125.1. Lineage (NCBI taxonomy): Eukaryota > Metazoa > Chordata > Mammalia > Carnivora > Otariidae > Eumetopias > Eumetopias jubatus. The sequence continues at coordinate 56,966,271 of NW_028274817.1, forward strand.
GACAGAATGGAAAGAATCACAAACTCAGAAAATAAAGAACTTGGAAAAACTGTATTTGGCAGGTTTAAGAAGGATGGGAGAAGGACACCAACAGACCAAAGAAAATGAAACTGATTTGAATGCTCTGGCACGGCAAACAGCAGAAAGAAGAAGAAAAGCAGAAATGAGGCATAAAGAGTCTCTGAAATTACAGAAAAATTAAAAAGAAGAACTAATTATAAAAAAAAAAGCGGCATATAACAGCTCAAAAGGAAGCACTGCTTGTGGGAAAAGAGAGATCTGCCAAAATTACAAGTCTACCACCACCACCTCCAGCTCTTTTTGAGAACCTTGATCCAAAGAGAACTTCTTTTTCTTTATTATTATGTTATGTTAATCACCATACATTACATCATTAGTTTTTGATGTAGTGTTCCATGATTCATTGTTTGCGTATAACACCCAGTGCTCCATGCAGAACGTGCCCTTTTTTTTTAAGATTTTATTTATTTATTCATGAGAGACAGAGGAGGAGAGAGAGAGAGGGAGAGAGAGAGAGAGAAGCAGAGGGAGAAGCAGGCTCCCAAGGAGCAGGGAGCCCGATGCGGGACTCGATCCCAGGACCCTGGGATCATGACTTGAGCCAAAGGCAGACACTTAACCATCTGAGCCACCCAGGCACCCAGAACATGCCCTTTTTAATACCCATCACCAGGCTAACCCATCCTCCCACCCCCCTCCCCTCTAGAACCCTCAGTTTGTTTCTCAGAGTCCATCGTCTCTCATGGTTCATCTCCCCCTCCGATTTCCCCCCTTCATTCTTCCCTTCCTGCTATCTTCTTTTTTTTTAAACATATAATGTATTATTTGTTTCAGAGTTACAGATCTGTGATTCAACAGTCTTGCACAATTCACAGTGCTCCCCATAGCACATACACTCCCCAATGTCTATCACCCAGCCACCCATGCCTCCCACCCCCGCCACTCCAGCAACCCTCAGTTTGTTTCCTGAGATTAAGAATTCCTCATATCACTTAGGTCATATGATACATGTCTTTCTCTGATTGACTTATTTCGCTCAGCATAACACGCTCCAGTTCCATCCACGTCGTTGCAAATAGCAAGATTTCATTCCTTTTCATGGCTGCATAATATTCCACTGTGTATATATACCACATCTTCTTTATCCATTTCTCTGTCGATGGACATCTTGGCTCTTTCCATAGTTTGGTTATTGTGGACATTGCTGCTATAAACATCGGGGTGCATGTACCCCTTCGGATCCCTACATTTGTATCTTTGGTATAAATAACTTCTAATGTGAAAACCAGTAGTTCCGCCTACCATCATCTATACACTTTTGTGAGGAGAGATGAACACAAAGCAGGAGATAGACTTACTGTCGTTCACAATCCTCACTTTATTTCTCTGTTCATTGAAGTGAGTTATATCTATACATGTTCTTTGTGAAAAATTTGGAACTATACACATAAGCATAAACTATAGACCAATGGAATAGAATAGAGAGCCCAGATATGGACCCTCAACTCTATGGTTAAATAATCTTCAACAAAGCAGGAAAAAATATGCAATGAAAAAAAGGCGGTCTCTTCAATAATTGGTGCTGGGAAAATTGGACAGCTATATACAGAAGAATGAAACTCGACCATTCTCTAACACCATACACAAAGATAAACTCAGAATGGTTGAAAGACCTCAATGTGAGTCAGGAATCCATCAAAATCCTAGAGGGGAACATACGCAGTAACCTCTTTGACATTGGCCACAGCAACTTCTTTCAAGATACATCACCATAGGCTAGTGAAACAAAAGCAAAAATAAACTTTTGGGACTTCATCAAGATTAAAAGCTTCTGCACAGCAAAGGAAAGAGTCAACAAAACAAAGAGGCAACCCACAGAATGGGAGAAGATATTTGCAAATGACACTACAGACAAAGCACTGATTTCCAAGATCAAAAAAGAACTTCTCAAACTCAACATCTAAAAAACAAATAATCAAGTCAAAGAATGGGCAGAAGATATGAACAGACACTTCTCCAAAGAAGACATACAAATGGTTAACAGACACATGAAAAAAATGTTCATCATCATTAGCCATCAGGGAAATTCAAATCAAAACCACATTAAGATACCACCTTATACCAGTTAGAATGGCAAAAATTGACAAGGCAAGAAACAACAAATGTTGGAGAGGTTGTGGAGAAAGGGGAACCCTCTCACACTGTTGGTGAGAATGCAAGTTGGTATAGCCACTTTGGAAAACAGTGTGGAGGTTCCTCAAAAAATTAAAAATAGAGCTACCCTATGACCCAGCAATTGCACTACTGTGTGAGTATTTACCCTAAAGATACAGATGTAGTGCAAAGAAGGGTCATATGCACCCCAATGTTCCTAGCAGCAATGTCTGCAATAGCCAAACCGTGGAAAGAGCCGAGATGCCCTTCAACAGATGAATGGATAAAGAAGATGTGGTCCATATATACAATGGAATATAACTCAGCCATCAGAAAGTTTGAATACCCAACTTTTACATCAACATGGATGGGACTGGAAGAGATTATGCTAAGTGAAATAAGTCAAGCAGAGAAAGTTAATTGTCATATGGTTTCACTTATTTGTCGAACATAAGGAATAGCATGGAGGACATTAGGAGAAGGAAGGGAAAAATGAAGGGGGGAATGGGAGGGGGAGATGAACCATGAGAGACTATGGACTCCAAGAAACAAACTGAGGGTTTTAGAGGGGAGGGGGGAGGGGGGACGGGTTAGCCCGGTGATGGGTATTAACGAGGGCACGTGCTGCATGGAGCACTGGGAGTTATATTAAAACAATAAATCGTGGATCACTACATGAAAAACTAATGAAAACTGAGGGTTCTAGAGGGGAGGGGGGTGGGGGGATGGGTTAGCCTGGTGATGGGTATTAAAGAGGGCACGTACTGAATGGAGCACTGGGTATTATATGCAAACAGTGAATCATGGAACACTACATCAAAAACTAATGATGTAATGTATGGTGATTAACATAACATAATAAAAAACTAATGATGTATGGTGACTAACATAACATAATAAAATAAAATTAAGTTAAAAAAATAAACTATAGGAAAACAACACAATCCCATCACCAAAAAGTAATGTGATTAATTTATTAATGAAGTCATTATAACTTTTATATATAAACATATGCACACACTTTTCAAAACATAATTTTTTATAGGCACTAAATATTTCATCATAGATTTAACCATTGTTCTTTTGTTCATTTATTTTTGCTTCTGTAAATAATGCAAACATAATAATCTTGTACATTTTTGTCTACAACTCTGAGGTATGTGTAGAGTAGACTCCTAGAAATTACTGGTTCCAAACTATATAACTTTTGATACAGATACTCGATATGGACCATTAAATTGCCTTTAAAAAATATCGGCATCATACGAGAATGGCCATCTTATCATATCCTTATCCATTTCCTTGTATGGATTATTATGATTTAGAAATTATTGCCAGTCTCAACAGTGATAAATGTTAATCCTTGTTATTAAAATTGCTATTTATTTGTAATTTGATTTTAATTTCTTTTCATATTGGATATATTTGGCTACTAGGAAAACAAACTTTCTCCATATAGCTTTCCTGTAGAGTTTAGAATGCAGCTAATACACATTTTGGTTAACTGCTTAATGGCAGTTGTTAAAGTCACTATTTAGTCAAGATCTAAGATGAGTATTCTCATCATAGAACTAACGTCTAAGAAATAAGAATAAATCTTCATTTGTTTAAAATCATAAATTATTATTACACCTTCAATATTATTATAACATAGAAACAATAACTTCAGTCTGAGCCTAACTTGCTTTTGTGGTTACTACACTACATTTTGCAGTACTAGATAGATGTTCTCTCTCAAGTAAGACTGATGAAGAAAAACATGTTTTTACCTAGCTGTAGTATAGGGTACCACTGATGGTCTTACAGTAAGTTATTAAACTTTTCTCTTTGATAGTAACTGAAAGAGCACTCTCCTCTTGAGTTTCTGGATTGAAGATTGGATCAGTAGTTAAAATTTATAAAAACAGTCCCACAAACTAAAACATTCTGTTATTTTCTTTATTTGCTATTTTATACTATCACTTAAGAAAAATCTGTCACTTTTTAAACCTTGGGTTTAAAATGTGACAGTGGAGCAATGTGTTTGGTTTTCCAGACAACAAAATTACCCCTGAATTTTCATCTGCTTCTAAGCTTATATCACATGCACAATAATTTAGCATCTTTTCTGGAGTAGAACGATAGGATCTTTACAGCAGGTATCATGTAAAAAATACTTGCACTCTTGGCATACATGGTGATTTCTTTAGCAGCTTTCTGCAAATAAACTATTTTCGTGTGCTCAGTCAGCCTTTTTAACATGTTTGAGTGCTATCATGTTTTGCTTGAATATCCTGATAAAATAGTTCTAAAATCTCTTATATGCCATAAAATTTGTCTTTGGTTGAAGGATGATCAGCCAGCCTACTATGTTCCCACTTAGAGCCAGTTATTCTTTAAATTATGTTTAGCTACATTTACTTTCCATACACACAACTAATAGAACATGCTTGCAATTTCTGACTTAATCATGGCCTTCATTGTGTTTGTTCCCTTGTCAATGACAGTTCTATAGCACGTGTTAAAAATGGGCTTTTTGTCCTAGTATTTTTCCAATCAGATACACTGTATTGTTTGCTGTGAGACCCAGCAAAGTACACAAGTAAATCAGAAACCGTTAAATTCATCAATTTACTCTACTGTCATACTTAAAAATATTTCTGTCCAAATGTCTGATGTACAAGATGCAGAAGTAACATATTTAATAATATCACTTACTGTTCTGTGCCCTGCAGATTATAATTCATGGAAAAGGTTTTTAGAAACATGTTTTCTAAAAAGAATTTTTGCTTGGGATTCACAGTTTTTGCAAATTTCATATACCCTCTGAGTTCAACTACTAAAAATGTAATCTAACAATTATTTCAACCAGAATTTTGTCTCAATTTTTAGTGTCATTAACACAAATCTAAAAGGAATTCTTTCCTAAAGAATTCTTGTAAAATCTTGTTTAGAAGTTTGGGCAGTCAGGGGCGCCTGGGTGGCTCAGTTGGTTAAGCAACTGCCTTCGGCTCAGGTCATGATCCTGGAGTCCCGGGATCGAGTCCCACATCGGGCTCCCTGCTCGGCAGGGAGTCTGCTTCTCCCTCTGACCCTCTTCCCTCTTGTGCTCTCTAACTCTCATTCTATCTCTCTCAAATAAATAAATAAAATCTTGAGAAAAAAAAAGAAGTTTGGGCAGTCACTCTAACCCTTTATTTTCTTCATATTCTCTATATACCTCATTATGTTTGGGCTAAATATGTTTATTGTGAATGTTGTATATTTTGAGTTTTTCATTCCCTTAAAATTTTGGTTTAGCAAACTTGACATTCTGCTATTAATTCACCCTCAGATGATGTGACAAATTTCCAAACAACTTTTTTCTTAAAAATTTCATGGCCTAAATGGAATGAAATATTGTTCCTGAAAGTTATTTCATTTAATTTTATGCATTTTCATTCCCTAAATAAATGTTTTGGAGACTAAAAAAATATAACTCATTATATTTAAAAGATAGATTTATCTATCTATCTATCTATCTATCTATTTATTTATTTATTTATTTATTTTAGAGAGCAAGATTGGGGGAGGGGAAAAGGGAGAGGGAAAGAATCTTAAGCAGACTCTGTACTGAGCATGGAGCCCGATGACTGGGCTCCATCTTATGACCCTGAGATCATGACTTGAGCCAAAACTGAGAGTCAAATGCTTAATTGACCGAGCCACACAGTGCCCCTCATTCTTTACTCTAGAGTTTATTTCTTCAGGGAAGGGAGAGGATTCTGAGAGAACAAGATTTACACATTTAAAATAATATGAAAACAGTTTAATATAATGGAGCACAGAAAGCTAAGTTGAATTAGCTTGTTGGCTGGTGTACTTTCAGTTTTCATGGTGGTATTAAATCTTGAGATGGTGTTCAAAGTGTGGGCAAGATTTGGATACACAACAAGAGGGAGAGAGAGTATTCCAAGGAGTGAAAAATGTGAGTAAAGACTAGAGACAGGAATAACATGATGTCTGCCCTGAACAGTGAAATCCACTGTGGTTGGAACAGAGAAAATGTTGGGAAATAGAAAGTGCTGCTATGTGTTAACATTTGAATGTTTTATATTGAATATACACAAGTTAGTAATTTATGACATGTAAACACATTATGTGATGATATTGAGTTTACCGGGTTATCTACTTATGCCTTTATATAGGAGACTTTACTCTCTTTAGGAGGCAGTCATTATTTATCTAAGAAATCAACTTCAAAGGGTACATGGACAAGATAACATTGTGGTGTATTCATCAAGACTTTCAAAAATGTGAAATATATATATATCTTAATGAAAACATGAAGATACTATACTGTACTTTTAATATGGCATTTTCTATTTATCTGTATTTTTTAAAGATTTATTTATTTTAGAGAGAGAGAGAGAGTGAGCATGAGTGGGAGGGCAAAATGGAGAAGGAGAGAGAATCTCAAGCAGACTCTGCCCCAAGGGTGGAGCCCAACATGGGGCTTGATCTCATGACCCTGAGATCATGACCTGAGCTGAAACCAAGAGTTAGACACTTAAATGACTGTGCCACCCAGGCACCCCAATTTATCTGTATTTTATAAATGACTTACCATATCACAGACATGGTTATGAAAACTCATCTTTGCTTACTTTGCAATATTTGCAAATCTTCCATTTGCCTTAGCATGCATGATTTTTAGGGTCTGCATTCAGAGGACAAGTTGAAAAGGAAGTATTAGTGGTCAAATATGAAGTCTATTTATCATATATATGCTTATGAATAAATGCATTTATAGGACACCTTTGGTCCCACATGCAATATCAAAGGTAGTATGGAATGCAATATAAGTTATTAACCTCCAGTTAGTGTTTGGAGATGGAAGACAAGGTGGTCGACATTTTTGAAAAGATTGGTACCAAGTTATATGAAGCCAATAGAATATGTCTTATTTAGGACACTGTTCATAGTAATTTGTATTTAGAATTTCAAATGTTTTTGAAGTCTATGAATTTTCTACATTTGGCCCTTAGCTTCTCTTTCCTATGTCAGATTGACTAGATATTCAGTCCAATAATAACTGGAGGGAATATAAGAAGAAATACATAAAAACATATTGAATTGAGAAGGTTAATTTAATCTAACTTTAATATATGTTAATAAATTACACTGCCTTCCACTGAGAAGAGGCAAGTCCAAATAAAATTAATTCTTTAATGTCAGTATAATTCAAATAATTAACATGTTCTTTTCCAACAGGGAACAGAAGAGTAAGCCATGTGGTGATAATGGGCAATTTAGAGATTTTGATTCACTTGTTTTACTCTTTTATTTATGTATATATATATATATATCAAGAATTTTTATATAAATTATTCAGGTTTTACATTCATTAGATCATTTAGATTAGTGAAATAAAATTGAAAATGTTATTGTAATGTTGCTTTTCCTTTAAATTCCTCTCATATTGAAAAATGTGTACCTCAGTTGTAAAGAAAATTTAGTGGGTTAACTCATGTGATAAATTTGTAATGAGTTATTTGTATTAATAGGTTATGTAACTTTTTCTCATTTGATATCAAAACATCTATCAACTTAAAAATACTTAATGTTGTTTATAATCGTACTTGATACTTTCTTCAGGTGATAATTCAAGATGATGGCCCTGAAAAGTTGGACCCCAAATATTTTGGAGAGTTACTTGCGGATTTAAGCCGTAAAAATACAGATCTATATTATTGCTTATTAGAACATTTGCAGAGAATTGGAGGAAGGTACTGTAAATATATAATATCATTTGCCTCGATGTTGTAGCTATCAAACATTTTGTGATACTTTGGTATTTTTTTAATGTACTTTATTTTTTAGAACAGTTTTAGGTTCACAGCAAAACTCTAGTACTTCTTTTTTTTAGGGTTTTATTTTTAAGTAATCTCTACACCCAACAAGGGGCTCAAACTCACAACCCCCAAGATCAAGAGTCACATGCTCCACTGACTGAGCCAGCCAGGTGCCCCAAAACTTAAGTATTTTATTGGGGAAATAGGGTAACTATATGAGCATATTTGAGCAAATGTCTCATTTTAAGAGTTAATGTACTTCATGAAAATCATCAAAAGAGATCACACCAGTCCTTTTAGGATCAGTAAAGAATTCTGTGAACCTTCTTTTGTAACATACTTTGATGGCAAATGCAACCTCTTGGACAGGGAGCTCAAAAAACGCACGGCATACTATGACTTGTTATAAGATATTATACTGATGATATAAGATATCATCCACTGTCAATACACTACTATTCATCTTCCATTGATTTATGCTCAATGTACAAAGGCCAAAGTTTAATATACATTTAGTGTTATATATTATAAAAAATATTATGTATCATTTAAATATATATTGCATTGTATATAATATATTAAATGTAAATTATATAAGTATTTGTAAATTAATACAAATCAAATATGTATATTTTATAATTACATACTAAATAATAATTATATGTATTAAATATATACACATAAACAATTTATCAACTACTCATGCATAGAGGAGAGCATATTATGTCCTGAAGTGAATTCCATAAGCTACATAAGCTACAAAATTTGCCTTTTACTACATAGTCACATCATATATATGGCCAACTATCAGACAAATTCTAGGAAAGCTCCACACATTCAGAAAAATATGTAGGATAAAGGAAAGTTGGTAGAATTTTTTTTCTAATTCACACTTCACTACCTGGATTCTTCTACCTCTTAAAGATCTTTAATCCCTTATCCATCCTTTTCCCTCTCCATTTATTACAATCCTTTCTCCCCATTTTTAACTCCATCTTCTCTAACTTTTCTTGCTTTCATATTCATGACTGCACCATTCTCTTACTAACATCCTCAAGTGCCTTACCTTCTTATCTTATTGTTCCTCCCAATTAGCAAAATCCCAATTCTTGAGTAGTCTAGCTCTCTGCTTTATTTGTTGTTTCTTTTTACCACTATCTACTCTGTCCAATACATAACACTCACTACCCCTAGAATTCAGAGGGCTCTGTGAGGGCTGTTTTATTTACTCTGGTTTCCTTGGTGTTTAGCATGGTGACTAGTTTAGTGTGGTGTTCAATAAATATTTATTGAATATATGAATGCCTTCTTTTTAAATTTTTTTAAAGTTTTTATTTAAATTCAAATTAGTTAAGACACAGTGTAATATCAGTTTCAGGTATACAATATAGTGATTTAACACTTCCATACATCACCCGGTGCTCATCATAAGTGCCCTCCTTAATCCCCATCACCTATTTAACACACCCCCCCACCTCCCTTCTGGTAACCATGATTGCTCTCTATAGTTATCTTATAAAACTCAATACACACACACAAAAAAATCCAATTAAAAATGGGCAGAATACAAAGGATATATGTACCCCAAAATTTATAGCACCATTATCAACAATAGCCAAACTATGGAGAGATCCTAAGTGCCCATTGACTGATGAATGGATAGAGAATGGGATATTATTCAGCCATCAAAAAGATTGAAAGTTTGTCATTTACAATGACATGGATGGAACTAGAGTGTATTATGCTAAGTGAAATAAGTTAGAGAAAGACAAATACCATATTATCTCACTCATAATTGGAATTTAATAAAGAAAACAGATGAACATATAGGAAGGGGGAAAAGAAAAAAAAAGGAGAGAGAGAAACAAGCCATAAGTGACTCTTAACAATAGAGAACAAACTGAGCGTTGATGGAGGGAAATGGGTAGGGGATGCGCTAGATGGGTGATGGGTATTAAAGAGGGCACTTGTGATGAGCACTGGTTGTTGTATGTAAGTGATGAATCACTAAATTTTGTTCCAGAAACCAATGTTGCACTACATGTTAACTAACAAAATACATATGAAAAGATGCTCAACATCACTGATCATCAGGGAAATGCAAATCAAAACTACACTGAATGCCTTCTTTACTGCTACATCCATGGAATTGAGCACTGTTAGAGAAAACAAAGGCATTTATTTGAATTGGAGTCATTATAAATGCATGATTTCCATCTTCAGTTAGACCTTCTTCATTGTTTTATTCTAATAAACACCTTTTCTCATTACCCAAAAAACTATTTCACACAACCAGCCATTTGCATAAGGTCACTACCTTAAAATCTTCCCCCTCACTCTGAGTAGTCAATTATTTATTGAGTGTACACTCTGTGCCAGGGACACTGTGCTAAGTACTTTTCCTATATTGTCTAATTTGTACAGTAACCCTAGAAAGTTTTAAATGGAGACCCAAAGGGAGTAAGTTATTAACTTAAGGTCACAACAGCTACTAAATGCTTGAAATGGATTAAACATTTTTGAGTACTATTTTACCTATAAACTATGACTCAGCTTTTCTACAAAGGCTCTCTTAAATATTTAATTTGGTCAAGTGTTCATCTTCTGTACATTCATCATGCCTTATGAATATTTCTATCAAAGTATCACGTTGTAAAATCAAAAACATATAGAGACTTAGTCTTAAGTACCCTGATTCTAGATCCAGAGTTCATGTCCTGGGCTTATGTCTCAGCTTTTGTTACATACTTGATGTGTAATGTCAGGCAACTTGTTTACTTTCTCTGTACTTCAGTTTCTTCATCTGTAAAATAGGTATTATAATAACAATACTTATCTCTTAGATTTGTTATAAGCCAAAAATGATTTAAGACATACACTTACAAGCAGTACCAGCATCATGTGAGAACTTGGAATTAGCACTACAGAATCAGAAACTAAGGGAGTAGGGGACAGCAACAAACCTCCAGAGGACTCTGATATATGCTTAAGTTTGAGAATCACTTACTTAAGGCCACAAAGGTCAAAAGATTTGAGATTAGAACCCATATTCTGAGAAGTTTTTCTCCTTAGGCAAATCACCTAACCTTTCAGTATTAGACATATATCTCCAAATTATTTAAGATAATGCAGAAAAATTGAAGAAATTATCAATTTTTTGAATCATCAAATTTGAAAGGTTCACAGTATTTAGAGACTGGTTTGACATTGGTCAAATTTTGTCTTAGAACAACTATGTTTATATGAAGTAAGACAGTATTTGTAGTTTGTATTGCCCCAAAATAGTTCAGAACACATGGATTTTACAAAGTTGCTACTCAACGAAGGGTTATAGAATGAGATTTGAATATATTCCAAATTTATTAGTTTCATACTAATTAGAAGTAGACAAAGTAACTGAACAAAGGAAGTTATGTTATTTCATAGTGATTATCCCAGTACAAGTGTAATACGTGATTTTGGAACAACACTTTCATTGAGGGGTTTTGATAAATTTACATGGATAACTTAAATATGTGATTAAGCAATACAAAGCCTTGAATTTAATTCTTAGAGTACCTAAAATAATACACACACAAAAGAAATAGAAAGGTAGTGTCTCCACATTAATAAACACTCCACAGTGGAGAGGGTCTTTTAAAATTTTGGTGATTAAGACTTTCTGTTAGGGGCGCCTGGGTGGCTCAGTTGGTTAAGCGACTGCCTTCGGCTCAGGTCATGATCCTGGAGTCCCGGGATCGAGTCCCGCATCGGGCTCCCTGCTCAGCAGGGAGTCTGCCTCTCCCTCTGACCTTCCCCCCTCTCACGTACTCTCTCTCTCTCTCATTCTCTCTCTCAAATAAATAAAATTTTAAAAAAAGACTTTCTGTTAGAAGGTTGTCAGTTTCTTTCTCTTTATTCCTTCCCTCTTTTCCACCTTTCATTATTTTCTGTTTGTTTTTCCTTATTATATTCCTTCCTTCCTAGGAGGTGAGATGGCATATAGTAGTGTCACTGTTTTTAAAAAAAATTAAAATTTTTATTTAAATTGCAGTTAGTTAACATACAGTGTAATATTAGTTTCAGGTGTAAAATATAATGATTCAACACTTCCATACAACACTGGTGCTCATCATAACAAATGGACTCCTTAATCCCTATCACCTACTTAACCCATCCTCCACCCACCTCCTCTCTGGTAACCATCAGTTTATTCTCTATAATTAAGAGTCTGTTTCTTGGTTTGCCTCTCTCTCTCTTTTTCCCCCTGCTCTTTTGTTTTGTTTCTTAAATTCCACATATGAGTGAAATATGGTATTTGTCTTTCTCTGACTGACTTATTTCCCTTAACATAATACTCTCTAGCTCCATCAATGTCATTGCAAATGGCAAGATTTCATTCTTTTTTTATGGCTGAGTAATATTCCATTTTATATATATATATATATATGTATATATATATATCCTCTTCTTTATCCATTCATCAGTTGATGGACACTTGGGCTGTTTCCATAGTTTGGCTATTGTAAATAATGCTTCTATAAACATCAGAGTGCTTGTATCCCTTTGAATTAATATTTTTTATTCTTTGGGTAAATACCTAGTCATGCAATTGCTGGATCCTAGAGTAGTTCTATTTTTACTTTTTGAAGAACCTCCACACTGTTTTCCAGAATGGCTGCACCAGTTTGCACTCCCACCAAGCATGCAAGAAGGTTCCCCTGTCTCCATGCCCTTATCAACAATTGTCATTTCTTGTCTTGTTGATTTTAGCCATTCTGACAGGAGTGAAGTAATATCTCATTGTAGTTTTGATTTGTATTTCCCTGACGACCAGTGATGGTGAGCATCTTTTCATGTGTCTGTTGGCTATCTCTGTCTTGGGAAAATGTCTAATCATGTCTTTTGCCCATTTTAATTTTTTTAAATTTCTGTTTAAATTCTAGTTAGTTTGAACACCTGGGTGGCTCAGTCAGTTAAGTGTCTGCCTTCAGCTCAGGTCATGATCTCAGGGTCCTGGGATCAATCCCTGCTTTGGGCTCCCTCCTCACTGGGGAGACTGGGGAGTCTGCTTCTCCCTTTTCCCTTCCCCCCGGGTTGTGCTCTCTCTCTCTCATTCACTCTCTCTTTCAAATAAATAAATAAAATTTTAAAAATTAAATAAATTCTAGTTAACACAAAGTGCAATATTGTTTTCAGAAGTAGAATTCAGTGATTCATCACTTACATACAACGCCCAGAGCTCATCATAACAAGTGCCCTCCTTAATACCCTTCACCTATCTAGCCCATCCCCCACACTTCTCCCTCCATCAATCCTCAGCTTGTTCTCTGTCATTAAGAGTCTCTTATGGTTTGTTTCCCTTTCTTTATCCCCCCTCCCATATGTTCATCTCTTTTGTTTCTTAAATTCCACAGAGGAGTGAAATCATATGGTATTTTTCTTTCTCTATCTGACTTATTTCGCTGAGCATAGTATATTCTAGCTCCATCCACATCATTGCAAATGGCAAATTTTCATTTTTTTGATGGCTGATTAATATTCCAATGTATATATACATTAATATAATAATATTAATATAATAATTACACATATAATTGTGTATATATAATAGTGTGTATATATATACACTACATCTTCTTTATCCATTCATCAGTCAGTGGACATTTGGATTCTCTCCATAGTTTGGCTATTGTTGATAATGCTTTCTGCCCATTTTTATATTGGATTATTCATTTTTTGGGTGTTGAGTTTCATAAATTTTTTTCATGTTTTGGGTACTAAACCTTTATCAGATACGTCATTTGCTAATATCTTCTCCAATTCTGTAGGTTGCCTTTTATTTTGTTGATTGCTTCCTTTGCTTTGCAGAAGCTTTTTATTTTGATGAAGTCCAAATAGTTCAATTAAAAAGATAATTCAATTTTGCTTTTGTTTCTCTTACTTTGAGAGACATTTCTAGGAAGTTGCTATGGCTGATGTCAAAGAGGTTACCTGTGTTCTCCTCTAGGATTTTTATGGTTCTAGGTTTCACATTTAGGTCTTTAATCCATTTTGAATTTCTTCTGGTAGTTGGTGTAAGTGGTCTAGTTTCATTCTTTTATATGATGCTGTTCATTTTTCCCAACACCATTTTTTTGAAGAGAGTGCTTCTTTCCCATTGGATATTCTTTCCTGCTATGTTGAAGATTAATTGACCATATAGTTGTGGGTTCATTTCTGGGTTTTCTATTCTGTTTTATTGACCTATTTTTCCATTTTTGTGCCAGTACCATACTGTTTTGATCACTACAGCTTTGTAAAATAACTTGAAGTCCAGAATTGTGATTACTCCAGCTTTGCTTTTCTTTTTCAAGATTCCTTTGGCTATTCAGGATCTTTTCTGGTTCCATACAAATTTTGGGATTGTTTTTTCCAGCTCTGTGAAAAATGTTGATGGTATTTTGATAGGGATTGCATTGAATGTGTAGATTGCTTTGGGTAGCATAGGCATTTTAACAATATTTTTTCTTCCAACCCATGAGAATGGAAAGTCTTTCCATTTCTTTGTGTCCTCTGCAATTTCTTTCATCAGTGTTTTACAGTTTTCAGAGTCTAGGTCTTTCACCTCTTTGGTTAGGTATCTTACTGTTTTTGGCACAATTGTAAATGGGATTGATTCTTTGATTTCTCTTTTGGCTGCTTCATTACTGGTGTATAGAAATGCAGCAGATTTCTGTATAGTGATATTGTGTCCTACAAAATTACTGAATTCCTGTATCAGCTCTAGGAAATTTTGGTGGGGTCTTTTAGGTTTTCTATATATTGTATCTTGTCATCTGCAAATAGAGTTTGACTTCTTCCTTGCTAATTTGGATGCCTTTTATTTCTTTTTCTTGTCTGATTGCTGTGGCTAGGACATCCAGTACTATGTTAAATAACAGCAGGGAGGGTGAACATCTCTGTCTTGTTCCTGACCTTAGGGAAAATGCTCTGGTTTTTCCCCATTGAGGATATTAGCTGTGGGTTTTTATATATGACCTTTATTATGTTGGGGTCATGTTCCCCCTAAACTTTGCTGAGGGTTTTTATCATGAATGGATGTTATACTTTGTCAGATGCTTTCTTTGTATGTATTGAAATGATCATGTTACTCTTATCCTTTCTTTCATTAATGTGGTGTATCATTTTGATTGATTTGTGAATATTGAACCACACTGGCAACCTAGGAATAAATCCCACTTGATTGTGCTGAATGTTTTAATGCATTGTTGGATTTGGTTTGCTAGTATTTTATTGAGAATTTTTGTATCCATGTTCATCCGGGATATTGGTCTGTATTTCTCTTTTTTGTGTGTGTGTGGAGTCTTTATCTGCTTTTGGTATCAGGATAATGCTGGCCTCATAGAATGAATTTGCAAGTTTTCTTTCCTTTTCTATTTCATGCAATATTTTGAGAAGAATAGGTATTAGCTTTACTTTAAATGTTTGGTAGAATTTTCCTGTGAAGCCATCTGGCCCCGGACTTTTGTTTGTTGGGAGTTTTTTGTTTTCTGATTCAAATTCTTTGCTGGTTATTGCTGTTCAAATTTTTTATTCCTTCCTGTTTCAGTTTTGGTAATTTATATCTTTCTAGGAATTTATCCATTTCTCCCAGGTTGTCCAACTTCTTGGCATATAGCTTTTCATAATATTCTCTTTTAATTGTTTGTATTACTGTGGTGTCAGCTGTTATTCTTCCTATCTTACTTATAATTTCATTTATTAGGGTGCTTATCTTTTTGATAATTCTGACTAGAGGCTTATCAATTTTATTAATTTTTTTCAAAGAACCATTTCCTGGTTTCATTGATTTTTCTACCTTTTTTTGTTTCTATATCATTTATTTCTGCTCTAATCTTTATTACTTCCTTTCCTTTTGTAGCTCTTTTAGGTGTAAGTTTAGGTTCTTTATTTGAGATTTTCCTTGCTTCTTGAGATAGGCCTGTATTGCTATATATTTCCCTTTTGGATCACTCTTGCTGCATGCCAAAGGTTTTGGACAATTTTGTTTTCATTTTCATTTCTTCCCATGGATTTTTTCTTTGATTTCCTGTTTGTCTGATTCATTGTTTAGTAACATTTTGTTTAAGCTCCATGTATTTGTGGTCTTTCCAAGTTTTCTCTTGTGGTTGATGTCTTTTTCATAGTGTTGTGGTCAGAAAAGGTGCATGGTATGATTTCAAATTTATGTATTTGTTGAGGCCAGTTTTGTGACCTAATATGTGATCTCTTCTGGAGAATGTCCTATGTGCGCTTGAAAAGAATGTGTATTCTCATGTTTTAGGATGGAATGTTCTGAATATATCTGTTAAGTCCATCTGGTCCAGTGTGTCATTCAAAGCCATTGTTTCCTTGTTGATTTTTTGTTTGGATTATCTGTCCATTCATGTAAGTGGGGTGTTAAAGTCCCCTACTATTATTGTATTATTATCCATTAGTTCCTTTATGTTAGTTATTGTCTGTTTTATGTATTGGGTGCTTCCATTTTGGGTGCATAAATATTTAAAATTATTATACCTTCTTGTCGGATTTTTCCCTTTATGATTATATAGCCCCTCTTTGTCTCTTGTTACAGTCCTTGTTTTAAGGTCTAGATTGTGCGATATAAGTATTGTTCCTCAGGCTTCCTTTAGACATCCATTTGTATGATAAATGTTTCTCCATCCCTTCACTTTCAATCTACAGGTGTCTTTAGGTCTAAAATAGGTCTTTTGTGGGCAGCATATAGATGGGTCTTGTTTTTTAATCCATTCTGACACTTATGTCTTTTGATTGGAGCATTTAGTCCATTTGCATTCAAAATAATTATTGGTTTATATGCATTTATTACTTTTTTGTCATTGTTTCTGGAGATTTTTTTCTCATCCTTTCTTGTCTTTGTCACTGTTGGTCTCTCCTTTGCACTTAGAGTCCCCTTGAATATTTCTTGCAGAGCTGGTTTAGTGGTCATGAACTCCTTTAGTTTTTGTTTGTCTGGGAAGATATCTTTCTTATTCTGCATGTTAGCCTTGATGGATAGAATATTCTTGACTGCAGATTTTTCCCCTTCAGCACTTTGAATATATCATGGTACTCTCTTCTGGCTTGCCAAGTTTCTGTTGAGAAATCTGCAGCTAGACTTATGGGTCTTCCCTTGTATATTAAGGACTTCGGTCTTGTTGCTTTTAAGATGTTTTCTTTTTCACTATATTTTGCAAATTTAATTACAATATGTCTTGGTGTTGGCCTGCTTTTGATGATTTTGATAGGAGTTCTCTGTGCCTCCTGGATCTGGATGTCTGTTTCTTTCTGCAGATTAAGGAAACTTTCAGCTATTATTTCTTCAAATAAATTTTCTGCCCCCCTTTTCTCTCTCTTTTTTTCTGTGACTCCTATAATATGAATGTTATTACATTTGATGGAACCATTGAGTTCCCTAAGTCTATTCTCATATTACATTAATTCTTCTTTCTCTCTTTTGTTCAGTTTCATTATTTTCCATTATTTCATCTGCTGGGTCACTGATTCATTCCCTTGCTTCTTCCAGCCTGCTGTTGATTGCATCAAGTTTGTTTCCAATCTCATTTATTTCATTATTGATCTCTGACTGATTCTTTTTTAACTCTTTTATCTCTGTGATAAGGGTCTCACTGATGTCTTGCATTCTTTTCTGAAGCCCAGTGAGCATCCTTAAGAATGTTGCTTTAAATTCTCCATCAGGCTTGTTACTTATATCTGTTTCACTTAGATCTATGGCTGTGGTCTTATCTTGTTCCTTCATTTGGGATAAGTTTCTCTGTCTTGGCATTTTGTCTTAGTGTCTGCCTTCTTCTTTGTGTTAGAAAAGCCATTTATGTCTCCTGCTCCTGAAATTGATGTCCTTCTGAGGAAGAGGTTTTCTAGTGCCCAGAGCCTGGCACTTCAGGGAGTGTCTCTCATATGTGCTGTGTGCACTCTGTGGTGATATTTTGGCTGTGGTATCCTTCAGGTCAGTCATCTACTTAGGCTCTCCTTGCCTGCTGTGGGCAGTGTTTGGTACCTGGCCTGAATGTGGTGAGTTTTTACTCAGTGGGATCTGGTCTACTTGTGAAATGAGACTTGACACCAACTCTACCAGGACTGAGGCCCTGCAGGTCTAGTGTGAGCAGGGGTTTAGGCAGGTCTTCTGGAGGAGGGGCCCACTGTGCTGGTACTGAGGTATGCTTGACTTAGAAGGGCAGTCCCACCAAAGCACAGGCAGGTCGGGTTCGTATAAGCAAGTTAGGCAGCCAGTGTCCCCACTGAACTGCTTACTACAGGTGGCTCTCTCTTTATGCTGGGGTGGGGGTGGGAAATGTTGCCATCCAGCTCCTTTCTTCTCAGAGAGGCCTCTGTGAAAGCTGCCTCTCAGTGACATGCTCTGAGAGGAGTGTATAATCTCTCCACTGTGTGCCTGAGGCATACTTCAAATCCTTGTTTCCATACCATCTGCCCCCAGGTTGTTTGCCTGCCTTCTCTCCAAGAGCAGAGCAGTGCTCTCAGGGCTCTATCTCAGCCAGACTTGCTGTCCTTTAAAACCAGGCTTTAAACCCTGCTGGTTGCAAGGTCTAACTAAATTCAGCCCTTCTCATTGGCCAAGCCAATAGCTTTGGGAAAACATTCTCCATGTGGGTTTCCCTGTGTGCTCCTCTCTCTCTCACCCTTCTCCATGACCATGGCTCTCCGCTCCACAGCACCCAGAATCTGTTTTTCCCTTAAACCACATCTCCACACTTCCTACTTTCTTTGATATGGCCTCTTGTCTCCCTTTTGTTGTGAAATTTGTTCTGTCAGTCTTCAGGTCAATTTCTAAGATGTTTAGGATGATATGATAGTACTCTAGTTGTGTTCATGGGAATTGAGGAACCTAGGGTCCTCCTACTCTGCTGCTGTGTTCCCCTCCTCTCTTGCCACTGTTTTCTGTTTTGTTTTGTTTCCTGCCCATTGTAATTCTAGCAACCATCCCCTGGTGAGGTTGGAGATGTAATTCACATTGACCTCTCCACCTCCTTGCTCTGCTGTCTTTGTTTTCACTCTCTCTCTTTTGTCCCCTCCTTTTGTCCCCACTTTTTTTTCTTTTTCCATGTTACAATTAAGCAATGAGTGGGTTCAGGGTCAGAATTAAGGCAAGTTGTCTCGCGAAACCATTCTGGTTACTTTAAAACTTTGCAGTATTAAGTGCTGTTGATTGTTCCTTGCTTTATTTCTTTGTTTTGTTTTCTTATTTGTAGAAAGAAATGACTAAGGACACATGTACTAGGTTGGCTTGGGAAGTGGACTTTTTAACAGAAAGGTCCATTAATACTGTGATAATTCCAGTTAATAGTAATGAAAGATGACTAAAACTGCACTGATTAATATTTTTAACTTGTTGTCACCCCCAGTATATGCATGTCATTACTTTAATAAAGCATTCAAAAAGTACATGATATTTTTATTTATTTATTTATTTATATTTCTAAGGCCTCTCCACAATTTCTATTTTGGGCAACACAGGAAATGCCACATACATACATACAAACAACAGTAAATATGTAGTCATGCTTCAGGAAATTGAATCTTCAGTTATCTTCTTCCACATTAGTCTTTTTTTTTAAACGTATGCAAGATGTTTTGTACAGTGAGTGACCCTCTTATCTCTGTAAGCAATATATTACTCATAAGCACTTAGAAGGTAAAGGTAGGAGCTAGTGTCCTAACATATCTCTAAAATACTTTACTCTTATACTAGAGATATGGCACTCATATACCTCTGATTTTATATGACCATCTTTAAAATATTCTGCCTTGCTGTCAGGACATGTGTTACTGTGTTTTTATTTGAGAAGTAT
Source organism: Eumetopias jubatus (assembly GCF_037043125.1). Lineage (NCBI taxonomy): Eukaryota > Metazoa > Chordata > Mammalia > Carnivora > Otariidae > Eumetopias > Eumetopias jubatus. The sequence continues at coordinate 56,986,087 of NW_028274817.1, forward strand.
ATTCACCATATATTTTGTGCCCAGTTCTTCAATTAAGCACAGATGGAGCAAGTAGGCAGAAATAAAGGCCTGTCTCTTGCCACTGACTCTAGAACTGTACCCTTTTCCACTTTCATTATTCCCCAAAGGAGCAAGTGGCAGACTGGCATAATCACTAACAATTCTTTTGCAGCATTTGCCTACCTAACATGGCATCACAAAGGGTCTTCCAACCCTGGTGCCCAAACATTCATTTTGATGCTAGAAGTTCTATTATCCCACTAGAATTTTGGTCATGTGGCTTAAGGCCCTGTCCCTATGTAAACATTCAAATACATTTTAAGTTTTGTCACTGCCATATAGTGTAGTGTAGACTGAATGAGTTAGCCTTGTCTTGCAAGTTTTGATTTTGATGAAAAGGGTATGAATAACTTGAAGACTCTATGGAGAGAAGCTGGACTCGGCACTGAAAGTAAGCAATACAGGAGAAAAGGGAGGCAGAAATAGAGAACAACTATTATTGTTATTAATTCACTCAAGGAGCACTTATTGCCAGTGCCAAGGACTTGTACATCTATCCACAAATGAACAGGTGCTAATGGATGGCAGTAACTGATTCTTTATATTCTTTTGGTTTGTTATTTTGATATTATTCATTGTAATAGATTAGTTAGTTCCAGGAAAATTATCTTTATTTTTGTCAAGTTCCATTTTAGTTTAAAATTTATTTGAATTATAAATTGAAATGTTGCTATTATGATATATCAAAAAGATAAAATAATTTGAACACTAACGTTTATATATGATCATTATATACATTTTCTTAAGTTGTCTATCTTTTTTTTTTCACTCTTACAGCAAAGAGGACTTTGAGTCTACAGATGAGGTAAGTGCAAAAATAGTTGAAAATCAAATATAGTTGATAACAAAGCAGATTCTGATATTTTCACTAATGTTATTGTTTTAGTTTGGTACCTATATTAGACCGGAAACAGAGATTAGTGAAAGACATGATGATTATTTTGCCTTTAAAATGATAGAACTATTTATATATCTGTAATGGCTATAAAAAGTAATAATCATTGGGGAGCCTGGGTGGCTCAGTTGGTTGAGCTTCGAACTCTTGATTTCAGCTCAGGTCATGATCTTAGGGTTGTGGAATCGAGAGCCACGTTGGGCTCCATGCTCAGTGTGGCATCTGCTTGAGGTTCTTTCTCTCCCTCTCCCTCTGCCCCCCCCACTGTCTTTCTCTTGCATGCCCTTTAAAATAAATAAACAGATATTTAAAATAATAATAATAAAAGTAATAATTATTCATGCAAAAATGTTTTATCAGCTGTCATTTATGATTTAATTTGTCTTTGCTTATCAAAACATTTAAAATTTCATTGACCAAATACTCTTTGCTTTAGAAAATTGAAACCTACATTAACTAAATAAATAGCAAATTTAGTTTTAGTGCATTTTGAAACCTTATATGACCCATGCCAAATAGACAGCAACTTAAAGTACATTTTTTCTAGTATTAATTCTATTATATATGCACATTTTGTTAATAACTTTTAATGGAATAAGTCATCAAATAGGGAAAACTGATTTCAATGTAATAAAAAAGCACAGTGGCCTTTTTGTGTTATTTTTTTTATTTCCAATGCATTGATATACTGTATTCATTACAATAATTCAGAAAGCCCTAGATTGCCATTAAGAAGTACTGACTTCAATTCGGCTTCTCACTTAAAATTAGTTGAAGCTTCTCACCAAAGGAGAGGTCAGTGGGGTGATAGATAAAATAGATAAAGAGGCTTAAGAGTACACTTAATTTGATAAGCACTGAGAAATGTATATAGTTTTTGAATCATATTGTACACCTGAAACTAATATAACTGCATGTTAATTACACTTGAATAAAAAGAAAGAAGACAATGATGCTTGGTGAGCTAGGCATGGGATTTGGGGAGATAAGTGTCTGAAGTACCTTAGCTTCAGTACTTTCCTCTCTGTTTATTTTTTTTTAAGATGTATTTCTTTACTTGAGAGAAAGAGTGTGTGTGTGAGTAGGGGCAGCGGCAGAAGGAGAGGGAAAGAGAGAATCTTAAGCAGGTTCCATACTCAGCACTGAGACCAAGGTGGGTCTTGATCTTAGGACCCCGAGATCATGACTTGAGACAAAATCAAGAGTCAGACACTTAACTGGCTGAGCCATCCAGGAGCCCAGCTCTCTGTGTTTTTGTAAGGATATCATTCTTCTATGGTTTGGGGGAGGGGTACTGAAGTCAGGGGTACTGGATGGTATTGTAATGAACTTGTCTTGCAACAACCATAGAGAAAGGTCACTCCCTGTGGAAGAGGGCAAGATATGCTCTGAGGAAGTAGATTCTTGGTCATTCATCCAAGGAGGAGGGTCTTGGGCAGGTGGAGAGGGAGACCCTGCCTCTATTAGAATCTCCCTCTTTTGGATCTAGACCTCACAAAGGAAACTGCATAGATATGAGCTTCAGAATGAGGGCAATAAGATGATGTGGAAGACAGAATAATGGCCTCCCAAAGATGTCCACATCGTAATCCCTGAAACCTTTGAATATGTTACTTTAACATGGCAAAAGGGACTTTGCAAATGTGACTAACTTAAGGATCTTAAAGTAAGGAGATTATCTTGGATTATGTGGGTGGATCCAATGTAATCACTAAGGGTCCTTAAAAGAGGGAGGCAGGAGTTCAGAGTTAGATCTGCCAAGACAAGCCAAGGTTGGAGTGATGAGGCCACCAGCCAAGGAATTCATGCAGCCTGTAGAAACAAAAAAGCAATGAAATAGATTCTCCCCTAGAGCCCACCAAAAGAATGCAGTCCTGCTGATACATTAATTTTAGCCCCCTGACTTCCAATCACTAGATCTATGAGATAATAAATTTGTATTTCTTCAAGCCAAAAAAAATTAGTTAAAGCTTCTTAATGTTGTTGTGGCAACACCTTAATTTTTCAGAAGTTATCATAGCTCAATATAAATCCTCAATAAGCCCTTAATTTTATTTCCCCAAATTTTCATTATTTAAAAAAATCAAGCTTTAAAATGTCATATTAACCACCCAAAAACCTTCCAGTATTTGAAAGATACACTGAAATAACGTGTTTAATGGGATTTGAGAACCATCTTCTTTTTTAAATTGCTGTTTTAAAAAAAAGTAAAAATGGAACATCTGGTTGGTTGCACAAAGCTGTTCCCTAAAATGCCTGGGATTCAAGGTTCTTTCCATAGTGTATATGGTATAATCAATTTTTTAAGAGTAAGAACTGATAAGACTAGAAATGAAGTTGGTAGCAACTAATGCCCAGAAAATGAAATAATCTTTTGATGTTCCTAAAAATATGCTCTGCTGCACAGAAGTCTGTGAACTACTGACCCTAAGATTATAATACTAATATGCATCTGTTAAATGGATAAGCTTCTCTTTTCTTACAGTCAGAAGACATTGAATCCTTGATTCCTAAAGGATTGTCAGAGTTTACAAAACAGCAAATTCGCTATATTCTGCAGGTGAGGTGGGGTCAAGAGTGGGTGTGAGATCAACAATGACAAACCACTAGCCAAGGATGCTTCCCTTAATTAAGAACAGAAAGTAAAGTAAAAATCCTGTTTCAGGAGAGTTGATTATACTTTGATTAAACAAGTCTTGCATTATAGTTTGTTCAGACTTTCACTTATATTGAATAACTAGCATTCAGGTAAGCATTCTAAAAATACTGTTCCCTGCTCTGGAATGGCCTTATTCTTTCCTCACTGCTATAGCACAACTTGACTCTAATTTATACCTTTGCCCTCATCTTCTCTATTTTTCATTCTACCCCCCCACCTCACCCCTTGTGGTAAGAGATGGGAGAGGCCAATGCCTTGCTTTTTCTGATTTGTAGAATGATAGAGACTACTGGAACAGTAAATTCCCCTACAATGAAGGGAGGACAGAAGAAGATAGATGTTAAGGGAATATGGCTAAAGAGTACATCTTTATGCAAGAAAGGATTGAAAAGATAATCTAGCTTTGTTTAAGTGAGGCCAATTTCTAAATTATTGGTCTTAAACCTTTGTTGGTCATCCAAATATTGGACCTGATGTCATTTTTGTGAAATTTAAATAAAATACTTTTAGTGGCACACTGTGTATTATAAAAAGACAGTGGTGTGGGGAAAACTTAAGCTTTGCAGAATCTGAATCTTGGAGACATCCTTGATATTATCTCTGGTGGTGGGATGTCTATTGAAAGTGCATTCGAAACTTTTTTCTTTGAAAAACTCTTTCAGAGGATTTTGCACCAAAGTTCATGAGAAACACTGGTATATAGTTTTCTTGTATTCTCTTTGGTTTTGGTATTAGGAGAATACTAGCTTCATAACATGAATTGGGAAGTGTTTCTTCTTTGCTATTTTCTAGAAAAGACTGTATAGACTTGGTATTAATCCTTCTTTAAACATTTGGTAAAATCCTTTAGTAAAAATATCTGGGCCTAGAGATTTGTCTTTTTGGGAGTTTAAAAAAATTCCAAATTCAACTCCTTAATAGTTATAGGTTTATTCAAATGATTTGTTTCATATTGGGTGAGTTGTGGTAACTTGTATTTTTCAAGGAAGTAATCTATTTCATCTAAATTATCAAATTTATACTGTATAGTTGTTCATAGTATTCCCTTATTATCTTTTTTATGTCTGCAGGGTTTGTATTACTATCCCCTATTTAATTCTTAGTACTAGTCATTTGTGTCTACTTGATTCTTTGTCAGCATTGCTGGAGACTTCTCAATTTTATCATTTTTTTTTCAAAGAACAAGACTTCAGTTTTATTGATCTTCTCTATTATTTTCCTGTTTACACTTCCACTAATTTTTGCCCTTGTCTGTATTATTTCCTTCCTTTGCTTGCTTTTGATATGTTGTTCTCTTCTTTGTCTGGTTTCTTGATATAGAAAGTTAGAGTATAGGTTTGAGACATTTTCTATTTTCTAATGTAAGCATTTAAGCTATAAATATCCTCTCAGCATGGCTTTGGCTATGCCCCCAAATTATGATATGATTTTCATTTTCTTTCAGTTCTCTGTACTTTTTAGCTCCCTTTAGACTTATGCTTTTACCTGTGGATTATTTAGAAGTATATTATTTAGTTTCAGAGTGTTTAGAGATTTTCCTGTTGTCTTTCTAGTACTGATACATAGTTTGATTCCACTGTGGAAAGAGAATATACTTCATATTAGATCAATTTTTTTGAAATGGTTAAGTTTTGTTTTATGGTCAAGATAATGGTCTATATTGGTGTATCTTCCATGGGTACATGAAAGGATTAGATACTTTGGTTGATGGGGTTGTTGAGTTCTTTCATATTCTTGTTCATTTTCTGCCAAGTAGTTCTTATCAGTTGCTGGGAGAGGCATATACAAATCAGTTATAACAGTGGACTTGTCGTTTTTTCCTTTCAGTTCTATCAGTTTTTGCATTTCTATACATTTTGTAGCTCTATTGTTTGGTGCATTAAAGTTTAGATTGCTGAGTCTTCTTGGTGGATTGACCCTTCTATCATTATATAATGGTTCCTCTTTGTCCTTGGTAATTTTCTTTGCTCTAAAGACATTTTTATCTAGGGGCGCCTGGGTGGTTCAGTCGTTAAGCGTCTGCCTTCAGCTCAGGTCATGATCCCAGGGTCCTGGGGTCGAGCCCAGCATCGGGCTTCCTGCTCTGTGGGAAGTCTGTTTCTCCCTCTCCTGTTCCCCCTGCTTGTGTTCCTGCTCTCACTGTGTCTATCTCTGTCAAATACATTAAGTAAAATCTTTAAAAAAAAGTCATTTTTTTAAGATTTTATTTATTTATTTGAGAGAGAGGGAATGAGAGACAGAGAGCACGAGAGGGAAGAGGGTCAGAGGGAGAAGCAGACTCCCCGCTGAGCAGGGAGCCCGATGTGGGACTCGATCCCGGGACTCCAGGATCATGACCTGAGCCGAAGGCAGTCGCTTAACCAACTGAGCCACCCAGGCGCCCTAAAAAAAGTCATTTTTATCTAATAACAATATAACACTCTTGCTTTCTTTTATTAATGTTTGCTTGGTATATCTTTTTCCCCAACATTTTACTTTTAATATATGTATATATATATTATTAACATATAACGTATTATTTGTTTCAGGGGTACAGGTCTGTGAGTCATCAGTCTTACACAATTCACAGTGCTCACCATAGCACATATCCTCTCCAATGTCCATCACCCAGCCACCCCATCCTCCCAGCTCCCTCCACTCTAGCAACTTTATTTGTTTACTGAGATTAAGAGTCTCTTATGGTTTGTCTCCCTCTCTGATTTCATTTTGTTTCATTTTTCCCTCCCTTCCCCTATGATCCTCTGTCTTGTTTCTCAAATTCCACATATCAGTGATATCTTATGATAATTGTCTTTCTCTATTGACTTATTTTGCTTAGCGTAATGCCATCTAGTTCCATCCACATCATTGCAAATGGCAAAATTTCATTTTTTGATGGCTGCATAATATTCCATTGTATATATGTACCACATCTTCTTTCTCCATTCATCTGTTGATGGACATCTAGGCTCTTTCCATAGTTTGGCTATTGTGGACATTACTGCTATAAACATTGGGGTGCACATGCCCCTTTGGATCACTACATTTGTATCTTTGGGGTAAATACCCAGTAGTGCAATTGCTGGGTCATAGGGTAGCTCTATTTTCAACTTTTTGAGGAATCTTCATACTGTTTTCCAGAGTGGTTACTGCATTCCCACCAACAGTATGGGAGGGTTCCCCTTTCTCTATGTCCTCGCCAACATCTCTCCTTTCCTGACTGGTTAATTTTAGCCATTCTGACTGGTGTGAAGGGATATCTCATTGAGGTTTTGATTTGTATTTCCCTGAGGCCGAGAGACGTTGAACACTTTTTCATGTGTTGATTGGCCATTTGTATGTCTCCTTGGCAGAAGTGTCTGTTCATGTATTCTGCCCATTTTGTGATTGGATTATTTGTCCTTTGGGTGTTGAGTTTGATAAGTTCTTTATAGATTTTGGATACTAGCCCTATATCTGATAAGACATTTGCAAATATCTTCTCCCATTCTGTAGGTTGTCTTTTGGTTTTGTTGACTGTTTCCTTTGCTGTGCAAAAGCTTTTTATCTTGATGAAGTCCAATGGTTCATTTTTACCCCTGCTTCCCTTGACTTTGGCAATGGTCTATCCAACAATAAGATCTAACAATTTTCAATATCTATGCCCCTAACATGGGAGCAGCCAATTAATAACAAAATCAAAGAAACACATGGACAATAATACAATAATAATAGTAGGGGAATTTAACAGCCCCCTCACTGAAATGGACAAATCATTTAAGCGAAAGATCAACAAGGAAATAAAGGCTTTAAATGACACACTGACCAGATGGACTTCACAGATATATTCAGAACATTCTATCCCAAAGCAGCAGATTAAACATTCTTCTCTAGTGTACTTAGAACATTCTCCAGAATAGATCACAACCTAGGTCACAAATCAGGTCTCAACTGGTACCAAAAAATTAGGATCATTCCCTGCATATTTTCAGACCCCAATGCTTTGAAAGAAGAACTCAATCACAAGAAGAAAGTTGGAAAGAACTCAAATACATGGAGGCTGAATAGCATCCTACTAAAGAATGAATGGGTCAACCAGAAAATTAAAGAAGAGTTTAAAAAACTCATGGAAACAAATGAAAATGATAACACAACTGTTCAAAATCTTTGGGATGCAGCAAAGGCAATCCTAATAGGAAAGTATATAACAATACAAGCCTTTCTCAAGAGACAAAAAAGGTCTCAAATACACAACCTAACCCTACACCTAAAAGAGCTGGAGAAAGAACAGCAAATAAGGCCTAAACCCAGCAGGAGAAGAGAAATAATAAGGATCAGAGCAGAAATCAATGAAATAGAAACCAAAAGAACAGTTGAACAGATCAATGAAACTAGGAGCTTGTTCTTTGAAAGAATTAATAAGACTGATAAACCCCTGGCCAGACTTATCAAAAAGAAAAGAGAAAGGACCCCAATTAATAAAATTATGAATGAAAGAGGAGAGATCATGACTAACACCAAGGAAATAGAAACAATTATTAGAAATTATTACCAGTAACTATATGCCAGTAAATTAGACAATCTGGAAGAAATGGATGCATTCCTAGAGAAGTATAAACTACCAAAACTGAACCAGGAACAAATAGAAAACCTAAAACCTGAACAGACCCATAACCAGTAAGGAAATTGAAGCAGTAATCAAACATCTCCCAACATACAAAAGCCCAGGGCCAGACGGCTTCCCAGGGGAATTCTACCAAACATTTAAAGAACAATTAATACTTATTCTTCTGAAAGTGTTCAAAAAAATAGAAATGGAAGGAAAACCTCCAAACTCATTTTATAAGGCCACCATTACCTTCATCCCAAAACCAGACAAAGACCCCATCAAAAAGGAGAACTACACACCAATATCCCTGATGAACATGGATGCAAAAGTTCTCACCAAAATACTAGCCAATAGGATCCAACAGTACATTAAGAGGATTATTCACCACGACCAAGTGGGATTAATTCCTGGGCTTCAAGGTGGTTCAACATCTGCAAATCAATGTGATACACTACATTAATAAAAGAAAGAACAAGAACCATATGATATTCTCAATAGATGCAGTAAAAACTTTTGACAAAGTACAGAATCCTTTCTTGATTAAAACTCTTCAGAGTGTAGGGATAGAGGGTACATACCTCAATATCATAAAAGCCATCTGTGAAAAACCCACAGCGAATGTTATTCTCAATGGGGAAAAACTGAGAGTTTTTCCCCTAAGGTCAGGAACACGGCAGGGATGTCCACTATCACCACTGCTATTCAACATAGTACTAGAAGTCCTAGCCTCAGCAATCAGAAAACAAAAAGAAATAAAAGTCATCCGAATCAGCAAAGAAGTCAAACTCTCACTCTTTTCAGATGATAGGGTACTTTATGTGGAAAAACCCAAAAGACTGCACCCCAAAACTGCTAGAACTCATACAGGAATTCAGTAACGTGGCAGGATATAAAATCAATGCACAGAAATCAGTTGCATTTCTATACACCAAAACAGAAGAAAGAGAAATTAAGGAGTCAATCCCATTTACAATTGCACCCCCAAACCTAGGAATAAATCTAACCAAAGAAGCAAAAGATCTGTACTCAGTAGACTGTAGAATACTCGTGAAAGAAATTGAGGAAGACACAAAGAAATGGAAAAATGTTCCATGCTTATGGATTAGAAGAACAATATTGTGAAAATGTCTATGCTACTTAGAGCAATCTACACATTTAATGCAATCCCCATCAAAATACCATCGAATTTTTTCAAAGAAATGGAACAAATAATCCTAAAATTTGTATGGAACCAGAAAAGACCCCGAATAGCCAGAGGAATATTGAAAAAGAAAAGCAAAGCTGGTGGCATCACAATTCCAGACTTCAAGCTCTATTACAAAGCTGTAATCATAAAGACAGGATGGTGCTGGCACAAAAACAGACACACGGACCAATGGAAGAGAATAGTGAGCCCAGAAATGGACCCTCAACTCTATGGTCAACTAATCTTTGACAAAGCAGGAGAGAATGTCCATGGTAAAAAGACAGTCTCTTTAACAAATAGTGTTGGGAAAATTGGACAGCCATATGCAGAAGAATGAAACTGGACCATTTCCTTACACCACACATAAAAATAGACTCAGAATGGATGAAAACCCTAGATGTGAGAGAGGAATCCATCAAAATCCTTGAGGAGAACACAGGCAGGAACCTCTTCAACCTCAGCTGCAGCAACTTCTTCCTAGAAACATTACTTTCATTATATATTTTTAAAATTTTCATTATATTTGAAGTTAGCTTCTTATAGAAAACATGTAGTTGGATCAAGTTTTTTTTCTTACTCTGCAAATCTCTGGGGTTTTTGTTGTTGTTTTTTGACAGAGACACAGCGAGAGAGGGAACACAAGCAGGGGGAGTGGGAGAGGGAGAAACCGGCTTCCTGCTGAGCAAGGAGCACAATATATGGCTCGATCCCAGGACCCTGGGATCATGACCTGAGCCGAAGCCAGACGCTTAACGACTGGGCCACCCAGGTGCCCCACAAATCTTTGTTTTTAATTGGTGCATTTAGACCAAGTAGTAATTATTGATATATAGGGCTAGCTAAAAATAGCTAGGCTATTTTGTTTGTTTGTTTGTTTTCTGTTCTCTTTTTTGTTTCCTGTGGATTAGTTGAAAATGTTTTTAGAATTGCACTTTTATTTACCTCTGGTACTTTTGAGTGTATCTGTTAGTATAGCCTTTTTAGTGGTTGTTCTAAGAATTACATTATATATCCATAATTTATCTCAGTGTATTGGTGTCAACATTTTGTCAGTTTCAGTGAAATGTAGAAAATTTTGCTTCCTTTATCACTCTTTACTCTCACATCTATAACGTAATTGTCTTAAATATTTCCTCTTTGTGTATTGAGATCCACTGTTATAATTTTTTTTCTTCAGGAAAAACCTACCCTGTTTTTGCATATTATTACTTATGATGCTATTTCTTCTTGATGCTCCAAATTCCCTCCTTTATAATTTTCTTTCTCTTCAGAGAACTTCCTTCACCCAGTTTTTAGGGTAGGTCTGTTAGTGACAATTTTTTTTTTTCAGTTTTCTTCGTCTGGTAGTTTTGATTTCCCCTTCATTACTAAAGGATATTTTCATTAGATACCGAATTTGTGGTTGACAATTCTTTTCTTTCAGCACTTAAAAATGGTGTGCTATGTCCCTCTGGCCATTAAGATTTCTGATGAAAAATATGCTGTCATTTGAATTGTTATTACCAATAATTAAGATTTCTCCTGTTGCTTTCAAGATTTAAAAATTTGTCTTTAGGGGCGCCTGGGTGGCTCAGTTGGTTAAGCGACTGCCTTCGGCTCAGGTCATGATCCTGGAGTCCCGGGATCGAGTCCCACATTGGGCTTCCTGCTCAGCAGGGAGTCTGCTTCTCCCTCTGACCCTCTTCCCTCTCGTGCTTTCTATCTCTCATTCTCTCTCTCTCTCAAATAAATAAATAACATCTTTAAAAAAATAAAAAATAAATAAAAAAATAAATAAAAATTTGTCTTTAGTTTTAAGAAGTTTGACTGATTGTCTGGGCATGGATTTCTTTGGGTTTATCCTGTTCAAGATTTCCTCAACTTCTTGAACCTATAGTTATGTTTTTTGCTAGTTTAGGTAAGTTTACAGCCATTATTTCTTCAAATACTTTTTCAGTTTCACCGTCTTTCTTCTTTCTTTCTAGGACTTTTATGATATGTATGTTAGATATGCCTTATACTCTCACAGGTCTCTGAGGTTCTGTTCAATTATTTTCCAATCTATTTTCTCTCTGATGTTCTGATAAAGTATTTTCTTATTGTTCTATCTTCAAGTTTAATGATTCTTCACTCTGTTCTTTTCATTTTGCTTTTTAGTCCATCCATTGAGGTTTTTGTTTTTGTTTTTTAGCTAATGAGCTTTACAATTTTAGAATTTTTTAAAGATTTTTTTATTTATTTATCTGAGAGAGAGAGAATGAGAGAGAGAGAAAGCACATGGGGGGGAGGGTCAGAGGGAGAAGCAGACTCCCCGCCAAGCAGGGAGCCCAATGCAGAACTCGATCCAAGGACTCCAGGATCATGACCTGAGCCGAAGGCAGTCGCTTAACCAACTGAGCCACCCAGGCGCCTTACAATTTTAGAATTTCTATTTAGTTATTCTTTACATATTCTATTTCTTTTCTGAGATTTTCTGTTTTGTTGCTGAGACTTTCTATTAAGTCTGTTTGTAAATTTTTATTGAAATATGCTTATGATGGCTGCTTTAAAATCCTTGTCAGACTATTCTAACATTTCTGTTATCTTGATGTTGGCGTCTGTTAATTGTTTTTCTTATCAAGGTAAGATTTTCCTGGTTCTTAGAATTACTAGAGATTTTTTAAAATTGAAACCTGGACATTTTGAGTATTATGTTATGACTCTGAATCTTATTCAAATCTTCTGTTTTAGTAGGCCTCCTTTGATACTGAAACAACAGAGGACATGGGGCACTGCCTGTTACTGCCAGCTGGGGGTGGAATTCCAGGTTCCCCACTCAGCCTCTGAGTTGACATGAGTCAGGGAAGGAGCTCCTTGTTCCTCCTGGGCAAGGGTAGAAATTGTGGTTCTGTATGAGGGCCCCACTGATTTCACCCTGGTTTGGATGTAGAGGGGTGCCTTATTACTGTTCCTGAGTTGGCCTTCACTGACATTGCAAGGTGAGTGGCCTCATTCTGTTGGGCAGTGATGAAAGTCTTGACTCTACATTAAGAAAACTCTGACATCACCCCAGCAGGGAGACAAAGCAGTATATTATTACTACTGGATAAGGTGAAAGCCTAGGCTCCTTTCATACTCTTAACTGAACCACAGTTCTTGGGGTCTCATTGTTTCCTGGTGGGGATGAAAATCCCATCTCTCCACCCTGCCTTCTCTAACACCAACCTGGTAAGTGGTGTTGGTGGACGTTTTTAGAGCCTGGTGAGGGAGAAAGTTTAGGTTCCCTTCTTGGCCTTTGATGGTTTGGGTAGAAGTATAAAGTTGAAGGTAATTCTCTGTGGTGTTTGGTTGGAATAGAGTGGTTATTATCTAAAAGTTCTCTGCCTTGCTAGGCTGCTCTTTTCATCATCCTTTGGCTGGAGAGAGCAGGCTTTTCTAAAAACTTCTGTTGTCTGTATCCAGTGGGGTTTCTGTTTTACTGACTTCTCCAACACCAGTCTGTGATACATGAAGCAAAAAGAAAACCCAGGAACTCACTTCTGTGTCACTTTGGTGGTTGCAATGTTCCTAACTAGACTTCCTTCTTCTTTCCACCTTTCTGAGTCTTTTCATGTTAGTTTTATACATAGTAATGTCCAGGGCTTTCAGTTATACTTAGAAGGAATAGGGGAAAGTATTTCTACTCCATCTTTCCAGAAATGAAGTTGCCTGTTTTTTAAACAATTTTTTAAATAAGTGAGTTTAATCTAGTAAAAAGGATTTTCACCCTCCTCTTTAAAATTTGAGATGTTTCTATACTTCATGGTTAAACTCCATTAGTATTATATTCTTCTCACTTCAGGAAAAATCCATACATTTTGCAGCATACTTAAAGATATTCATTTTGTTTTTTGAAGTTTGACTGCCTCATCTTTTCTAATCTTTAAATAAAAAATAAAAGCAAATTTAAGAATTTGCTGATAAAGTTCTGTTTTGTGAGAAAGATGATACTTCATCATGGAAAAGATAATAGACTCTTTTTCTAATCACATAGCTATGATGTCTTCAGGAATACTGATTGAATTACTTATGCATGTTATTGACAAAACGCCTTGTATCACTATTCTAGTAATGCTATATAAAAAATAAAACTGTTAATAAGTTTGCTTATAAGAACAGAAAAATAAGACTACTATCACTTATATTGTCCATTTGTAAATGCTAGTAAATAAAAACCATCAATCCTTTTCTTTCTCCAGATGAGGGGTATGTCTGATAAATCACTCCGGCTAGTGCTGTCCACATTCAGCAACTTACGGGAGGAGCTTGGACATCTTCAAAATGACTTGACAGTAACACTTATTTTGATTTTTCTTTCCAAAGCCTTCCTAGGTCCTAACATAGAAATGAAGTCGTTCAGTCCACCTTTCAAAACTTAATACAATCCATAATATTATGCTCACCCAGACATAGTTATTTTCTTGAAACAATTAATTGAGGTTGAAAGAGGATATAAGAACTCTCCAATGTCAAAATAAAAGAACATTGGGTATGCACTTATTATTTAGTTTACTACTAAGGTAAGTTAATATCTACAGCCAGGAAGTAGCTTGCAAAATTAGAATACTCTAACTCATTGAATGGGAATTTCCCCTTTTTCTGTAATAATAAAGCATACTCTGAATTTTTTTGAATACTTATAAACTTCCTTCTCCAAGAAGTTAGCCTTTTCTATTTTCCATTTTAGTTAGTGTTTTTGATGTCATTAGCTAACTACATTCAGAACACCCTCCATATAATGAATAACTCCCTGAAAACTGGAGTTTTAGTTTTCTGGATTCTGATGAGCGCATTTAGACTCTAATTTGGAAATTCACCACCTACTGGGGTTAACAAGGAGTCTTTGTAGATTTAGACAAAACATTAAAATAATTCAAAAGTTCTGTTTTATTGCATTTGTAATTAGTCAATTCATCAAAAGTTCTCTAAGAATGCAGGTTTTTAAAGTTTCATCCATTTGTATCCTATATTTTGCTTGACTTTTGAGAATTCTGTTTTATCAGGCAACTGCAAATGAAAGAAGTGCTTATTTAAGCCTTCCAATGTAAACTAGTCTTTGTATTATGTAACTGTTGACAAGTTTCTGTAATTCCAAATCTTAACAAGTAATTTTGCTTCTAGTCACTGGAAAATGACAAGATAAGCCTTGAGAAAGATGTGGCATTCAAAGAAAATCAAATAAAAGAGTATGAAGAACTCTTGGCATCAGTGAGAGCAAATAATCGCCAGCAGCAGGTAAGTTGATATCTTCATTGATGATAAACTAGATTGATAGCTTTTCATATGCAGAATTACTGAAACACTGTAGTTATGACATACAATCCAGACAGAATTAAAATATGATGGAACAATTTATTCATATAAGAATTGAGTGGCTTTGATTATTTCCAATGACTGAAAGCTCTCTCATAAAAACAGATAACCTTGTATACTTTAAAGTATACTAATCCACAATTATCTGTGTTGTTGGGTGACAAGAACTGTGTAAATATTGAAAAGCTAAGTTCACTCATTCATTTAATCTACTAAAGTGTTGATAAAAAAGGTTTTGTAGGTCTTAACACACGTTTGTGCAGTGAATAAGCGAATTAACTCTAGAAATACTCTCCAGATATCTGAGCAGAGATGATTTCTAAGAAATTGTAATGAGTCTCTAAGGCTGATCCCTTCCTAATCTTCATTCCCATGACAGTCCCATTTTTTTCCTCAGTTTCCACATAAATAATCAGGCATATGGTCATATTGGTGCCTACTAGAAGGCAAAATATTGTTGAAGAGTACCAAGAGTCAGATTGCAAAATTAGAACACTGAAAATTCATCCAGTCTTGATTCCTTTTCACTCAAGATAAACATATCAGACTAGGGGCAAGAATCTCTTTCATGGCTGATTTAACTTACCATTTAAGGGTAAATATATAAGAAAACTGGGCATGGAAAAAATATTTACTTTATTTCCTTGAATTAATCAACTAAGAGAGCACTCTCCTCCAAAAAGGTAGAATCCCTTTGTCTTACTTACTTGTGTCTTCTTTATAGCAAGGACTTCAAGACTCAACCTCAAAATGCCAAGTATTGGAAGAAAACAATCTCTCTCTTCGACATACACTCTCAGACATGGAATATAGACTCAAAGAACTGGAATATTGCAAGCATAATTTAGAACAAGAGAACAAAAATCTTAGAATACAGGTATTAAAATTTTGTTTTAAATTTGTTATTGCCTTAGTTATACCACTGTATAGTATATATATGTCCTATTCCTCTTGAGAAAATATATTGAACTAAAAACTGCTCTTATTATTTCAATGCCTCATTTAATCATGTAGTTTTCATCTAATAATAAGTCTGATAATAAAATATGTGTTTCCTTCATAATAATCCAATTACATAAAGTTATTTTGCCTTGTATAGGTTTCTGAGACTTGCACAGGCCCGATGCTGCAGACAAAAATGGATGAAATTGGCAACCATTACAAGGAGATGGTAAAAAACTTAAGAATGGAGAAAGATAGAGAGATCTGCAATCTAAGGGTATGTTGATCCTACAGTGCATAAATACACAGGTCAGCACAAACTTTCTAATAAAATAGTGATGGTTTCAAGTTTAAAGCTACAAGGAAAAATCAACTAAAGGCAGAGTCAGGAATATGACATAGAAACTTTTGTTCAAATACATATTACTGTGTATAGAATACTGTTAAATTGTTTTCTAATTTAGGTTAATCAAAATAAGGATGATATTTGTGAGAATAAGTATACATTGCCTTATCTTGTAATTCTAGATCAAATTGACTAACTCTTAATTTACTGATTCCTAAATATAGCTAAATATACTTAAATATTTAATGGAAAAACCAACCATAGATTTTTCTCTCCAAATATCATGGTGGAATTTTTTCCAAAAACCAAAATGAAACAAAATATAATTTTTTCAAAAGCCTACCATTTTTTTCTTACAGATTTCCTTCACTTGTTTCCTTTTCATCCCAACACTACTTAAAACATTTTAACTTAACAGCCATCTATGCACAGCTAATGTAGTATAGAGGAAAATGCGCAGGATTTGGAGTCAGAATATCTGTCTTGTATTTGCAGCTATGTTGCTTACTAGTTGTGGGACTGTATGTCATGTAACCTCTCTGGTAATCTCATTTACCTATTTTGTAAATAAGGATTTTAATAATACTTATTTCACAGGGCTGCTGTGAGAATTGAGATAAATCATGCAGGAGGAATATTTTGTGAACTGCAAATCACCGTATAATATTAGTTATTATTAGTGAGCTTTCTTTAATTAGTATTTGAAGGAATTCTAAAGTACCTATTTTCCTAGCTTTATTTTAATTCTTGTGGTTTAGGACTGTTACTTAAGTAATGCCTAACCCTAAATAGTAAAAGGTATCTTTAAAAAAATGAGAAATGCCTAATTGGCATTTTATTCATATTTTACACTCGTTAAACTCTACAAATGTTTACAACTATTGGTACTTCACTCTTCATTTCGTAACTTGCAGTATGACTTTATGTCACTGAACCTCTTGGAACTCAATTACCTATTTCATAAATTAGATTTATAATAATTCTTCTTTCTTTTAAATCACTAGACTCAATTAAATCAGTACCAAAAAGATGTTTCAAGAAGAGAAGGAAGTTGCAGCGACTTCCAGTTCAAGCTTCATGAACTGACAAGCTTGCTGGAAGAGAAGGATTCCCTTATAAAGCGTCAGTCAGAGGTAAGAAAGGAAGTGGTAGAGGTGGAGAGGAACTCAGTTAAGTATGATAAATACTTCCCATGAACTAGAGAAGAGCACATTCCCAAAACTCACTTTATTCATGAAGTAGAATGTAACTGACTGTGAAGAAGTGAAAGATTCGTATTTTAGGAGATATAATTCAAATGAAAGCAAGAATTGAAGCAAAAAAAAATGTGTTATTGTGCATTTAATATTTTTAATGTTATGTCTCATTAGCAATGTTACTCCCAGTAAGACTGAGCTTTTTATTCTTTATTATTAGCTGCTTCAGCAAAAGACTGTGTTATATTCTTCTCTGTATCTGTAGCATATGGCCCAGGATCTGTTATAAAATAGCACTGAAGGAAGGAACTACAAAAAATGGTGGCCAGTGTTATATCGCTGTTATTGAACTAATGGTGCTTGTAGTAATGATCAGTGATAGACCTTCTGTTAGGAACCAATACCTGCTTCCATATTGAAGTTTCAGTACTTTTCAGCTATGACTATACTTTTCAAGCTTCTTAGGCAAAAAATTTCTCATCTTTATCTTGAGAAACATGCCCATTCAATATCATGTTATCTCTTAAATATAGAAATCCTATACCATTTAGTGATTTCCTGAACAGGCATATTATGTAACTTATTAGGTACCATGAAGCCATAATATACGGTATTCAACAGATGGGGTTGTGGGGTTAGAACATTCTCATGTCCTAGCTAAAAGAGAAGGAAAAAAGTAATTGTTTTTAGTAACCTTGTTAAGTGATCGAACATACTTCTTACCTCATGTTTCTACTGTTTTCAAATAATTATATTGTCTTTTATTTGTAAGGAACTCTCAAAGTTGAGACAAGAAATGTATTCATCTCATAACCAACACTCCAGTGGTGGAAGGACTACTATTACCACTAAAAAGTAATGTATTTTTAAATGAAATTTGAATATGACTTTAGCTATTATTTAATCCAAGTTATAGCATGTTTAATTGATATATATAGTTTGTTTTCTGCAGGGCAGTAAATCTACTGAAGAATGAATATTTACACAAAGACATAGCTGTTATGGAAAATAAAATTCTGTAGCACATCTTTCCTATATTTACAATGTATCAAATACGATGTAAGTGAAAAACAATTTGTTGTTTAGCCAACCATTTGAGTCAAGATTCTTTCAGTAGCACATGCCAGAAACCCAACTTAAACTGGGAATTAGTTAATTCACTTAGTTAGGATTGCTTGGTGTCCAGATGGATTTGTGTGCTCAAAATATGTCTTCAGAAATATGTCCTTCTTTATCTCTTAGCTCTGCTCTTTCCTATGTAGACATTATTCTTAGGCATCTCCCCTTATAATAGCAATCTGACCACAGCTGACATCCCACCAATTTAGCAAAATGAAATAGGAAGTGACTCTTTGGAAATAGTTTCAGCAAAAGTCTATTTTGGATATTTCATATAAATGGAATAAAAATGTGGTCTTTCATGACTGGATTCTTTCACTTTGCATAATGTTTTCAAGATTCATCCATGTTTTAGGGCGCCTGGGTGGCTCAGTTGGTTAAGCGACTGCCTTCGGCTCAGGTCATGATCCTGGAGTCCCGGGATCGAGTCCCACATCGGGCTCCCTGCTCAGCAGGAAGTCTGCTTCTCCCTCTGACCCTCTTCCTTCTCGTGCTCTCTATCTCTCAAATAAATAAATAAAATCTTTAAAAAAAAAGATTCATCCATGTTTTAGTTTGTGTCTGTACTCCATTGCTTATTGTTACTAAATAATATTACATTTCATGGATATACAACATTTTATGTATACACCTAGGAGTGGGATTGCTGGGGCACATGGCAACTCTGTTTAACTTTTTGAGGAGCTGCTAAACTGTTTTCCAAAGCAGCTACACAATTTGACATTCCCACCAGCAGTGTATTGAGGGTTCCAAATTCTCTCCATCCTCCTCAACATTTGTTATTGGTCATCTCTTAGATTATAGCCCTTCTAAGGGTGGGAGGTGGCATCTTACTCTGGTTTTCATTTGTATTTCTCTAATAATTAATATTTAGTATTTTTTCATGTGCTTATTGGCCATTTATAGATCTTCTTTGGAGAAATGACTGTAAAAATTCTTTGTCCATTTTTAAATTAGATTATTTGCTTTTTTACTGCTGAATTGCAAGAGATATTTATATATTCTGGATACAAGTCCCTTATCAGATATATGATTTTGCAAATATTTTCTTCCATTCTATTGGTTGTCTTTTTACTATCTTGATAGTATCATTTGCAGCAAAAGTTTTTACATTTGAGGAAGTCCAATTAACCTATTTTTTCTTTTCTTACTTCTGCTTTTGGTATCATATTAAGAATTCATTGCCTAATCCAAGGTCATGAAAATGTGCACCCCTGTATTCTCTTAAGAGTTTTATTTATTTATTTTTATTTTTTAAAGATTTTATTTATTTATTTATTTATTTATTTATTTATCAGAGAGAGAGAGCATAAGCAGGGGAAGCAGCAGGCAGAGCAGGCAGAGGGAGAAGCAAGCTCCCTGCTGAGCAGGGAGCCCGATGTGGGACTTGATCCCAGGACCCTGAGATCATGACCCGAGTCAAAGGCAGATGCTTAACTGACTGAGCCACCCAGGCGTCCCTCTCTTAAGAGTTTTATAGTTTTACCTATTACATTTAGATCCATGAACCATTTTGAGTTAATTTTTTCTATGGTGTGAAGTAGGAGTCCAAGTTCATTCTTGTGCATGGGGCTATTTGGTTGTCCCAGTATCTTTTGAGGTATATACTATTCTTTCACTCATTGAATTAACTTGGCATCTTTATTGATAATCAAAAGACCATAAATGTCAGGGTAAATTTGTAGATTCTCTGTTTTACACCATTGATCTATTTGTCTGTCTTCATGCAAGTACCACACTGTCTTAATTATTGTAGCTTTTTAGTTACATTTTGAAACCAGAAGTGTGAGTTTTTAACCAACTGAGCCACCCAGGCGCCCCAGAAGTGTGAGTTTTTAAATTTCTTCTTTTCAAGATTACTTTAGCTATTTTTGGTCCTTTGCTCTTCTATATGTATTTTGGGATAAGCTTGTCAAGGGATTTCATTAAATATGTAGAAAACTTTGGGTATTATTTCCATGCTAACAATAATAAGTCTTTTAATCCTTGAGCATGGGATCCTTTTCCACTTAGATCCTCTTTAATTTCTAAAAACAGTATTTTGTACTTTCATTGCAGAAGTCTTACACTTCTTTTTTTGTTAAATTTATTTCTAAGTATTATATTTTTTGATGTTCCTGTAATAGAATTGGTTTTGATGTTACTGTAAATAGACTTGTTTTCTTTTTTTTTTCTTTTTCTTTGTTTCAAGTTTTTATTTAAATTTTAGTTAGTTAACATATAATGTAATACTAGTTTTAGGAGAGAATTTAGTAATTCATACTTACATATAGCACCCAGTGCTTTTATTTGAGTGTAGTTGACACACAATGTTACATTAGTTTCAGGTGTATAATGCAGTGATTCAACTTCTCTATATGTTATGCTACATTCATCACAAGTGTGGCTCCCACCAGTCACCACGCAACAGTATTACAATATCACTGACTATATTCCTGATGCTGCACCTTTTATTCCTGTGTCTTATTCATTCCATAACTAGAAGCTTATATCTCCCACATCCTTTCACCCATTTTGCCTATCCCCCAACTGCCTCCTTTCTGGCAACCATTGGTTTGTTCTCTGTATTTATAGGTCTGATTCTGCATTTTGTTTATTTTTTGTTGTTCTTGTTTAGGTTCCATATATGAATGAAATCAGATGGTATTTTTCTTTCTTGGTCTGACTTATTTCACTTTGCATAATACCCTCTAGTTCCTTACAGTTGTTGCAAATGGCAAAATCTGATCTTTTTATGGCTGAGTAATATTCCATTATATATCACTTTTTCCTTATCTATTCCTCTTATTGATGGACACTTATGTTGCTTCCATATCTTGCTAAATAATGCTGCAATAAACATAAGGGTGTGCATATCATTTCAAATTAGTATTTTTGTTTTGTTGGGTAAGTACTCACTAGTGGAATTATTGGATCATATGATATTTTTATTTGTAATATTTTATGGAAACTATGCTGATTTCCACAGTGGCTGTACCAACTTATATCCCCATCAACAGTACATGAGGGTTCCTTTTTCTCCACATCCTTGCCAACACTTGTTATATCTTGACTTTTGTATTTTAGCATTCTGATAGGTGTAAAGTGATATTGTGCCTTTGATTTGCATTTCCCTGATGATTAATGATGTTGAGCATCTTTTCATGTGCCTATTGGTCATCTATCTGTTTTCTTTGGAAATAGAAGGTACTCTGATCCTGTTTTAAGCAAATTGCTTGGTTTTTGGTGTTGAGTTGTATAAGTTTTTTATATATTTTGGATATTAACCCCTTATCAGATATATTATTTACAAATATCTTTTCCCATTCAGTAGGTTGCCTTTTTGTTTTGTTTGTTTCCTTTGCTGTGCAAAAGCTTTTTATAGCTTATTTTTGCTTTTCTTTCCCTTGCTTTATGAGACATATCTCGAAAAATTTGCTGTGGCCAATGTCAGAGAAATTACTGCCTGTGTCTTTTTCTAGGATTTTTATGGTTTCAGGTCTCACATTTAGGTCTCTAATCCATTTTGAGCTTATTTTTGTGTATGGTGTAAGAAAATGGTCTAGTTTCATTCTTTGTGTGTTGCTGTCCAGTTTTCCCAATATGATTTGTGGAAGAGACTATCTTTTCCCTTTATATATTCTTGCCTCCTTCTAATAGACTAATTGACCACGTAAGTGTAGTTTCCTTTCTGGTCTGTCTATTTTTTTCCATTGACATATGTGTCTGTTTTTGTGCCAGTACCATAATGTATTGATTATGTACTATGTAATGTATCTTGAAATTTGGAAATGTGATACCTACAAATTTGTTTTTCTTTCTCAAGATTGTTTTGGCTATTTGGGGTCTTCAGCAGTTCCATAAATATTTTAAGATTATTTGTTCTAGTTCTGTGAAAAATGTTGTTTTTTTTTAAAGGGATTACATTGTATATGTAGATTGCTTTGGGTAGCACAAACATTTTAAAAATATTAAGGCTCCCAATCCATAAGCATGGTATATGTTTCCATTTGTTTGTGTTGTCTTCAGTTTCTTTCTTCAGCATTTTATTGTTTTCAGAGTACAGGTCTTTCACCTACTTAGTTAAGTTTATCTGTAGGAATTTTGTTCTTTTTGGCACAATGAAAATGGGATTGTTTTCTTAATTTCACTTTCTGCTGCTTCATTATTAGTTTATAGGAATGCAACAGATTTCTGTACTTTGATTTTGTATCCTGTGACTTTACTGAATTCATTTATTACTTCCAATTGTTTTTTATGGAGTCTATAGGGCTTTCTATGTATAGTATGTTATCTACAAATAGTGGAAGATTTACTTCTTCCTTACCAGTATGGATGCTTCTTATTTCTTTTTCTTGTCAGCTGTGGCTAAGACTTTCAGTACTATGTTGAATAAAAGTGGTAAAAGTGGACATCCCTGTCTTGTTCCTGATCTTTAAGGAAAAGCTCTCAGTTTTTCACCATTGGGTATGATGTTGGCTGCAGGTTTTTCATACGTGGCCTTTATTATGTTAAGGTATGATTCCTCTGAACACATTTTGTTGAGAATTTTAATCATGAACAGATGTTGAATTTTGTCAGATGCATTTTCTGCATCTACTGAAATGATTATACAATTTCTATCTTTCCATTGTTGATGTGGTGTATCATGTTGATTGATTTGAGAATATTGAACCATCTTTGCATCCCCAGAATAAATCAGTTGATCATAGTGAATGATGCTTTTGATGCATTACTGACTGTAGTTTGCTAATATTTTGTTGAGGATTTTTGTATTTATGTTCATCACAGATGTTGGCCTGTAGTTTTCCTTTCTGTGGTGTCTTTGGTTTTGGTATCAGAGCAATGTTGGTCTCATAGTAAGTATTTGGAAGCTTTTCTTCCTCTTTTTGGGGGAATAATTTGAGGGTAATAGGTATTAATACTTCTTTTTTAATTTAAATTCAATTTAGTTAACATATAATGTACTGTTAGTTTCAAGGGTAGAATTTAGTGATTCATCAGTTGCATATAACACCCAGTGCTCATTACATTAAGTGACCTCCTTAATGCCTATCACCCAATTACACCATCCCCCAACCCACTTCCCTTCCAGCAACCCTCAGTTTGTTAAGAGTCTCTTATGGGTTTCCTCTCTCTCTGTTTTTATCTTATTTTATTTTTCCTTCCATTCCCCTATGTTCATCTGTTTTGTTTCTTAAATTCCACAATGAGTTAAATCATATGATATTTGTCTTTCTTTGACTGAGTTATTTCACTTACCATAATACACTCTAGTTCCATCCACATCATTACAAATGGCAAGATTTCATTCTTTTGATGGTTGAGTGTGTGTGTGTGTGTGTGTGTGTGTGTGTGTGTATGTGTGTGTATATATATGTATATATATATACACTCCATCCCCACATCTTTTGTGGGGTTGGAGTGTATCCATCCCCACATCTTTTGATCCATTCGTCTGTTGATGGACATCTGGGCTATTTCCATAGTTTGGCTATTGTGGACAATGCTGGTATAAACATTGGGATGTATGTGCTCCTTCAAATCACTGTTTGCATCCTTTGGATAAATACTTAATAGTGCAATTGCTGGGTCATAGGGTCGCTCTATTTTTAACTTTTTGAGGAACCTCTGTACTGTTTTCCAGAATGGGTACACCAGTTAGCATTTCCACCAGCATCATGGGAGTGTTTCCTTTTCTCTGCATCCTTGCCAACATCTGTTGTTTCCTGAGTTGTTAATTTTAGCCATTCTGACCAGTGTGAGATGGTATCTCATTGTGATTTTGATTTGTATTTCCCTGATGCTGAGTGATGTTGAGCATTTTTTCATGTGTCAGCCATTTGCATGTCTTCTTTGGAGAAATGTCTGTTCATGTCTTCTGCCCATTTCTTGACTGGATTTTTTGGTTTTTTTGGGTGTTGAGTTTGATATGTTCTTTATAGATTTTGGATACTAGCTGTTTATCTGATATTTCATTTGTCAATATCTTCTCCCATTCAGTAGGTTGCCTTTTAGTTTTGTTGATTGTTTCCTTTGCTCTGCAAAAAGCTTTTATCCTGACAAAGTCCGAATAATTGATTTTTCCTTAGTTGTGCTTGCCACTGGAGACATGTTTAGCAAGAAGTTGCTATGGCTGAGGTCAAGGGGGTTGCTGCCTCTGTTCTCCTCTAGGATTTTGAAAGACTCCTGTCTCACATTAAGGTCTTTCAACCATTTTGAGTTTATTTTTCTGTATGGTGTAAGAAAGTGGTCCAGTTTCACTTTTCTGAATGTGGCTGTCCATTTTCCCAACACCATTTGTTGAAGACTGTCTTTTTTTCCACTGGATATTCTTTTCTGTTTTGTTGAAGATTAACTGACCATAAATTTGAGGGTCCATTTCTGGGTTCTCTATTCTGTTCCACTGAACCATGTGTCTGTTTTTATGTCAGTACCATACTGTCTTCATGACTACAGCTTTGAAATACAGCTTGAAGTCTGGAATTGTCATGCCTCCAGCTTTGGTTTTCTTTTTCAACATTTCTTTGGTTATTCAGGTTTTTTTCTGGTTCCATACAAATTTTAGAATTGTTTGTTCCAGCTTCGTGAAAAATGCTGGTGGTATTTTGATAGAGATTGCATTGAATGTGCAGATTGCTTTAGGTAGCATAGACATTTTAACAATATTTGTTTTTCTAATCCATAAACATGGACTATTTTTCCATTTTTTTGTGTCTTCTTCAATTTCTTTCATAAGTGCTCTATAGTTTTCAGAGTACAGATCTTTACCTTGTTGGGTAGGTTTATTCCTAGGTATCTTATGTTTTATGGTGTAATTGTAAATGGGATTGATTCCTTGATTTCTCCTTCTTCTGCTTCATTGTTAGTGTATAGAAATGCAACAGACTTCTATGCTTTAATTTTATATTCTGCGACTTTGCTGAATTCTTGTATCAGTTCTAGAAATTTTGGGGTGGAATCTTTTGGGTTTTCTACATAGAGTAGCATGTTATCTGCAAAGAGTGAAAGTTTGACTTCTTCTTTGCTGATTTGGATGCCTTTTATTTCTTTTTGTTGTCTGATGGTTGAGGCTAGGACTTCCAGTACTATGTTAAACAACAGTGGTGAGAGTGGACATCCCTGTCCTGTTCCTGACCTTAGGGGAAAAGCTATCAGTTTTTCCCTGTTGAGGATATTTACTGTGGGTCTTTGTATATGGCCTTTATGATATTGAAGTATGTTCCTTCTATCCCTACATTGTGGAGAGTTATTATCAAGAATGGATGCTGTATGCTGTCAAATGCTTTTTCTACATATATTGAAAGGTCATGTGGTTCTTGTCCTTTCTTTTATTAATGTGATGTATCACACTGATTGATTTGTGGATGTTGAACCATTCCTGCAGCCCAGGAATAAATCCCACTTGGTTGTGGTAAGTAATCTTTTTAATGTACTATTGGATCCTATTAGCTAGTACCTTGGTGAGAATTTTTGCTTCCAGTTTCATCAGGGATATTGGTCTGTAATTCTCCTTTTTGATGGGGTTTTTGTCTCTTGGGATGAAGGTAATGCTAGCCTCATGGAATGAGTTTGGAAGTTTTCCTTCCAGTTCTATTTTTTGGAACAGTTTCAGAAGAATAGGAATTAATTCTTTTTAAATGTTAGTACAATTCCCCTGGGAAGCCATCTGGCCCTGGACTCTTATTTGTTGGGAGATTTTTGATTACTGCTTCAATTTCTTTGCTGATTATGGGTCTGTTCAGGTTTCTATTTCTTCCTGTTTCAGTTTTGGTAGTTTATATGTTTTTAGGATTTATCTGTTTCTTCCAGACTGCCTAAATTTTTGGCACATAATTTTTCATAATATTCTCTTATAACTAGTTGCATTTCCTTTGTATTGTTTGTGATCTTTCCTTTTCATTCATGATTTTATTTATTTGGGTCTTTTCTTTTTGATAAGTCTGTCTAGGGATATATTAACCTTGTTAATTTTTTCAGAGAACCAGCTCCTAGTTTCATTGATTTGTTATACTGGTTTTTTGATGTCTATATCATTCATTTCTGCTCTAATCTTTATTATTTCTCTTGTCCTGATGGATTTTGGCTTTATTTGCTATTCTTTTCCTGTTCCTTTAGGTGCAAGGTTAGGTTGTGTATTTGAGACTTTTATTGCTTCTTGAGGTAGGCCTGTATTGTTATATACTTCACTCTGAGGGCCTCCTTTGTTACATACCAAAGGTTTTGAACTGTCATGTTTTCATTTTCATTTGCTTTGATGTATTTTTTAATTCTTCTTTAATTTCCTGCTTGACCCATTCATTCTTTAGTAGAATGTTCTTCAACTTCCATGTATTTGTGGTCCTTCCGAACTTTTTCTTGTGGTTGACTTCAAGTTTCATAGCACAGTGGTCTGAAAATATCCATGGTATGCTCTCAGTCTTTTTGTGCCAGTTGAGTCCTGATTTGTGACACAGTATGTGATCTATTCTGGATAATGTTCCATGTGCACTCGAGAAGAATGTGTATTCTGCTGCTTTAGGATGAAACTCTCTGAACATATTTGTTAAGTCCATCTGTTCCAGTGTGTCATTCAAAGCCCTTGTTTCCTTGTTGATCTTCTGCTCAGATGATCTGTCCATTGCTGTGAGTGGGGTGTTAAAGTCCCCTACTGTTATTGTATTATTATCAATGAGTTTCTTTAGTTTTGTTATTAATTGGTTTATTATTTGACTGCTACCAAGTTGGAGCATAAATATTTACAACTGTTAGATCTTCTTGTTAGATAGGTCCTTTTATTATGATATAGTGACTTTCTTCATCTCTCATTACAGTCTTTGATTTAAAATCTATGGCTACCTCAGCTTTCTTTTGATGTCCATTAGCATGATAAATGGTTCTCCACCCCCTTTCAATCTGGAGGTGTCTTGAGTCTAAAATGAGTCTCTTGTAAGTAACATATTGATGGGTCTTGGTTTTTTATCCATTTTGTAACCCTATGTCTTTTATTGGAGCACTTAGTCCATTTACATTCACAGTCATTATTGAAAGATATGAATTTAGTACCATTGTATTACCTATAAAGTTGCTGTTTCTGTAAATTGTCTCTGTTCCTTCCTAGTGTTTGTTACTCTTGGTTTCTCTTTCTGCTGAAAGGGTTCCCTTTAATATTTCTTGCAGGGTTGGTTTAGTGTTCATGAATTCCTTTCGTTTTTGTCTTGGAAACTCTTTATCTCTCCTTCTATTCTGAATGATAGCCTTGTTGGATAAAGTATTCTTGGCTGCATATTTTTCCAATTTAGGATGTTGAGTATATCATGCCAGTCTTTTCTGGCCTGCCAGGTCTCTGTGGAAAGATCTGCTGCCAGCCTTTTATGTCTACTCTTATAAGTTAAGGACCTATTTTCCCCAACTGCTTTCTGAATTTTCTCTTTATCTTTGCAATTTGCAAGTTTCACTATAATATGTCATGATGTTGACCTATTTTTGTTGATTCTGAGGGTTTTGTGCCTCTTGGACTTGAAAGCCTGTTTCCTTACCCACGTTAAGGAAGTTCTCAGGTATAATTTGTTCAAATCAACCTGCTGACCCTTTCCCCCACTTTTCTTCTGAGACTCCTTTAATATTGATATTATTTCACTTTATGGAATTACTGAGTTTCTTAAGTCTATGTTAATGATCTAATAATTTTATTTCCCTCTTCTTTTCAGCTTCATTATATTCCATAATTTTATCTTCCATATCACTGATTTTTATGGCCTCCACTTGGGACTGCATCTTGGTTATAGCTTTTTTAATTTTGGCTTTACTAGATTTTAGTTCTTTTATCTCTACAATAAGGGATTCTCTAGTGTCTTCTTTACTTTTCTCAAGCCCAGCTCGCATCTGTATAATTGTTTTAAATTCTAACCCAAACATCTTACTTATATCTGTACTCATTAAGTAACTGGCTGTGAGTAATACCTCTTGTTCTATCTTTCGGGGTGAATTTCTCCATATTGTCATTTTGTCCAGAAAAGAAAAGAAGAAAGAAAAAGAAAACAACAACAATAACAACAACAAAACAAACAAACAAAACTAGCTCCTGGGTGTGTTTTGGTCTGCTTGTTAAAAGAAACTAGGTCCGAAAATAAGAAAAAATATATATATATATAAAATACAGTGAGGGAACAAAAACTAAAAATATATATAAAAAAGTGTATATGCACAAAATTTAAAAAGAATTTTTAAAAAATTGAAAAAATAAAATAGCTTAAGAAATTATAATGAAAAACTAAAGAACAAAAGTACAAAGGATACTAGATACTATTTTCTTCAGTAAATTTGGTGTGAGTTGTTTGCGCTGGTCTTCTGGGAGAGGGGTCTTTTGCGGTGATTCTCAGGTGGACTTGCTCTAGTGGAAATGCACCTCCAGTGCCCAGGGAGGCAGGGCTTGTTGTAAGCAGCTCTGGACTCCACTAGGTGGTGCTGTTTTGCTCTGTGCGTCTTCCAGCACTGATCTGCAGGATGAATATTGCTGTGCCCTGCTCTCTGGCCCCAGAGCTGAAAATTCGTGCCCCCCCACTCTTCAGTGAGCCCTCAGAAAAGAGCAATCAATCACTCTTGTCTCCCCAGTTTCCATCAGGGCTCGGTTCACCCTGCCTGTGTTGAGCTTTTTATCTCAGGCATGCAACTGAGTTTCAAAACTCCAAATTTTAGGGATTCGCACAGTGAAGACCAGCACTACACCTCCCAGGGAATGTCTCCAGGTGCATCTGCCTTTTGTTGGACACCTCCCAGGAAAGCAGTCGCTGGAATGTGTGGTGGTTCGAAGTTTATGGCAACACAGAGCAGAAAGTTGGCACCTAGACTCACTGTTTTCAGCCAGCTTCCATGCTCCTTTGCCTGGCAACAGGCCCGCACTTAGGCACCACCTATTCTTCTTGCGACCCAGGGGAATCTTCGGACCATGCTGTCACACCTGGGATTCTGCCCTGCTTCACTGCCTTTAAGCCAGGCATGTCCCCCACTGTAGCAGACTTCTAAAAGTTCCAATTTTGTGATCCACTGCTTATAATACTTTGCGGTAGCCGCCTTAAGGAGGCTCCCTACCTTCTGGCCATAGCCTCAGCTATATCACACCTGATTCAAACCTCTGCACCTCCTACCTTCCAAATGGTGGTTGATTTTCTACTCAAAGATTTGCAGTATTTGTTTGCTCAGGCCTCCAATTGATTTGTCCCATGTTCAGAATGATTTGATAACTATCTAGTTGTATTCAAGGGATGAAATAAACTTAGGTTCCCCCTACTCCTCCACCATCTTAACTCCTCTCTGTAATTCCTTTTAACTGGTAGAATTCGTCGATGAATCCGTCTGGTCCTAGACTTTTATTTATTTATTTATTTTAGAAAGGGAGAGAGAGAGAGAGAGAGAATATTTTTTATTATGTTAATCACCATACATTACATCATTAGTTTTTTAAAATTTTTTATTGTTATGTTAATCACCATACATTACATCATTAGTTTTTGATGTAGTGTTCCATGATTCATTGTTTCTGCATAACACCCAGTGCTCCATGCAGAACGTGCCCTCTTTAATACCCATCACAAGGCTAACCCATCCTCCCACCCCCCTCCCCTCTAGAACCCTCAGTTTGTTTTTCAGAGTCCATAGTCTCTCATGGTTCGTCTCCCCCTCCAATTTCCCCCCCTTCATTCTTCCCCTCCTGCTATCTTCTTCTTCTTTTTTTTTTAACATAAAATGTATTATTTGTTTCAGAGGTACAGATCTGTGATTTAACAGTCTTGCACAATTCACAGCACTCACCATAGTACATACCCTCCCCAATGTCTATCACCCAGCCGCCCCATCCCTCCCACCCCCCGCCACTCCAGTAACCCTCAGTTTGTTTCCTGAGATTAAGAATTCCTCATATCAGTGAGGTCATATGATACATGTCTTTCTCTGATTGACTTATTTTGCTCAGCATAACACTAGAGAGAGAATCTTTAAGCAGGCTCCATACCCAGTGCAGAACCCAATGTGGGGCTCAATCTCACAACCCTGAGATCATGACCTGAGCCGAGATCATGACCTGAGCCGAAATCAAAAGTCAGATGCTTAACTGACTGAGCCACCCAGGCACCACCTAGACTTAATTTTTTGATAATTTTTGGACAACACATTCAATTTTGTTACTAGGAATCAGTCTGCTCAGATTTATATTTCTTCTTCATTTGGTTTTAGAAGATTGTGTTTCTAGGTATTTTTCCTTTTCTTCCAGGTTGTCCAACTTTTTGGCATATAATTTTTTACTGTATTCTCTTATAATGCTTTCTATTTCTGTGGTGTCAGTTGTTACTTCTCTTTTTCTGATTTTATTTATTTGGGTCCTTTCTCTTTGCCTCTGTTTTCCTTCATCATTCTTTTTCTTGAGTTTCACTGAGCTTCTTGGATCTGTGTGTTTAGAGTTTTCATCAAATCTGGAAACAATTTGGTCATTATTTCTTCAATTATTTTTTTGTCTCCTGCCAATCATGTAGGACTTCAATTACACATATGTGAGAGCAACTAATATTTCCCATAGGTAACTCATACTCTGTACATTTTTCCAGTTTTTTTCCCCTTGTGTTTTATTTTGGATAATTTCTCTTCCTGTCTTCAAATTCAGTAATATTTTCTTCTGCAGGGCCTATTCTGCTGTTAATCCCATACAGTGTAATTTTCATCTTTAGAAGTCCAGTGTAGATCTTTATATCCTCCATTGTTCTCATCACATTCATACTTTCCTCTAACTTCTTGAGTATACATTTAAAAAATATTTTTAATAGATGCAACCATGACTACTTATTTCCTTTATCTGTCATTTCTTGTTCTTTTTCTACTAATTTGTTTTTCTCCTCATTATTAGTCACATCTTCCTGCTTCCATACCACTAATTTTTGTATTGAATGCCATGTATTGTAATTTTACACACTTGAATTCTGGATTTTTTATTTCACTGCAAGTATTCTGTGGTTTTATTCTGAGATGGAATTACCTGGATACAGTTCAATACTTTCAGGTCTTGCTTTTAAACTGTTAAAACCTGCAGTATAGGACTAATGTTATCCCAACACTAACACAATATTCTTCTACAGTTTCTTCCTGATGCCCCTTGCATTAAGAGGTCTTTCCACTCTGGTTAGTGGAACACGAGCTATTCCCTTCATTATGTGAACTCCAGGGATTTCCAGGCTGCTCCTTTCCAGTGCTTCTTTCCCTAGCTTCAGTAGTTTTTCCACATGCCTACACTAATCAGTACTTCCAAAGACTTGTGGAGAGTCCTCTACAGGTCTTTGACGTTTATTTATGTAGCTCTCTTCTGTCTGGTATTCTGCCCCATACCAGCTGCTTTGGCATACCTTTACTTGAAATTCTGTCACTTCAATTTTATGAGACTGAAGGGATTTATTTGGCTCCACTTTCCCTATCCTGTGAGCAAGAAAATCTCCAGGTAGTGAGCTAGGCACTTGTAGGGCTCATGTCATTTGGTTCCCTTCTCTAAGATCATTGTCTTGTGCTGCCAGTGGTCCATAATTGCAGAAGCAGAAGTACTTCCTTCTTACTCTTTTGAAAATAATAGTAGTAAAGCTTTGTAGATATTCTCTTTTTAGAGTTAAAAGTCATTAAAAGCCAACTTAACATAATAAGGAGAATCAAACTAGGAGTGACTAAAAAGGAATGAGAGTCATTTTCTTGTGCAGGTTGTAAACTAACTTTTTTCTGTATAGGTACAGGACACAATATCCAATCCTAGGCCTCCTTTATGATGACTATGAATATATACCACCAGGTAGTGACACACAGACTATTGTGATTGAGAAAACAGAAGACAAATGGACTTGTGTAAGTTCCCTTGTGTATTTCTAATCCTATTAAGAAGAGAAATTTATATATATTCTATATATAACAGCCTTCAAAAATTGTGGTAAAATATCAAAGTGAACTAAAATCTTCCAGTTTGTTTTTTCTCTTAAAGATTTCCCCATGTTTTCCTTACTGATTTATAGTATGAATTAAGAAACTTTAAAATGATTCAAACACAGGTAATATAATTGTTTTTGAACTGATTCTATTCAAATTTTCAAAAAAACCCTAATTTTTTCTAAAGCAAGTAAAAAATGTCATAGACAATTATGAAGAACAATGGTGTATGGAGAAGAGGAATGTTTTAATAGAATTTGTCTTTCAGTCTTGAATGTGGTCTTACTACTATAGATAGAAAATTTTCAGTATTTTGAAAGCAAGGAAGTATGTCTGTCTTACTCAAGAGATTTTAAGATCCTCCAACCTTAAATTCCACAGTTATAGTGAGGCTGATGAAGAATACTTTATAGGTCATGTACTCTAATATCTACCTTCTATAACATCCTCCAAGATGACCAAGTAACATGGACCTTAGCATCTTTTTAAGTAGGCCAATACATTGCTAAGTGGTGCTGATTACTAAAACCCTCTTCTTATAAAGGACTCAATACTACTTTACTAAAACTTTTACTTATTGTTCTGTTAACCTTTAAAGAGTGAACATCAAATAAGAGATATATTCACCTTAGAGCAGTGGCTCTCTATCAGGGGCAATTTTGCCCCCTAGGGGACATTTAGCTATGTCTGGAGACATTTTTGGTCTTCACAACTGGGAGATGGGTATTATTGGCATCTGGTGGCTAAAAGCCAGGGATGCTGCTAAAGATCATACAATGACTATGACAGTCTCCCACAACAAAGAATTGTCCAGCCCAAAATGTTAATACTGCTGAGGTTTGAGAAACCCTAACGTGACAGAATCACCTTGGAGTCTTTTCTTCCTAATTGTATACTCCTACACTACTGCCAAGAGGTTCTAACTGTAAACCATTGATAATGATGGGAATGCATGATATCCCTCAAGAGCAATGGACATAAATAATGTTGAGAATGACAGCTCTAAACCACACAGAATCTGACTTTAACACTGAAAATGACAGGCTTTGTTATGTTAAAAACTGCTTAAGTACTAAAAGCAGGTAAAAATAATCTACGGTTATTAAAATCAGTAAGTGGTTATCCTTGAAGGCAGGTACTGATTGGAAGGGAGCACAAGGAGGGCAACTAGGATGTTAATGCATTGTTACTTGATCTGGGTAATGGTTGCATATGTGTGTTAAGTTTGGGGAAATTCATATTGTTGTATACTTATATGTGTACTTTTTCTATAGGTTTATTATACTTCAATAAGTTTTAAAATGCCTAAGTATACCATGAGGAGCAACAGATAAATACACAAATGTCAATTGTTCTGCAGAACCTTTTGAAGAAATTTTAAAATGTCAGATTTATAGTTAATAAAAGACTGCAGACATTGTTAATAAATTACTGTAGATGTATAGTTAATAAAATTAAATCACTAGTGCACCAATGTGAAGACTTGCCAAATGAAGGGTCTACAGAATAGTAGTCATTATTTCTCTCTCCATTAAAAATGTGCAGTAATAAACATCAAACTTGATATCTGGAGGGGACTAGAGGAAGTTCAAAATATATTTTAGTAAGTTCACAAATTATAGGTCTCTCTTAACAGATAATGTTTAGACATATTTAGCCTCTAAATAAGATACCAAGGAAGAAATCTACTCAATCCTCCCTTCAGTAATTGAAACATATACCTTGACTAAAGTCAGATAAACCATTGTTTCACTGAATGTACATATAAAAAGTTACCACAAAATGCAGTACATTTCCTTTGGTTTTATGTATATCAACTTATATCATTTTCCATAACTGGGTATATACAATAAGAATATCTTAAATGAGGGGTGCCTAGGTGGCTCAGTCATTAAGCGTCTGCCTTTCGCTCAGGTCATGATCCCAGGGTCCTGGGATCAAGCCCCACATCAGGCTCCCTGCTCAGCGGGAAGCCTGCTTCTCCCTCTCCCCCACTTGTGTTGCCTCTCTTGCTGTGTCTCTCTCTGTCAAATAAATAAATTAAAATCTTAAAAAAAAGAATATCTTAAATGAATTATGAACCAGTTGTAAATTAACTTTTTTTTTCCTTTTCTAGCCATGAATGGATCTCCAACTCAAAGGAGTTTTTTGTGCATCTTACATTAGTATTTTGTTATTTTCCATAACTAAAGGCCAATCAAAATTTTGAACCATGCTACTACTAGTGAATCTAATGGAATGAAATAGTTCTGCAGATGACTGTTTCTCCAGCCACTAATGAGACTTTTCTACCACATTTTTGTATTCAATAGCAACACCCTGCTTGTTTAAACTTCAATTCTAGACACTGTAGAACATAATGCACTGGTTTTCAATACAGTACTTCTTAGACACTGAATTAATTTGTTGGGGTAGAGATTTTACAAGTTATTCCATTAAAAGATTTTCTCTGATATTAGGTGTGCAATTCATCTACAAAAGTAAATACTGTTTTTTAATGAAAAAAAGAGGCAAAAACTATTGAATTTTTAAAAAGTTTACTACATTGTATATATAGCATATAATTTGCTTTTCTCACATTAAACTCTGACTAAAAGAGATGCTCTATTATATGCTATTTATACCTTTTGGAGACATAACTAAATCAAAGGTGATGGTTAATTTCATTTATCAGGGAAGTAGGATAATATCTTTTAAAATAACTAAATCCACTAAATTACACATTATACTATTATGGTTCTAAGAACATATCAGTGGCTTGGCTTGACAAATCTGTTCTTTAAAAGCATATCCTCCTCAAATAAGTCCACCACTTCCTTAAAAATATGTAATACTATATTGTAGGAGTGTAGAAGGAAGGCGGGCTTTTTACTAGAAGTATACAACATGTAACATTGAATTGTTAGATTAAGGCTTTGGGAATAAAAAGAGCAAGAACAAATACTTGATACCTGTATCTTATTTGGGAAAAAAGATTTTATAGTATTTAATGCACTTAGAAGTTGACTAATTGGGTTCTAATGACTTTGCAAAGTGAACAAAAATATTTTCCAAATACATTAGTAGATAAGAATGAAATTTCTTAATTTCAACCCCATGGTTAAAGTTTAGAATTGGTGAAAATTAAAATGTTTGCATTTGACAAAGTATAGATTAAGGCAATAAATATATTTGGGTTACATGTGAATGAGGTTTTGCA
Source organism: Eumetopias jubatus (assembly GCF_037043125.1). Taxonomy (NCBI): domain Eukaryota; kingdom Metazoa; phylum Chordata; class Mammalia; order Carnivora; family Otariidae; genus Eumetopias; species Eumetopias jubatus. Next base: position 57,021,474 of record NW_028274817.1, read on the forward strand.
CTGAAATATCTCTGCACATATCTATATAGTATTGTCATGCCTTATAATTATATTCTAATAATGATTCATTATACTAAGAAACTATTAAGATAGGAACAGATGAGGCATTATACTAAATCAAGACATAAATGAGGAGATAAATGCTTTTAATATTCTTATATAAATATTCAAATAGGTCTTGATATGAAGCTAAGAGCCTTATTTTATTATCTTAATACTTTGACTAAAATGCTAAGCTCTATAATTGGATTAATATAATTCCAATTTTATATTTTGTGATAGAAAATGTTAATATTCTTCATGAGTTATATAGTCCTTATATTTTTTCCCTTGGTGTAGGAACAACAGGGCAGTTTCTCCCCTGCTAACTACACATGTAACAAAATTATGCCACATTATCTACCCATTACATATGATATAAATGGAAGTTTTTAGTAGCCTGATAGAAAATTGCTGGCATAACTGAAAATTAGAACAAGTGTGATTTTCCCAAAATGTTCTTAAATAAAAATAACAATGTCCAAAATTTGGGGCAGTTAAAAAATTAACAGTTCAGGTAATTGATCCATGCATAATGAATGGGTGTTGTAACAAGGTGCTCATTAGACTTAACAAACTTAAATGTATGTATTCCTTTTCCAATGTGTGGTTAAAAGCAATAGAAATAGTAGTGATGTTTTTTCCTCTCAAAAGTTTCACATAGCTTATCTTTGAAAATTGCAAAGATACTGTCAGGTAGAAATGCCTATTTATCTAATTTCTGTTCCAGTATGTTTTGCTTTAGATATTAAATAAAATGGAGACTGTGCAATTACATGCAAGGTAATTTAAGTGTCTAAATAAAATATGTGAAGGGATGCTTGGGTGGCTCAGTTGGTTAAGTGTCTGCCTTCAGCTCCCAGGGTCCTGGGATCGAGCCCTGTGTCGGGCTCCCCGCTCAGCAGGGGAGTCTGCTTCTCCCACTCTCTCTCACTCTGCCAGTGCTCCTGTGCTCTCTCAATCACTTTCTTAAATACATACATACATACATACATAAAATATGTGAAGTATCTGTATGGTCTTTGTGGAAGTCCTAGTAGGAAACATGTATTTTTAGCTTAGCTGTATATTTTCATGAGGGTTATCATCATGTTAATGTTTATGTTAGAATTACCAAGCACCACTTTAAAATTTTTAAAAATACCTGATGTGGACTACTAGAGACAACACTGTAACATAGATGGACCTCTGGCTGATGCAGGTTTCTGCTTTAAATGAGAATTTCTTTGCTTACAAACCTAGTCTTCCAAGTTCCATAACTCATTGTTTTAAACATGATTCCATGAATCATTCTTCCCACCCTTGTAATGAATGGTGCTTTAACTGTAATATGTTTTCTTAACACAAACAATACAAAAGGAACAAAATAAGCCTTTAAAAACTTCATCTCACAACCCAATCTTCAAGCAGACTCCATGCTGAGCACCAAGCCTGACTCAGGGCTGATCTCACAACTCATGAGATCATGACCTGAGCCAAAACCTAAGAATCTGAGGCTTAACTGACTGAGCCACCCAGGTGCCCCTCTAGACCCAATTTATAAGTAAAAGAAAGAAAATCCATCTTTTTTTCTCCAGCTACACTGTAACTATGAACAACTGGAATAACCTCTTCACATGGCTGTTTCCTACAGCTTCTCTGCAATGCATTTCTCACATAGCTTCCAGAGTGATCCTCAAAATGTAAATTGTATTGTATTACCCTTCCTTAAAATCCTCTAATGGTTTCCCATTTCAAATTCTCACAGGTCTCATCTCTTATCAGTCAGGCTCCCTCACCATGGTCCTGCCAAAGCTTGTTCCATCTCAGGTTATTTGTATTTGCACGCTTCTCTGCCTTGAATGCTCTTCCACAGGATCTTCATATGACTGGTTCCTTCTTGTCACTCATGTCACCCATGTCTTCAGTACGGATTGCCTCTATCCACTTAGCCATAGCTTTCTGCTAAAGCAAACTTGCCAAAGCATACCAGAATTACATTGGGGGATTTTGTCTAACATATTATTAATCCTATGGTGGTAACACGTGGGAGCTTACTAGAAATGCAGAATTATAGGCCCCATCCCACACCTACTGAATCAGAAAATGTATTTTAATGAGATCACTAGGTGAACTCCATAGACATTAAAGCTTATAATGCATTGGTCTAACATATAATAGCTAAAAGATTTCTTCTTTTTCTATTAGTGATCATTTAGGAATAATTAACCCAATTGACAGTTTTAAGCAATAGGGCTATATATCGAGGTTCATGAATTCTATTGAATGTTGACTGATTTGAATATAGCAGGTTATTTCACACTCATTTGCAGAAATCTTTCCCAAATATTTGATTCAATGTTTTTACTTTTGGATGTATACTGGTCTATTTGGAATATACGTAGATTCTTTTCTCAGGATTAGGTTACTTAAGCAGGAAAGGAAGTTTTAGTTTTCTCTATAATACTAAATCCCAAGTCTTAAAATGAGCACCTTTATAGTATTTCATCATGGTTTTATCAAAAATATACATTTTTGAGGAATAATCATTCCATAGTCATCATAATTGTTTTAAGTTCCTAGCTCATGTTATTAATGCAGAAAATCTACAAGACATTAAATTGTGGACCAAATTACCTAAGAGCAATTTTAAGTAAAAAGTCTTTTAACAAAGAGTGAACATTACAACAAACTTAAAATAAATTCATAAAACCTTGAAGTGCAATAAATGCTTTTTATTGTATGCTCATTTCAATGAGTAACATTTAGAAATAATAATCCCACATAACAATGACAATCTTATTTTACAGCGTGTACATCATTTACAGCCACATAACACACTATTTTAAATTTTCCAAATTTAATATTCTGAAGTTAAGAAAGATAAAAAATTTATTCTCAAGGAACAGATTCTTATCTGGTGCAAAAACAGAAAGGTGAACATTATTTCAAACACAAAGCCACAGTATAGAATAAAGTAAAATTACATTTTAATTATGTTGAACAGCTGAGTGTAAACATGAAGCAACTATAACTTAAAAGTACACATCATATGCATTACATTTATGAACAGGATTTTCATTAAATTTCCCTAAACCAGCTTTTTATATTAAGCGCCATTTTGATTTGCAGCATGCTAACACAAAGCGTTGTTAAAAGGATGCATATTTTAAATTTATACACTGTAAACTGAATATCCACCTCCAAACTCTTGGCAACACAGTGTTTTGTTAAATACTGCATATATGCTGCCTCACGTTGAAAATGCATGTTAATAATATGGTATATAGATTTTAAAAATCAAAATTTTCAATAATGGCATAAAATTGCACCTTTAAACATTACAGCAAGTAAGATTAAAATAATCCTACTTGCTGAGACTGCCCTAAAAAGAAACTTCTAAACTTTGTTTTTAAGAAAACTGTGTTCTCTCAATTTAATCTTTAGATCATTAAGAAATATAGTGCTAACTTTATTTGCAACACTACGGCTGCATCTGTTTTAGAAAGCCACATTTGACTCAAATATACTTTTGTCATATATGCCATACTGAAAAATCATCTTGAACATCAGAAAAAAGGGAACTTTAATCTTAGACTTCACTTTAGACTTCAGCAAAGAATGCTGTATTTTAAACATCCTATCCTGTGATAAAATCTTAGCAGCTCTGAAAGTCTTTTTGATAATGTTGAATTAATATAAGCTGTTTCCCAGTGAAATTTCTTTTAACGAATACACAAAACTTTTGCCATTTCTGGAATTCCAATTTTCAGGTACCATAAAAAAGGCTCAATGACTAAGTGACTGATGGATGACTGCCTTTTATTGCCCCACCTCATTTCGAAAATCACATAAAAGTGAGACTTGCTTGCCACAGCAAAGCATTGCTAAATTCAATTAAATATGAGCTTTTCAGAAACCTTTATCTCCAGTATGATCAGCCAAATAAAGTCATTGTCTTTGCTTTACACTTCTGTAGTTTAATTATACATATAATACTATTAAATAGACACTTAAGAGTTTTTCTGCAACCATTCTATGGTGCTTCTTAAATTCTTTAAGTAACTTTCAAAGGGCTATGAGATCCCTTGTCAATTCAAATATTTCAAGATCTCTAATACAAAGAATGTAAAGTTATGATTTACTATCAAGCTTTGGAACTAGATGAAACAGTTCATGAAATTTTCCTCCCATGTAGCATATAATATTTTCAAAATAGCTTCTTACTTTATGTTGATCTTATTACATAAGAGCCTCCTTGTGGTGCCTCATAATATGCTGATTTTTTTCTGATGGTCTTCGGAATCCCTTCTTGCAAAATTCACACCTGTGTGGGTAGTCTTTTGTATGTATTGATATCACATGTCGTTTAAAGCCAGATGCATCTGTAGTGCTATATTCACAATACTCGCATTGGTAAATCTTCCTTCCAGTGTGGGTCTTCATATGTTTTTTGAGCTCATTTTGTTGTCTGAACCCTCTCTTGCACCTTTTACACTTCAGTGACTGATCCTTAGTATGAACTGAAAGGATATGACCACTAAGAATAAATGGATCTGATGTTTTAAAGTCACAGTGCCTACACTGATGAATCTTTCTACCCTTATGGATATCACTATGCTTTTTGAGCTCAGAAGGACGATGGAAACCTTTTTCACAGACCTCACATTTGTGAGGAAAATCCTTAGTGTGGACAGATATGATGTGCCGCTTAAGGTCACTTGAGTTGGTGCTCTTATGGTCACAATGAGGACACTGGTGTGTCTTATGTCCTTGAAACAAATCCAGATGGCGTTGAAGCTCCCTCTCATCACCAAATGCTTGAGGACAATGCTCACATTTATATGGTAAATTGTTACCATGCTTAGACTTAATGTGAGTTTTCAGATTTGACTGATCTGCACACCTGAAGATACAATACTGACACTGATATGGCTTCTCACCAGTATGGGTTCTCATATGTTTCTTGAGTTCAGAAGGATGTCGAAAGCCCTTCCCACACTCAACACAAACATGAGGAAAATTCTTGCTGTGAACAGCCAGTAAATGTCTGTTTAACAGTCCTTGTTCTGCAGTTTCATAGTCACAGTATTTGCACTTGTGCATTTTCGGCTCCTTGTCTCTTAATATAAGTTTATTTGAACTCAGTGGACTAGCCTCTCTGTATCTTCGTGTGTATTCTGTAAATTCATGGGTTTTGTCAACTTTGTTTATAAGCTTATGGCTTTCCAAGTGGTTATGGAAACTCACTTTCTTGTTAGTTGTAAAGTCACAATCTGTACACTGGTATTTTTTTCTCATCAAATGATCAGGATGATTCTTCATGTGTCTTTTCAAGAATCCCCTGGATTTAAACTTTTTTGTGCAAATATGGCAAGGGTATACTGTCAGGGGCTGTCCATCAGGGCCTATTATAACAGCTAGATAAGAAAAAAGGAAATTGTGACATTTGGCCAGGTGTTTTAAAGGGTTTTACAACAAAGGTGCAAAAATTAGCTGGTGAGAACTATACTAGTAGAATAAAATCCTGTAGGATAAAATGCACATTAAAAGCAACTTATGATAAAATAGCTCACTAAAAAGTAATAAGCATCTCTGTACTATAGACTACTCACCTGCCAAGATTTTATATACATTTTGTAAACTAGAAACAGGCACCATTTATTGTGAAACCAACCTGAAAATTCTCTTTGAAAACATCATTTGGGTAAAGAGCAAACAAGCATAGTTTTATTAAGTACCAAATACTTTTAAAAAATCCAACTATTTAAATCAAACACAGACAGGTATATGGAAGTGGGACTGCACTGTAACAACTGACTATTTCCTTTGCTTACAAAAAAAAAATGACTTCCACATTTCAAATCATGGTAATATTCATGAACAACGTATTAGTATTTTACCTGTTTGCCACTGCCTGGTTTCTCCCCTTCTCCTCTTCTTGGCTTTTTGTTTAAGTACTTTATTTGTATTAATGCTATCACAAATTTGAAGGTACTGTGCTGCCGTACTACTTCTGCTTTCTAATGTTGAGTCCAAGGTATTTCCTGGAAAAAAATTGATACACTATTAAATTACATATTTATACTTTTTGGTTTTGGTTAGATGAATTACTAGATATGACATGGTATTAAGTTGCCATTGTGGTGCTAAATTTCACTAAGTATAGCCATATTCTCTCTTTTATACCCTTATATACACACACACACACATAACTGTAAACACTTTAAATAGGGTATCATGTGAAATTAATTTTTAAAATATCTCAGTTTATTCATCCTAAAGCAATAAGCTAATAAAGTGAATGTAACATGAGAGACTTTTATGGCCCAAACAAAATATTGGCATCAGATCAATTTCTCACCAATGAAGGCTGATGAAGTTAAAGAGACTTAGCAAAGAAATATACATGTGTCAATGAACCAATATGGTCATGGTGACAATGTGTAATATATAACAAACAATATATCTCTTGTATATATGCTTTAGAATAATTTAATTAATATAAAAAGTATTAAGACTGATTTTAAAGACTAAAATAGACATGGTGGGCAATTTACCACACTTTCAGTGGCATCAGTGTAAACAGAATAAAGTACTTAATAAAATCTCAGTTCTCACAAATCTGTTTTGTCATGCAATTTAGTTTAAAAATGTAGACCTGTGGGGCACTGGGTGGCTCAGTCCTTTAAGCATCTGACTCTTGACTTCAGCTCAGGTCAGGATCTCAGGGTTGTGAGATAGAGCTCCCCCTGCTGAGCCCCACGCCAAGCCCCGCGTTAGGCTTCATACTCTGCACAGTCTGCTTGTCCCTCTCCCTCTGTTCCTCCCCCTGATCTCTCTTTCAAATAAATAAATAAATAAATAATAAATAAATAAATAAATATCTAAAAAAAATGTAGACCTGCAAAGCCATTTAGCTTATATGCTGTGATGTATTGCCTCTCATCAATTCCTCTGACATCTACATTTAAATTTAGAGTCAAGTATCTCCTAAAGGTAGAAACAGAAGAGTCAGACATTTTATCATGAGAAAAAGTCTCTTTGCTTAAGAAAATTAAAAGAACTATCAACCATGGAATAACACTATATGGAGTATGTATTATAACTAAAAAGAAAAATGAAGCTGACACATGGGTTTTATTTAAGCTATATACATCTACTGGTTGCCACAGAAATTAAGAAAACAGTTCTGCCCCAAGGAAGATATTAACAAGTGGTTGATATCATGGATAATTTTGACTTTTTTGTCAAAATAATTTCTATTTTATAATTTTCTCCATAGCAACCTTTTATGATTCAGATTGTAAGTTGCCCAACATTTTTATCTTGAGATAAATCTAAAATGAACTGCACTCACAAAATTACACACATTATGTCTGTATATAAATTAATCAATTCCCAAAAAAGGCAAACTCCTATGTAACTAACTAGATAAGATATGAACAGGCAAGCCAGAATCTAACATATGTGTCTGTACACACAAACCAATAACTGCTTATTTTCCAAGCAGTATACAAAACTGGCTATTTAACTTACATCTCACATATAATGCTCTCTCACCTGATGCTTGACAATCTTCATACCTCCGGGAAACTCTTCTTTCATCTCCTAAAAAAAAAAAAAAAAAACAAACTAATTAAAAACTTATATGCTGAGTATAATGATTACTAGTGGATCACATCTTAATCTACAAAAATCTTACTTTGACCACTGTTCCTTGGATTAAAAATTTTTGTTGAGTTCTTCCACTCCCATAGATTAGATATAATTTCACGCACTGAAAATAAGGGCTACTGTTAGCATCCTTGGAACTGTTAACATCCAGAACAATCTTACATTTTAAGTAAAAACTGATTAGATATTTCTGCAGAATACACTCAAAATTGAAGATGCTCAATAAACGACTGTTGAATGAATAAACCCTTGGAAAAACCAAGATAAGATAATGCATTTGAACACCAAAATTTTTCAAAGTAAATAGTACACCTGGACCATCTTGTAAATTAAGTAGGAATGAGGTAAAATAGAAAAAAAAAAAAACTTGCTAAATTTACCTTCCATTAGATACTTTGTAGAAGAGCATATCTGGATTTCTGTTTCTTTTCAAACCCCCAAAATCTTATTTGTGCTGTTAATACATGAAATAAGTTTTTGAAAAAAGGGAAGGATCAATTTTCAAAGGATATTCCTATTTTAGAAAAATAAAACTTTTTATGGTACTCACTTATACAGGTAGGATTTTAAATAAATCCTACTGAAAAACAACAATGCATTAAGCAAGGTTTATTTTGAATAACATAAGATATATGGTAGGAAAATCATGTAAGTACCTAGAGATTAATCAGTCTACAGCAAAACATCTTATAATATTAGTCAACTCATGGGGGCATTAGCACAGCATATTTAATGACCTAAAGGCTGATCAAATAGATATGTACTTATCAGGTGAAAAAATGCCAGTGTCCTACCATATGCCGCAGCCCAGACAACAGGGACAATTGTTTTATTAACATCAGAGTCCTCAAGCTGAGTCTCAGGGAGAGAAGTTCCTTCCTCTTCCCCTACAATGACTTCCATGTAAACTTCATCTGCTATTTCAGCGCAACCTAAATTTTAGAAATAATTGCTTGTTTATAACCCCAAATATTTAATAAATGGGTAAATATTCCAAACAATTTAAATCTTTCAACTGTCAAGATTTCAATTTGGTTAATTTAAAAATGACATTAGGCACTTTGGAGACTAGTGCCACTAGGAGACAATCATTTATCAAAACTCTTATTCTCCTCTTAGAACCTATCCTATGAAAATGACTTTTAGATTATATAAAACATGTGCGCTTGAAATATACTGACTGATTTTACAGTCCATTGGGCATTACAAATTTGTAAAAAAGGTTGCAGTCCATAATTCTGCCTGATTGTTCTTTGGAACTCAGAAAGCATTTCCCATAGAATCAATACTAGAAAGTGGTCCTTGCTACCCCACATACTGTAACTTAAATGTAGTACTGTACATGCAAAGGAAAGTAGTAAAAAATACTAGTAATTGAAAAAAATGTTAAATAAAAAAATTAAGATCATGTATATATGTAATATATATATATACACACACACACACATATATATACACATAATACATATGGAAGCTGGTGCTCACGAGTATGTGGACACCCTATAAGAGGCAGGATTTTCGGAGACCCTACTGAGAAAAAAAGCACCTTGAGACTCATTTTTTAAAAACATAGTATTGGTATAAAAAATTTAAACCTAGAGGGTCATTTAGTGTATTTTATGTGATATAACCTGTTTAGATTTAGGCTGTTAAGTAAAAACTTGGCTTGAATTTATGCTTTTCCTTTGATTCACATACTGGGATCTTCTAGTCACTATGGAAGAAATGTGAAAAAAATGTAGGAAAAAAGTGTCCCTCTTCTCCCAAGTTTACCTTCTTTCAACTGATGAGAGACACTGGTCTGTTTTCCACATCCCCAAGGAATTCTGGCATCAGCTAACCTAAGCTTCAGTCTCCCACCTTCTATTGTGCCCCTTTACTGACCAATGAGTAAAAAATAATAATAAAGAATTTAGAGGCCAAATAGAAATTATTTTCCTCTTCAATCAAATCCTCTAGACTTGTTTTTATATTTTCAACTGTGGTGTATTATTCATGTTTGGAATTGGAATTCAGCTTCCCATGGCTTCTAGGGAAGGAAATCTGAGGAGTGGAGATCAGAGTACAGTATAGGTAAAGCTGAGTATCATCCAGGTAATGCACTGAAGTGGAGGCTCTTGCCCTTCAAGGGCAAAACAAGCTTTTATCTCAGCGTGTCAAAAAGACAGAAGAAGCCTTAGGGAAGGGCTGCATTCTTACACTGAGGTGAGAAGAAAGTAGGCAGAGAGTAACATGTCTTTGTAAGGAAATGGGCAGCATGGCAGGAAAGGAAATCTGAGGAGTTATTTTCACCCTATGGTATTCAGCCCCAAGAAACCTTAAGCAGCAACTACTTGGAGACCATTAAAGGCATAATAGAAGATTCTGGCAGCTTAACTTATTTGGAAGCATACTTACTTATCTAATCTTTCAGTGACAGAAGGAGAACAACCAGTTAGCCCTTCCACTGCTAAATCCAGAGAGAGGCCAACAGTGTTCACTGCCATGTGGAAAGAACACTGGCAGTAGTGTTAGACAGATGTGAGCTGAAATCCTACATTCCTCACTTAATATTGAAATGATCTTGGGCAATTATTTAATATCCCTGAGCATTTTTTTTCCCTCCATAAGACAAAGATAATACCACCTACCTCGGAGAAGAGTTGTATTAAATAATATATATGCAACATATACAATAACACACAAAATAGATGTCCAATAATTCCATATATATTTGTGGGCTCTAATGAAGTCAGGAACCATATGTTGTTTATCTCTATATCCCTAGTATCTGAGACACAGTATTTCATGTTTGCTGATTTGAACAATACATGTATGCATGAATGGTCTAAAGGACCCTTTTCTTTTAAGTTAATTACAGCAAAGGTCAGACTTATTTTATTGAACTTTGTTCCTATATAGTGCTTATATCTCTCAGATTGCTTAATTTTTTTAAAAAAAGAATTCAAGATGGCTACTGACAAGTCACTACAGTGCCCTTGTACTGATATCTTACTAATATCATCTTCTTCTTGAGAAGAATCTTTAACTGCCATGTAAACCATCTTCTCCCGCTGCATTCGGCTCTGGTCAAGCACTCCAGCTACAGAATGTCCATTGGTGTACTCACTCTCTGTGACAATTTCTGTTCCACCTTAAAAATTAAATCACATGTCAAAATAGAGAAGTATCATGGAATAACTCCCTAAATTAATAAGGATATATAAGAAATATTTTCCTGGGGTGCCTGGGTGGCTCAGTCGGTTAAGTGTCTGCCTTCAGCTCAGGTCATGATCCTAAAGTCCTGGGATCAAGCCCCACAGCAGGGTCCCTGCTCAGTGGGGAATCTGCTTCTCTCTCTGCCCCTCCCCCCACTCGTGCTCTCTCTCTTACTCTCTCTGTCTCTCTCTCAAATAAATAAATAAAATCTTAAAAAAAATTTTTTAAAGAAATATTTTCCTTTAGAAAAATATTCCCCCAAATATTCCAATATAAATTTCTAAGTGTCAAGAGAATTTTCTTACAAATTACACTCTGAATTTTCAGTAACCACTGAGAAATAGCAACAAATGTTAACATTTACATTACACACATGCCAAGCACTGTATAAGTCTCTAACATGTATTTTGCCCATTTAATCCTAACAATAGCCCTACGAGGTAGTTATTGTCATTATGGCCATTTCATGGATGAGGACACTGAGACAGAAGGAGGTTAAGTAACTCACCAATAGCCACTCAGCTAAATGGCAGAACTAAGATTAAAATCCAAGCAGCCTGCCTCTAACCTGACCTTACTCAATATAACTTCCTACTCTAAATCAAATCCTCTCCACTCATTTGTTTTTATAGTTCCAACTGTAATATTCTACTTATATTGAAAGAATCCAAGAACGACATATTCTGCATTCCTGCTTTTTATTCATATATATATTTTTAAATATTCCATCCCCAAAGAAACCTATAAAAAATCTGTACTTTAAAGACAATTTTAGAAGTTTCCAGAAAATATAAGAATTAGTTTTAATTCTTATTTTAGCAATAAATTAAGATTTGTACCTATTTCAACATCATCTTCAGCCTCAGCTTTAAATATATACACTTTTATTACTTCTGAACCAAATGCGTCTTCTTTAACATCTTCCTGGGAACCATCACTGCCAATTTTTAATGGTGTGTTCCCCATATGCTCTAATTTTTCCCCAACATCATCCACTGTAAAATATAAAGAGGAAATTATTTTGGTTAAAAAATACTATTGACATTTAGTGGATGTTAAGCATAAGTGCAACATGAATGTGTTAATCACCTATTCGCTATATTCACTTAATGACTTATTATGCAACTATTGAAAGTGATATGATTCATGAAAAAAATATACAAGATCAGATATATTACATGATCATAACTATATAAAAACTTATTCAGAGATTTTAATTTATATATGAGATACTTAATAACCATGGGGCTTTAATTAAAACAGTTTGAGAAATGATTAAATCATCTTCCATTACATTCAACATTTTAAGTTAAATCCTAACACCAAAATTAACAGAAAAAATCAGAACATACATAGTACTCATAAAATGAGCTCACATAATTCTCAAATGAAATAGCAGTATTTCTAAAACAAATTAGCATATGAAATTTAGAATTAAAAAATAGGAAACAGAAAACAGCTAAATTATTTTATAAAAAGGGCTTTTCAGAAATTATAAAAATAAAATCTTAATACTTTTAATTTCTGTTGAGCTAGTGGATAACAACTTTAAACCAGAAATTTCGTGTATGTCTATATTTACTAACATATGCTACACTCCAAAATCATATAGAAAGGTAAAGCAACAATATTTGAGATTACTTACATTCTAAGTATACTTAAAATTTTGATTCTCTGCTCTAGAGTCTTTAAGAATAACATTTATTTTCACATGAATACTGTGCACAAACTATGCAGTAAAAATATATTAATAAACTTTGTTCTTTGACCATAAATATTAAATATATTCCCCCAAATATTATATGCCTACCATTTTTTATTTCAATGTTTGTACCTATAAAACCTGAAATGTAATCTAAATCAAAAATCTTCTTATTATATATATCATAGCATCATATATGAAACATAAAATCCTAAAGTCTCTGACTATATCTAAACAATTCCAGAACCTCTTAAAAAAGAATAAAATGACATAAAAAAGTTATTAGTTCAGTACTCTTAAAAAATGAATTTCAAGGGCGCCTGGGTGGCTCAGTTGGTTAAGCAACTGCCTTCGGCTCAGGTCAAGATCCTGGAGTCCCGGGATCGAGTCCCGCATCAGGCTCCCTGCTCAGCAGTGAGTCTGCTTCTCCCTCGGATCCTCCCCCGTCTCATGCTCTCTCTCTCTATCTCATTCTCTCTCTCAAATCAATAAATAAAATCTTAAAAAAAAAATGAATTTCAAGAAGATCTAAATGGGTCAAAGTCTAGATTTCCCTTACCTCAGTTTCAAATCTGCTACATACAAACTCAAAAATATTCTTTTGGCCTTTCAAAAGAGTGAAAGACAGTAAGTTTCAGAAATTCTTTTTACAATGCAAAGCTACATTAACTTTGTGATAAAATAGAAATGATTCCATACTATTTAAGAGTTCAAATAGCCTGTCTATTAAAGGTCCTAAATGATCAAAATAAATAGAATAAATATTTCCATTCCATCATAGCCCCTAATTCTATTACTACGTTTTTTGGCAAAATTCTTTTGGACAATGGGACAGATTAAAATAAAAGAATAAAAGATAATGAAGTATTTGATATTGATTTAGTAGCTTCTTTTAAAATATGTTAAATTAAATTAAAACAATGACATCACAGAAAAAATTAAAAGAAGCAAGTTAAGCTTTCAGAAAATGGTTTCTCATTCCTGAAAATAAAGACATAGGATAGACAAAAACCTCAAAAAGTGTCCAAAATATTAATTTCTTAAGTTGGAATAACACAGTAAATTAATAAAATACTGAAAATTCACTCATTTGATAAATACTGCTTTATTATAATTGAATGGTTGAAAGTGATCATAGTTCCTTCTGCAACAAACTGAATTAAAACTCTAACTCACGAAATTTAAGCTCATGAAATGAAATACACATTTTTTGGTCACTTCTCAATAGTTTTGTACCATAGCTTTTACTTTAAGTACTGAAATAACTGTTGCTATTCCGATTCCATTTATACCATGCCTTAAGGTCCATAGTTTAATGTATCCATTATTTTCTACTTAGATTCCTCAGAATGAACAATTCTGAAATATATTGAGTAGCCAAACTTGGTCTGTATTTTAAGTTCATAAAAGATGATAAAGTTATTAAGGATGTTAGTTTGCAGTTTTAAAAGATAAACCATTAACTTAACCAAGATTTATTCTATATTCTTTGTAATAGAAAGTACAAAGTTAACAAAGACTTAATAGGCAATCAAGTGATTTTAAGAAATGGATCCTCAAAGATCTTCTTAATGCAAATAATACTCAAAATACCCCAAATTAAGACTTAACCTTTTTGCTTGTTGTAAGGCTTGCAATATCCAAGTCCCACAGTGCTGTTTCTTAACCCACATGACATTCCAGACAGTAATAGCAGGTAATATTATACACATCACAGAATTCTACTGGTGCTAAATGTAACATAAAACAGTAAGATGCATTGTTGGCAAGTTTGCTAATGTTCAATATTCTTTTATATAGCTCAATAGCACAATTTGATTAAAAATTCAATATTCCTTTTAAAAGCTGAGTAGGCTTTTTACTGTACCTCTTTTATGTTACATCTACCAAAATTATATGGTAGATATGTTATTATCAATATAGAGTATATTAATGTACCACAGAGATGGGGTCAAGCAATATGTAAAGGATTTATATTTCACAGCACTGAAACAAGTTAGTAACATTTAGATTACAAAAGTGTTCTACTCCCAGATGTACACCCAAGAGATCTAAAAACATATGTCTGCACAAAATCTTGTACATGAATCTTCACAGCAGCATTATTCATAATAGCCAAAAAGTAGAAACAACACAAATGTCCATCAGCTGATGAATGGATAAATAAAATGTATATCTTTATAATGAAATATTAGTAATGAAAAGGAATGAAGTACTGACACATGACACATGCTACAATATGGATGATCCTTGAAGGCATTAGGCTAAGTGAAAGAAGCCAGACACAAAGGGCCACAAATTACATGATTCCATTTATATGAAATGTTGAGAATACGCAAATCTATAGAGACAGAAACTGGATTAGTGGTTGCCAGGGGAGGGGGAGTGGATGGGGCGGTGACTGCTAAAGGGCATGGGGTTTCTTTTTGGAGTGAAGAAAAAATTAAAATTGATTGTGATGATGGTTATACAATGCTATGAACATACTAAAAACCACTGCATGACCTAAATGGTGAATTTTATGGCGTGTGAATCATATCTCAATAAAGACATTATATTAAAAAAATACAAAGGTGTTAACTTTTCTTTTTTGACCCTTGAAATGGTGAGGTTTGATGAGATTTCCCATAATGACCCTACCAAGACACTTTGTTTTATACAAGATTATGTTCCCAAAAGAAAAATAAACTAATTTTATAGGTAAAAAACAATTTGAATGCATTATATTGGTTCATTATTTAATGGAACTTCCCTCTTCCAGTGCAGCTTTTATAAAGGAAATCATCATCCATAAATGTCTTATGGATGTTAGGTATTTTTAAAGAAGAGCACACCTAGGATAATTTTAGAAAGATACAGTTATTCTATATTAATATCCAAGTTACTTAAGCACAAGTGGGAAAACCTAACCATCTGCTAAGAATTTGTGACATTTGGCCTGAAAGGGGAAAAAACCTCAAATGCACCTCAAATATGACAGAAGACAAATTCCCTACCTCTAAAACTCAGCTATTGATAAGATTTCCTTATAGGAATATTTAGGGACTCAGGAACAAGACAAAGGTCTGTTTTAAGTCCTCAACTTTATCTCTTAGATATTTTGAAAATCTCTATCTTGGAAAAGAAACAGAAAAGAGGACTTTTTAAATTAACATTGAGGCCTTTAAGGCAATTTATTCTCTTAACTCCTGTAAGATTCAATGGCCAGGAGAAACCAAGAAAATGAAATGAAGATTATGAAGGAAAAAAGGGAAAAACTAAATCAAAAGAGAATAAAATAAAATAAGTGAAAATGGTAAAGAGTAACTGATTCCACGACATGGATGGAACTGGAGGGTGTTATGCTGAGTGAAATAAGTCAATCAGAGAAAGACATGTATCACATGACCTCACTGATATGAGGAATTCTTAATCTCAGGAAAGAAACTGAGTGTTACTGGAGTGGTTGGGGGTGGGAGGGATGGGGTGGCTGGGTGATAGACATTGGGGAGGGTATGTGCTACGGTGAGCGCTGTGAATTGTGCAAGACTGTTGAATCACAGTTCTGTACTTCTGAAACAAATAACGCAACATATTTTAAGAAAAAAGAAAAACAAGAAGATAACAGGAGAGGAAGAAAAGGGGAGTATGTCAGAGGGGGAGACGAACCATGAGAGATGATGGACTCTGAAAAACAAACTGAGGGTTCTAGAGGGGAGGGGGGTAGGGGGATGGGTTAGCCTGGTGATGGGTATTGAGGAGGGCACGTTCTGCATGGAGCACTGGGTGTTATGAACAAACAATGAATCATGGAACACTGCACCAAAAACTAATGATGTAATATATGGTGATTAACATAACAATAAAAAAATTAAAAAAAAAAAGAGTAACTGATTCCAATTTGAGTATAATAACCATTATAAAAATGGTCAAGGATCTGGGTGGTGGGAAAATGGGTGACATAAAAAGGTATTTAATTTTTGTATATTCCATTTTCTACAATAAAAAACTGCTTAAGTTTTAAATGGATTTTTTAAAAAAAGTTGTTGCTGTTTCTTCACTAATGATTAAGGAGTTAATTAATTCCCAGTCTAAATTTCCCCTAAAATGATTCCACAGTAGTCCCAGCATTATTCGAGCAATACAATTTTCTTTCTAATCTTCAGTTTACTCCTATTAGAGTAAGTAAGTAAGTAAGTAAGTAAGAAGTCCTTTGCATTTGACATATATGGCAATATAAAGATAAATACTGTAAATTAAAATATTCTAGAAACTCTTAAAAAAATCTTTTGCAGAATCAAATCATAGAAGATATGTTAAGGTTTGACAATTCACAAAACATATAATGTCTAAATTTTAAACTACTCTAATATCAAAGAGTTTGATCTGACAAGTACTTTTTTAAAGGCATAATATTATTTTGATACAGAAAGGCTGCCAACTTTTGTCACACCATTTTATATGATCATAACCATAGTTTTTTTTTTTAACGTCAGGTTAAGATGTAAATATGGAATTGCTTTAGTAATGGACATCAATTTAAAAAGAGGTAATAACATTTGCAGACAGTATTTTAGTGGCTTAACTCATTCCCTTAAAAACAATGTAAATATTCACTTTCAAAAGTGGTTATAGAGGGAAAAAGTTAACATGCTAGACTTCAGAATCATATTTACAAATTAAATAAATCCAATTGGTTTTTAGTTTTAAATTCACTGATACACATATAACATACAATCACTTTATACACACATACACATAACTCTACCTGTTGATGTACTTCCCAATTAATCCTTTTTTATTTTAAAAAGAAAAGAACGAAAATCCACCATGAAAAAGTGAAGTTTTTATCTAATCTTTATTACTTCCAGCATGATCCCTTCAAATTTTATAAAAAATAGACCCACTTCTTCCTCAAGCTCCTTCAATAACTCATCGTGAGATTTTTATTATTGTTGCTGTTCAGGCAAACCCACCACTTAAAATGAGAACAAGATATTTCTATCTTCCTCCTTCAGATAGAATGTCTTATAGACATCATAAAACAATCTGAAATAAACACAGTATTTTTTGCTTAGAATATACACATGCATATTTAGGCAAACAGAAAATAAACACAGGGAGAATGGCAGAACACAATCTGAGTTTAAGATTTCTTTTTCAAATATCTAATAAATTAATTACACATTTCTTAATATATTATGCTTAAATTCCTAAGGAAAACTGAACTGACAACTCCAGTACCTGCTACAATAAAAAGAAAGCAGTGGCTGCATAAAATAAACTTCCCACTTTGAAATATATATATTTACCATTAAAAATTTTATCCGTTAATATTCTTATTGAACCTTCCTTTTTGCTCTAAGATATTAATTACATTATTTTGCTTAATTTTGGGTATGATTTTCATTGAGTAAATTAAAAATATGAGCAAGTTCACAAAAGCATCTCAACAACACAGCTTTGAAAAAAATTATTTTTCAAAAAGATTATCCCCATGATTTTTATTGAATAGATAGATTACCCCATCCCAGAAAACCTTTCCAGGTTATATATAAATCAATTTCCCAAGTAATTTTGTCTTTTGTTTCACTTACAAGATATCATTAAGTAGTCTTCAGAAGTGCTCTTGACATCATCATCATCATCATCATCATCATCTTCGGTTTTAATAGTAACTGAAGAACCAGGAACACCACCAGCTGCTTGAATCACAGTTTCTGTATCTGAATTAGTTACAAGAACCTCCTCTGATACCATTGTGGGAGAGTCAACTCCTGAAACACAATCTTGGACCACATGTTCTAAGTGTCCATCAGGACCAGTAACAAGATCAGCTACAAAAACCTGCTCGGGTACTCTAACAGTTTCTGTAATTAGCTCAGAAGTCAAGATATGATCACTATCATCTTCCTCTAGATCTTCTTCAATAGCAACATCAGCTTCAAGTACAGCTTCAGGAACAATTACACCTTCTGTTACTACATCAGTCTCAGTGATGATATCAGGCCCATGGACAACTTCAGCTGCAAGGCCATGATCAAGGGTTATCCCATCATCTGTGACAACATCAGAAACTAATACAGCCTCAGGAACTGAAACAACAATATGGTCTCCATCGATATGCGCAGTACCAGCCATTCCAGCCACTATAATACAAACAATTATCCAAAAAAAGTAAAGTTATTTTATTAATTAAAAGTGCTATATTTAATGTATCAGAAAACATAAAACATTTTAAAAATATGAAATAGTTCTGGCCAAACTATCATTTTTTAAAAACCACTGACAAATTAACTGCAATAAAAACCATCACCAGGGGCACCTGGCTGGCTCAGTAGGTAGAGCACATGACTCTTGATCCTGGGGTTGTGTGTTCAAGTCCCATGTTGGGCATAGAGCTTACATAAAAGTGAAAAACAAACAAACAAACAAAACAGCACCAACCAGGCACTGGGGTGGAGGTGGGTGAAAACAATGTTAGTAAAATCTAAATTAAGACCTTAAAAATAATGCACTTTATTTTCAAGTAAAACATAAAAGCCCCAGTGAGATATCACTATATTAGAATAGCTAAAATAAAAAAAAAAAATACCACCACAGGTTGGTGAGGATACAAAGAAACGATCTGTCATACATTGCTGGCAGAAATGTAAAATAGTAGCAGCCACTCTGGAAAATGTATGGCAGTTTCTTACAAAACTAAACATGTATTTACCATACAACCCAGCAATAACACTCTAGGGCCTTTTCCCCAGAGATACTAAAACATATGTTTACACAAAAAACTGTAGATGAAAATTCATAACAGGTCATAGTAGCTATTACACATAGTAGCAAAAAATTGAAAATAACCCAAATGTACTTCCAGCAGATGAATGGTTGGTAAAACCAACTCTGGCCCATCTTTACCATGGAATACTACTCAGCAATAAAAAGAGGGCAGACTATCGATACAGTCAACACCTGCATGAATCTCCAGAAAATTAAGTTAAGAATCTCCATAACTAAAGGTTATGATACCATATAATGGGTAAATGAAATCAATATAACATTTTCAAAATTATAGAGATAGAAAACAGATTAGCAGTTGCCAAGGGTGGGGGTGTGTGTAAATATGTTAGCATAGCATATATCTGGTAATGGAATAGTTCTAGATCTTTATTGTGGTGGTGTTTACAAAAATCTATATACAGGATAAAACTGCACAAAACTATATACACTCATACAAATACATGTAAAAACAATGGTGACAACTTAAGGAGGTCTTTAGTCTAGCTAACAGTAACGCACAAATGTTAACTTCCTAGTTTTGATATTGTACTACAGTTATATAAGATGTCACCATTAGAAGAAGAGGAGTACAGGCTACATGGGACCCTATGTACTATTTTTTCTACTTCCTTTAAGTCTTGTATTTCAAAAAATTAAAATTAAAATAAAAAGGACACACAAACATAAATGGGTACTAATATGTTTAATTAAGTTAGTAAAATATGACAAGGTGGATATATTATAAAATATGCATTATAAGCATAAAAGTCCCTAAACACCTCTATCTTATAAGAATTACTATATTCAAAAGTGGAAGGCATCTTTTAACATGTGATTTTGGGGGAAAATCCCAACTCATTCTAGAAAAAGATTTGGTTTGATAAAATTCATATACAGGGACTCTAAATTGCACAAAATTCTAAGCTAGTAAATCTGCAGGAACAAAACTTTAAACAATGTTTTTTTTGAGTAGCATGGTAAACACCAACTCCTACCCCCTTTATAAATGTAAAAGTGTAAAATCCCTTCATGAGGAACTCTTAAATTTGGCCTCACCGAAGTGTACAGGAAACAAGTTAATAGAGTTTATGGACCAGGTTATAACAAAATTATCTACACTAAATAATCTAATACAAAGCCTTCTCCACATAATGATCACTTTCTATAAAGTCATATCTGAAAGAGTGCCATTTGCCAATGGTTATTATTAACCAATTCATTATGGAAGTTAGTTAACAAGTTAGGATGGAGACCAGTGGACATTATTAATACTCTTACCCATCAAAAGATAAGGTGAAAAGGGAAAGCTACCTTTCAGAATATCTTCCTTTCAACCCCTCTGTATTGTTCTCAGTATTCTCAAATTCTTGCCTAAACCACCAAAGGATATAAACTCAATCTTGGAAATCTGGTAGACAAAGGGAGTATGTATAAAACGAGTACTTCCTATTCACTTGTTTCTTCACTGACCATTTTGGAGACGGGTAGTTGGTGAAGGTTCAAGTTTAGCATTCAGCCAGATTTGAAATGTGGTTTTTAGCAAGGAAAAATTAAATGTCAAACCTATAAAATTCAAAGTATTGGAATTCTATGTATATAAACAATAAAATTAATATGTTATAAAATCCTTCCACAAGTCAAACTTAAAATATGGAAAATTCTGGAGGTTAGTGTAGTTCCAGAGAATAGACATTAAGGAATGATGGAAGGATAGAATAACGCTTAGTGCTGGCCTGGGTTCAGATAACCTGGCTGGGAGGATTCTAGCATCTACTCTAGTAGGAACTTATAGGTCAAAATAAATCAGATCTAAGCTAAAATAAATCCAAATATGCTTGTTTACACTGAACTAAATAATAATATCAAGGATCCTAGACAAGGAACTGACAAGTTCCCCACAGCATGCTGGCAGATTAGATTACTCAGACCAAGATCCAAGATGTCTCCTATTAAATTTTGCTTTTTCCTGTTATCAGCTCATCTGTTAGATCCCATTGAATTTCTAAACAAAGTTACTTATTTAACTACACACTAGCTGTAATTATTGAGCATTGACTATGAACCAAGCAGCCTACTAATATTTTTACATATATTATCTCATTTAATCCTCAGAACTGCTGTATAATGTGTTATCTCCTTTTTAAATATGAAGGAACTATAAAAAATATGAAGGAACTATGGTTTAAAGAAGTTAGATAAGTTTGCCCAAGGTTCAAGCTGAGGGCTGAACTTATTAACTCTAGACTGGCTTATTTCTACATGTTGAAAAGAGGAGAATAGAATTTACTTACCATAGAGACTATTTTTTTTAAGAAATTTAGAGGGTTAACCAAGTGAGTCACTATTAAAGGAATAGTTTGAGAGAGAAGGAGTAAAAAAATCTGGGGCGCCTGGGTGGCTCAGTCAGTTAAGTGTCCGACTCTTGATTTTGGCTCAGGTCATGATCTCAGAGTTGTGAGATTGAGCCCCACGTTGGGCCCCACACTGGGCGTGGAACCTGCTTAAGATTCTCTCTCTCCTCCCTTTCCCCACCCCTACTTGTACACGCGTTCTCAATCTCTCTTCTCAGGAAACAAACTGAGTGTTGCTGGAGTGGTGGGGGGTGGGAGGGATGGGGTGGCTGGGTGATAGGCATTGGGGAGGGTATGTGCTATGATGAGTGCTGTGAATTGTGCAAGACTGTTGAATCACAGATCTGTACTTCTGAAACAAATAATGCAACATATGTTAAGAAAAAAGAAAAAGAAGAAGATAGCAGGAGGGGAAGAATGAAGGGGAGTAAGTCGGAGGGGGAGACGAACCATGAGAGACTATGGACTCTGAAAAACAAACTGAGGGTTCTAGAGGGGAGGAGGGTGGGGGGATGGGTTAGCCTGGTGATGGGTATTAAAGAGGGCACATTCTGCGTGGAGCACTGGGTGTTATGCACAAACAATGAATCATGGAACACTACATCAAGAACTAATGATGTAATGTATGGTGATTAACATAACAATAAAAAATTTAAAAAATAAAAAAAGAGTAAAAAGATCTATCAGTCACTCAATTAAATTTTAAAGCATTTAATAAACAGCATTAAATGGCATTAACAATTTATCTCACTAGGTAACAAATTATAAATGGTAAGAAATCATTTAAAAAGTGTGAAAGCAATTATATAACCAAATAACAGTACGAAATAAGTCATCATTTCAAGCATTTCCCATTTTACTAAAGTTATTTCATTTAAATGTAAATACCTGGAATTTCACCAGAGGTATAGGATACAATTTGGTATTTGTTGGTTCTATCTTGGGCCACTATCTAAGGCTGTTCTGCTATTTAAGTCACAAAGCAACATAAACTTTTCGCATAAATAAAATCTTAACTATTAAATTCAGTGGCACAGATTCCAAGGACAACCATTATACTGAGACACAAGCAAAGTTATTACATAAATCATGTTGTAAATTTTTAAATCTCAGGGGCGCTTGGGTGGCTCAGTTGGTTAAGCATCTGCCTTCGGCTCAGGTCATGATCCCAGAGTCCTTGGATCCAGCCTGGCATGGGCTCCCTGCTGAGCAGAGAGCCTGCTTCTCCCTCTCCCTCTGCCCCTCCCCCGCTCATGCTCGCTCTCTCACTCTCTCTCTCAAATAAATAAAATCTTTAAAAAATGTTTCTAAATCTCAAGTATCCTTCAAAAGAAACTGGTCTAATGAGTTTCTGAATTAAATTAATATTTCAAATTCTTAATATAGTAGCCATCCTATGCCCACCAAAAACATTCTAGAATTTAGAGATCCTGTGATGCATAGTATACTTACTTGGCTAGCTCTACCTGTGTATGCCAAACTGTTTCACAAATATCATTAATTTATGGGATTGCAAATATCTAAGTTTTGATGTTGGCAGAAATTTAAAGAGAAACTGATAGAGGCTACAATACTGATGAAACTTGAAAACTATGCTAAGTGAAAAAAACCAGACACAAAAGGCCACATATGGTGTGGTTTTACTTATATGAAATATCTGGAATAGGTAAATCCATAGACAGAAATGTTAGTGGTTGCCCAGGTCTGGAGCAGGGTTGGGGGTGACTGCTAATGAGTGTTAGGTTTTATTTTTCCAATGACGAAATTTTCTAAAATTAGGTAGCAGTGATGTTTGCACAACTCTGTGAGTATATTAAAACCACTGAATTATATTCTTTAAAATGGGTGAATTGTACAGTATATGAATTATTATCTCAATAAAAAATAAGAAAAAAAGAATGTACATAATATATTTCAATATGCATATTCTTCTTCCCTAGCACTAAAAGGAAGTGAAGTATTAGATGTAATAAGGTATTGATTAAACCTTAAGACACTAAGGAGGAACAATAAAAAGGAAGGTAGGAGGAAGACCAAGTAAATATTCACCAGCACTAAATGGACATTTTTTTCAATCTTAGAAAGGAATCAGGCTTTACTTGCTAACAGGCAACTTCTTCAGGACTGAAGGGGATCCGGCACTTCACCAAATGCTACAGGGTAGGTTAAATTTTGTATCATATGGAGAAAATGCTGTATTTCTTCCATTTCTAAGGTATTTTTATTTTATTTTATTTTTTTAAAGATTGTAATTATTTATTTGACAGAGCACAAGCAGGGGGAGCGGCAGAGGAAGAGGGAGAAGCAGGCTCCCTGCTAAGCAGGGAACCTGATGTAGGGCTCAATCCCATGAGCCCAGGATCATGACCTGAGCCGAAGGCAAACACTTAACCAACTGAGCCACCCAGGCACCCTCTAAGATATTTTTAAAAGGTAAAAATTAAAGGTGACATTTCAACCAAAACTTATTTACTATACCGAAGTTCAAGTGTTCCAGTATTTTAAAAACTATTTCTGGCAAAGAATTCACAGAATTCTTTGTGAAATCTTTACTCTTCAGTTCTTTGTCCTACTTCTAGAATTTATTCCTGTACTTTTTTCACCCAAAATCACTTCTAAGTCATCCATAATCAAAACAATTGACTTCTGACTCATTTAGCAGAATGAATCAATGATTGCTTTCTATTTCATCAATTCACTACATAGTCATCTTGATCTCCATCACATTCAATCTTGATCTATGCACCACATCTTTATTCATCAGACAGAAGTGTCAGGGAATCATAGAACTGGAGAGGACCTTAAATGTTATCTAGGCCAATCCCCTCACAAAAGTGAATTAAGTAATTTGCCCAAGTTTACACAGATAGTTAATAGGACTGCCAAGACTAGAAGCCAGTGCTGATTCTCAATACTGTAGGCTTTACAAGGAACAAAATAACATATTCACATTAATGTGAAAACAGTGATAGCATTTTCTTAATTGAGAAAAGTATTACTAGTTGTAATCCCCCATCCCTAATACCATCTTTGATAATTCCTTAATACCTTGTTTTCTGTTTACTTTTTATCCCAATTTACTGTTTGTCTTTTCTACTCTCACTCCACTTTTCTTCAATTCTTACCACCCTATCCCTGCCTTTTATACTTCAGATACCTCAATCTCTTCTATAATTCAGACTGACCCTGCCCAAATTCAGTTTCTTTGTTGACTGTGATAGGAGTCTTAACATTTCATCAAAATAACTACTGTTAAGAGGCTACTGAAAAACCTGGCCATAAAAGTAGGGAATCTTTTCTTTTGTAAAAAAGAAAAATACAATGTTATTAGAAACAACTTTCTGAAGATATTGCATCAGAATATAATTAATCTAACTTCTTTGTAATGACTGAAGTAGTTCTTTTTCCAGTTTTATCAACAATACAATTTAAAATGAATTTTAGAAAGCCAATTTAATATTTCCTACATTCAAGAACTGATTTGGTTATTTATGTAAGCTGAGTTTTTTCATTTTCAATGCCACATCACCACTATATTCCAAAGTTTCCTTACTTCAACCTTCCCACAAAATTTTAAGAATGATTTTAAGTAGACTACTGGCACATAGCTACTTTAAGAAAATGAGCCTTACAAATGAATTTTCCTAGCAAAAAAACAACTTTTCATAAATTCCCCCCTTCTTCAATATAGTTTTGATATTTAGGATGCTATGGTTTTAAAAAAGAAAGAAAAAATACAACAAAGAAAATGCTTTACCAAAATCCTGCATAATCATGGTATGGGCCATTCTACAGTCTGATGTGTGCAATCCAAGACTTCCACCACCTGAATCCATATTTAGCAAAGTTCATTCACAAATCTCTGTAAAAGAAATGGTTTTAAAAATAGTTTAAATATATTTAGGCCAAAGTCAGTTGTTCTGAGAAAAAAAAAATGCAATGGAAAATATGCCTCAGAACCAGGTGTGCAAATCTTATTACAAAGGAAAATAAAAACCTTGATTAGATACGTAATGTGACAAGCATAAGTAAAGAAGGACTAAGTGAAAGGAAATAAATCAAAAGATAACAGAGAATAAGACACAGTAAGGGTGACAAGCCACAGGGAAAGTGATAGAAGCAAGCAAAAGAACAAAACTGTAGCACTGACGTTCCAGTTAAAATGTAGATTATAAAAGAAGAAAAAGGAGAACAAGATGACAACAGACAATAGTTGGGATGTTTATACATTACTAGAGGACTCAGGTGTCTAGTATTAGTGAATTTCATCCAGTGGCTCTCATCCATTTCTTCCAGACCCAGCTCAGCCCTGCAGCGGAGCTCTGCAGATAAACTTGTGTTTCACCTCTGGCTCCCGGGATTCTACTTATAATGTAAAATGTTCTATCCCAGTTTCCCTGGAGTTCTTTGAGCCAGTAAGGACTTCTGGCCTCACTCTACTACATTCTCTTGTCTCATAGTTTTGAGGACTCATGAAACATGACTGCTTCCTAAATATGGTAGAGATAAGATCAATCACATACAAACATTTAGCAAAATTGTTCCTTTCAGAATATCGTTTACTTATAATTGTACAACTGATTGTTTTTCTTTAATGATTAATAAAGTCACTCTAGCTTCAAGCTAGTTTTGAAAGCAAGGATTTTATTTCATTTCAAGTGATGTATCCTATATTTAAGATCATCAGACAGTATGGATGGAACCTAAAGTCGAATGCTGTCACTACACATATTTCTTACAATTACATATGTGTATTTCCCCTTCAAACATAAAATTCTAAGTATATCAACCAAAAAAATCTGTCGATTTTATAAAACATCTCATTTTTATTTAGGAGTGTTTAATAAATTGGGCTATATTGCACAAAAGATGAGGTTATATTATTAAACTTTTAGAAAGCTGCCATGTAAAGCAACTTAATGTATCCTTAAGTAAGATCACTAAGATTTTTTTCCTTGCCTTAAAGTTCTATAGGTACACAGGAGGCAGGAGAGTATAACACTTGAATCCTGTATATAAAAATCCTTACAGCAGTAGGTGTTATTTCTGTGTATCAAACAATTCAACAAAATTAATTTATATATTAACAAAATTACAAATTTTTAGAAATTCTTGGCTGTATTTTGTCTTTTTTTTTCAAATACCACATTGTTTCCTGTCTCCAAAATGAAGCCATCAGAGGCCACGAGAGTTCATGATAAACTACCCGTATGTTCACAGAGATAAATCAAAATGCCATAAGGACTTATTTTTAACATTTAAAACAGTGTAATATTTCAACTTTAATTAGAATAATTGCTTTCTTTATCACATAACTAATAGAACAATTACAAATGCCTTGAAATGTTTTAAACACTTAATTCTGCTTAATTATTAAATAAGATAAAACATTAGTTTGTTAATCACCTTAATATGACTGTCTTGAAGAAATTGTAGATTTTCTTACATATTGTAAAGTAAAATCTGCAGCAATTTGTTTTCGTTATTTTTCCTTCTGACCTATGTTATTTTCTTTGGGAAAACGTTCTCTTTACCTATTGTAAAAATACATTCAAAATTAACCATTTTAAAACATTTTAAACCAAATCTCTTACACAACTTAAGAATTTTCTTTACACTTTAACGTGCAGGGTGAGATTGAGAAGGGCTCAAATGCTCAAATCTGCTCATCTAAAAAGCATCCGAAGGGATTCCAAAAGAAACAACTACCTACTACAATATAAGCAACATTATTACACTTAGAATTCGACCACTTCATTAAAACAAATGTTCTCTAAAGCACATTTAAAAATCACTAGCAACACCTTATTTTGTAAAGTGAAAGAGAACCAACCAAGGGCAAGCTTTATCCTTGCCAAATCGATAGAGAAAAATCTGCACTAGCACTCAATTAGGTGTAAAAATCTTAACACATAGTGCAACTACTATAGGAAGTATCACACTGTATGAATACCCAGTAAATAAATTGGAGCACCTTTTCCCATATAGGAAGTTTAAATAGATCAATAATAAATGAGGTATGAGAACAGCAGTGTGTTAAGTATTCAATAGCCAATAGATAGCTGGGCTTCTCAGTATTCTCAAGAGTATATCTCACATCCTTATTGAATGGAGGTAGCCACTAAGTACGCTGCAAGTGAACATCTTTCAATGTACGGGGAGCAGAAATCGCAAAACAAACAACAACAAAAAACATTTTACTCTCGTCCGTCTCCTCCGAACAGCTCATTCAGGACCTAGCTTCTTGATCTTGATGATGTAAACAGGGTGAGAGGTGGAAGAGAAATCTTAAGGCAGCAGAGCAAGAGAATGCGAAAGTAGTATTTGCAGAAATAGGAGACAAAGGAGCTCTGGCAAGTAGCAGTATTGCAGCTTTGGACGCAACCCGCTTCCCGCATAAGTCTCCCTTTTCCACGACCATGCCAAGTTTCGATCATTTCGAGCAGAACGCACACACGTGCCCTCTTATATATTACCCATATGACTGGGTCTTAAACCTAACAAGAGAACCTTCTCTGTGGAAAGGCAGAAAGCGAAGAGACAAGAATACCCTTTCCCCTCCTCCCTCCTCTTGGTGCAGCGGTCGCCACCGCTGCTACCCACGCCGTGCTGCCCAACCCCTCATCCTCCTCCCGCTCTCTCTGCCCCGCTACATGGGAGACGGCTGGGAACCAAAATGGTGGTGTTTTAGTGGAGGCGACAACTGCCGCACACACCCGCCCCCCAGGCTCTGACTGCTCCCTACCCCCTAAAATGCTCGATTCGGCGCCACCTCCTTGCAAACGCCACCATCCCTCACGCATTCCAAGCCTACCAGAAGCAGCAGGCGGGGTGGGGGACAGAGAAGTGGGGGGGGGCGCAAATGAAAGGAATATTGGGGGGTGTCGCCGAGAGAAAATGCCAGGGGGACGCCGCATTCTTCAATTCACCGTTTTGTTTTCCGCCATTTTCCCGTCACCCTAAACCACCGACGGTCACAACGACGGCTCTTGCCCCTAGTGGTTCTGGCCTGGAGGAAGGAAAGGCTGCCTGAGGGGGAAAAACCTCCACTTCCCTCAATTCCTCCAGTGACCGGCTGCGGCTGAGAAGAAAAACTGCCAGACCGAGGGGGAGGCAAAGCTTAGGGACTAGACGCCACTTCCATTGTTCCCTTCGCCCTACACTACAGGCTGGGTGTGAGCCTCTCCTCCTCTCACACTAGCGACACAGCGCAGCGGACCCAAATCCCTCCACTTTCTCTTCGGGAGTCTCCTTACCTGCTGCCACTACTGCCTCCGCCGCCGCCAGTTGGATTCTGACCGCGCTCCAGATTTCTGCGGGGGTCGGCAGCTGTGGATCTGTAAGGTCTTCACATTCGGGTTTCCGAGGTTCCGCAGCCCGAGCCAATCACAAGCTACTCTGCGTCTGGGAGGCGCGCCGCCTTGTCCTTCTTTATATCGCTGCCGACATGCTGAGGTTGCATTACGTCACGCTGCCCTTGCTGCAGGGTAGGGGGCCAACGGGAGAGCGCGCGCGCGCGCGCTCAGGAAATCAAGAAGCCCGCGCTGGGTTTGTGCTTGCAGACGCCGCGGACTTGCAGTGGGTGGTGGGTGGTGGGTGGTGGGTGGTGGGTGGTGGGTGGCGGGGGAGGGCGCAGCGCGGGCGAGCCCAAGTAAAGACGCTTTGGATCTTGGGGCGCCCCTGAGGAGTTTCCGTGGGAAGATTTTGTTTTCCAGGTTTCCCAAGGGAGAGGAAGAGGGGGAGGGGGGAAAATCAATGACTGAATGGCAATTCACTGAACCTTTAATACATGTTGGAAGACATTAAAAAAAAAATCGGCCCTACTCTCGAGGATTTGACCAATTAGGCCGTCCAGAGCGGTAAGAGGTATGTCTCCCTACTAAAAACCCTGTGTGTGTTTTGCAGTTTCCCTACCTCCGTCCTTTAAATTCCTTTTATATTTCATAATGGTAGACAATTCGATGAAGAAAGTAAAGAAGAAAGAAGAAAGGCATAGAACGAAAGGTGGACAAGGAACCTAAAGGAAATGAACTCGAAATATCTCTTCAGTGTGTCACTTTCAGCTTGTGTCTGCACAAAATGGGAGAACAGTGAGAAATTCAGAGGTGTTGGGTGGGGAAAAGAGAGATGAGATGCGAAGGGCTTTATAATCTGAAAATTTAGCTTTAGTACTTACTGAAAATAAGCATTTGGGTTGAATAGCAGTGTTAAAGCAGGGAAAGGACACGATCCTAAAAAAAATAAATAAATGAAGGTGACTCATTACCTTTGCCTAAACGATTGGAATATTTTACAAATAAAACATGTTATTGTTCTCAATTAGCTAATTTCTCCAGTTCCCTGTAGCCTACTATACCACTAAAGGATTTGACAAAATTAAAGGAGACAATGATGTGAAAGCCCCAGCACAGTACCTGGCTTATAGTAGACCAGGAGTCAGCGACTTTCTCTGTACAGGACTAGGTAGTAAATGTTTTAGGCTTTGAGGGCTATAGGTCTGATATAAATATTCAAGTCTGTAGTTGTAGCCCCAAAGCAGCCATAGACTGCTTGTATACATAGTATGTACACAAATGAGCATGGCTGTGTTCCAGTAGAACTTTTATATGTGGACACTGACACTTGAATTTTATATCATTTTAATGTGTCATGAAAAATTATTTTTCTTTGAATTATTTTCCCTATTAAAAATGTCAACACCATTCTTAGTCACAGACCATTAAAAATATAGGCAGTGCTCCATATTTGACCTGTGGGCCATAGTTTGCCAACCCCTGTAGGTGTTACACTTTTATTTTCCCTCCTAAATGAAGAAGGTATTTTTATGAGTAGCCCTGTATGTGATGTGTTTCTCTATTGGCTGCTCTGGCACATACTACTTGAAATGTCTTCTCCCAGAGACAATTCCAATGGGACACTGATGGAAGAAAGCTAAGAAAGATGTGGGGTTTTTAAGGTCAATCACCTTCGTGAAAAATTGTGGTAGACAATTTTTAAAACCTGAAGATCATCCTTGCTCCTTCCTCTTTCTTGAATCATCTGAGCCATCAAAATGTCCTGAGAATTCTACTTCCTTAATATCTATGGAATTCATCCTTTTTTTAAGAAAAAGATTTTATTTATTTATTTGAGAGACAGAGAGTACAAGCAGGGGGAGCAGCAGGCAGAGGGAGAGGGAGAAGCAGGCTCCCTGATGAGCAGGGAGCTGGATGCGGACTCCAACGCAGGACCCCAAGATTATGACCTGAGCCAAAAGCAGGTGTCCTCATCTTTTTTTTTTTCTCATTCCTAATATCATTAATTTGTTCAGGTTCACATCCCTTCTTACCTGGATTATGCAATACCTTACTAACTAGTTACTTTGTATTCATTTTCTCAACAAATCATGAAATCAGAAATCACCAAATGTGAAAAATATCTCAAATCAAGCCTCCCCACTCCATTTTCAATTTAGTTGTGGTTCTCAACAAATGGGACTGTGGAACAGCCTCCTGATTCATTTCTCTGCTACATGTATCTCTTTACTTGATAACTTTTACAGTATAGTCTACACCACCACAGAGTCATTTGCATAACAAAACAAAGAAAATTGATTATCTCCCTCTCCTGCTTAAACATTTCTGTCAACTCC
Source organism: Eumetopias jubatus (assembly GCF_037043125.1). Classification (NCBI taxonomy): domain Eukaryota; kingdom Metazoa; phylum Chordata; class Mammalia; order Carnivora; family Otariidae; genus Eumetopias; species Eumetopias jubatus. Next base: position 57,052,804 of record NW_028274817.1, read on the forward strand.
CACTAGAAGTCAAAGATGACACCCAGACGAGGACAGAAAGAGACTTGTGGGAATTCCAGGTGGGCAACAATGTGAAAGACCATCCAGCATATGTCTTTTAGATATTTGGTTAGTATTTATTTAGAGGAGTAAATTGAATTCTATGTTAAGGATGGCTGTGCTATTATTTTAAATAATAAGTGTTTCTATATCCATGCTTCAGCCTTTTTGCAGTTTCATATTAGCACCAAGACCAATACTACTGGGGCACCTGGATGGCTCACTCGTTAGGTGTCTGCCTTCGGCTCAGGTCATGATCCCAGGACCCTGGGATCAAGCCCTGCATCCGGCTCCCTGCTGGGCGGGAAGCCTGCTTCTCCCTCTCCCACTCCCCCTGCTTGTGTTCCCTCTTTCTCTGTCTCTCTCTCTGTCAAATAAATAAATAAAATCTTTTTTTTAAAAAAAGACCAATAATATTAATTAGGTGCTATAAACTCTTTTTAATTTGTAGCTTTCTTTGTTTTGTAGCTTGCTCACTTCACTCCTTCTACTTCACCCAGTAATCTTGGCCAACTAATACTGTTTTGCTGTGGTACATTTAGATGTCACATATTGCGGTCTATTCATCCTCATATGTCTCTGGAATCACAGTTTGTTGTCAGCTATATTCCCTTTAATCTCAACCTCTTCTATGAAAACTCAGCCATCTTTCTTTAACTGTAACTTGACCATCTCCCAAAGGAAATAGTCTAAAATAAATTAACATGAGCATATTCTGGGTCATCTAGAAGACCACCTTATAACTGAACCCTGCCATACATTATCAACACTCATATTTGTGTTTGTATTTTCAAGCACATTGACACCAGATAGTACCACTTTAATTGTTTGTGGTTGATTTGAAATGGAGTCAGACTTTGTAAATTATATGGTCCTATACCAGGTGTGCTGTACATAATACAGTTTCGTGGTAGTTAGAATAAAGTGGTGAGAAATGAGTCATCCCATAGCATACCAGACAAGCTGCACTCAATATGCCATTGTGGAGCCATATTCATGTTGTGAACTGTAATTTAGTTTCAGCAAAACAATATAATGCCTAACTTTAATGCTGTTAATTTATTAGTTTTATTGTTTATTGTTTTGGTTTTATAATTATATAAACACCATAAGCCCAAGGCATTTATTTATACATAGTTCCATTGTTGTTTAAGTAGCAGTGTAATAAAAGTAATTTAAATCAACATTGAGAGTACAAATTTTCTTCTGTAATTAAAAAAAAAGTGATGCACAAAAGTTCTCTAAATGCTATTCTACATAAAAAGTATCAGGACTTCTTGGGGGAGAGGGGAAAATAGCTAATTCCAGGTTTGAGAGAGGAAATAAATAAGATAAATTGTATTAAATTGTGTCAGTGAGCAAAACCAGCAGACTAACGGAAGCATGTTAAAAGTACACAAAAGCATCAAAAAAATAATACTAACTAGAAGTAATTGAAACACATGGACTATATAAAAATCATGAGATTATTAAGAATATAGAGAGAGATTAATAGAGATCCCCCTCACTTCCAGTGAAAAACCTCACTGGATACCATACGAAGTAAATAAGATATCAATTTCTTACTCTGACAATGAACAATTAAAGGAAAAAGAACTCAGTATTTTAATTCTGCTTTTCTTGAACAAACTATTTCTGGTCAACCAAATAGCCCTAGCTTGAAGAAAGGAAGTTCTTCCTTCAGAAGAAATAAAATTAATAGCTGTAGAATAAATGTAGAAAATCACCATTTTACAACCTTTAATGAAGTAACAGGTCCAGACAATGATCATAGGTGGGTGAAACATAAAATGAAAGACTGATAGAAAAATTGTAAAGGAGTTTGAGCTGTCATCATCTGAACCCTCTAATCAGTTTCTCCGTCTCCTGACCAGCATTTAGTATTATAACTATTTTTTACTTTAGCTGATCTAATAGATGTGTACTGATATCACATTGTGGTGTTAATTTGCATTTGTCTGATAGCTAATGATGTTAAACATCTTTTTGTGTGCTTATTTGCTATAACCTCTTTGGTGAAGTGTCTGTCTAGGTTCTTTGCCCATCTTTTAATTTAGTTGTTTCCTTATTGTTAAGTTTTAGAGCTTTAAAAGTATGTATAGTGGAGCAAGTCCTTTATCAGGTATGGTATTAGTAGGTATTTTCTACACATTGTCACCTGGTCTACTCTTTTTCTTCATAGTATATATACTACACTATTTAGCATACTATATATACAGCAGAGCAAAAGTTTTTAATTCTGGTAAAGTCTAATTTATCGATTTTTTTCTTAAATAGATTGTGATTTAGTATGGATTTTAAGAAATCTTTCCCTACTTTCAGCTCACAAACATGTTCTATTTTTTTCTAAAAGTTTTATTTTTTTAGGCTTCACATTTACAGCTAAGATCTGTTTTGAGTTAATCTTTGTATAAAGTGTGAGATTAAGGTTGTGGCACATTTTTATGCATATCAGTGACTAGAGGTTCCAACAACATTTATCAAAAAGACTATCCTTTCTTCAGTGAGATTTTGCACCTTTGTAAAAAATCAAATGGCCATATTCATGTGGTTCTATATCTGTCCTATTTATCAGGTTCCATAGATCAATATGTATCTATCCCTTCACCACACTGGCTTGATTACTTTAGCTTTTTAATAAGTCCTAATATTGGGTAGTGTAATTCTTCCAGTTTTTTTTCAAAACTGTACAAGCTATTCTTGTTCCTTTTAGTATCACCTTGTATATATCTATAAAAAATTGTGCTGATGTTTTGATTGATATTGTGTGAATCCATTGATCTCTGAGGAAAATTGATTTTTACTATTTCAATTCTTCTAATATATATATACACAGTATGTCCATTTATTTGGGTCTTCATGGGTAATTTCATCAGCATTTTGCAGTTCTTAGCATTCAGGTTTGTTGTATTCATACCTAAGTATTTCATTTTTTTGAATTACTGTAAATATATACTTTTTAAATTTTGGTTTCCAATTGTTGTCTTTAGTATTAAGCAGTTTGATTGTAATGTATCTGGGCTTGGATTTCTTTGGATTTACTGTTTGGAATCCATTCAGCTTCTTTTTATTTGTATATTTATGTCAGATAATTTGCCAAATTTGGGACATTTTCAACCATTATTTCTTTGAATACTCTTTCAGCACCATAATCTTCCAGTCCTTCTGAGACTTTGATTATATAAAGTTGAGACATTTTGTTGTCCCCCAGTCTCCTGAGGCTTTGTTCATTTTTTCAATCTTTCTTTTTGCTGTTCAGATTGAATAATTTCTACTGGTCTAATTTAAAGTTCACCAACTTCTGTCATCTTTATTCTGCTGTTGAATCCAGAAAGTGAGGTCTTATGGGTTTTAGAATTTTTGGTTATTATATTGTCAAGTTCTAAAATTTCCATTTGGTTCTGCTTTATATATTCTATTTCTTTGCTGATACTTTATTTTAATATTTGATTCAGTAGTGTTCATGATTGCTTATTTTTTATTTTAATTCCAGTAGAGTTAACATACAGTGTTATATTAGTTTCAGGTGTACAATATAGTGATTCAACAATCCCAGACATCACCCAGTGCTCACCACAAGTGCACTCCTTAATCCCCATCACCTATTTAACCCATCCCCCCACCTCCCCTTTGTACCACCTGTTTGTTCTCTGTCCTGGTGTGTTCTATAATCTCACACTTGTCAGAATGGCTAAAATAAATATAAGAAACAAATGTTGATGAGGATGTGGAGAAAAGGGAACACTTTTGCACTATTGGTGGGAATGGAAACTGGTGTAGCCATTCTAGAAAATAGTACAGAAGTTCCTCAAACAGTTAAAAATAGAACTACCCTGCCATCCAGTGATCACACTACTGGGTATTTACCCCAAAACAACAAAAACACTAATTCAAAGGGATACATACACCCCTATGTTTATAGCAGCATCATTTACAATAGCCAAATTTTGGAAGCAGCCCAAGTGTCCATTAATAGATGAATGGGTAAAGAAGATGTATATGTATCTATAGAACAGAATATTATTCAGCCATAAAAAAGACTGAAATCTTGCCATTTGAAATGAAATGGTTGGAGCTAGAGAGTGTAATGCTAAGCAAAAAAGCCAGTCAGAGACAAATACCATATGATTTCATTCATATGTGGAATTTAAGAAACAAAACAAATGAGCATGATTACTTATTTGAGCATTTTTTTTGTCATAGCTACTTTAAATTCCTTATTAGATAATTCCAACATCTTTGTCATCTCATCACTAGCATCTGTTGATTATCTTTTCCCATGTAAATTAAGATTTTTTCATGGATCTTCATGTCCTGAATAATTTGGTTTGTGTCCTGTACATTTTGAGCAATACATTGATACTCTGGATCTTGTTTATATCCTAAGGAGTATGTTGATATTTTTGCTTTAATAGACACTTGACTTGGTTAGGTCAATTGAATGGAGAAGAATGAGAGAGAAAAAAATGGTGTTTTCCCTTACTCTCTTGAGCTCTAGAAAATCTCTTTTCCTCTCTTCTAGCCAGAACTAGTGGATACATCATGTCTCTCTATCCCTGCAATCCCACTACTCACTTTTGGGTTTCAAGTTATATTCAGTTCAGGGAATAATGGAGGGGGAAAGGGGGCTAAGTTAACTACTGGTTTAGTGGTACATTGAATTTTGGTTTTCTTCCCTGACCCTCTTGCTGACATTTACTTTTCACAGTTCTCAGCTTTCCATGAAGTTTATCCTGGTTTTATACTTAGTTCAGTAGGAGATAGAATGAAGCATGTGTTTACTCTATCTTACCTAGAAGGTTCAAAGTAAACATTTTCAACTGTTTTAAATTTATTCAAAAATAATTTTTTAAAAAACATTTTACCAAAAATGCAAGGAATGCTCAATTGTATCAAATACTCTTGACAGTTTGAGTGTAATAACAGCTAATAATTGGATTTGGTAATATGAAAATTTTTTGTGATCTTGACCAACATCTCTTTGGAAAATAGTGGGGATAAAAGCCTAGATAGGTTGAGTTCAAGATAGATTGGATGAGAAAAAGTGAATATAATGACTAGAGACAACTCTTGAATTAATAAATTAAGGCTTTAGAGACCTGAGGCACAGAGGTCTAGTGTTAGTCATTCATTCAGTCAAGCAGTCATTCACTCTTTTGTTCACCTATTTATTCAATAAAGATTTAGTACCAGGCACTTCTAGACACTGGCATTAGAGATGTGACAAGATAGTCTCTGTCCTCATGGAACTGACATGCTTATGAAGATCTAATATTTAAGCCAAGAAAGGAGTGAACACACATGGACTACCAGCCACTTTAGGGACTATAGGCAAAATTTAGAAACTCTGTGCTTCAGTTTCTATATTTGTAAAATAGGGATTTAAAGGGAATTTTACTTCATAAGGTTGTGAGAATTGATGTAAAAATTAAAAGAGGATTCCTTATAAACAAAGTCCAATGCTGGGTACATAGTAAAAATTCAATAAATATTAGCTATTCTATTAATCTTTTTTAAAGAGAGAGAGTGGGGGAGGGGCAGAGGGAGAGGGAGAATCATTTTTTTCATTTTTTCAATTTAAATTCAATTAATTAGCATATAATGTATTATTGGTTTCTGAGGTAGAGGTCAGTGATTCATCAGTCTTATATAATACACAGTGCTCATTACATCACATGCCCTCCTTAATGTCTATCACCCAGTTGTCCCATCTCCCCACTCGCCTCCAGCAACCCTGTTTGTTTCCTATGATTAAGAGTCACTTATGATTTGTCTCCCTCTCTGATTTTGTCTTGATTTATCTTTCCTCTCTTCCTTTAACATCCTCTATTTTGTTTCTTAAATTCCACATATAAGTGAGGTCATATGATAGTTGTCTTTCTCTGACTAACTTATGTCACTTAGCATAATACCTTCCAGTTCCATTCATGTCATTGTAAATGGCAAGATTTCATTTTTTTGATGGTTTAGTAGTATTCCATCGACTTTATATACCACATCTTCTTTATCCATCCATGTGTCCACGGACATGTGGGCTCCTTCCATAGTTTGCCTTTGTGGATATTGCTGCTATAAACATTGGGGTGCCAGTGCCCCTTTGGATCACTGCATTTGTATCTTTGGGATAAATACCCAGTAGTGCAATTGCTGGGTCATAGGATAGCTCTATTTTCAACTTTTTGAGGAACTTCCCTACTGTTTTTCAGACTGGCTACACCACCTTGCATTCCCACCAACAGTGTAAGAGGGTTCCCTTTTCTCCACATCCTAGCCAACATCTTTCCCTTCCTGACTTGTTAATCTTAGCCATTCTGACCAGTGTGAGGTGGTATTTCATTGTGGTTTTGATTTGTATTTCCCTAATGCCAAGAGATGTTGAGCATTTTTTCATGTGTCTTTGGCCGTTCGTATGTCTTCTTTGAAGAAATGTCTGTTCATGTCTTCTGCCCAATTCTTGATTGGATTATTTGTTCTTTGGGTGTTGAGTTTAATAAGTTCTTTATGCATTTTGGATACTAGCCCATTATCTGATGAGACATTTGCAAATATCTTCTCCCATTCCGTCGGGTGTCTTTTGGTTTTGTTGACTATTAACTTTGCTATGCAAAAGCTTTTTATCTTGACTGTAGGGCAGAGCAAGATGGAGGAGGAGTAGGAGACCTAAATTTCGTCTGGTCCCAGGAATTCAGGTGGATAGGGATCAAACCATTCTGAACACCTATGAACTCAACAGGAGATCGAAGAAAAGAATAGCAACAACTCTCTGAACAGAAAAGCGAACACTTGATGGAAGGTAGGACATGCGGAGAAGTGAATCCGAGGCGATATTCGGGAGGGTACACGGCAGGGGAGGGGGTCTCCGTTGGCCACTTCTAGCAAATGATGGAGCAGCAGAACACAAAATCGTAACTTTTAAAAGTCTGCTCTGCTGAGAGATGTCGCTCCAGTGGCTAAGCGGGGGGTGGAACCCTCTCTGGGACAGTGTGGTCTCAGGACCATTGGGGTCACAGGAAGACCGGGGGTGCCTGAGTGCGGCAAAGCTCCCAGGTGTCAGAGCAGGGAAGCTGGCTGCAGAGATGGAGCCGAGGAGTGGGCTCTCAAATCGGGGTTGACATAAACCAAAATCCGCAGTACAGTTGGGGCACTGCTCTTCAAGCAGGGACCCAACACGTGGAGGCTCTGGGGAGACTCACATTCCTCCCCCAGGAGGAGTGGCGTGGGAGCACACCACAGGGATCTGCTGGTTTGGAGACTACACACGGGGTCGTGTGCCAGAGATAGAAATGCTCGGTCACAGGCTGGGCGAGCATGGAGTGCGGCTGGAGACTGGGGAGGCAGGAGTGATTGACTGCTTTTCTCTGGGGGCTCACTGAGGAGTGGGGCCCGCAAGTTCTTGGCTCCTCCGGGTTGGAGATTGGGAGGCCGCCATTTTCACTCTGTCCTCCAAAGCTGTATGGAAAGCTTGCAAGGAACAAAAGCTCCCGAGAGCAAAACCGAGCAGATTACTTAGCCTGGACCCACAAGGGCGGGCCAATTCTGCCTCCGGCAAAGACATTTGGGAACCACGGCAACAGGGCCCTCCCCAAGAAGACCAGCAAGAACAGCCAGCCAAGACCAAGTTTAACAATCAATGAGAATGGCAGAACTGCAGAGCTAGGGGAATACTGCACATAGAAATCATGGCTTTTTTTACCATGATTCTTTAGACTTTAAAAGTTAATTTTTTTAACTGCCTTTTTTTTTTAATTTTTAATTTTTCCTTTTTCAACCACATCTTATCAATCCTTTTTTTAAAAAATATTTTTTATTTTTCATTTTTAGAGTCATAATCTGTCCCTTCATAGTAGTTACCCTTATTTTTGGTATAATATATATAAGTTGTTCTCCCTTAAAAATTTTGAGATACAGTTTCTTATAACAGATCAAAATATACCCTAAATCTCTAGTGTATGGCTTTTTTCTAGTCTCCTGCCTGATCACATTCTCTCCCTTTTTTTTAATCCTCTTCTTTCTTTTTTCAAACAACTTCTTATCTTATCCATTCCTTTTATAAAATCTTTTATAATTTTCATCTTTACAATCATATTCCACCCCTTCATCGTATTAACCCTTCTTTTTGTACATATACAAGTTTTTCTTTCTTTAAAATTTTGGGAGGCATTTTCTTCTAACAGACCAAAATATGGCCAAAATCTAGTGTGTGGCACTGATCTATGCACCACCCTGATCATATTTGATCATATTCTGTTTTTTTGTTTTGTTTTGTTTGTTTTTATCTTTTTCTTTTTCTTTTATTTTCCTTTTTCTTTTTTTTCCCCTCTCTTTTCCTCCAGTTTCAGGTCTTTTCTGATTTGTTTAGTGTCTATTTTCTGGTGATTTTGTTACCCTGAGCATTTTGTTCTCTCATTCATTTATTCTCCTCTGGATAAAATGACAAGACAGAAAAAAATCAACTCAACAAAAAGAACAAGAGGCAGTACCGACTGCCAGGGACCTAATCAATATGGACAGTAGTAAGATATTGGAACTCGGGTTCAGAATGATGATTTGAAGATACTAGCTGGGCTTGAAAAAAGCATGGAAGTTAGAGAAACCCTTTCTGGGAAAATAAAAGAACTAAAATCTAACCAAGTGGAAATGAAAAGGTTACTAATGAAGTGCAATCCAAAATGGAGGCTCTAACTGCTAGGATAAATGAGGCAGAAGAGAGAATTAGTGATATAGAAGACTAAATGATGGAGAATAAAGAAGCTGAGAAAAAGAGAGATAAACAACTACTGGATCACAAGGGCAGAATTCGAGGATAAGCGATACCATAAGACTAAACAACATTAAAATAATTGGAACCCCAGAAGAAGAAGATAGAGAGAGAGGGGCAGAAGGTATATTGGAGCAAATTATAGCAGAGAACTTCCCTAATGCAAGGAAAGAAACAAGCATCAAAATACAGGAGGCACAGAGAACCCCTTTCAAAATCAATAAAAATAGGTCAACACTCTGACATATAAGAGTAAAACTTACGAGTCTCAGAGACAAAGAGAAAATCCTGAAAGGATCTCGGGAGAAGAGATCTGTAACCTATAATGTAGAAACATTAGATTGGCAACAGGCATATCCACAGAGACCTGGCAGCCCAGAAAGGACTGGCATGATATATTCAGAGCACTAAATGACAAATATATGCAGCCAAGAATACTATATCCAGCTAGGCTCTCATTGAAAAGAGAAGGAGAGATAAAAAGCTTGCAGAACAAACAAAACATAAAGGAATTTGCAAACATGAAACCAGCCCTACAAGAAATATTGAAAGGAGTCCTCTAAGCAAAGAGAGAGCCTAAGAGCAACATAGACCAGAAAGGAACACAGACAACATACAGTAATAGTCACCTTACAGGCAATAAAATGGCACTAAATTCATATCTTTCCATAGTTACACTGAATGTAAATGAGCTAAATGCCCCAATGAAAAGACACAGATATCAGATTGGATAAAAAAACAAGACCCATTGATATGCTGTCTGCAAGAGACTCATTTTAGACCCAAAGACACTCCCAGATGGAAAGTGAAGGAGTGGAAAACCATTTACCATGCTAATGGACACCAAAAGAAAGCTGGGATAGCAATCCTTATATCGGACAAATTAGATTTTAAACCAAAGACGGTAATAAGAGATGAGGAAGGACACTATATCCGACTTAAAGGGTCTATCCAACAAAAAGATCTAACAATTGTAAGTATCTATGACCCTAACATGGGAGCAGCCGCTTATATAATCCAATTAATAACAAAGCAAAGAAACACATCAACAACAGTACAATAATAGTGGGGGACTTTAACTCCCCCCCTCCACTGAAATGGACAGATCATCTAAGCAAAAGATCAACAAGGAAATAAACACTGTCAATGACACTCTGGATCAAATGGACTTCACAGACATATTCAGAGCATTCCATCCCAAAGCAACAGAATACACATTCTTCTCTAGTGCCCATGGAACATTCTCCAGAATAGATCACATCCTAGGTCACAAATCAGGTGTCAACTGGTACCAAAGATTGGGATCATTCCCTGCATATTTTCCGACCACAATACTTTGAAACTAGAACTCAGTCACAAGAGGAAAGTTGGAAAGAACTCAAATACATGGAGGCTAAACAGCATCCTACTAAGGAATGAATGGGTCAACCAGGAAATTAAAGAAGAATTAAAAAAAAATCATGGAAACCAATGAAAATGAAAACACAACTGTTCAAAATCTTTGGGATACAGCAAAGGCAGTCCTGAGAGGAAAGTATATAGCAATACAAGCCTTTCTAAAGAAACAAGAAAGGTCTCAAATACACAACCTAACCCTACACCTAAAGGAGCTGGAGAAAGAACAGCAAATAAAGCCTAAACCCAGCAGGAGAAGAGAAATAATAAAGATCAGAGCAGAAATCAATAAAATAGAAACCAAAAGAACAGTAGAATAGATCAACGAAACTAGGAGCTGGTTCTTTGAAAGAATTCACAAGATTGATAAACCCAAGGCCAAACTTCTCAAAAAGAAAAGAGAAGGGACCCAAACAAATTAAATGATGAATGAAAGAGGAGAGCTCAGAACCAACACAAAAGAAACAAAAACAATTATAAGAACATATTATGAGCAACTTTATGCCAGCATATTAGATAATCTGGAAGAAATGGATGCATTCCTACAGATGTATCAACTACCAAAACTGAACCAGGAAGAAATAGAAAACCTGAACAGACCTATAAACACGAAGGAAATTGAAGCAAGAATCAAAAATCTCCCAAAAACTAAAGCCCAGGGCCAGATGGCTTCCCAGGGGATTTCTACCAAACATTTAAAGAAGAATTAACACCTATTCTTCCTAAACTGTTCCAAAAAATAGAAATGGAAGGAAAACTTCCAAAATCAATTTATGAGGCCACCATTACCTTGATCTCCAAACCAAAGAAAGACCCCATCAAAAAGGAGAATTATAGACCAATATCCTTGATGAACATGGATGCAAAAATTCTCACCAAAATACTAGCCAATAGAATCCAACAGTACATTACAAGGATTATTCACCACGACCAAGTGGGATTTATCGTTGGGCTGCAAGGTTAGTTCAACATCACCAAATCAATCAATGTGATACAATACATTGATAAAAGAAAGAACAAGAACTATATGATCCTCTCAATAGATGCAGAAAAAGCATTTGTCAAAGGACAGCATCCTTTCTTGATCAAAACTCTTCAGAGTATATAGATAGAGGGTACATACCTCAATATCATAAAAGCCAACTATGAAAAACCCAGAGCGAATATCATTCTCAATGGGGAAAAACTGTGAGCTTTCCCCCTAAGGTCAGGAACGCGGCAGGGATGTCCACTATCACCACTGCTATTCAACATAGTGTTAGAAGTCCTAGCCACAGCAATCAGACAACAAAAAGAAATAAAAGGCATCCAAATTGGCAAAGAAGTCAAACTCTCACTGTTTGCAGGCAATATGATACTTTATGTGGAAAACCCAAAAGCCTCCACCCCAAAATTGCTAGAACTCATACAGGAATTCCGTAAAGTGGCAGGATATAAAATCAATGCACAGAAATCAGTGGCATGCCTATACACGAACAAGACAGAAGAAACAGGAATTAAGGAGTCGATCCCATTTACAAATGCACCCAAAACCAGAAGATACCTAGGAATAAATGTAACCAAAGAAGCAAAGGATCTGTACTCAGAAAACTATAAAATACTCATGAAAGAAATTGAGGAAGAGACAAAGAAATGGAAAAACATTCCATGCTCATGGATTAGAAGAACAAATATTGTGAAGATGTCAATGCTACCTAGAGCAATCTACACATTCAGTGCAATCCCCATCAAAATACCGTCCACTCTTTTCAAAGAAATGGAACAAATATTCCTAAAATTTGTTTGGAACCAGAAAAGACCCCAAATAGCCAAAGGAATGTTGAAAAAGAAAAGCAAAGCTGGCAGCATCACATTTCCAGACTTCAAGCTCTATTACAAAGTTGTCATCATTAAGACAGTACAGTACTAGCACAAAAACAGACACATAGATCAATGGAACAGAATAGAGAGCCTAGAAATGGACCCTCAACTCTATGGTCAACTAACCTTCGACAAAGCAGGAAAGAATGTCCAATGGAAAAGACAGTCTCTTCAACAAATGGTGTTGGGAAAATTGGACAGCCACATGCAAAAGAATGAAACTGGACGATTTCCTTACACCACACACAAAAATAGACTCCAAATGGTTGAAAGACCTACATGTGAGACAGGAGTCCATCAAAATCCTAAAGGAGAACACAGGCAGCATCCTCTTTGACCTCAGATGCAGCAACTTCTTCCTAGAAACATTGCCAAAGGCAAGGGAAGCAAGGGCAAAAATGAACTATTGGGACCTCATCATGATAAAAAGCTTTTGCACAGCAAAAGAAACAGTCCATAAAACCAAAAGCCAACTGACAGAATGGGAGAAGATATTTGCAAATGACATATCAGATAAAGGACTAGTGTCCAAAATCTATAAAGAACTTCTAAAACTCAACACCCATAGAACAAATGATCCAATCAAGAAATGGGCAGAAGACATGAACATTTTTCCAAAGAAGACATCCAAATGGCCAACAGACACATGAAAAAGTGCTCAAAATTGCTTGGCATCTGGGAAATCCAAATCCAAACCTCAATGAGATATCACCTCACACCAGTCAGAATGGCTAAAATTAACAAGTCAGGAAATGACAGATATTGGCGGGGATGTGGAGAAAGGGGAACCCTCCTACACTGTTGGTGGGAATGCAAGCTGGTGCAGCCACTCTGGAAAACAGTATGGAGATTCCTCAAAAAGTTGAAAATAAAGCTACCATATGATCCAACAATTGCACTACTGGGTATTTACCCCAAAGATACAAATGTAGGGATCCGAAGGGGTAAGTGCACCCTGATATTTATAGCAGCGATGTCCACAATAACCAAACTGTGGAAAGAGCCAAGATGTCCAGCGACAGATAAATGGATAAAGAAGAAGTGGTATATATATGCAGTGGAATATTATGTGGCTATCAAAAGGAATGAAATCTTGCCATTTGGAATGATGTGGATGGAACTGGAGGGTGTTATGCTGAGTGAAATAACTCAGTCAGAGAAAGACATGGATCATATGACCTAAGTGATATGAGGAATTCTTAATTTCAGGAAACAAACTGAGCGTTGCTGGAGTGGTGGCGGGTGGGTGGGTAGGGGTTGCTGGGTGATAGACTTTGGGGAGGGTATCTGCTATGGTGAGCCCTGTGAATTGTGCAAGACTTTTGAATCACAGATCTGTACTTCTGAAACAAATAATACATTATATGTTAAAAAAAAGAAGAAGAAGAAAATAGCAGGAGGGGAAAAATGAAGGCAGAGATATCGGACAGGGAGATGAACCATGAGAGACTATGGATTCTGAAAAACAAATTGAGGGTTCTAGAGGGGAGGGGGGTTGGAGGATGGGTTAACCTGGTGATGGGTATTAATGAAGGCACGTTCTGCATGGAGCATTGGGTGTTATACGCAATGAATCACGGAACACAATGTCAAAAACTAATGATGTGATGTATGGTGATTAACATAACATAAAAAAAAAGCTTTTTATCTTGATGAAGTCCCAAGAGCTCCTTTTTGCCTTTGTTTCCCTTGCCTTTGGAGATCTGTCTAGCCAGAGGTTGCTGGGACTGAAGGCACAGAGGTTGCTGCCTCTGTTCTACTCTAGGAATTTGACGTATTCTTGTCTCACATTTAGGTCGTTCATCCATTTTGAGTCTATTATTGTGTATGATGTAAGAAAATGGTTCAGGTTCATTCTTCTGCATGTGACTGTCCAATTTTCCAAAACCATGTGTTGAAGAGATTGTCTTTTTTCTATTGGATATTTTTTCCTGCTTTGTCGAAGATTAATTGACCAAAGACTTGAAGGTCCATTTCTGGGTTCTCTATTCTGTTCCATTGATCTCTGTGTCTGTTTTTGTGCCAGTACCATAGTGTCTTGATGATTACAGCTTTGTACTACAGCTTGAAGTATGGCATTGTGATGCGACCAGCTTTGCTTTTCTTTTTCAATATTCCTCTGGCTATTCAGGACTTTTTCTCATTCCGTACAAACTTTAGGATTATTTGTTCCACCTCTGTGAAAGAATTTGATGGTATTTTGATAGGGATTGCATTAAATGTATTGATTGCCCTAGGTAGCATAGACATTTTAACAATATTTGTTCTTCTAATTCATGAGAATGGAAGTTTTTTCCAGTTTTTTTGTTTTGTTTTTTTTTTCCTCAATTTCTTTCATAAGTTTTCTATAGTTTTCTGAGTACAGATCCTTTCCCTCTTTGGTTAAGTTTATTCCTAGGTATCTTTTGGTTTGGGGTACAATTGTAAATGGGATTGATTCCTTAATTTCTCTTTCTTCTCTCTCATTGTTAGTGTATAGAAATGCAACTGATTTCTGTGCATTGATTTTGTATCCTGCCACATTGCTGAATTCCTGTATGAATTCTAGTAGTTTTGGGGTGGAGTCTTTTGGGTTTTCCACATAAAGTATCATGTCATCTGCAAAGAATGAGAGTTTGACTTCTGCTTTTCTGACTTGGATGTATTTTATTTCTTTTTGTTGTCTGATTGCTAAGCCTAGGACTTCTGGTACTAATTTGAACCACAGTGGCAAGAGTGGACATCCCTGTCATGTTCCTGACCTTAGGGGGAAAGCTCTCAGTTTTTCCCCATTGAGAATGATTTTCACTGTGGGCTTTTAGTATATGGCTTTAATGATATTGAGACATGTTCCCTCTATCTCTATACTGTGAAGAGTTTTGATCAAGAAAGGATGCTGTACTTTGTCAAATGCTTTTTCTGCATCTCTTGAAAGAATGATATGGTTCTTGTCCTTTCTTTTATTAATGTAGTGCATCACAATTATTGATATCTATATGTTGGACCACCCTTGCAGCTCAGGAAGAAATCCCACTTGGTCACAGTGAATAATCCTTTTAATGTACAATTGGATCCTGTTGGGTAGTATCTTGGTGAGAATTTTGGAATCCATGTTAATCAGGGATATTGGTTTGTAATTCCCCTTTTTCGAAGGGTCTTTGTCTGGTTTCAGGATCTAGGTAATGCTGGCCTCATAGTGGTTGGAAGTTTTCTTTCCATTTTTATTTTTTGAAACAGTTTCAGAAGAATAGGTATTAATTCTTCTTTCAGTGTTTGGTAGAATTCCCCTGGGAAGCCATCCAGCCCTGGACTCTTGTTTGTTGGGAGATTTTTGATTGCTGCTTCAATTTGCTTGCTGGTTATGGGTCTGATCAGGTTTTCTCTTTCTTTCTGTTTCTGTTTTGGTAGTTTGTACATCTGTAGGAATCCATCCATTTCTTCTAGATTACCCAATTGGTTGGCATATAGTTGACCATATGATATTCTTATAATTGTCTGTATTTCTTCTGTGTTGGTTGTGATCTCTCCTCTTTCATTCATGATTTTATTTATTTGGGTCCTTTCTCTTGTGACATCATTGAATGCAGCTTTGGAAGGAAATGAATACAATTGGCTTTAGTGGGGCAGTACATTTGACCCTTGAACAACACAGGTTTGAACTTCTCAGGTCCACTTATATGCAGATTTTTTACAGTACAGTACCGTAAATGTATTTCTCTTCCTTATGATTTTCTTAATTACATTTTCTTTTCTTTAGCTTATATTATACCAAGGATACAGTATATAAAACATATAACTTACAAAATATGTATTAATCAACTGGTTACTGGTAAGACTTCTGGCCAAGAGAAGGCTATTAAGTTTTTGGGGAGTCAAAAGTTATGTGTGGATTTTTGACTGCATGGGCCTTGGTGACCCTCACCCCCATGTTGTTCAAGGGTCAACCCTATATATATGGCTCGAGCACACCATTGAAATACTCCTGTTATTTCCTGAATTCCTATAATAGGAACCAATCTCACTTCAAACCAAGTAAAATTTAGGTAACTTGTGGCATTAAAGTACTATTTTCTGTAATGTTACAACCACTTTGGAAAACACTTTGGCAGCATCTACTAAAGCTGAGCATAGGCATACGTGATACCTAGAATTCCTCTCCTAGGTATATCCCTATCAGAAATGCATACATAAACACAAAACAACAACAAACATGTACAAGAACTTTTGTAGCAGCATTATTTGTTTCTAGGAATTTATCCATTTATTCCAGGTTGTATAATTTGTTGGCATATAGTTTTTCATAATATTCTTTTATAATTATTTGTATTTCTGTTGTGTTGATTGTTATTTTCCTCTCTTGTTTGTGACTTTTCTTATTTTAGAGAGAGAGAGCATGCATGAACAGGAGAGAGGGGCAGAGGGAGAGACTCTCAAACAGACTCCCCTCTGAGCATGGAGCCTGATGCAGGGCTTGATCTCATCATGACCCTGAGATTATGACCTGAGCCGAAATCAAGAGTTGGACTCCTAACCAGTTAAGCCACCCATGTGATTTTATTTATTTGGGTCTTTCTCATTTATTTTTAATAAATCTGGCCATAGTTGTATCAATTTTGTTAATTTTTCCAAAGAACCAGCTTTTGGTTTCATTGATCTGTTCTGTTATTGTTGTTGTTGTTTTATTTTAGTTTCTATATCATTTATTTCTACTCCAATCTTTATTATTTCCCTCCTTCTGCTGGCTGTAGGCTTCATTAGGTATAAGCTTAGTGGTTTATTTAAGATTTTTCTTGCTTCTTGAGGTAGGTCCGTATTGCTACATACTTCCCTGTTAGGACCACTTCTGCTGCATCCCAAGGGTTTTGGACCATCATGTTTTAATTTTCATTTATTTCCTTGTATTTTTTTTTATTTCCTCTTTCATTTGTTTGTTAACCCATTCATTGTCTAATAGCATGTTGTTTAACCTCCATGTGTTTGTGGTCTTTCCAAATTTTTTCTCGTGGTTGATTTCAAGATTCATAGCATTGTGGTTAGAAAACATGCATGGTATGATCTTAACTTTTTTGTACTTGTTGAAGCCTGATTTGTGATCTAGTATGTCATCTTTTCTGGAGAATGTCCCATGTGCACTTGAAAAGAATGTGTGTTCTGCTGTTTTAGGATAGAATGTTCTGAATGTATCTGTTAAATCCATCCGGTACAGAGGGTCATTCAAAACCATTGTTTCCTTGTTGATTTTCTATTTTAATGATCTGTCCATTGATGTGAATGAGGTGTTAAAGTCCTCTACTATTGTATTATTATCAATGAGTTCCTTTATGTTTGCTATTAATTGTTTTATAGATTTGGGGTGATCCTAAGTTGAGGGCATAAATATTTACAATTGTTAGATCTTCTTGTTGGATTGTCCCCTTTATTATGATATAGTGCCCTTCTTCATCTCTTGTTACAGTCTTTGGTTTAAAATCTATTGTCTGATATAAGTACTGTTAGTTTGGCATTCTTTTGACATTCATTTGCATGAGAAATGTTCCTCCATCCCCTCACTTTCAATCTGCAGGTGTTTTTAGGTCTAAAATGAGTCTCTGATAGGTAGCATATAGATGGGTCCTTTTTTTTTTTTAATTTTAACCATTCTGAAACCCTATCTTTTGTTTGGAGCTTTTAGTCCATTTACATTAGAGTAATTATTGATAGATATGTGTTTAATGCCATTTTATTACTTGTTTTATCATTGTTTCTGGAGGTTTTCCCTGTTCCTTTTTTGTCTTTGTCCCTTTTGGTCTCTCCTTTTCACTCAAAGAGTCATTATTTGAAATAGTCCAAAACTGGAAACAAACCAAATGTCATCAAGTCATTCATTCATTCAAATTCTTTGAGTGCCTACCATGTGCCAGACATTTGTCTAATGTGTCTCCATTTCTTGGAGCTTCCATTCTAGTTAAGGTCTATAGATAATAAATAAAGCAAATAAGCAAACCATGGGAAGTGCCATGAAGGAAAAGTTGTGAGTGCTTACATAAAGCCTCTCTGAGGACATGATAAACTGAGACCTAAAGTTTGAGAAAATTTCAGTCAGAAGAAGAGTTAGGGAAAGAGCAGCGCACAGAGAACAAGCATAAGCAAAGGTCCTGAACCCAGAAAAATATTTATGCATTTAAGAAATTAAATGTGACTGGACCATGGTAGGTGAGGGGGAGAGTAGAGCAAGATGAAGTTGAAGGCATGCAAAGCCCAATTATTCAGGGTCTTGTAATGAGTTTGGGTTTTATTTTATTTACAATGAGAAGTCATTGAAAATCCTATTGATTCTACATTCTAAATATATTTTGTATTCTTCATCCCCAGGGCCTGTACTGTATTTCAGCCGGTTATCATCTCTTACCTGGATCATTGTTATAGTTTCCTAACAGGTCTCTTAACTGGTTCTGCCCCTTCCTTCAGTCTATCCTTTTCATGTCCACAAAGAGATCTTTTAAAAATGAAAATCTAATCATTCTGCTATTCTCTTATATCCTTTGCTAGTTCCTCTTTATTCTAAAAGATAAAATTCAATTCCTTAATTAGGCCTGTCAAACCTAGTATGTAAGAGTACATCCTGACTTTCATGGGCCCTAGGTATATTTGCATTCTTTCATAAGAATATGTGAAAAATTACATTTTGTAACTGCATTAGTATACAGACTAATATTACATATTCATTATTAATTTTTTAAAGATTTGTATTTATGTATGTATTTAGAGAGAGTGCGAGCAAGAAGAAAGACAGAGGGAGAGAGAGAATCTTAAGCAGACTCCATGTGGAACATGGAACCGGATGTGGGGCTTGATCCCATAACCTTGAGATCATGACCTGAGCTCAGATCAAGAGTTTAACACTTAACCAACTGAGCCACCCCGGTGCCCCCATTATTATTATATTCCTTTTTTTCTTCTGATTTTAGAATAAAGTTAAAACATTTTCATGATCTTTAAAGGTATCATGGTGTCCTAGGCATGGTGACTGTTGTAATTAATGAATATGTCAACCCTGCTAGTGTGATTTAATGCCAGCCTAACTCTCTAGATTTTTTCTCTGATTAATTTTAAAATGTCTATGTAGTACCTTCTAATGCCAGACACTGTTCTAGGAACTGAGATACATCAGTGAACAAAAAAGAAAAAAAAAACATGACTTCATATCACTTTCATTGAGGAGAGAGGGGGACAAAAGTTAAACAAATGAATAAGTAAAATGAGTAGTATGCTAGACAGTGATGTAGTAGGGAAGAAAGATGACAGTTTGTGGGATGGCTTGCAATTTGAAATATGGTGTTCAGGAAAAACCTTACTGAGCATATATTATTTAAGCAAACACCTGAAAGAGATGAGAGAGTGAGCTAGATGGATACCTGGGAGAAAAACATTCCAAGTAAGGCAAGAGCAAATATAAAGGTCCTGAGACAAGAATTTGGCTAGTGTATCTCTGAATAACAAGGAAGCTAGTGTGGTTGGAATCAGAGAGATAAAATTTGTTCAGATCATGGGTTTTTTATCATTATAATAACTTTTTATTTTTGTCTGAAGGAAATGGATACTTAATGGAAGATTTTGACTATGGAAGTGGCATGATTTGACATAATTTTTATTAAAGAATCATCCTGTCTGCTGTGTTGAGAGTAAAGTATAGCAGTGTAAAGGGTGAAGTAAGGAAACCATTTAGGAAGTAATGACAATAATTCAGATGAGAAATAATGGTTTTGACCCTGATGGGAAGAGTGGGTGGTGAGAAATTGTCTAATTCTAGATACACTTTTTTAGGTAGACCTAATATATTTCACTGATAGATTGGATGTGAGGCAGAGACAAAGAGAGAAGCCAAGAATGAACAACAACAACAAAAAAGGATGACCCCAAAGTTTTCATTCTGAATAACTGGAAAGATGGAGTTGCTATCAATTGAAATGGGGAAATCTATAGAAAGGAAACATGTTTTTAGTGAGTTCAGTTGTAGACCTGTCAAGTTCATGGTGACTCCCCAAATAACATACTCTGCTGATTTTCCTCCTTTCTTACCGTTCTCTCCTTCTCAGTCTCCTTTGCTAGTCTATTCTCACTTTTCTGGTCTCTAAACAATTCACTTCGCTAGAGTTTAGTCCTTCTCTTTTGTATCTTTCACCCTTTCTTGATCATCTCTAAATTTTATATTTCTATCCTGAACTTTTCCCCTAAAATCCACACTTTACTTGGCTAATTTTATTATGTTAAGTTAGCCACCATACAGTACATCATTAGTTTTTGATGTAGTGTTCAATGATTCATTAGTTGCGTATAACACCCAGTGCTCATCACAACACGTGCCCTCCTTAATACCCATAACCCGGCTACCCCATCCTCCCACCCCCTCCCTCTGAAACCCTGTTTCTTTCCCAGGGTTCATAGTCTCTCATGGTTTGTCTTCCTCTCTGATTTCTCCCCCTTCAGTTTTCCCTTCCTTCCCCTATCATCCTTCGTTTTATTCCTTATGTTCTACATATAAATGAAACCATATGATAATTGTCTTTCTCTGCTTGACTTATTTCACTTAGCATAATCCCCTCCAGTTCATAAGTGAGAGTGGATGGGTCCTAATGCAGAAAGGGTCTCCCTTACCATAGAGCATGGACAATGGCAAGAGAGAAACAGAATATGTGTGCACTGTTGCAGGTGGGTCAGTAGGAAGCTCTCATCCAATTGCTTGTGGAAAATCTCTTTTAAAATGTGCTTTATAATGGGAAAGTTCAAACATACGCAAAAGTAAAGAAAACGAGATAATGAACCTCCATGTTGCCATCACTGAGCTTTAACAATTATCTCTTCATGACCTAACATTTTTCTTATAGCCCCACCTACACTTTCTTCTTTCCTCAGATTATTTTGAAGGAATCCCATATGTCACATTATTACATACATATTACAACAATACTTACTTCATTATATGTCTCTAAAAGATGGCTCTTTAAAAAATATAACCACATTACCACACTTAAGAGATTAATAATAATTCCTTAATATCACCTTATTATCATTCCTTATCCTTAATTCACAATTGCTTTTTAGCAATTTTTTTTGAAATAAGATATCCAAATAAGGTCCATGCATTGCAATTGATCAATATGTGTCTTAGGCACTTTTAATTTATAGATTCTCTTTCCATCTATTTTCTCCACTTTGTTAAAAAAACTGAATTATTTGTCTGATAGAATTTCCTATAGTCTAGATGTTTCTGCTTGCATCCTCATGGTGACGTTTTACATATTCTTCTGTTCTCTGTAATTTCTCTTCTAGACACTTAATGAGATTTGGGTTCAAGTTTTTACAAGACTACTTCATAGATGGGATTGTATACTTCTATTAGGAGGCACATAATGTCCAGTTGTCTCTCTTGTAAAGATGTTAGTAACATTGATGGTTTTTGTTTAGATCAATTAATTTATTAAGGGTTGTTAGAATTAGCTAGAATATTTCCAAAATGAGAAACTTCCCCTCACTTCTGATAAGGTCACACTCACATACAGTTGGAAGTTTTATTTTGATTGCTTCAATTTTCTCAGTGAAATAAGGTAAGGAAAGTAACCAGCTAGAGTGCGGAGGGAGAGGAGATATTGGAGATTTGAGGAAGAGAAGTTATGAAATAGACATCTAAGAGAGTGGGAAAATTATTGAAGGAAACTTATTTTGTATGACTGCCAGGTAGTATTAAGAGCACAGATGAATTCCATGGTCATGAATATGAAGTAATACCAGTAGGTGTGTTTGTGTGCTTTTTTCAAGCAATCTTTGGCTGCATGAATGCAGGTAAGACTAGATGAAAAACTGAATTTAACAAGGATTGGGTTTTGGCAGATGAATACAAGCAATAAAAGAGCAAAAATATTAAGGGTATATGCAAGGGAGTGATTATAAAGATGAAGCATCAAATTTGAATTAGATAATGGAGGAAGTTAAAGCATAAGAATGATGAGGAACAGTGAAAATCTGATAGGGTCAAGGAGTGTATATTCTGTAGAGGTTGCAAATTGTTAAAAAGAAGTGTGCTGGAGAGAAAGGAGGCGTTGATCAAATAGTGGAAAGTTTAAAAATTGAGATTATGGAGAAGGTAATGACTAGGGCTAGAGAAAGATTAGGAGAATAAGTGGTTGAAGGGGAGTGAGGGACACTATCCCTGGAAGAGAGGAGATCAAGGAAATGAGAAGCCAAGGAATTGGAAAATTCATTAATATAAATATTGAAATCATTAAAATTATATGACAATTAGTGGGCCAGAAACCAAGCTCTTCAAGGAATGAGTGGTATAATTTCATTAAGGATGGGTAATAAAATATAAACTCCATGTGGGCAGAGATTTTTATCTATTTTTTTCACTGTATCCTGAGGTCTTAGAATAATACCTGACATATAGTAGGGTGATCAATATATGATTATATAAATGAATGAGCAAATAACTTGAAATTCAAAGCTATGGAGTCTTTAGGGAAGAGATAAAGTAAATGGTCTGGAAGTGGCAATGAGGTGTAAATAAGACATTTAACCCACACCAGGACCATTGATTTGATGAGTATGGAAAAGAAAACAGCTGCCACTTGATACGACTTTAGGTGAAGCAGTTAGAGTCCCTAGATAAAGAAAGTGAAAGAAATTTTCAGAAAAGAAGTTGAAGGTATGGAGTTTTTCTGGTGAGGAACTGTAAGTTCCACTAAACATTGTAGAAGAAATCCAGGAGGTTGGGAGGGGTAGGGGAAAGGGTAAAAAGGAGAATGTGCGTAGTTGTAAGCAGATTAGAGTCTAGGGATTTGGGATTTCTAGACAACTTATGTGACTGAAGTGAACAGAGATAAAGGGCATAATGATATTATCCTAATGATCTCAAAGCAGATAATAGTTGTGAGGCTGTGAGTGTTATGTGTGAGGGAGAGAGAGATAAGAATCCTGCAAGGAGCACAG
This sequence comes from Eumetopias jubatus, assembly GCF_037043125.1. Classification (NCBI taxonomy): domain Eukaryota; kingdom Metazoa; phylum Chordata; class Mammalia; order Carnivora; family Otariidae; genus Eumetopias; species Eumetopias jubatus. The sequence continues at coordinate 57,075,800 of NW_028274817.1, forward strand.
AGAAATATGAGGTCAATTCCCCATTCATATAATGAAAAAGTGGAGACCAGGGGAAGAGGGGGTGGCTCCCTCCTAACCCCTAGAGAACAAGGAATTCTGGAGTTCGCTTTTGTTTCTCCTTATTATAGTGTTGCATACCAGAGATCCTTGTTGACTACTATCAAAGGTAAACATTTTGGGAAAAGAGGTATCTTCTACATATGCTTTTTATGTTTCAGCCATACCTGAATTACTCATAGTTCCATCAATCCAGCATGCTCCCTCAGATTTCTTTGCTTGCTAGTCCTGGAATATCCCCTATATCTCTTACCATCTACTTGGAGTACTCCTACTCATTCTTCAAGGTATCTTTTTCAATACAAGATCTTCCCCCTTCCTTACATCCAAGGCAGATTTAGGTGGTTCCTCTTATTTTATCCCTTAGCATTCTATAAATACACCATAATGATACTGAATTTTTAATTGGAAATTTAATTCAGATAGTGTAGATCTACATGCAGTTATAAGACATAATACAGAAATATCCTATGTACCCTTTACCCAATTTCCCCCAATGGTAACATCTTACAAAACTAGTACAATATAGCAACCAGGATATTGACATTAATACAATTCACTGATCTTATTCAGATTTCCCCAGTTTTATTTGTACTTGTGTGTGTATATGTGTGTGTGAATTTAGTTCTGTGCAATATTATCATATGTGTAAGTTCTTTAATCCACTACTACAGTCAAGTTACAGAACAATTACATCACCACAAGGATTCATTTTGTTCTTTTATAATCACAGTAAACTCTCTCCCACCTCCTGCAACCCAACTCCTGACAATCACTAATCTTCCATCTATTTCTAAAATGTATGCATTTCAAAAATGGAATCATACAGTATGGAAACTTTTGGGATTGGCTTTTTTCACTCAGCATAATTCTTCAGAGATCCATCCAGGTTGTTGAATGTATCAGTAGCTCATTCCTTTTTACTGATGAACAGTATTACATCATATAGATGTATCACAGTTTATTCATTCACCAGTTGAAGGACATTTACCTCCCCCCCCCCTTGTTTTTGGTTGCTACAAATAAAGTTTCTACTCATATAAAGGATTTTGTGTGAACATAAGTTTTCTTTTCTCTTGGATAAATACTTACAAATAGAATTGCTGGATACAGTAAAAGGAACAGAGAAGTCCATCTCCTCTTATCAGGAATGCAAAAACTTTCCCAGGATCCTATCCCTATCATAGTTCTACTTTAATCATATTGGCCAGAACTGGCTGTAAGGGAGACTGGAAAAAACAGAGACAACTTAGATGTCCCAAACAAAACTGGGATTCTCTTAGCAAAGATGCAGAGAATACTGCTTATGAAATTAACAATGTCTGCTAAAATGTTAATGTCTGAGAACAAAAGAAACTGAATAAGAAAAAGTATATTATAGTAGTTGTAGTGGGCTGAATGGTGACCTCCCAAAAGATATGTTCACAACCTAATCCCTGGAATCTACAAACATTCTTTGCATGACAAAAGATGTGATTAAGTTAATGATCTTGCTTGTCTGTTAAGATAGAGACAGAAGAGGAGACACACACACACACACACACACACACACACACACACACAGAGTAAGAGATGTGAATATGGAGGCAAAGATTAGAGTCCTATAGCTACAAGCCAAGGAATACCAAAGCCATCAGAAGCTGAAAGAGGTAAGGAATGAATTCTCTAGAATCTCTGAAGGGAAGAGAAACCATGCCAACACTTAAAATTCAGGGTTTTGTATTCCAGACCTGTGAGAGAATAAATATCTATTATTTTAAGTCACCCAATTTGTGGTAATTTGTTATGAGAGCCAGGAAATTAACTCAGTAGTTAAGAGCATTGACTTTAGAGTCAGATCTGAATTCAAAGCCTTGCTCAGCTATTTAGGACTATGACATTGGAGAAGTAACTTATCCGTGTTTAAGTTTCCTCATCTGTGAAATGGCAACACAACATAAAAACATTTAGCACTGTGCATGGCACACAGTATGCACTTACTAGCTTTTAGCCAGTAGTGTTATTGAGAGGTGAAGCTACAAAGGAAGGCAAGAAAAGCACTGACATTAGTATAATAATCTGTCTGTATGTTTTGGTCTCTGTCTCTCTCTTCCAGTGTTATCATTTCCATAAAGAATACTCTGTTATCATTTTGTAATCTGAAAGCAGTAGGCAGTATACTCTCAACTATGATTTGTGCCTCCATTTATCCTTTACTTCCAGGAACAATAAAGTGCACAATACCTTCTTCATCCTTATACATAAGAATATACTCTTTTCCTCTAGGTCTGAATACATGGTTTTTCCATGTTGACAGGGGAAAATATGTTAATATAGTGATATATCTGATTGTATCTACTAAGCTAAGGCTCTGGGCATTAAAATATTAGACTACTATAGCTATCACAAGAGTTCCAGAATATCAGTAATGAGTTCACCAGAGAGAAGTAGTGTTGCTTCAAGGAGCCCTGCACAAGAAAGAAGATTTAACGTAAAACATAATACTTGATTTTAATTATGCTATTTAAAAACAGGTAATATATTTGTGTTATAGCTGATATTAAATGGATCCACCTAATCAGATACTGAACTGTTAAAATTTGGGATTCCCATCAGAAATCTTAATATATTCACCAGTCTTGTGTTTGAAAGTAAGCATGCTATTACTAACTGTTACCTTTCTTAAAAGAAAAACAATTTGTGAATTGCAGGCTTCTGACTAACACAGATTTTGTCTCTCATTTGGGGACCATAACTGGACCTTTGGTTTAACACAGAAGAGAGGTAAGTTTACCAGGACTTCAGAGTTTTAAGAACTTTTTGAAAAGATGAAGTATACTCTGATTTCTTTACAAATTTTAAAAGATTCAAACTTTTAAAATCCATTCATATGGCCAACTACAAAATTGGATGCAGTTTTGTTTTAAGATCATGATAATGTGAAACATCTTGTAATATATCGCAATAGAAAGTTATTGCTAAAACAAAGGAAACTGCTTTCTTTCTAGAAATGAAATCTAGTATTTTTCAGGCTTTTTATAACTCACTCAGAACATAATTTTTAGGTAGGAACTTTGCTTTTGAACTCATCCTCAATCCCTGACAAAGATAATTACTATATGGTCATTATGTAGAACTATCTTTTCCCCTGCTCCTTCGGTCCATTACTTCAATCACTCCTACTTTTGTCTATAGATTTGAGCTTGCATCTATGTTGAAAACTATTCTGAGTGACCCTGGGAAGGAGGCATAAGAAGTTCCTTTCTAAAAAGGTGTTTGGCTCAGCATCAGGCATCTCTGCTGATATCTTGCTGATGCCCTATGCTTATCTCACAGAACCCATAATTAGAGAGCAACATTTTGTGGCCCTGATTCTTTGGTATAAGATTTTTATTTCCCAAGCAGCAAGCCTGGGTTTCTGATCTCTGCTAATTGTCCTCGTAGATCTGACCCACTTTCTGAACCAGGATCTTATCTTGCCTCATCCTCCAGGATTTGGGTGATGCCACATAATGGCTGAGAGGGAACTGAAAAGTCCTCTAGTCTAGTCTTTTCATTGAACAGAGGAGGAAACCAAAAATTGACCTCTCTTTTCTCTCTGGTCTCATCACAACTGCCTTTTAGTGGTCTTAGCTGGCCTCCCTGAAATTTGCTTTTCTGCCTTACTCAAAATATCCCTTTTCCAGTCTAATTAAAACTCCCAGCCAAGAACTCACCTAATCCCATGAAGTCTCTAAGTTACAAATGTCATAACACAAGCTTTGTGGGCAAGGACATGTGATAATTCCCAAGATAAAATATTTTTACTGTAACAGTATCTCCACCAGATGTTATGAAGTCACAAACCTTGAACATGTATTACCTAGACCAGTCGAAACTAAGTATACAATGTGTTCAAAACATCTATTAAGATAAAAGCCTAATAGTAGGGAAAAAATAGAAAATTCTTCCAAAACTGTTAAAAATCCCAGAAATGATGAATATTCCTTCAGAAACACCATGAAAAACTTTGTATCTAAGACTAAAAAGTTGTGGCCATTTCAAGGATAGCTAAAACAAGAGCTTTTGTGTATAAACTTAAAAATAATCTTAGCTAGATATTTCTAGTTAGAAAAGTAATGTAAAGTGGACTATTTTATTCCTTAAGAGTTTAGTAAAAGAATTCTCTCCTGGTTGAGGAGAACCTATTTGTGGAGGTACTTACCCTCCTGAACTGTTATTTATGTTATTTTTTGTCTCTTTTAGTCATGAAGAGCAAAGAATATAAGGACTTATGTGTATTGCTTGACTGTGTCAGGAAGGCAAACCAAAATCATACTTGTGCCTAGCAGGAAGCAATTAAAAACAAATTGTGTTTATCACTGTGAGATATAGGAGCCAACAAAACAGACCTGATTGTAATCTCAAAATTAAGTAGTTATATCAGGCAGTCCAGGTGGCATACACAAGAAGAATAGACAGGATTGGACAGAGTCAGCTAAGGAAGGTATAATCAAGATTATACTGTAAGTTCAGATGTGATATTTGTTCCTTGGAGGGTCAAAGGCACAAAGGATAAATCACTCACCCAATGTCCCATAGCTAGTAAGTGAAGAAGTTAGGATTTTAATGCAGCAGACTGACTACAGAACTGTCTAAGCTGTTAGCCACTATGCTATATTATCTCCTATGTATAGACTATACCTTTAACCATCCTGGGTCTTTCGTGCTCTAACTTTAACTCTTACAGCAGAAGCTTCCAACAATTTGAGAACTCCTCAATACATAGAGACAAAATCTTTAACCACCTAGATAGTTCTTATGCCAGCCTCACCATGAAGAGACTGATACTGAACACCCAATGTACATTCCTGTTTAGACCTCTGAGAGCCAGATAGAGCCAGCTCTTATGTTGTATTAAATGCCTACAAAAGTTCTACCACCCGGGGTTTGGTCCTGTGCAACACTCAGGATGAGTAAAGGAAACTTTCAACAACCTGAAGCCTGTTCTGTTCAGGACTATGTGACATTTCATATAAAACTTTTAACCATCCAGGGACTCTCTCAGGGTCAACCTAACTTAAAGACTTCTTTCTGGGATGGCCACATTTTCCACAGAAGCATCTGAATGTCAGGGACTTATTTCTGATTATGTTATCCATGTATAGGGAACTAAATGTATAATGGTCCTAAAAGAGAAACTGAAAGTCTGGTATGATTAGGGCAGAGAGCAAGATGGAGAGTGTTGTGTGAAGAAACTGGAAACTAAAAGGAATATATTGCAGTAGTTACAGACTTTGGAGTCAAATCAATTGTGTTTGAATTCTGGCTCTGATACTAATTGTGGGGACTTGGGCAAGTTACTAAACTAATTGAAGCCTCAATTTCCTTATTTGTAAATCAGGAAAAATAATATTATCTGCCTCATAGAAACTTTGTGAGGAATTATAAGATAATGCATGTAAAATATTTTAGTATTTACATTGTATTAAGTATTCTATACATATTATACACTAACATACACTTGATAGATACAGATGTAGATAGATATAGATAGACAGATGATAGATATAGATAGATGATAGATGACAGATAGATAGATAGATAGATAGATAGATAGATAGATAGATAGATAGATGATAGATAGTAGAGAAATGGAGACCCCAGATCTTGTAGCTTTGGAGGGCCTTGTAAACTATGGTAAGGGTTTGAAGCTTTATTTTAGGGTAATTGGAAGATATTGAAGGGTTTTTAAGAGAGAAGTAACAAGATTAGCATTTTAAAAATATTGCTGTGACTGTACTGTGGCAAAAGGATTGGATGGAGGCAAGTATAAAGAGTCTAATTACGAATCTGTTATGATAGTTCAGGGGAAACTTAGACTAGGACAGAGTGCATAGAGATAAAGGTGGAAAAGGAACATATAAGTAGAAGGGACAGGGTTTGGTAGCAAGTGAAATGAGACTTGCCAGCTACTTCTTCTCCCCCCCCCCCCCACTGCCTTTTCCCCAGAGGATTAAGGAGAGATGGCTGAAGAACAGGAACAATAATTGAAAAGTTAGTGTAGGACATTTTGTGATGTATCTTAAATCTAGGAGGGGGCAATTGTTCTCTTAGTATAATAGTTTGGGTATAAATGTGTTTGATGTTAGATACTCTATGTAACAACTAGCCTTACTGAAGCTTACACTGAAAGACTTCTATATTTTCTTCATCCCACTCCATCTATGAAATCTGAACAGATGCTACATTCCACACTGGAGGCCATGAAATTTTCAAAACCCAAAGGTGTCTTATGACTTAATCATTTCTGTAGGGCTTTCCCTAGGGAAGACTGACATATAAAGTTGGCCAGGGAGGGAAGGGGCAAAAAGGAAAAGAATTGCTGGAAGAGTAGGTAGAGTAAGAGAGTAATGGAGACAGACAGAATGAGATAGAGAGATTGAGTAATTAAAGAATGAGGGAGATCCACTTGCTTTACTCTTCAAAGGCTTAAGGAGTAGCTACATGATCCCATCACCTCTATAAAGGAGGTCTAATCAGATCTAACCCCTTATGCAGTACAAGGGACTGGAGTAAATGCCAAAAGTACTATGCGGGATTTTTCCTCCACATTGGAACAATCATATGAACCCCTTCTCTCCAGTTGTTGACAAGACTGACAGCATCTTCCCTGTGAAGTACTAAGTGGCAATTGATCATTTTCTTAAAACAGTAGTCTAGGTGGAGAAACTGTTAAGTCAATCCCCCATCTACCCATCCCCATCTGCCTTTCTCTAAAAACAAGTGCTTCATGGGTCAGAACTGTGTTTGGGGCATGTGGCAGACACTTTTGGATACCATTCCAATATCCATTCTCTCCTTCCCTCTTGCTAATACAACTCTCACCGTGATCAAAGCAACTTATTCATTTAGAAATTTAGAATACCTTGCAATTACTACTGGCTGTGTCACCAGTTCTGACCAAGGAGATGTAAGAGGAAATTGCTGAGCAAGATACCCAGGAAGGTTTCCTAAAAGTGACAAACAGCTGACAAATATTTTGTCTCTCACCCCTTTATTCATTTACCACTACCGATCCCTCCTAAACATTGATATAAAGCTATAGGTGAAGCCATCCTGTAACATGGATGATTGTCACATGCTGAGGATGAAAGCTACATGCTGAAAAGTGTGGACTAGAAAGATGATATTCTTAAAATATTCTGCACCAGCACTAGGCTGCTGAGCTCAGGACTTCATGTTATATGAGATAAATAAACCTACCTGTTGAAGCTACTGGAATCAGGTTTTTCCTTACTTGCACTCATATGGGACCCTAAAAGACACAGGGTACTACAGAGATTAAGGAGTAAATTATGACTCTTAAGTCTCTGGCTTAAACAATGCAATAGTAGAATAATGCCTTTTCCCTGAAGATGTCCCTGTCATAATCCCTGGAACCTGTGAATGTTACCTTAAACAGTAAAGGAGAATTAAGGTTGCAGATGGAATGAAGATTGTTAATCAGCTGACCTCAAGTTAGGGATATTATCCTGGATTTATCTGGGAAGGCCCAATGTAATTCTTAAAAGTGGAAGAGGGAGGCAGAAGAGGAGTTTGGAAAGATGCAATATGAAGACTCAACCCACCACTGCTGGCTTTGAAGGGAGCCATGAGCTGAGAGATGTGGGCAGCCTCTAGAAGCTGGAAAAGAAAAAAATGGATTTTCCCCTAAAGAAGAAGGAATAAAACCATATCATACCTTTATTTTAACCCAGTTAGACTCATGTCAGACTTCTGATCCATAGAATTGCAAAATAATAAATATGTGTTATAAACCAACTAAGTTCCTGGTAATTTGTTACAGTAGCCATCGGAAATTAATACAAGCAAGTCTATAGATGGGCTCACTTTTAGAAATACTGAATTTTCAATGCTTTTGAGATATCCAAGTGGGGCTGTCCAATAAGCAAACGGCTGCATGGGAAGGTCAGGAAGATGTCTAGACAGCAGATACAGAATTGAGAGTTATTGCAGATAATTAAAACAATGGAGTCAAATTAAATTGCTTATGGATAATGAATAAGGTTAGAAGAAAAAAGAGACTAACTCTCATAGTGAATTGAGTAAGGGGAGAAGGCAGCAAAAGAAGCAGAGAAGGAGAACATAGGCTTACAAAATCAAAAGAAAATGTTTCAAGGATGGTCATTAGTGATGAATGTTGATGACCAGTAAAATAAGAGATTAGAAATCATATATAGATTTTGTGACACAGAGGTAATTTGTGACCTTAATAAGAGCAGTTTGGATGGGATAGTAGGTGTAGTAGGTATTGAAGCTAAATTGATGTGAAATGAGGGATTAGGCAGAGACAGATAAATGAAGGAAGGGAATAAAGGCAACTCATTCCATTTTTTAAAATTTTATTTTATTATGTTATGTTAGTCACCATACAATACATCATTAGTTTTTGATGTGGTGATCCACGATTCATTGTTTTCGTATAACACCCAGTGCTCCATGCAGTATGCACCCTTCTTAATACCCATCACCAGGCTAACCCATCTCCCCACTCCCCTCTCCTCTAAAACCCTCAGTTTGTTTCTCAGAGTCCATAGTCTCTCATAGTTCATGTCTCCCTCTGATTTCCCCCACTTCATTTTTCCCTTCCTTCTCCTAATGTCCTTACGTTCCACAAATAAGGGAAACCATATGATAATTGACTTTCTCTGAGTATAGTTACACAAATGGGCAAGTATACATACCTAAGGATGTTCATAATGGCGTTATATGTAACATGAAATCATTGAAAATAACCTAAATGTCCATATATATGGAACTAATTAAAACATACGTACAATTATATGATAAAAAAAACCTCATTCTGGAGGCTTGACTGTGAAGGTGAACAGAGAAGTTGCTGGAGAAAATGGTGTTGAGGAAGTATGTGTAAATAGGCCCTCCTAAAGCAAACATCAAGATGGGATTAGACTCTGCATAATTTTTTTTATTAGAGTAAACACTTGTTTAGAGACAATGGGAAGGGATTTGGAAAAGACTGAGAGTCTTACCCTGAGTGAAAGAGAAAGGGAAGGAAATTTGGGAAGAAGTGTCCTAGACTCCTGTGCAGTCTAAGGAAGGTTCAGTAAGCCACTAGGGAGTCCTCAAACCAGTCAGCCGTCAGAGGAGTCCCATAACTCTTAGAAATGTGCTCATATTAGTATCCCTCTTTCTCTCTGTCATAAGCTAGGAGCAGCCTAGAGGAAGCATAACCCCCAGGCAAATGCAGGGATGGATTTCAGAGCACAGCAACTTGGGTCCTTGGTTAGAGGTCTGTGAGGCACATTCTCACAGTTTCCATGGAGGGATTTTTTTCTTTTCTCTACAGTTTAGTCTATGATTCAGCTGATGAGATGGAACCAGTAGAGAGTGAGAGGTTGAGGATACCCAGGAGAAAAGGAAGATCACTGATGCTGCAAGGCTAGGGAGGATGGGATTCAGAGAATAGGTAAGTGTTGCCCTTAGATGGGATGTGAGACACCTTGAAATAAGAGGGTGAATACAGGACCATTTGTAGGTCTGGGAGTTCCTGTCTCTGGTTTCCATTTACTCTTTAAATTACAAAGTGAGTTCATTTCCTGAGAATGGGGGTGTTAGAGTAAGGAACTGGTCAAAGCTTAAAGAAAGATGTACAATAATCACTGTGAGAATTGCAGAGTGATCTATCTCATGGTCAGATGCTGGGCAGTGTTAATGTTCAGGGTCATGGGTTAATGAAGGTCATGGGTTTACAGTGGCATTAATTTTCCCCTATCCTTCCTGTTCTTCCTTTCTCTTACCCCCATCCTGGCTGCTCATTGACCTGTTGACCTGTTATAGACCTCCCTCCATGAATACTGCCAACATCCTTTCAATCATAATAATGTCTTCCTCTCATCTGTGACATCTCATGAGGCTCCAGCTCCTATAAATTTACTTCCTAGAAGTTGTTTCAATCTCCCTTTCTTCTCAGTCCTTTTTCTCATTGTTCTAGTTATAGTACTCATTATCTTTGCTTTCTAACTAGTTGCCCTGCCTCTCATTTTTGTCTCCTTCAAATCCATCCTTCACACAGACATCAAAGTGATCAATCTAAAACATAAAATCTGATTATGATTATTAAAAACCCTTCAATGGATCCCCATAAGATTTAGTCTAAACTCCTTAACAAGGAGGGCGCCTGGGTGGCTCAGTTGGTTAAGCGACTGCCTTCGGCTCAGGTCATGATCCTGGAGTCCTGGGATCGAGTCCCACATCGGGCTCCCTGCTCAGCAGGGAGTCTGCTTCTCCCTCTGACCCTCTTCCCTCTCGTGCTCTCTATTTCTCATTCTCTCTCTCTCAAATAAATAAATAAAATCTTTAAAAAAAATAAAAAAAAATAAACTCCTTAACAAGGAATATGAAAGCCTCCATGACCTAGTCTTTAGCTACCTCCTCGGCCTCACCTCTTATCCTATTCTCTTCCTCACTTTTACACTTCAGCAGTACTTGAAGTTCCCTGCATATTCCATGTTGTTTTTCCTGCACATTCCTTGTTTTTTGCTTTCCCCCATCTCACAAAGCTGATTCCCATTTAACTTTTATGACAGCTTAGGCATCATATTTTTTTAAGATTTATTTATTTAAGAGAGAGAGAGAATGAGTGGGGGGACGGGCAGAGGGAGAGGGAGACTCACCATTGAGCATGGAGCCGAAAGCAGGACTCAAGTTGGGGCTGGACGCAGGGCTGGATCCCAGGACCCTGAGATCAAGACCTGAGCTGAAGTTAGACGCTTAACCAGTTGAGCCACCCAGGCACCCCAGGCATCTTCTTATTTTATGGCCTTCCTCCAACATTATTAGCACAATTAGTCCCTAGGTTTGGTTAATTGTTCTTTGATTTCCTACTTTCTTGTACACATTTTTATTATTGTATTGATCACATTGAATAATAAGTGAGTTTTTTATTTTAAACTTTTAGGCTTTATTATTTTTTAGGTTTTATGTATAGATTTTTTTTAAGATTTTATTTATTTATTTGACAGAGACACAGTGAGAGAGGGAACACAAGCAGGGGGAGTGGGAGAGGAAAAAGCAGGCTTCCCGCTGAGCAGGGAGCCCGATGCGGGGCTCGATCCCAGGACCTTGGGATCATGACCCGAGCTGAAGGCAGATGCTTAACGAATGAGCCACCCAGGCACCCCTATGTATAGATTTTATTCATTCATTCATTTATTTACAAAATATTAAGTAAGGGCTGGAAGATTTTTTCCCAAGTTTTTATTTAAATTCTAGTTAGTTAACATATAGTGTAATATTGGTTTCAGGAGTAGGAGTTAGTGATTCATCACTTACATACAACACCCAGTGCTCATCACAAGTGCCCTCCTTAATACCCATGACCCATTTAGCCCATCCTCCATCCACCTGCCCTCCAGCAACTATCAGTTTGTTCTGTATAGTTAAGAGTCTCTTATAGTTTGCCTCCCTCTCTTTTATTTTTCCTCCTTACCTTATGTGCATCTGTTTTGTTTCTTAAATTCCACGTATGAGTAAAATCATATGGTATTTGTCTTTCTCTGACTTATTTCACTTAGCATAGTACACTTTAGCTCCATCTATGTCATTGCAAATGGTAAGATTTTATTCTTTTTGATGGCTAAATAATATTACATTGTATATATATACCACCTCTTCTTTATCCATTCATCAGTTGATGGACATTTGGGCTCTTTCCATAATTTGGCTATTATTGGTAATGCTGCTAAAACTTTGGGGTGCATGTGCCCCTTCAAATCAGTATTTTTATATCCTTTGGGTAAATATCTAGTAATGCAGTTGCTGGATTGTAGGATAATTTTATTCTAACTTTTTGAGTACCCTCCATACTGTTTTCCACAATGGCTGTACCAGTTTGCATTCCCACCAACAGTGTAAGAGGGTTCCCCTTTCTCTGCATTCTTGCCAACACCTGTTGTTTCCTGTGTTGTTAACTTTGGTCATTCTGGCAGGCATGAAGTGGTATCTTATTGTAGTTTTGATTAGCATTTCCCTGATGATGAGTGATGTTGGGCATATTTTCATGTATTTGTTAGCTATATGTGAATAATAAGTGATTTTTATCTTTGTGTCTTCTACCAGTCTGAGCTCCAGGGATTATTTCACCTTTGTCTTTGTACCTTAGCAACTAACCAGTGCTTGGCACATAGTTGGTATGAAATAAGTGCCTTTTAAAGAAAGGAGGGATAAAAGCAAGAAGAAAGAATAAGGGAAAAAAGGAAAGAAGGGAAGGAGGAACGTAGATCTTGGGATCATTCCACTGCACCACTCAGTTTACAGAAATCATTTAGTAATTCTTAGTTTATTTTCTGGAATTAGTTTATAACCAAATTGCATATTTCAAATAAAATTCATTATTTATATGCCTATGCTTTGGTGCAATTCCTTAGATTTATCCAGTAACTAAAAAGTATTTAGTATTATCTATAAACAACTTGCAACCTACCTTCTATGTGTTTGACTGAGCATTTTATAAAGATATATGTCATAAATCAGTATGCAAGTGTTATGCTGAATTTTGGAGATAAGTATTTGCCATCTCTGCTGAGTTAATGAAGTTGGATATGGAAATGAAAGTTTTGCTCTGTAGTCATGGGGTAGGGGGAATGAAAAGTTAAAAGCATGAAGAGATAAGAATTGATGGCATAAATACAGAAAGAAAAGTAAAGTATAATTTACAGCAAGAGTCATACTCAGTGTTTTTTTAATCAGAGTATGCTTTTGAAATGATCTTATGTATGTGGGTAATATATTTATACACACGTACATATATTTTTTTTTCTGCAGGAAACTTTTAATAGTTTGGTTTATCTGCACATGTCCTATCCTACAAGGGATTTCTGGCTCTTTGGAACTTGGGTATCCAATTTGTTGTTTCTCTTTGAATGCAGCTTGACTTTGGAACTTCTGGGGTGGAAAAACTCTGCAAGAAAGTTAAAAATATCAAACATAATTAAATGGCATTTAGTAAAATTTTTATTCTTGTTTAGATATGCTTATGTATTAGAAAAATTGGTTGTATAATATCTGAGTCAATTAAAAAACCTGTTTAACCACAATTATAAATTTTACTGATTTAAAGCAACACACAAAAATATTTTCTTTTAGCAAATGAATTATTTTTTTTAAGATTTTATTTATTTGACAGAGAGAGCACAAGCAGAGGGAGAAAGAGGGAGAGGCAGGCTCCCTGCTGAGCAAGGAGCCCAATGTGGGACTCGATCCCAGGACCCTGGGATCATGACCCCGGGCTGAAGGCAGCTGCTTAACCGACTGAGCCACCCAGGTGTCCCAGCAAATGAATTATTGACTGCTTTTAAATAACAATTAAATAATGTACTTGTAATACAATTACTCCAGACAAGCTTAAATATTGTGCAAGCCAAAATCTCTGTACTAAAGTAAGAAACAAATATTTACATAAAAAACACAAATATCCCTTTTTATTTATTGTACCAACATTCACACTCCAGTTTTGCACAGTGATGAATGTTAGTAATGTATAACTGCAAAATTAGATTTGTTGCTTTTACAAAGTTATTCCCCTTTTCTTTTATTGGATGATTATTGCACAAATGTTAAATTGCAACACTAGTGTTTTCACATCATATGTTATTATACCAACATTATTTATGTCATACTAATCAGACGTTAGTCACTGCTATAGAATTGTTTTATGATAGGAGTTCATGGTAAAACTTCATTTTCTCAGCATAACATGTTACTTTTAAAAAGTTTTTGAAAAATTTTTTTAAAAACTTTTAATTTTTTATTGTTATGTTAATCACCATATATTACATCATTAGTTTTTGATGTAGTGTTCCATGATTCATTGTTTCTGCATAACACACAGTGCTCCACACAGAATGTGCCCTCTTTAATACCCATCAACAGGCTAACCCATCCCCCGACCCCCCGCCCCTCTAGAACGCTCAGTTTGTTTTTCAGAGTCCATTGTCTCTCATGGTTCGTCTCCCCCTCTAATTTCCCCCCCTTCATTCTTCCCCTCCTGCTATCTTATTTTTTTTCCTTAACATATATGGCATTATATGTTTCAGAAGTACAGATGTGTGATTCAACAGTCTTGCACAATTCACAGCACTCAACATAGCACATACCCTCCCCAATGCCTATCATGCAGCCACCCCATCCCTCCCACCTCTCACCGCTCCAGCAAACCTCAGGTTGTTTCCTGAGATTAAGAATTCCACATATCAGTGAGGTCATACATGTCTTTCTCTGATTGACTTATTTCACTCAGCATAACACCTTCCAGTTCCATCTACGTCGTTGCAAATGGCAAGATCTCATTCATTTTGATGGCTGCATAATATTCCATTGTGTATATATACCACTTCTTCTTTATCCATTCATCTGTCGATGGACATCTTGGCTTTTTCCACAGTTTGGCTATTGTGGACATTCCTGCTATAAACATTGGGGTGCACGTACCCTTTCGTATCCCTACATTTGTACCTCTGTGGTAAATACCCAGTAGTGCAATTGCTAGGTCGTAGGGTACCTCTATTTTCAACTGTTTGAGGAACCTCCATACTGTTTTCCAGAGTGGTTGCACCAGCTTGCATTCCCACCAACAGTGTAGGAGTGTTCCCCTTTCTCCGCATCCCCGCCAAAATCTGTCGTTTCCTGACTTGTTAATTTTAGCCATTCTGACTGGTGTGAGGTGGTATCTCATTGAGGTTTTGATTTCGATTTCCGTGATGCCAAGTGATGTTGAGCATTTTTCATGTCTGTTGGCCATTATGTTGTCTTCTTTGGAAAAATGTCTGTTCATGTCTTCTGCCCATTTCTTGATTGGATTATTTGTTCTTTGCGGGTTGAGTTTGATAAGTTCTTTATAGATTTTGGATACTAGCCCTTTATCTGATATGTCATTTGCAAATATCTTCTCCCATTCTGTCAGTTGGCTTTTGGTTTTGTGGACTGTTTCTTTTGCTGTGCAAAAGCTTTTTATCTTGATGAACTCCCAATAGTTCATTTTTGCACTTGATTCCCTTGCCTTTGGCAATGTTTCTAGGAAGAAATTGCTGTGGCTGAGGTCGAATAGGTTGCTGCCTCTGTTCTCCTTTAGGATTTTGATGGACTCCTGTCTCACATGTAGGTCTTTCAACCATTTGGAGTCTATTTTTGTGTGTGGTGTAAGGAAATGGTCCAGTTTCATTCTTCTGCACGTGGCTGTCCAATTTTCCCAACACCATTTGTTGAAGAGACTGTCTTTTTTCCATTGGACATTCTTTCCTGCTTTGTCAAAGATAAGTTGACCATAGAGTTGAGGGTCCATTTCTGGGCTCTCTATTCTGTTCCATTGATCTATGTGTCTGTTTTTGTGCCAGTACCATACTGTCGTGATGATGACAGCTTTGTAATAGAGCTGGAAGTCCGGAATTGTAATGCCGCCAGCTTTGCTTTTCTTTTTCAACATTCCTCTGGCTATTTGGGGTCTCTTCTGGTTCCATACAAATTTTAGGATTATTTGTTCCATTTCTTTGAAAAAAGTGGATGGTATTTTGATGGGGATTGCATTGAATGTGTAGATTGCTCTAGATAGCATTGACATCTTCACAACGTTTGTTCTTCCAATCCGTGAGCATGGAACGTCTTTCCATTTCTTTGTGTCTTCTTCAATTTCTTTCATGAGTATTTTATAGTTTTTTGAGTACAGATCCTTTACCTCTTTGGCTAAATTTATTCCTAGGTATCTTCAGCTTTTGGTTGCAATTGTAAATGGGATTGACTCCTTGATTTGTCTCTCTTCTGTCATGTTTTTGGTGTATAGGAATGCCACTGATTTCTGTGCATTGATTTTATATCCTGCTACTTTACTGAATTCCTGTATGAGTTCTAGCAGTTTTGGGGTGGAGTCTTTTGGGTTTTCCACATACAGTATCATATCATCTGCAAAGAGTGAGAGTTTGACTTCCTCTTTGCCGATTTGGATGCCTTTGATTTCTTTTTGTTGTCTGATTGCTGTGGGTAGGACTTCTAATACTATGTTGAATAGCAGTGGTGATAGTGGACATCCCTGCCGCGTTCCTGACCTTAGGGGAAAAGCTCTCAGCTTTTCCCCATTGAGAATGATATTCGCTGTGGGTTTTTCATAGATGGCTTTTATAATATTGAGGTATGTACCCTCTATCCCTATACTTTGAAGAGTTTTGATCGAGAAAGGATGCTGTACTTTGTCAAATGCTTTTTCTGCAACTATTGAGAGGATCATATGATTCTTGTTCTTTCTTTTGTTAATGTATTGTATCACGTTGATTGATTTGTGGACGTTGAACCAACCTTGCAGCCCAGGGATAAATCCCACTTGGTCATGGTGAATAATCCTTTTAATATACTGTTGGATCCTATTGGCTAGTACTTTGGTGAGAATTTTTGTATCCATGTTCATCAAGGATATTGGCCTGTAATTCTCCTTTTTGATGGGGTCTTTGTCTGGTTTTGGGAACAAGGTAATGGTGGCCTCATAAAATGAGTTTGGAAGTTTTCCTTCCATTTCTATTTTTTGGAACAGTTTCAGGAGAATAGGTATTAATTCTTCTTTAAATGTTTGGTAGAATTCCCCTGGGAAGCCATCTGGCCTTGGGCTTTTGTTTCTTGGGAGATTTTTGATGCCTGCTTCAATTTCCTTAGTGGTTATAGGTCTGTTCAGGTTTTCTATTTCTTCCTGGTTCAATTTTGGTAGTTGATACATCTCTAGGAATGCACCCATTTCTTCCAGGTTATCTAATTTGCTGGCATAGAGTTGCTCATAAGATGTTCTTATAATTGTTTGTATTTCTTTGGTGTTGGTTGTGATCTCTCCTCTTTCATTCATGATTTTGTTGATTTGGGTCATTTCTCTTTTCTTTTTGATATGTCTGGCCAGGGGTTTATCAATCTTTTTAATTCTTTCAGAGAACCAGCTCCTAGTTTCGTTGATCTGTTCTACTGTTCTTTTGGTTTCTATTTCATTGATTTCTGCTCTTATCTTTATGATTTCTCTTCTCCTGCTGGGTTTAGGCTTTATTTGCTGTTTTTTCTCCAGCTCCTTTAGGTGTAGGGTTAGGTTGTGTATTTGAGACCTTTCTTGTTTCTTGAGAAAGGTTTGTATTACTATATACTTTCCTCTCAGGACTGCCTTTGCTGTATCCCAAAGATTTTTGAACAGTTGTGTTTTCATTTTCATTGGTTTCCATGAATTTTTTAAGTTCTTCTTTAATTTCCTGTTTGACCCATTCATTATTTAGTAGGATGCTCTTCAGCCTCCATGTATTTGAGCTCTTTCCGACTTTCCTCTTGTGATTGAGTTCTAGTTTCTAAGCATTGTGGTCTGAAAATATGCAGGGAATAATCCCAATCTTTTGGTACTGGTTGAGACCTGATTTGTGCACCTAGGATGTGATCAATGCTGGAGAATGTTCCATGGGCACTAGAGAAGAATGTGTATTCTGTTGCTTTGGGATGGAATGTTCTCAATATATCTGTGAAGTCCATTTGGTCCAGTGTTTCATTTAAAGTCTTTATTTCCTTGTTGATCTTTTGCTTAGATGACCTGTCCATTTCAGTCAGGGGGGCGTTAATGTCCCCCACTATTATTGTATTGTTGTCAATGTGTTTCTTTGCTTTTGTTATTAATTGCCTTATATAACTGGCTGCTCCCATGTTAGGGGGATAGATATTTACAATTGTTAGATCTTCTTGTTGGATAGACCCTTTAAGTAGGATATAGTGTCCTCCTTCATCTCTTATTACAGTCTTTGTTTTAAAATCTAATTTGTCTGATATAAGGATTGCCACCCCAGCTTTCTTTTGGTGTCCATTAGCATGGTACATGATTTTCCACCCCCTCACTTTCAATGTGGGGGTGTCTTTGGGTCTAAAATGAGTCTCTTGCAGACAGCATATTGATGGGTCTTGTTTTTTAATCCAATCTGATAGCCTGTGTCTTTTGATTGTGGCATTTAGCCCATTTCCATTCAGTGTAACTATTGAAAGATATGAATTTAGTGCCATTGTCTTGCCTGTAAGGTGACTGTTACTGTATATTGTCTGTGTTCCTTTCTGACCTATGCTGCTTTTAGGCTCTCTCTTTGCTTAGAGGACCCCCTTCAATATTTCTTGTAGGGCTGGTTTTGTGTTTGCAAATTCCTTTAGTTTTTGTTTGTCCTGGAAGCTTTTTATCTCTCCTTCGATTTTCAATGAGAGCCTAGCTGGATATAGTATTCTCGGCTGCATATTTTTCTCGTTTAGTGCTCTGAAGATATCATGCCAGTCCTTTCTGGCCTGTCAGGTCTCTGTGGTAGGTCTGTTGCCAATCTAATATTTCTACCATTTTAGTTTACATTTGTCTTCTCCCGAGCTGCTTTCAGGATTTTCTCTTTTTCTCTGAGACTCGTAAGTTTTACTATTAGATGTCGGGGTGTTGACCTATTTTTATTGATTTTGAGAGGGGTTCTCTGTGCCTCCTGGATTTTGATGCCTGTTTCCTTCCCACATTAGGGAAGTTCTCTGCTATAATTTGCTCCAATATGCCTTCTGCCCCTCTCTCTCTTTCTTCTTCTTCTGGGATCCCAATTATTTTACTGTTGTTTCGTCTTATCGTATCGCTTATCTCTCAGATTCTGCCCTCGTGATCCTGTAGTTGTTTTTCTCTCTTTTTCTCAGCCTCTTTATTTTCCATCATTTGGTCTTCTATATCGCTGATTCTCTCTTCTGCCTCATTTATCCTAGCAGTTAGTGCCCCCATTTTTTATTGCACCTCATTAATAGCCTTTTTGATTTCGACTTGGTTAGATTATAGTTCTTTTATTTCTCCAGAAAGGGTTTCTCTAATAACTTCCACGCTTTTTTCAAGCCCAGTTAGTATCTTTAAAGTCATGATTCTGAACTTTAGGTCTGACATCGTACTAATGTCCGTATTGAGTAGGTCCCTGGCAGACGGGTCTACCTCTTATTCTTTTTGCTGAGGTGATTTTTTTCGTCTTGTCATTTTGTGCAGAGGAGAAAAGATGAATGAGAGAACAAAATGCTAACAGGTTAACAATGTCCCCAGCAAATATACTCTATACAAATCAGAAAAGACCTGAATCCAGGAGAGAAGAAAGGGAAAGAAAGAAAAAGGAAAGAGAAAAGAAAAAAAAAGAAAAAGAAAAAGATAAAAACAAACAAAAACAGAACAAAACAAAAAAAAAACAGAATATGATCAAATATGATCAGGCTAGTGCATAGATCAGTGCCACACAGTAGATTTTGGGTGCATTTTGGTCTGTTAGAAGAAAGTGCCTCCTAAAATTTTAAAGGAAGAAAGACATATATGTACAAAATAAGGGTTGATACAATGAAGGGATGGAAGATGACTGTAAAGATGAAAATTATAAAAGATTTTATAAAAGGAATTGATAAGATATGAAGTTGTTTGAAAAAAGAAAGAAGAGGATTTAAAAAAAAAGAAAACGGAGAGAATGTGATCAGGCAGAAGACTAGAACAAAGCCATACACTAGTGATTTAGGGTATATTTTGATCTGTTAGAAGAAACTGTATCTCAAAATTTTAAAGAGAGAACAACTTATATATATATGTCAAAAATAAGGGTAACTACTATGAAGTGATAAAATGAAAAATAAAAAATAAAAAATAAATAAATAATAAATAATAATTATTTAATATTTAATATTTAATAATAATAAAAATGTTTTTTAAAGGGATTGAGAAGATGTTGGTTGAAAAAGGGAAAATTAAAAATTAAAAAAAAAAACAGTTAAAAAAATTAACTTTGAAAAACTAATGAATCATGGTAAAAAAGCCATGAATTCTATGTGCAGTATTCCCCTAGTGCTGGAGTTCTCCCGTTCTCCTTGATTGGTAGACTTGGTCTTTGCTTGCTGGGTGTTCGTGCTGATCTTCTGGGGGAGGGGCCTGTTGCCGTGGTTCCCAAATGTCTTTGCCAGAGTTGGAATTGCCCCACCCTTTTCGGTCCGGGCTTAGCAATCTGCTCTGGTTTGCTCTCGGGAGCTTTTGTTCCCTGCAAGCTTTCCATACAGTTTTGGAGGATGAGAGTGAAAATGGCGGCCCCCCAATCTCTGCCCCGGAGGAGCCAAGAACTCAGGGGCCGCACTGCTCAGTGTGTCCCCAGAGAAAAGCAGTCACTCCCGTCTCCCCGGTCTCTGGCCGCAGTCCTTGCTCACCCAGCCTGTGACCAAGCGTTTCTATCTCTGGCACACAACCCCGTGTGCAGTCTCCAAACCCAGCAGATCCCCGTGGTGTGCTCCCGTGCTGCTTCTCCTGGGGGAGGAAGGGGAGTCTCCCCGGATCTGCTGCTTGTTGGGTCCCTGCTGGAGGAGCAGTGACCCGACTGTGCTGAGGATCAGTTTATGGCAACCCTGAGCTGAAAGCCCACTCCTCAGCTCCGTCTCTGCAGTCAGCTTCCCTGCTCTGATACCTGGGAGCTCTGCTGCACTCAGGCACCCCCGGTCTTCCTGTGACCCCAAGGGTCCTGAGACCACACTTTCCCAGCGAGGTTTTCACCCCCTGCTTAGCCACTGGAGCGACGTCCCTCAGCGGAGCCGATTTATGAAAGTTCCAATTTTGTGCTCCATGGCTCTATCACTTGCCAGAAGCTGTGGACAGAGGCCTCCTCCCCCACCGTCTATCCTTCCAAATATCGCCTCGGATTCACTTCTCCGCACATCCTACCTTCCAGAAAGTGGTCGCTTTTCTGTTCAGAGACTTGTTGCTCTTCTTTACTTTGATCTCCTGTTGAGTTCGTCGGTGTTCAGAATGGTTTGATCCCTATCCAGCAGAATTACTGGGACCAGATGAAATCCAGGTCTCCCACACCTCTGCCATCTTCCTCCACCCCCCCCGCACTATCCTCTAACCTTATCAGTGTCAACTTCACTTCAACTTGTTCTCCAACCTTGCCTCTTCTACATCTAATTCTGCCCCTACTTCTTGGAAAGTATTGTTATCATTTTGTTTGTTTTTAAAGATTTTATTATTTATTATTTATTTATTTCATTTTTTAATTTATTTAAATTCAATTAGCCAAGGTATAGTACATCACTGGTTTTTGATATAATGTTCAATGATCATCAGTTTAGTACAACACCCAGTGCTCATCACATCATGTGCCCTCCTTAATGCCTATCACCCATTACCCCATCCCCCCACCCACCTCCCTTTCTGCAACCCTCATTTTGTTTCCCAGAGTCAAGAGTCTCATATGGTTTGTCTCCCTCTCTGATTTCTTCCTATTCATTCCCCCCCCACCCTTATTGTCCTCTGCTCTATTCCTTATGTTGCACATATGAGTGAAACCATATGATGATTGTCTTTCTCTACTTGACTTATTTCACTTAACATAATCCCCTCCAGTTCCATCCATGTTGATGCAAAGTTGGGTATTCATCCTTTCTGATGACTGAGTAATATTCCATTGTATATATAAACCACATCTTCTTTATCCATTCATCCATTGAAGGACATCTTGGTTCCTTCCACAGTTTGGCTATTGTGGACATTTCTGCTATGAACATTGGGGTGCATGTGCTCCTTCTTTTCATTACATCTGTATCTTTATGGTAAATACCCAGTAGTGCAATTGCTGGATCGTAGGATAGCTCTATTTTTAATGTCCTGAGGAACATCCATACGGTTTCCCATTTTTTTTACTGAGGTAGCCGCAAAAGGGAGCTCTGGCCCACTTCTCCCCTTTTAAGTCTCCTGTCCATCTCTTGTATATTATTGCTTTTCTTTTAGTAGCTATAATTAATGGTAATACTGATATACAAACTGCACTGAAGGTGATTGCACCAGCCTTATTTTCTCTCACTATTCTCTGAGCTATTTCTTCAGAGCACTTATTGCAATTTGTATTCCTATATGTGTTTACTTGCTTAATATCTGTCTACCCTACTGTATTATAGATCCATGAAGCAGGCACAGTAGCTTTTTTTTATCACAGTTTAACTACCACAACAATAATTGGCATAATATGGGCAACCAGTTGGTTGAATGAATGAAAAATGTCATGTTACTCAGTTAACATCACTAAGTTTTAAAAGAATATCTGTCCCAAGATTTCCATAATTCTATAACCTTTAAGGGTCATTATATATGTATATATTTTTTTCCTGTTCACTTTGCCTTAAAATAAAAAGCTGAGTTATTTCATTTAGTACCATTTTAGTCCCTTTTAAGGGCTAAGATGTTATTTATCTGGTCACACCCCTCCCTAAAGTTATGTACCTTACCTAACCCCCTATTCTTAAGTGTAAGCAGAACCTGTGACTGGCTCCTGGCCAATAGAATATGGAGAAAATGATAGGGGGTATTAATTGTATAGTTACTTCCTTGAATAGGTTTTGTTGTGTAAGAATCTGTCCTAGCAGAATGGAGCTAGAGATTCTTCTGATAACCTTGATGAAAACCACAATGTTGTGAGAGGGTCTATCAGAGGGCCACGTGACAACCTGGGTTCTGCCAACAACCATATGAACTTGCAAGAGAACCCAAACTCCAAATGAGATTGAAGCCTACCTGATGCCTTGATTGCAACCCTGTGTAAGACCCTGAGCAGAACACCCAGGTAAACCATATCCAGACTCCTAGCCCACATAAACTGTGACATAATAAATATTGCTTAATAAAAATATTGTTTTAAGGTGCTAAGTCTGTGACAATTTGCAACAACAGAAAAATAATACACAGATCAAAACTAATTCTGAGGTTACCTGCATTCAAATCCACCCAGTTTTCCCTCTATACTCTCAATATTGGCCTTTATTCCTTATTACTTAGATTTTATATTGACCCACAATGAGTTCAGTACCACTCTCTTATTTTCTTCTCTTTCTAATTTCACATGCCCCTTAAAATTCCCCAGTTTCTTCCCATTTCTATCTTCCAGAATCACCAGTCCACATAGATGGTACCATCTATGTAATGTGTGCTGAGCAAATTACAAAAATCAGTTTTTATTCTCTCACACATCCAGTATTTTGTGTTCATCTTGCACAATTAACATCTTTAAAACCTCATATTTGCATTTCCTTATTTACCTCTCTGATATCACTCATCAACTCACAGTAAATTTTTCCCAGTTTTATTGAAAAATAATTGACATACATCACTTTATAAATTTAAGGTGTACATCATGATGGTTTGATTCACATATATTGTGAAATGATTATCACAACAGGTTTAGTTAACATACATCATCTCAATAGATACAATAAAAAGGAAAAGAAATCACTTTGTGGTGAGAATTCTTAGGATCTACTCTTTTAACAACTTTCCTATATATCACATAGAAGTGTTAACTATAATAATCATGTACATTACATACCTAGTACTTATTTATCTTATAACTGGAAGTTTGTACCTTTTGATCACCTTCCTCCAGTTCCTCCTCCCCCAACTCCCCCTTCTCTGTGAGATCATACAATATTTATCTTTCCCTGTCTAGCTTATTTCATTTAGAACAATGCCTGCAAGATCCATCCATGTTGTTGCAAATGGCAGGATTTCCTTATTTTTTATGGCTGAATAATATTCCTTTGTATACATATACCACAACTTCTTTATCTATTCACCTATGAATGGACACTTAAGTTGTTTCCATGTCTTGGCAATTGTAAATAATGCTGCTATGAACATGGTGGTACAGATATCTTTCTGAATTAGTGTTTTCATTTTCTTTGAATATATTCCCAGAAGTGAAATTGCTAGATCATACTGTAGTTTCATTTTTAATTTTTTGAGGAACCTCCATACTGTTTTCTATAGTGGATATACCAATGTATAATCCCACCAACAATACACAAGGGTTCCCTTTTCTCCACATCCACACCAGCATTTGTTTTCTCTTGTCTTCTTGATGATGGCCATTCTAACAGATGTGAGGTGATATTGTGGTTTTAATTTGTATTTCCCTAATGACTACTGATGGTGAGCATCTTTTCATGTACATGTTGGACATTTGTTCATCTTCTTTGGAAAAATGTCTATTCAGTTTTGTTAATTTTGGATTATTTGTGGGGTTTTTTTGTTTTTTGTTTTTTTGCTATTGAACTGTATGAGTTCTTTATATATTTTGGATGTTAACCTCTTAAGAGATATATGGTTTACAAATATTTTATCCTATTCCATAGGTTGTTTTTCACTTCATTGATGGTTTCTTTAGCTGTGCAGAAGCTTTTTAGATTGATGTAGTCTTGACTGTTGACTTTTGATTTTGTTGCTTGTGTTTTAGGTCTGATTTCCAAGAAAAATCATTACTAAGACCCATATCAAGGAGATTTTTTTCCCTATAAATGGGAAAATTGGATATTTACATGTAAAAAAAAATGAAGCTTGACCCTTATCTTACACCACTCACAAAAATTAACTCAAAATGGATGAAAGACTTAAATGTAAGAACTGAAATCATGAAACTCCTAGAAGAAAATATAGGAAAAAAATCTCCTGCTATTAGGGTATATTTTTGGGTGAAGCTCTGAAGTCAGGAATAGAGGTGGTGCGCCACTGGCTGAGAACAGTTAAATAGGACTGCTGGCTTGGTTCCCTGCTCATGTGAAGCTGTAGCATGGGCTCTGGGGTTGCCTTGAATCTCTGGTCAGGCTTACTCTATGGTTTGGCCTGGGTACTATATTCAGTAGTAAATAGGACTATGAATTAATTTCCTGCCTTGGCAAGACAACAGGTTGTGACCCAGGGGCTGGACTCATTTTTGGAGGACTCCAATCATGCAAATGTATGACTGAATTCCCTGGTCAGGTGAGGCCATTAGTTTTGCTCTGCAGATAGGGAAAGCCACAGGCTGTGCTCTCTGTTCAAGTGCCACTGTGAGCAAGACTTGGATGAGCTACATAGCTTCCCATGTGTTTTGGTTAAGTTCCCTTGTCAGGAAGGCTGAAGACTATATTCAGCATGAGTGGGGCTATGAATTAGTTTCCTTTCCCAGGTGCAACATAAGAAACAGTTCTTAAGCTGATAAAGCTCTTTGTTGTCTTAAATCAAGGCAAACCATGCCCCAAGTTCCCTGGCCACACAGGGCCACTGGCTTTGTTCTGCTTTCTGTTGGCTCTGCCTGGTATCTCTCAGCTTAAGCATTGCTGGGTTACACAGCTTCCAGGTCTTATCACCAGCCATTCCGTTCAGATGGGGTCGGGAGATACTCTCCACAGTGGGTGGAGCTATGTCTCAGTTTCCATGTTTGGGCAAAATAAGGAGGGGTCCCTCCAGGCCTGTCACCCTTTTCACAAACAGCCTTTCCACTTTGGAGGAGCTGAGAGCTACCAATTAATCCCCTTGTCTTGGCTATAAACTAATTCCCCTGCCTGGGCATAGCAGGGGAATCCTCCATGCCTGGTACTGGCTTTGCTCTGGGGGCAATTGGCTCCACATACCTCTCAGCTGGAGCATTGTTGGACTATATAGCTTCCATGTGCTCTTGCAAGCCCCTATGGCCAGATGGGGCCAAGAGACACTCTCCCCATTTGTGGGTTTGCCTGGGAATGGGCAAACCAGACACTAAGGTCTGCAAAAGTCACTTGAAAATCCAAATCAGGCAGATCTTCATTCTAACAAGGTCTCTAGTTAAAAGATACCACCAACTTCGTTCTTCAGATGAGCAGAACTGCTAGTTGGGATTACTCCTTGGGCACTGCAGATATGAACTCAGTTTTCCAAGATTTGTGTACTGGTTGTTGCAAGCTTCCTGCTTTCTCTGTCACAGATTGCCAGGGGTTGATACTTGCAGATTCCACTGTAGTCTCCATGGGGTGAGACCATATTAGGGAGCCCCACAACGCTGGGGGTACTAATTGTCTCCTTGGGATCTTATTTCCCACTGGAGGAACCGGAGACTCAGGGGAGACCTCTCCAAGTGGTGCTGTGCTGACCTCGGGGAGGGGCAATGTGGTCACTGTGTAGCTGCTTCTTACCTTTCTAATGCAGTGTGTCTTAGTCTCTGTGGTGCAGGTGGGTTCTTCAACCTCACTCCTGTGTTCCAGGATTTTCTCAATGGTGCCTTGTTCATGAATAGTCATTAGTTGTTCTTCTGAGGGGGAGTGAAGTTGGGAAAGAACTATATTGTTCTCTTGATGTCATTCCACACAGTGGGTTTTTTGGGGAAGGTTATTTTGTCATGTGGTCAACTTAACTAAAAATGCCCCCTCAAAAAAACACTTCAATATGTGAACAAACACCAGTTATTATTTTTTGGTGAATTAGTTCCATTTTTCTATAATTTATTGCATTTCAGGAAAATTTATAAAAACTTTTAGGGGATAATCCATTTCATTATTTTTTTCTGATTGTTGTTTCTACTTTTACAGAGAAACACAGTTCGCCCTTAGTTTCAATTATTAATATGTCTTGTAACTAAAGATCAGCAATTAGCTAACATTCAGCATTAGCTTGAGCAATGTACTATTTAATGTATTATTTAAGTACACTAAAACATGAAATAGCAGTTGCCTTGTTAAATTATGACAAGTTAATGATTATAATAATGTCTTCATCTCAACTGATATTTTCATATCATTTTGCTACAGCCAAGTCTTAGCATTCATTGTGCTAAGTAAATTACTTGAATTATGGTGATGATAACCACATATAGAAATTGAAATGTATGATACATACGAAGAATGGCTTCAAGCATGTGGTTGAAGAAAACTTGTTCCTATAATTTGCTTCAAGTTTAGCTGTTCCTAGAGAGTCATCCCAGTTATAAGGTGAATAAGTATAAGGATTGTCCTCTTTGGATTCATGAATCATAAAGCTATTTTAAATGAAATAATAAATATGAAATATTTCAGGATACTTTAAAAAATAAAACACATAGTCTTAAGTGTTACAGTAAAATAGATTATTACCATATTCTACAAGCAAATAAATGAAATCATCCAGAAGTCATATTAGACTGATATAACACATATAATAAAATAATGGCATCCTCTTAAAACAAAGAAAACCATTCTTCTTTTATTCAATTTCTCACTAAAACTATGGGTTTTGTTAAGGAATATTTCCTGTTCTTTCTCAGAATGTTTGAGAAATTACTATGATATTTAGATAAATGAAGGAAATACAGTTTTAAAAATCTTAGATTAATTTGGTCAGTGCTGACTTTTTCTCAGGAAATGTGTCAAAGAGTTATCTTTTAATCTGGCATAAATATAGCTATGTAGATATTTATGGTTAGAAACATTGTTATCTCTGACTATGCCTCTTCCTATCTGCAACCCCACCTCCTACTGAAAAATAAATGCATAATACTCTCTACTAATTCTTTCCAAATAAGATTGGGCTTTCTTTCTTTTTCAGTATTTACAAACATTAACTTTCCTTTTAAGAGAGCTTACTTCTAATTTCTTCCAGAGAACTTTGGTGGTGGAGATACAGGACTTCTAGGAAGGATACTCTGATGGGATGATCTCCAGGGGTTCTACACATAGACAGTTTTTTAAGGGAGTGAGGAAAGGTTTAGCCATGATTTTAAGGAAGTTTGAAACACCATGGCCCACATTGATTCTACATGCTAAATATTTAAATGTCAAGATATTTCCAGGCTTGATTCTTAAAAATGACAAATAAACAAAGGTATTGCTAAAAGGCAAATGCTTACTTATAGTGACAACTTAGCAAATCTGTCTCACATTTCTATCATCTATCATCTGTCTGTCATCTGTTTATCTATGATGGAGAATGGCTACTGAAGGGGAAATACAAATGGAAGATTCATTTCAGCTGCCACTCTAAGCATTAAGTGACCTTTCTAGCCAAAAGGATTAAATATAAATCCCCCTTCCCATTGTTATAGAGTGGAAAACATACCCAGAGAAAACACAGTTGATAAAAGTAACTCAGACACAGAATACTTAGACTGAATATAGAGAGCTGAAGCATCAAATAGTCACAGCATGTTGCAGAGAATTTTGGAGGGGAAGCTAATACATACAAATCAATTGATAAATACTTGGTGCTTAAAGACTATACTTTGAGTAAGTGCATTAGCAAAGAGTAAGTTGTAGTAATTATGGGCATTGAAACAAGATATTGGCATTTTAACACAGATATGAGGCATATAACAGTGGATTCAGACCAGATCTACATAGAGTTTATTCTTATAGCCACACTGGTTTTGGGTGGGTACATAACATTGTGACATGGCCATTTTAATGGAGCCATATTGAAATCAAGCATATTTTTGTTGAAGAGGTTGTGGAGAAAGGGGAACCCTCTTACACTGTTGGTGGGAATGCAAGGTGGTACATTGTTACTTTGATAGAGTTATTCTGACATGGGGAAATTTGATGCAGACTATAAAACATTACACTTTCTAATTAAAAAAAATGATTAATATGTGAAATATACACCATGATTCATTCTTAAGTTTCAGCTCATGTCCACAACTACCTCTGGGGGGTGGGAAATCTTGGATTGGTAATAATGTCAGAGATGAGATAAAGATTAGGTATCTGGAAAGACAAAATGATACAAGCAAGAAGAATGAAACAGACCCAATATTTCTCCTCCGTTGTTTAAATGTCTTTCTTTTGTCTCTGGGCTTTCCTTTTCTGCTTTGTTTTTGCAATCTTCTTTAAAATAAAACAAAAAGCCACCATAAAACAAAACAAGGAAACCATGACTCTTGAAAGTGTGATTTCTGTGAAGCTTGACAAGAAAGCTTCACTTGTGTCTATAGCCAGTCCCTCTGATCTTTGATCCCTGATGTCATAGTAGTCAGAATCAAGGGTTCCTGACCATTCCATACATCAGGTCTTAAAGGGTCTACCTTTCTTTCCATAGTGGACTTAACTTCATTGGTCCATGTCTCTTTCTGTAGCAAGCAAGAGAGAATAGTATTTCTGATGTGATGAAAAAGGCCTATCTAAAATTTGGACTCGGGGGTCATAAACCAGATTCTCTAGCTTCAGCAGTATGGATATACTGGGAAGTATACCATAGAAAACAGTGAGGGGGGAGGTCTCATCATGTAGAGGGACTGGATGTACCTCTCCTTTGTCCAGTTTTGGCTTAATTTAAAGTCATTAATCCGGAGCCAGCCCTTGATTCAACTAGGTAAATGTAGAAAAGCGTTTTAGGCAGAATCTAAGGGGAGAAGGCAGGACCAGACTGACATGGTGAAATTATTTTTTGAGATCAGGCCCTAGAGGTAGCGGTGATGGTAGTGGTGATAGTAGTGTGGCACTCTACTCTTATGAGCACATGAGAGTCCAAAAAGAATAGAAGCTAGCTACGGAAGACAATTTTCTCCAGAGTCAGTGACTATATCAGACCCTTGAGGCAGGGTGATAATATAGTGTATTGTTCAAATCAGAACACTGAGGGGAATAATGGGGAACTGTTAATGTTTACATTGGAACAACCAACAGAAAGTGGGACTATCCTGATCACACTACTTTGAAGTCACTGTTTTTAGATCCAAACTGAGCCTCTTCATGTTTTTCAGAAACACAGTCAATGTGGCTTTCACTTTCTCCATCAAAAGTAATTCCTTTTCCATATTTTATTTCAGAAAAACTTGAAATATCCTATTTAGTATTACATAATCACAATCATTAATTCCATTGTTCAGCACCCACAGTAAGGTTGATGTTGTGAGAGTGTGAGACAGATGTGTTCAGTAGAGCATTAAGGTATGGTCTAGCTTGACAATTTCAAAGGACAAAGAAAAACCATGTGGAGGGGTCCATTAGGACATGATAAGGAATAACAGCAGATTCCCATTTGAATTCATGATAAAAGAACAAAACATCATCTGAGGATTGGGAAAATTAAAGAAATCAAGAGAAGTTTCTGGAACTCTCTGATGACATTCCAAAGAGCAAAAAATTGTGTGCAAGAATATACACAAAAGGTCCATCTAATCTACCTGGGACTGCCTGACAAGGTGCTTCAAGTATTGGAAGTCACAGGCAAAGCAGTTCTCCTCTCCAATGTCAATACAATTTTTCCAATTGTTATAGATTAAGTCTCTATCTAGGGCAGCAATACCTGGAACCAGGAGTAGACTGCCCCACGGAGAGCTGGATCTGATTTTCTCAGATGAAATTCAGGTTTGAAAATGTGTGATAAAAACTTTTGTGAAGGACCTAACAGTACTGCCTAGCCATACTACAATTCCTTAATTTATTAATACTCCTACTCTCAGAAACAATTCTTTCACCACACCCTCTTTCCACAAACCTCCAACTTCTCCTCCATCTTCTTTATTCTCAGTTGATGATCTTACTTCTTATTTCACTAAAAAAATAGAAATTATTAGAAAAGAACTATTTTTATCTTCTCACCACCAAATTACCAACCTGCCTGCCTCTGTATCCATAAACTCTATTTGGATAAAGTATCTATAGTTGTATCAAAGACCAACCCCTCCAAATGTGCTCAGGATCCTTCTTCTTATTGCCCTCTCAAGGACTTTATTTATGTAATTTTTCCCATTCTATCTTGTGGTACAACTTTTATCCTTCTCTACTAGATCATTCCTATTAACATATAGATTTTCATTACAAAAAACTTAACTCCACATTATCTCCCAGCTACTGCCTTATTTTTCTGCTTCCTGTCACTATAAAATATTTAAAAAAAAAAAAGGTGTCCAACCTTATTGTAGCCACTCCCTAACCTCTTTTTTACTTGTCAATCCATGCCAGGCTTGTTTCTATCCCCACTACTCAGCTAAAACAGCTCCTGTCAAGGCTATTAACCACCTCATTTTGCCAAATCCACTGTTATTTCTCTCTTCATCTGACTTTTCTCTCACTAGCATTTAATATAGTGGGTTATTCCTTAATTCTTGAAATACTTTCTTTTCTCTCTTTGCTCCCATGACACCACACTCTCCTTTTTCTCCTATTGCTTTATGTGATCTGTCCCAGTTCCTTTTGCTGGCCCAGCTTCTCCTTTGTTACCTGATCTCTAAATGTTGGAACACCTGAGGTCTTGTTACTAACCTCTCTTTTTCTCTATATCTACCATCTGTCCATAAGTCCAGTAACATGACTTTAAATAGCACCCATATCCTGATGACTTATCAAATTTCTACTTCTACTTCAAACTTGTTTCCTGGAATCCAAATTTATATATCCAACTGCCTACTCAAGACCTCCACTTGGATGTCTAGTAGGTGTCCCCAGCTAACCATGTCAAAATCAATGATATGGGGGTACCTGGGCGACTCAGTCATTAAGCGTCTGCCTTCAGCTCAGGTCATAATCCCAAGGTCCTGGGATTGAGCCCTGCATTGGGCTCCCTGCTCGGTGGGAGGCCTGCTTCTCCCTCTCCCACTCCCCCTGCTTGTGTTCCCTCTTAGCTGTCTCTCTCTGTGTCAAATAAATAAATAAAATCTTAAAAAAAAAAACAACGATTTGATCACTCCCCCCCACAAAACACCCTTCTCCTCCTCCAGTGTTCCCCTTTCATCCAGCTGCTTAAACCAAAATCTTTGGTCACACTTAGTTTCTCTTTTTCCTTTATATCCCATGTCCAATCCATCAGTAAACTTTCTTCCACTTCTAAAATAGATTTTTTTCTCTCCACTGTCAATTTCTGGTTCAAGATATCAGTAGGTTTCTCTTGGACTTCTGTCAGATTTTGAACTTTTCTCTCTCCTTCCAGTTGTGGAACCCTGCAAACCTTTCTCTGCACAGCATTCAGGATAATTCCTGTGAAGAAAGCCCTCCATTGTGAATTTCCACTGAGCTGACAATAAAACTAAATGTCTTAACAATATCTTACAAACCTCAGCATGATCTGTCTACTTCATTGACATTCCTGCTATGTTGATTTTCTTTCTTTGAGCACATCAAGCCTGTTTTTCCCTTAGGAATTTTATACTTGCTCTTTCTCCTTAGTTCTTTCCAACTTTACTTTTTTTAAAGAGGGAGGGAAAGGAGCAGAATGAGAAGGAGAGAGAGAATCTTAAGCAGACTCTATGCCCAGTGTGGAGCCCGACATGGGGCTTAATCTCACAACCCTGAGATGATGACCTGAGCCAAAATCAAGAGTTCAACACTTACCCAACTGAGCCACACAGGTGCTTCTTTCCCTGACTTTCTGTATGAAAGGGTTTTTCTCAGCTTACAGTCTCAATTCAAATATCATCTCTTCAAAGAGTCTTCCCATCTGACATTGCCCACTTCCAAATCACTACACATCACCTTGTTTTCTACACTTATACAATTTATCACAATCTGAAATTATCTTATTTATATCTTTATTTGTTTACTATCTGCCTCCTCTACATCCCCCAATGGAAGATCCATGAGGATAAGACTTAATCTCAGATACCACTGTATCCCCAGAGTATACAACAGTTCCAAGCACATAGTAGGCAATCAATATTTTTTTTTTGCTGGATGGATAAATGAATGATGATATCTAAAGAACACTACTGAGTGTGTTTCTATGCTAAGGACCAAAGGGAATAACATTGGATTCTTCTCATATGGAGTCTGCAATCTCTGCTGTGAGCCTATATTTTAATGGCCTCTTGATGTATCTATCTTGGAAGAATACTAATCCCAGATGATGAATAATCTGAAAAATAAATAAGACATAATGGATTTTCAATCAGAACCAGTCTACTGATTATTCAGGGTCCTTTATTTCTCTGTCATTCTGACTGCATGTCTTTTGGTACCTTTGTGTCCTCCTAAGGAGGATAAGAATGAGAAATAAAATCTGATGCTCAAACTCATCAATTTGACTTCCATTAGCAGCTTTTATAAAAAAATTATTATGTTATGTTAGTCACCATACAATACATCATTAGTTTTTGTTGTTGTGATCCATGATCCATTGTTTTCGTATAACACCCAGAACTCCATGCAGTACATGCCCTCCTTAATACTCATCACTGGGCTATCCAATCCCCTGTCCCCCCTCCCCTCTAAAACCCTGTTTGTTTCTTGGAGTCCATAGTCTCTCATTGTTGGTCTCCCCCTCCGATTCTGCCCCTTCATTTTTCCCTTCCTTCTCCTAATGTCCTCCATGCTATTCCTTATGTTCCACAAATAAGTGAAATCATATGATAATTGACTTTCTCTGGCTTGACTTATCTCACTTAGCATAATCTCCTCCAGTCCCATCCATGTCGATGTAAAAGTTGGGTATTCATCCTTTTTGATGGCTGAGTAATATTCCGTTTATATATGGACCATATCTTCTTTATCCATTCATCTGTTGAAGGGCGTCTCGGCTGTTTCCACAGTTCAGCTATTGCGGACATTGCTGCTATGAACATTGGGGTGCATATGGTCCTTCTTTTCACTACACCTGTGTCTTTGGGGTAAATACCCAGGAGTGCAATTGCTGGGTCATAGGATAGCTTTATTTTTAATTTTTTGAGGAACCTCCACACTGTTTTCCAAAGTGGCTGTACCAACTTGCATTCCCACCAAGAGTGTAAGAGGGTTCCCCTTTCTCCACAACCTCTCCAACATTTGTTGTTTCTTTCCCTGTCCATTTTTGCCATTCTAACTGGTGTGAGGTGGTATCTCAATGTGGTTTTGATTTGAATTTCCCTGATGGCTAATGATGATGAACATTTTTTCATGTGTCTCTAAGCCATTTGTATGTCTTCTTCAGAGAAGTGTCTTTTCACATCTTCTGCCCACTTTTTGACTTGATTATTTGTTTTCTGGGTGTTGAGTTTGAGAAGTTATTTATAGATCTTGGATACCAGCCCTTTATCTGTAGTGTCATTTGCAAATATCTTCTCCCATTCTGTGAGTTGCCTCTGTTTTCTTGACTGTTTCCTTTGCTGTGCAGAAGCTTTTTATCTTAATGAAGTCCTGAAAGTTCATTTTTGCTTTTGTTTCACTAGCTTTTGGAGATGTATCCTGAAAGAAGTTGCTGTGGCCAATGTCTAAGAGGTTACTGCCTATGTTCTCCTCTAGGATTTTGATGGATTTCTGTCTCACATTGAGGTCTTTCATCTACTTTGAGTTTATCTTTCTGAATGGTGTTAGAGAATGGTCGAGTTTCATTCTCCTGCATGTCGCTGTCCAAATTTCCCAGCACCATTTATCGAAGAGACTGTCTTTTTTCCATTGCATGTTTTTTCCCTGCTTTGTCAAAGATTATTTGACCATAGAGTGGAGGGTCCATATCTGGGCCCTCTATTCTGTTCCATTGGTCTATAGGTCTGTTTTTGTGCCAGTACCATGCTGTCTTGGGGATCAATGCTTTGTAATATAGCTTGAAATCGGGCAACGTGATGCCCCCAGTTTTGTTTTTCTTTTTCAAAATTTCCTTGGTGATTCGGGGTCTTTTCTGATTCCATACAAATTTTAGGATTGTTTATTCCAGCACTTTGAAAAATGTCATTGGAATTTCGATCGGAATAGCATTGAAGGTCTAGATTGCTCTGGGTAGCATAGACATTTTAACAATGTTTATTCTTCTGATCCATGAGCATGGAATATTTTTCCATCTTTTTGTGTCTTCTTCAATTTCTTTCATGAATGCTCTGAGGTTCCTAGAGTATACATCCTTTACCTCTTTAGTTAGGTTTATTCCGAGGTATCTTATGGTTGTTGGTGCTATTGTAAATGGAATCATTTCTCTAATTTCTCTTTCTACAGTTGCATTATTAGTGTATAAAAAAGCAACTGATTTCTGTGCATTGATTTTGTATCCTGCCACATTCTTGAATTGCTGTATGAGTTCTAGTAATTTGGGGGTGGGGTCTTTTGGATTCTCTACATAAAGTATCATGTCATCTGTGAAAAGAGAGAGTTTGATTTCTTCTTTGCCAATTTGAATACAGTTTATTTCTTTTTGTTGTCTGATTGCTGTTGCTAGGACTTCTAGTATTATGTTGAACAATAGTGATGAGAGTGGGCATCCTTGTCGTGTTCCTGATCTTAAGGGAAAGGCCCTCAGCTTTTCCCCATTGAGGATGATATTCGCTGTGTGTTTTTCATAGATGGATTTTATGAACATGAGGAATTTTCCCTCTATCCCTATACTCTGAAGAGTTTTAATCAGGAAACGATGTTGTATTTTGTCAAATGCTTCTTCTGCAACAATTGAGAGGACCATATGTTTCTTCTCCCTCCTCTTATTAATGTGTTCTATCACATTGATTTATTTGCGAATGTTGAACCACCCTTGCATCCCAGGGATAAATCCCACTTGGTCGTGGTGGATGATCCTTTTAATGTATTGTTGGATCCTATTAGCTAAGAATTTGTTGAGGATTTTGGAATCCATATTCATCAAGGATATCGGTCTGAAATTCTCCTTTTTGATGGGGTCTTTGCCTGGTTTGGGGATTAAGGTAATTCTGGCCTCATAGAATGAGTTTGGAAGTTTTCCTTCTGTTTCTATTGTTTTGAAACAGTTTCAGTAGAATAGGTATTATTTCTTCTTTGAATGTTTTGTAGAATTCCCCAGGGAATCCATCAGGCCGTGGATTCTTGCTCTTTGGGAGGTTTTTGAGCACTGCTTCCATCTCGTTCCTGATTATTGGCCTATTCAGGTTGTCAATTTCTTCCTCTTTCAGTCTTGGCAGGTTATAGGTTTCCTGGAAGGCCTCCATTTTATCCAGATTGCTCAGTTTATTGGCACATAGTTGTTGATAATAATTTCTAATAATTGTTTCTATTTCCTTGGTGTTAGTCATGATCTTTCCCCTTTCATTCATAATTTTATTAATTTGGGTCCTTTCTGTTTTCTTTTGGGTAAGTCTGGCCAGTGGTTTATCGATCTTATTAATTCTTTCAAAGAACCAGCTTCTAGTTTCGTTGATCTGATCTGTGTTTTTGGTTTCTAATTCATTGCTCTCTGCTCTAATCTTAATTATTTCTCTTCCAGTGCATGAGTTAAGCATCGTTTGTTGCTTTTTCTCTAGTTCTTTAAGGTGTAGAGTTAGTTGGTGAATTCGGGATTTTTCTATTTTTTTGAGTGAGGCTTGGATGACTATGTATTTCCCCCTTAGGACTGCCTTTGCAGTATCCCATAGGTTTTGGACCGATGTGTTTTCATTCTCATTGATTTCCATGAATTGTTTAAGTTCTTCTTTGATTTCCTGGTTGACCCAAACATTCTTGAGCAGAGTGGTCTTTAGCTTCCAAGTGTTTGAATTTCCGCCAAATTTTTTCTTGTGATTGAGTTCCAGTTTTAAAGCATTGTGGTCTGAGAATATGCAGGGAATAATCTCAATCTTTTGGTATCAGTTGAGACTTGATCTGTGACCCAGTATGTAGTTTATTCTGGAGAAAGTTCTATGTGCACTCGAGAAGAATGAGTATTCTGTTGTTTTAGGGTGGAATGTTCTGTAAATATCTATGAGGTCCATCTGGTCCAGTGTGTCATTCAAAGCTCTTGTTTCCTTGTTTATTTTCTGCTGAGACAATCTGTCCATTGCTGAGAGTGGAGTATTGAGGTCTCCTACAATTAATGTATTGTTATTGTGGTTAACAGTTGGCTTATGTAGACGGCTACTCCCATGTTGGGGGCATAGATACTTACAATTGTTGGATCTTCTTGTTGGATAGACTCTTTGAGAATGATATAGTGTCCTTCTGTGTCTCTAATTACAGACTTGAGTTTAAAATCTAATTTGTCTGATGTAAGAATTGCTACCCCAGCTTTCTTTTGATGTCCGCTGGCATGGAAGATGGATCTCCATCCCTTCACTTTCAGTCTGGATGTATCTTTAGGTTCAAAATGAGTCTCTTGTAGGCAGCATATGGATGGGTCCTGTCTTTTTATCCAATCTGCAACCCTGTGCCATTTTATGGGAGCATTTAGGCCATTCACGTTGAGAGTGATTATTGAAAGATATGAATTAATTGTCATCATGTTGCCTGTGAAGATGTTGTTTTTATAGATTGTCCCTGTAAATTTTTGTTGTATATCACTCTTGGGGTCTTTCTCCTTTTATTGAACCCCCTTTATATTTCTTGCAGGGCCGGCTTAGTGGTCACATATTCTTTCAGTTTCTGCCAGTAGTGGAAGCT
Organism: Eumetopias jubatus; assembly: GCF_037043125.1. NCBI lineage: Eukaryota > Metazoa > Chordata > Mammalia > Carnivora > Otariidae > Eumetopias > Eumetopias jubatus. The sequence goes on from NW_028274817.1 coordinate 57,112,877, forward strand.
CTGCATCTCTCCACCTATTGAAAATTACAGCTTTGCCAGATAAAGTATTCTTGGTTGCATGTTCTTCTCGTTTAGTACCCTGAATATATCTTGCCAGGCCTTTCTGGCTTGCCAGGTCTCTGTGGATAAGTCTGACGTTATTCTGATGTTCCTTCCTCTGTACATAAGGAATCTCTTCCCCCTAACTGCCCTTAAGATAGTTTCCTTGGTTCTAAGATTTGCAAGTTTTACTATTACATGCCGGGGTGTTGGCCTGCTTTCCTTGATCTTGCGAGGAGTCCTCTCTGCCTCTAGGATGCGAATGTTTTTCATTCCCCAGATCAGGGAAGTTCTCAGCTACGATTTGCTCAAATACATCTTCTAGTCCTCTCTCTCTCTCTCTACTCCCTCCAGAATTCCAATTATTCTGACATTGGAACGCTTCATGGTGTCACTTATTTCTCTGATTCTATTTTCATGGATTCTGAGTTATTTTTCCCTGGCCTCCTCTTTTCCCTTTTTATCTATTAAGTTGTCTTCCAGGTCGCTTATTCGTTCTTCTGCCTCACTTACCCTAGCTGTTAGATTATCTAGATTGGATTGGATCTCATTGATAGCATTTTTAAGTTCTGCCAATTCAGTTTTCATTTCTGCCCTTAGAGACTCTATGTTGCCATTAATTGAGTTCTCCATCCTAGCCATTGTCTTCACAATTGCTAGCCTGAATTCCATCTCCTACATCTTGGTTATATCTGCATCCATTTGTAAATCTGCAGCATAAGTCATAATCTCTGAGTCTTTTCTATTTGGGGCATTCCTCCCCCTAGTCATTCCGTTGATGGGTGTTTGAGGGAATGTATAAATTCCAAATTATTGACCAGAACCCAAGCAAGATGCACCTGCTTTCTTGGGACCTTAGGGTTGCTAGCCTCTTGTTTTCCCAGCCTGTTTTCTGGGGGAGGGGCCTGCCACGCTGTTACTCAGGCAAACCTGTCTGGGCGGAGTTGAACAGGGTTCAACTGCCCTGCCCACTGTGGCGGGGGATGGGCTCAGTGGGAATCAGTTTTTGGTTCTTTTCTTCTCTGGTGGCTTTCCCTGGTGGCTTTCCACGTCTCTTCCGTGAGTCAGAGTGGAAGAGAACGTTTCCAACCCTCCGTCTCAGAGCAGAGAGATTGCAGTCTGTTCTTCAGTGAGCTCTCCAGGCCACACTGTCTCCGTTTCTGTCTGTGCTGCTATAAACTACAGTGGCCTGGGTTGTGTGCCCCTCCGCAGTGCCCCCAGTCCTGCCTCTAGGTCAGAGCACGTCTCTGCCCTTTGTGTTCTAAAACTGCCAGCCACTCCCAGTTCACACACGCAACCCCACTGCTCTGGGTTTCTGCCCCGGGGGGGCTGCCCTAAAGTTCTTTCCCCATTGCTATTGGTCTGCGTGTCTGTGCCCCGTCTCCAGCGCCCAAGCCTGTCCCTCATGCGTGGTGTAGGATCCCCATGGTCAGGCTCCCTCCCTCTGTCATTTATCCTCCAAGATCTGCCCGCAGAATCAGGGCTCCCCGCTTCCTACCTCAAAACCAACCACCTGTGATGTTCTGTTTGTAGAGATCCAGATCTTCTTACATCTCAGGGTGGTTTCGTGGGTGCTCAGAGTGGTCTGGTAGATATCCAGCTCAATTCCGGGGACCAGTTGAAATAGGGTCCCCTACTCCTCCTCTATCTTTCCTCTCCTCCTCCATTAGCAGCTTTAATCAAAAGCTGGTGGAAGGAAAATATTGTGAAGGGAAATTTGATTAATTTTTTGTCTAGGGATAAATATATCCATATTTCCTCTTGCCTCACTTCATGATCAGGACTAAAGATAATTAAGCATTGGATATTTAAGATCTAGTGAATAGTGGTTACCTATCCAGAGAATAAATGAGTCAAAGAAGAAGAAAGGGGAAGAAGCAGGTAGTTTTCAATCCCTCACTGTATGAGTACTACAGAAAGGAGCTGTTTCTTTTCCTCTTTCTGCCCCCAAATAATAATTTTGTTTACCAAAAATAGTGACCTAGGCTCTCTTTGAACTTTTATGGGTCATCTGTGAAGTGAATATTTACTTTCTTAATGTTCTTTAATTCATGCTAGACTGGCCTGGGAACTCAGAAAAGTTTCACATCCATGACTGAAAAAAAATCCATAAAAATATAGAAAGTACATACAAATGGAGCAAAAAGAACTCATTGAAAGCAAATCTTAAAACAGATCAGGTATGTCTCTGTGAAATTCTCCTTGACTCCAACTCTAAATTGGTTTACTAAGTTATTTTCTTTTCTTCCTTTCCTTGTTCTTTTCTTTTTATCACAGTTTATTTTTATCACTTGTCACAATTGTGGTATCTTCCTTAATTTTATTTAACTTCTTTAATATTTTTCCCCAGTAGATTCTAATGGATAGAGTGGGCACAGATTTTGGTCACCTATTAATTTGTAGCACCTTGCACTAAAGTTGAAAGTCTGAATCAGTTTGTTACCCAGCTACTACTGGCAGGTGAGGTACTAGGAGAGCATAAAAAATAAATGTGGTAATACCTGTCATCAAGGAACTCAAAAACTAGTGAGAAGAAAAGTGTTTTATTTTATTTTATTTTTTAAAGATTTATTTATTTATTTGACAGAGAGAGACACAGTGAGAGAGAGAACACAAGCAGGGGGAGAGGGAGAAGGAGAAGCAGACTCCTCACTGAGCAGGGAGCCTGTTGTGGGGCTCGATCCCAGGACCCTGGGATCATGACCTGAGCTGGAGGCAGACGCTTAACAACTGAGCCACCCAGGCGCCCATGAAAAGTATTTAAAAAAAAACCAACAACACTAGATTGAGTTTAAGGTTATAATTGAGACTTGAATATATGTTAAATTAGCAGAGAATAAGGTCATTTTAAGAACTATAAAGTCAGGAAATATTTATGAAAAGAAATGCTTAAGCCAAGGCATGAAGAATGAGTTCACATGGGCTAAAAAAGAGAAAATTATATGCAGCAGAATACATATTATTTTTGAATGCACATGGAACATTCTCCAGAATTGATCACATAAAGGGTCACCAGGTCTCAACTGGTACCAAAAGATCGAAATTATTCCCTGCATATTTTCAGGCCACAGTGCTATAAAACTTGAACTCAATCACAAGAGAAAATTTGGAAAGAATTCAAATACATGGAGTTTAAAGATCATACTACTAAAGAATGAATGAGTCAACCAGGAAATTAAAGAATTCAAAAAATTCATGGAAACAAATGAAAATGAAAACACAACTTTTCAAAACCTGTGGGTTGAAGCAAAGGCAGTCCTAAGAGGGAAGTACATAGCAATGCAAGGCTTTCTCAAGAAACAAGAAAGGTCTCAAATACACAAACTAACCATACACATAAAGAAGATGGAGAGAAAACAGCAAATAAAACCTAAACCAAGCAGGAGATGAGAAATAATAAACATAAGAGCAGAAATCAATAAAATAGAAAATGAAATAACAGTAGAAAATATCAACCAAATTAGGAGCTTGTTCTTTAAAGAATTAATAAAATCAATAAACCCCTAGCCAGACTTAACAAAAAGTAAAGAGAAAGGACTCGAATTAATAAAATCATGAATGAAAGAGGAGAGATCACCACCAACACAAAGGAAATACAAATGATTTTGAGAACATACTTTGAGCAACTGTATGCCAACCAATTAGGCAATCTAGAAGAAATTGAGCATTCCTAGAAACATATAAACTACCAAAACTGAAACAGGAAGAAATAGAAAACCTGAGCAAACCCATAACCAGCAAGCAAATTGAAGCAATATTCAAAAACCTTCAAACAAACAAGAGTCCAGGGCCAGATGGTTTCCCAGTATATTCTACCAAACACTTAAAAAACTAATACCTATTCTTCTGAAGCTGTTTCAAAAGGTAGAAATGGAAGGAAAATTTCCAAACTTTTTCTATGAGGCCACAGTTACCTTGATCCCAAAACCAGACAATAAACCACAAGAAAGGATATTACATACCAATTTTCCTCATGAACATGGATGCCATAATTTTCACCAAGATATTAGCCAATAGGATCCAACAGTATTTTAAAAGGGTTATTCACCAGGACCACATGGGATTTATTCCTGGGCTGCAAGGGTGATTCAACATCCATAAATCAATCAATGTGATATACTACATTAATAAAGAAAGGACAAGAGCCATATGATCTTCTCAATAGATGCAGGAAAAGCATTTGACAAAGTACAGCATTCTTTCTTGAATAAAACTCTTCACAGTGTAGGGATAGAGGGAACATACCTCAATATCATTAAAGCCATATATGAAAAGTCCACAGCGAATATCATTCTCAAAAGGGAAAAACTGAGAGCTTCTCCCCTAAGGTTAGTAACACAACAGGGATGTCCACTCTTGCCAATTTGTTCAACATACTACTAGAAGTCCAATCCTCTTTAGTCAAACAACATAAGAAACTTTTATTTGATTTGATTTCATCCAAATCAACAAAGAAGAATCAAACTCTCACTCTTTGCAAATGACATGATATTCTATGTGGAAAACCCAAAGGACTCCACCCCAAAATTGCTAGAACTCATACAGGAATTCAGTAACATGGCAGGATACAAAACCAATGCACAGAAATCAGTTGCATTTCTATACGCAAACAATGTGACTGAAGAAACAGAAATTAAGGAATTTATCCCATTTATAATTGCACCAAAATCCATCAGATACCTAAGAATAAACATAACCAAGAGGTAAAGGATCTGTACTCTGAAAACTATAGAACAATTATGAAACAAATTGAGGAAGACATAAAAAAATGGAAAAACATTCCATACTCATGGATTGGAAGAACAAATATTGTTAAAATGTCTATGCTACCTAGAGTAATCTACAGGTTCAAAGCAATACCTCTCAAAATGCCACCAACTTTTCCCACAGAGCTGGAACAATAATCCTAAAATTTTTTGGAACGAGAAAAGACCTCATATACCCAGAGGAATGTTGAAAAAGAAAACCAAAGCTGGTTGCATCACAATTCCATACTTCAAGCTATATTACAAAGCTATAATCATCAAGACAATATGGCACTGGCACAAACACAGATACATAGATCAATAAGAATGGAATATAGAACCCAGAAATGAACCCTCAACTCTATGGTCAATTAATCTTCGACAAAGCAGGAAAGGATATCCAATGGAAAAAAGACAGTCTCTTCAACAGATGGTGTTGGGAAAAGTGGAGACCAACATGCAGAAGAATGAAATTGGACCATTTTCTTATACCATACACAAAAACAGACTGAAAATGGAGGAAAGACCATTAATTACTTATAATTGTTAGATATACCTTTTAGGTATGATACAGTGTCCCTCTTCATCCCTCACTATATTCTTTGGTTTAAAATCTAATTAGTCTAATATAAGGATTGCTACCCCAGCTTTCTATTGAGGGCCATTAGCATGAAAAGTGATTCACCACCTCCTCACGTTCAATCTGGAGGTATCTTTGGGTTTAAAAGTTGTCTCTTGATGACAGCATATCATAGGGTCTTGCTTTTTTATCCTATCTCATACCCTGTGTCATTTGATTATAGTGTTTAGCCCATTTACATTCAGAGTAACTATTGAAAGATATTATTTAGTGCTGCTGTATTACTTGTAAAGTCACCATTTCTATATATGGTCCTTTCTGGTCTATGTTACTTTTGGGCTCTTAAAGGATCCCCTTTAATCTTTCTTGCAGGGCTGGTTTAGTGATCACAAATTCTTTTAGTTTATGTTTGTTCTGGAAGCTCTTTTTCTCTCCTTCTATTCTGAATGTCAGTCTTGCTGGATAAAGTATTCTTGGCTGCATATTTTTCTCATTTAGCACCCTGAATATATCATGCCAGTCCTTTCTGGGCTGTCAGGTCTCTCTGTATAGGTTTGGCCTGCCAAGTCTCTGTGGATAGGTCTGCTGCCTCTCTACCTCTGTAGGTTAAGGACCTACAGAATAATTATTCTGAATTATAGCTCAGGATTTTCTCTTTGTCTCTGAAATATGCAAACTTCACTATCATATATTGAGGTGTTGACTTATTTGTTTTGATTTTGAGGGGGGTTCTCTGTGCGTCCTGGACTTGAATGCCCGTTTCCTTCCCCAAATTAGAGAAGTTCTCAGCTATGACTTGCTCAAACATACCTTCTGTCTCTCTCACTCTTTCCTCTTCCTCTGGGACCCCAATTATTCTAATATTGTTTTGCTTTATAGTATCACTGATTTCCCGATGCCGCCTCTCATGATCCAGTATTTATCTCTATTTTCCTCAGTTTATTTATTCTCCATCATTTTAATTTCTATATCACTGATTCTCTCTTCCGCCTCATTTACACTAGCAGTTAGAGCCTCCATTTCTTATTGCATCTCAGTAATACCTTTTTGATTTCAATCTGATTAGATTTTATTTCTTTTATTTCTTCAGAAAAGGATTTTCTAGTGTCTTCTATGCTTTTTTCAAGCCTGGCTAGTATCTTTATAATCATTATTCAGAATTATAGCTCCAACATCTTCCTTATATCCATATTGATTAAGTCTCTGGCAGTTAGTATTACCTCTTGTTCTTTTTTCTGGGGTGAAGTTTTCCATCTTGTCATTTTGTCCAGAGAATAGATGAAGGAGGGAACAAAATACAAAAATATCAACCCCAGCAAAATATTCACTAAACAAATCAGAAGAGTTCAGAAACCAATAAAGTACAAAAAGAAAATAAAGGAATATAATCAAACAGGTGGACAGAACAGAATAATACACCAAATTCTGTGTGTATTTTTGGCCTCTTTGTTAGAAGAAAATAGATCCCAAAATTGTATAGAAAGGAAAACATATATATACAAAAATAAAATTGAATACAATTAAAGGAAGCCAAAAGTGAATGAAGAATACATATAAAATGTAAATGTAAAAATGAAAATTAGAAAAGACTAAAAAAAAGAGTTGATAAAATGAGAAAGTAGTTTTGAAGGAAAAAAAATTTTAAACTGAAAGAGTAAGGAATCATGAGAAAAAACCTCAAATTCAAATATAGTTTTCCCTTTTCACTGGAGTTTTTCAGTTCTGAGTTAATTGGTTAACTTGGTATTAGCTGGATGTTCCTGCTGGTATGCAGGGGTAGGGGTCTGTTACATTGATTTTCAGGTGTTTTTGCCCAGGCCGAGTTTCGTCACCCTTTTTAGTGTGGTCTTTATCTGGTTTTGGATTCAATGAAATGCTGGTCTCGTAGAATGAGTTTGAAGGTTTTCTTTCCATTTCTATTTTTTTGGAACAATTTGCAAAGAATTGGTATTAACTGTTCTTTAATTGTGTGGTAGAATTCCCCTGTGAAGCCATCTGGCCCTGGGCTCTTGTTTGGTTGGAGATTTTTGATTACTGCTTCAAAGTCCATGGGGGTTATGGGTCTGTTTAAATTTTCTATTTCTTCCTATTTCCAATTTGGTAGTTTATATGTTTCTAGGAACGCATGCATTACTTTCAGATCACCTAATTTTTGGCATATAATTTTTCATAATATTCTCTTATAATTGTTTGTATTTCTGTGGTGTTGTTTGTGATCTCTCCTCATTCGTGATTTTATTTATTAGGATCCTTTCTCTTTTTGATAAATCTGGCTAAGATTTTATCAATTTTATTAATTTTTTCAAAGAACCCTCTCTTAGTTTCATTGATCTTTTCTACTAGGGTTTTTTGTTTCTTTGTTTTCATATCATTTATTTCTGCTCCAAACTTTATTATTTCTCTTCTTATGCTGGATTGAGGTTTCATTTGCTGTTACTTTTCTAACTCATTTAGGTGGAAGGTTAGGTTGTTTATTTGAGACTTTTCTTGCTTCTTGATGTAGGCCTGTTGTGCTATATACTTCCATCTTATGACTGCTTTTGCTGCATCCCAAAGGTCTTGGACCATCATATTTTCATTCTCATTTGTTTCTATGTATTTTTTATTTCTTCTTTAATTTCCTGGTAGACCCATTCATTCTTTAGTATTATATCCTTTAACCTCCATATATTTTTGGTCTTTCAATTTTTTTCTTTTGGTTGACTTCAAGTTTCAAAGCATTGTGGTCAGAAAATATGCATGGTATGATCTCAATCTTTTTGTATTTGTAGAAGCATGATTTTTGACCCAGTATGTGATCTGTTGTGGAGAATATTCCATGTGCACTGGAGAAGAATGTGTATGCTGCTGCTTCAGAATGAAATGTTCTGGATATATCTGTTAAGTCTGTCTGGTCCAGTATGTCATTCAAAGCCATTGTTTCCTTGTTGATTTTCTGCCTAGATGATCAGTCCATTGATGTAAATGGGGTGTTAAAGTCCCTTACTATTATTGTAGTATTATCAATTAATTCCTTTATTTTTGTTATTGTTTTATATATTTGGGTGCTCCCATGTTGGGGACATAAATATTTATAATTGTTAGATCTTCTTGTTGCATAGTCCCCTTTATTATGATATAGTGCCATTCTTTGTCTCTTACAGGATTTGGTTTAAAATCTGGTTTGTCTAATATAAGTATTGCTACTACAGCTTTCTCTTGACATCCTTTTGCTTGATAAACAATTCTCCATCCTCTCACATTCAATCTGTAGGTGTCTTTAGGTGTAAAATTAGTCTCTTGTAGCAATATATGGATGGGTCTTGTTTTTTACCCATTCTGACACCATGTCTTTTGACTAGAATCTTTAGTCAATTTATGTTCAGAGTAATTTTGATAGACATGTATTTGGTGCCATTTTATTACTTGTTTTATCATTGTTGCAGTAGATTTTCTCTGTTGCTTTCTAGCCTTTGTCACTTTTTGTCTTTCTTTTCCTCTCAAAATGTTCCCTTTAATATTTGTAGTAGGGGTGGTTTAGTGGTCATGAACATCTTTAGTTTTTGTTTGTCTAGGAAACTCTATCTCTCCTTCTATTCTGAATGATAGCCTTACTGGAAAGTGTATTCTTGGTTGTAGATTTTCCCTTAGAGTAAGTTAAATATATCATGCCACAGCCTTATGGCCTGCCAAGTTTCGGTGGCGAGATCTGCAGCTAGCTTAATGGGTCTTCCTTTGTAAGTTAGGGTTTGCTTTGTCTTGCTGCTTTTATATTTTTTCTTTATTGCTATGTTTTGCAAATTTAATTACAATATGTCTTGGTGTGGGCCTGGTTTTGTAGATTTTGATGGGAGTTCTCTGTGCCTCCTGGATCTGGATGTCTGTTTCCTTCACCAGATTAGGGAATTTTTTAGCTATTATTCCCTAATGTACATTTTGTTCCCCCTTTCTCTTCTCTTCTTCTTTGGGACCCTTATAATACAAATGCTATTACATTTGATGGAGCTATTGAGTTCCCTAATTCTATTCTCCTGTTGCATAATTCTTTTTCTATGCTGTTCAGCTTCATTATTGTCCATTCTTTTGTCTTGTATATCACATATTCTTTCCTCTGCTTTTTCTATCCTTGTTTTCATTGCATCTAGTCTGTTTGGAATCTCAGCTACTGAATTTTTCATTTCTCACTGATTGTTTTTTAACTCTTTTATCTCTGTGGTAAGGGCCGCCTTGAAGTCTTTTATTCTTTTCTCAAGCCCAGTGAATATCTTTATGATTGTTGCTTTAAATTCTCCATCAGGCATATTACCTCAGAGAATGCTATCTCTCTGGGACAAGCTCCAAGAAGTATGAATAATCTTTCCCCTGTGTGTCCAGGTATTCTTCAGGTCCTTGTTGCCACACCTTCTGCCCCCCGGGTTGTTTGCCTGCCTTCTCTCCAAAAGTAGAGCAGAGCTCTTAAAACTATCCCAACCAATCCTGCTGACTTTTAAAACTCTAGTCTTCAGGGTGCCTGAGTGGCTCAGTCAGTTAAGCATCTGACTCTTGATTTCAGCCCAGGTCATGATCTCAGTGTCATGAGATCAAACCCCATGCCAAACCCTGGTTAAGCTCCTGTTGGGCTCCATGCTGGGCGTGGAGCCTCCTTAAGATTCTTTTTCTCCTTCTCCCTCTGCCCCTCCCCACCCCTGCTCACATGTGCTCTCTCTCTCAAACAAATAAATTTTTTAATTTTTTTAAAATAATAAAGTGTGCAACTCAATGTTTTTAGTATATTCACAAAGTTGTGCAACCCTTAATGTAATTGTAGAACATTTTCATCACTCCCAGAAGAAACTCTGTACCCTCTGGCAGTCATTCATCATTTCCCCCGAATGCTGTCCTTCCAATCTCTGCTGTAGAACTTGCACTGACTCTGTATATCAATTTGGGGAGTTCTGCCATCTTAATATTAAGTCTTCCAATCCATGAACATTGGATGCCTTTCTGTTTAATAAGGTGTTCTTTACTTTTTTCAACAATGTTTTGTAACTGGCAGTTTTGTACTTCTTTTGTTAAATTTATTTCTAAATATTTTATTCATTTTTATGCTATTGTAAATGGAAATATCTTAATTTCATTTTAGAATTGTTCATCACTAAAAGAAAAAAAGAATTGTTCATTGCTAGTATATAGAAATACAATTAATTTGTGTATATTGATCTTGTATTCTGCCCAATTTCATCCTCAGGTTCAATATAATGTGAGGTTATATTCAATCTTGTGGCTAGTTTGGGTTTGGAGGAAAGTTTTGGGGATACTATGCTTCTTTTAAGAGCTAAAACCCTGTTTTGTTCTTCTGCCTTGATGAATGCACACATTTATGAAGTAAATTAACTACCTCCAAATCAATCTTCACATGTTGTCATAGTGATCTTTGTAAAATGCAATTCTGAACATGCTCTCAACTTTCTGAGACACCACAGACAAAATTACTTTGATCCAGACCCATCCTTACCTGCTTGTCTCTAGTTTCAATAAAAAATAAGTCCTTCCTTCTGAATCCCACCTTCAATCAACTCTTTGATCTTAAGTTTTCTCCACAGATAACACTAATTATTAAGCTCTTCATGCTTAGTCTTCTTAAAAGTGTGGACCATACTATTTCTATTTCCTTACTACCCACTCTTCTCAGTCTACTACTATCTGCTTTCTGTCCTCCACTAATCCACTGAAAACAAGCTCATTCTGAGTCTATAGCCCAGAAGAAAAACCTTGGCTAAAAGTAAAGATTTAGGAGTTATTTACTCCCATGTTTTAACTACTTTATCTATGGTGATTTTACCCAAATCAACATTTACAGCCAAGATCTTTCTCCTAAGATGCACACCTATATATTCAATTGTCTACTATATGTCTCCATCCTCTTGACCCACAAGTCCTTTATACTTAACAGAGCAAAAACTGTTGTCTCCAAATCTGTTCCTTCTTCCTTACCCCACTCTTAGTGAAAGGTATATATCCAGTACCCAAATCAGTAACCCAAACACCCAGTAACCCAAATCAGAAATCTAAGACCTTATTCTGGACTTTCCCTTTTACTTAACATACAGATCCTATCAGATCTCTCAATTCTGTGTTTTAAATTTCTTTTTCACTCCCATTACTACTAAGTCACTTCAGGCCATGATTACATTTTGCCTTGATTATCATTTGTTGTCTGTCTCTGATCTTGTCAACTGTTTCCTTCACTCCCAACCATTCTGCACATAATAACCAGTGACATCTCTAAAATGCAAATCTGATCATGACACTCTTCTTTTTAAAATTCTTCAGTTATCTTCCCCAATTCTCTACTCCCTTGTCACAGTCTTCAGGATAAAATCCTTTACCATGACTTAGACAGGTCTTTGAACTGGACCATGTCTTTTTTACCTCCATGTCCCCTATGTTCCAGATACATTGAAACATGCATATATTATGTACAGTTCTTAAAATGGTTCACACTTTCACTCACTTCCATGTCTTTTCATGGATTCTTGTGCCTGGATTATCTATCCTGCTTCTTTGCTTGAGTAATCCCTACTCATCTCTGGGAAGCCTTTCTTAACATCCCCTGAGTTGGGCACATTTATGATCATGTAATATCCTGTGAGTATTTCTCTATTACAGAATTGATCACATTGTATAGTCAGCATTTTTTCTTCCTATTAGACTGTGAGTTTGAGTACTGTGTTATAATCATATGTTTATCTTTAGCACTTTGTATAATATCTGGAATCAATTAAGTGGTCAATAAATATCTGCTGAATGAATTATGTGGAATATAAAGTACTATTGTCTCCTGACATTTGCATATTTTCCAAAAGTACACAACTCCCACTACAGATACAGTAATGGCTTGCTTTTAACTAAAACTGTTCTATTATTTTCAGTTTTGTTTTTCCACTGTTTTTTAGAATGAAAATATCAAGAGTAGAATAGAGTGAAGATCAAATACTTAAGATTAAAACTTGCCCATGATTTAAAAAATACACATATGTTTTATTTGCAGTATATTGTATATATCTTATTTACCAAATACCACCTATAAATATAGTCAAACAAATCATCTAACATAATTTTTGAGAACTTACTAGGTTCTAAGCATCCTGCTAAACAGTAGGGATAGATAAGAGTATGACACAGTTTCTACTCTGCCCTCAAAGAATTTTAAAAAAATATGGGGAATTTAGGTGTATATCCTTAAAAATCAATGTAGAATACACTATAGGGTCAATGTGTATGAGATCCTGTGGGAACATATGGACAAAGAAAATGAATGAATGACTTCATCAGTAAAGAGTTGTACAAAGAATGTGTCTTTTGAACTAAACTTTGAAGGATGAATATGAGTTTTTCAGTTATGTGGAAGTAGGGGTCAAATGAAAAGGAGGGCATCAAAGGCAGAGAAAATAGCACGTGCAAATCATGGAAAGTGTGAATATATAGGGAGTATTTGTGGAACTCTAAGTATCTTGAAATGGTTAACACTTAGGATTATGGGTGGAAGGGAGGTCATAGAAAATGAGCTTGGCAAAGAATTCAGGGAGCTTACCAGAAAAGGCTTTATGAGACATGCTAAGGAATATGGTATATACTCAATAGGTTACTGGGCAACATTAAAAAGTTTTTAGTCATGGAAATAACAGGATTTGGTTTCTGTTATGGAAAGATCGTTCTGGATCTACTGTGGAAAATTGATGGTGGGGGTTGGAATATGGCAGAACTGGAAGCTGATAGACCAGTTATAAAGTTATGGTAATAGGCCAGGTGAAAGATGATGGCTGGTTGAACTAAGATAATGACAACGGAGATGGGGACACTTGAAGCATTTAAGAAATATGAAGAGTTAGCAGGTGGAATTTGGTAATTGATATGGCAAGTGAGAAAGAGGTAATAGTCAAGGGCCAAGTCCATAATTCTGGGTTGGGTAACATGGGTGGGTAATGGTCTCTTACTGAGACAAATTAACCTGTCAATAGATTACACTCTTAGGTGTTTATAGTGGATATATAATATGTTGAAAGATCACTAAACAGGGCTTATAAGGTTTATAGAGCTATTATCTTGTTTCAGAGAATATAGGAGAGAAAACACAATAACAAATCCCTAGATCACAATTTGCTCATTATATTCTCTTACATGCTATTTAAATAAATTCCAGAGACTTGACCTCTTAAGCAAGAGCACTGGTACTACTTCCAGCTCTTTCTGCTTCAGAAGTCAGTCTGTATATTTCATAGGGATATTTCCCACAAGGTAATAATCCTCAGACATAGTCAAAACTTGGCCACCAAGTGATCCCACAAACTTGTGCCCAGATCATCAGCTTCATTCTGGAGAACATAATTTTACTATTACTTGAACCTCAAGTGATATATTCACACTTTAAAAAGGAACAATTTACCTTAATTGAGACTGAAAAAAATATGCTTGCCAAGGAAATGATAACATTTCCCAGCTATGCTGGTAATAATTGAATTTGATTCTCATTCAATTCAATACTTTAACAATTCTCTTATGACCAGATGTCAAAATGTCACATAATGCACATTTGGTTTTATTTTTTATCGTAGTGCATGCCTTATACTAGTTGATAAATAATTTTTCTTCTGTAACTACATGCATAAGTGTTCAAGTTTTATTTTGGTAGGCTGGGAGTGACTTTGTTTTTATTCTATATTAGTCTATAAGATGAAAACAAAAAGCTTAAATCAGGCACTCTATTCAGTCTGAAAATGTAATCTACTTGTACTTAGAAAAAGAAACAGCATTACATATATGCATTTAACATTTTAATTTTTATAGATTGATCTGGACCTTTTTGTCAAATAAATTATAATGATTGATTATTGGAATATTCATTGTAAAGTAATCCTCTAAGAACCGACTCAAGTCCTAACTTCACCATGATTATACTAACTACTCTAGCCCACATTGATTTCTCTTTAAACTTATCCATTTAGCTTTTAACTGTACTTAAACATATGTTTTTCCAAATTTATTATAAGCTCATAGAGGCAAGGAAATACATCTTGTACTTCTTCATTATTCTACACAACATTTAACATAGAAATACTGGATCAGTTGATTCAAATACCATGTGTATAAAAGTACAGCCTTCTAGAGTACATGAAATTAATTGCCTTTATAGTTGACATTATTCCAACAGTCTCGGTTTTCACATTTGCATCAGCTGTTCTGATAATTTAATGAGGCTGATTTTTTGTTTAGCTTATGAGAATTGGCCTCATTATTTTATTGTAGAATTTTGAACTTGCTTCTCTTTTGAATGAGTGATAGGGTCTGGTGATAACACAAATAAAACAGCTAACTGAATAAGTTCCACTTTTTTATAAGTTTATGTATGTATGTGTGCATGTATGTATGTATTTTAACTAATTGCACCCAGTGTGGCGCTTGAACTCACAACCCTGAAATCAAGAATTGCGCTTGAACTCACAACCCTGAAATCTTCCAACTGAGCCAGCCAGGTGTGTCCCAAGTTCCACTTTTTAATTAATTTTATTAAATAGCAGAATATTTGTTCTAACATCTAGTATATCTTTTAGTGGTTACTATCTAAAGTATTCTGTCATTTATGATGATAGTTCTTTTATAGCACATTTACTAATGAGTAATCTTAACATAGTTGTCATAAATATTAGGGGAATAATGCACGCTGGACTGAATTCCTTAAAAAATAAGATCATTTTTATCCATCTGGGTTAGATACCAACATGTGTGGATTGACCTTTTGTAGGTAATCATGGTTTTAGTATTATTACTATTGTTACTTTATTTTTATATCAGATGACTATGACTTTAACTTATTCAAAGAGAACAGATACTATTAGATACAGACATTGGTTATTAGAATAATATTTTCCTGGTGAGACAAAAAGTTTTTTAGATACCAATTTTTATTTGTTATTTCTCAATTTTATTTCTAGCATTTCTAATTTTATGTATCTTTCTTACAGGCAAGACGTTTTTGTCCTTAGTTCCTTATAACAAAGAGTATTGGTCAAGGGTAGCTGTATTATAACCACAATTTCAGAATAAATATATTTTAAAATAATTTTATTAAATACCAACCTGCAATAACTATAAAGGCTGATACTGGACATTATATTTATTTGTAATTCAACAAAAGAATGAGCATGATTAAGTGAATGCTCAAATTTTTAAGGTTTTACATTTCTAAAAAGGAACTTGGCAATTGTATTTTTCAATTTAGTAATAGATTGGTATGGAAATAAATGAGAACTCATCAACAAGGAAATTATTAAAGAAAAGATAAGAGGTTGCTTTCTGTGTGCATTCACTTATTGAATGCCGCTATTAGCAATTCTGACCATGCTGTAAAGCTAGCAGTTGTCTGGCTCCAACTTTGCAATATCCTTATTAGAGCAATGCATACCAATTGATATCAAATCCTGCCAAGTAACATTCATGGTCTTGTGTTACAGATGTCTTGCTGTGCCCGATTTCTGAAAATTCCACATATATAATTCAAGTGGATATTAGTATTAACTTCATAGAGAAATTCTATCTAAGGAGGGAGGTTTTGAAGCAACAGTTACACAAAATGGCTCCCTTTTTGGGTGCTATACAACTGTCAGGAAATCTTATGTGATTACATTTAAGCGTTGAACAGTGGGGAAAACAAAAACTCTTCCATACATATTCAGAATTCACCAAATTTCAGTGCTGGAACCGGGATGAAGACCTTTTAATACAACAAAATTACCACATCAAAATTTGTCTGCTTCCAAAAGGGACCCTGTTTGCAGCAAGTTTTCTGGGAAATCATGTGCATAGAACCAGGAATAGAAACTTTTAAAGATAGAACATTCTAGCAAAGCTAACAGAAATGAAATTTCACAGTTTCTATACTTGGCATATATCACTAAAATAACTGGAGCCTGAAAGAAGTTGGTGAAGTTATTTTGATCAGCCTAATGGCTGAATTATATTGCTGCATTGGTGAGCTAATTAACTGTGTGATCAACAATTTGTTCCAAAAATTTGTTTTTCACTGAAATGAAAAATCCAAGAATATTGTCACCAATTTGTTAGCCATATATTGATATCAGTAATGCTTTGCCTTTAATAAAGTATGAAATTTAGAAGTGAGAAGCAAAAAGGAATACCATTCACTAGATGTCTCTGTTTTACATTATAATTAAATATTATTAATTGAGCATTTACGAGTTACATAGCACTCATAGAAGCATAAAAGGATATCAAAATGAATGTCACATCCTGTTTATTAAGAAATTTGGAATCCAAGTAGAAAAGTAATGAAGGTATTTCCTCCCAATATTTTACAATAATCCTTTATGAAATGTGCTGTTTTGCATGTACACATATGCTTGGAAAACCTGTCTCTACATAAAAAGGTCATATCTTATTTACATTAACAATTACTTCCATGTAGAGATTCCCTTTCATAATTTTAACTATTTTTACTTCTTACTATAAAACACACATGTACCTCTTCCCAACATCCTTTTTAAATCCCTGCATTGTCCTACCCCCATCCCACTCATAGACATTTAAAACAATCTTTAAACCCACACTAGCTTGAAAATTTAATAGTTAATTATTTTATGAAAAGTATGGGGAAAAAAGTTTTCTATATCCCCACCTAATTAAAACAGTCTTTGCATTTTCATATGTATGTTATGGCCAAATATCTTTTTACAAATTATATTTTTTACATGCAAGAAAGGTAAAAATATTTCCAGAGATGATAATGGTAAAATATGCTAAAAATGTACCTGAGACCTTTCACAGAATCATAATACTTTTTAGATGAACAAACCAGAAACTTTGAATTCTGTGTTTTTTTTTTTAATTTTAGACTAGGTTTTAAAAGTTTCCAGGAGAATTTAAACGGTTTGGAATTTTTGAAGTGTTTAAGATGGCAGTGTAATAGGAGATCTTAGGCTCCTCTTGTCCCTTGAACACAGCTAGATAACTATCAAATCATTCTGAATATCTAAAAAATTGACCTGAGAACTGACATAACAAACTGCACAACCAGAGGGAGTAAAGAAGCCACATAACAGAAGGTAGGAAGTGTGGAGATGTGGTTTGGGGGGGAAATGGATTGCAGGTGCTGCAGAGGGGAAGGACCCCGGTCATGGAGAAAGGTGAGAGAGGAGCACACATGGGAATGCACAAGGAGAACACTTCCCCAAAGCCACTGGCTCAGAAAATAAGGAGCTGATTTTTAGGAGCTTTTGCAAACAGCTGGGCTCAAAGACAAGTTTTAGAGGTTGGTGGGCTTGGCTGGGATAGAGCCCTCAGGGAGCTTTCTTACACCTGAAGAGAAGGCAGGCAAGCAACCCCAGGGGCAGAGAGCATGATCTAAGGATTGCCTAAGGCACGCAGGGAAAGATTGTTCCCTCTTCTTGGAGCACATCTGTGAGAGGTGGCCTTCTCAGAGATGCCTCTCCAGGGACAAAAGAACCAGCAGGCTCCATTTCCCTCCCCCATATCTTAGCATAGGTGCAGAGACACCTGCTGAGAGAGGTTAACTAGGAAACTGGCTATTTACCTGCTTTGCTCCAAATCCCATGCCCTTGACCTCTGATGTAACCGCCCTTTTCAGCCAAACTTACATCCATCCCCGCTCAACAATACCCTCTCCCAGAAGAGTAGTGCAGCCCCCCACCACAGCAAGTCCCTAAAGTTTGGAGTTTTAAGTCAGCAGGCGTGGCTTTGATATAGCCCAAATTGTGTTGCTCCAGGGAGACAAGCAACTCGGAGACAGAGTGAAAACAGTGATTTGAAAAATGCCTGGGATGCACATGGGGAAATTATTTGCTCTTCTGGGAGAGCTTGCCTGAGAGCAGCAAGCACAGAGACCCCTCTCTGGGGACAAAGGAGCTGGCTGGAGCCATTTCCCTCCCCCATCCATTAACATAAACCAACTTCAGTAAACATCACAGTGCCAACACTGGCTGCCTAACCTGCTTAAACCAGGTTTCCTGCACTCTGCTGATACTCCTTTTCTTTGGCAAGTGTGCTTAAGGACCAGCACTGTGGGCCCCTTCCCCAGAAGACCACCAGAAACCCCCGCATGCACCATGCCTACCAACCATAGAGTTCTGCAAGGCTTCAGTTCTAGTGGAAGTAGCATCAGGTCTCATTTAACAAGCAGACCAAAGCACACTTAGTTAAAACTCACCACACTCTGGTCAAGAGCCAAACACTGCCCACTGCAAGCAAGGAGAGCCTGTGCAGATGACAGACCTGAGGGATAGAGCAGACAAACCACAGCAGCACAGGGCACACAACATAAACCAGAGACACTTCTTGAAGCACCAGGCCCTGGACATCATATGACCTCTTCTTTATAAAGCCATTACTCTCAGGAGCAGGAAATATAACAAGCTTTTCTAACACAGAGAATACAAAGACTTAGACAAAATGCCAAGAGAAGGAATACATCCCAAAAGAAAGAATGAGAAAAGGTCATAGCCAGAAATCTAATCAAAACAGATATAAGCAATATGCCTGATGGACAATTTAAAGCAACAATCATAAGGATAGTCACTGGGCTTGAGAAAAGCATGGAAGACACCAGGGAGACCCTTACTGCAGAGACAGAGATCATCTAAGCAGAAAACGAACAGGGAAACAATGGCTTTAAATGACACACTGGACCAGATAGACTTAACAGATATATTCCAAACATTTCATCCTAAAGCAGCAGAATACATATTCTTTTTGAGTGCATAGGTGATATTCTCCAGAATAGATCACATATGGGGTCACAAATCAGGCTTAAACAAGTACAAAAAGATTGGTATCATACCATGCATATTTGGTGACCACAATGCCATGAAACTTGAAGTCAAGCAGAAGAAAAAATTTGGAAAGACCACAAATACTTGGAGGTTAAAGAACACGTTACTAAAGAATGAATGGGTCAACCAGGAAATTTAAAAAGAAATTAAAAATACATGGTACCAATTAAAATGAAAACATGATGGTCCAAAAACTGGGATACAGCAAAAGCAGTCATAAAAGGGAAATATATAGCATACAGGCTTACCTCAAGAAGCAAGAAAACTCTTAAACTATCTAACCTTACACCTAAAGGAGCTACAAAAAGAACAACAAATAAAACCTAAAACCAACAGAAGAAGGGAAATAACAAAGATTAGAGGAGAAATAAATGATATAGAAACTTAAAAAAAAAAGAACAGATCAAAAACCAGGAGCTGGTTCCTTGAATAAACTAATAAAATTGATAACACCACAGCCAGACTTATCAAAAAGAAAAGAGAAGGGGCACAAATAAATAAAATCAAAAACAAGAGAAGAGAAATAGCAACCAACACCATAGAGAAAAATAATAAAGGAATATTATGAAAAACAATATGCCAACAATTTAGAAAACCTGGAAGAAATGGATGAATTCCTAGAAACATAAAACCTACCAAAACTGAAACAGAAAGAAATGGAAAACTAAAACAGATTGACAACCAAAAAAAAAAAAAAAAAGTAATCAGTAATTAAAAATCCCCTAGCAAACAAAAAACCAGGGCCAGATAGCTTCATAGGGGAATTATACCAAAGATTTAAAGAGTTAATAACTATTGTTCTGAAACTATTCCAAAAAAGAGAAATGGAAGGAAAAGTTCAAAATTGATTCTATGAGGCCAGAATTACCCTGATTCCTTAACCAGGCAAGGACTCTAATAAAAAATAGAACTACAGGCCAAAATCCCTGATGAGTATAGATGCAAAAATTCTCAATAAAACACTAGCAAAACATACCCAACAGTACATTAAAAGAATCAATCACCACGGAGTGCCTGGGTGGCTCAGATGGTTAAGCGTCTGCCTTCAGCTCAGGTCATGATCCCAGGGTCATGAGATCGAGCCCCACATCAGGCTCCTGGTTCAGCGAGGAGCCTGTTTCTCCCTCTGCCTCTCTCCCTGCTCATGCTTTCTCTCTCTGTATCTCTGTGTCTCAAATGAATAAATAAAATCTTTAAAAAAAAGAATCAATCACCACATTCAAGTGGGATTTACTCATGGGCTCAAGGGTGGTTCAATATTCACAAATCAATATGACACACCACATTAATTTAAAAAAGATAAGAACCATATGATGGAGAGAAACATTTGACAAAGTACAACATTTATTCATGATAAAAATCCTCAACAAAGTAGGGATAGAAGGAACACACCTCAACATCATAAGGCCATATATAAAAAACACAGCAAATATCATCCTCAATGGGGAAAAACTGAGAGCTTTTCCTCTACAGTAAGGGACAAGAGAGAGATGTCCACTCTCACCATTGTCATTTAACATAGTACTGGAAGTCCTAGCCTCAGCAATCAGGCAACACAAAGAAATAAAAGGTATCCAAACCGGCAAAGAAAAAGTCAAACTTTCACTCTTTGCAGATGACATGATATTCTATATAGAAAGCCCGAATGATTCCACCAAAAACTTGCTAGAACTTGATACATGAATTCAATAAAGTCATAGGATACAAAATCAATGTACAAAAATCTGTTGCATTTCTATACACCAATAGTGAATCAGCAGAAGGAGAAATTAAGGAATTAATCCACTTAAAAATACACCAAAAGCCATAAGGGAGAAATCTAACCAAAGCAGTGTATGATCTGTACTCTAAAAGCTATAAAACACTGATGGAAGAAATTGAAGATGACACAAAGAAATGGAAAAACATTCCATGCTCATGGACTGGAAAAACAAATATTCTTAAAATGCCTATACTACTTAGAGAAATCCACACATTTAATGCAATCCTTATCAAAATACCACCAGCATTTTTCACAGAGCTAGAACAATCCTAAAATTTGTATGGAACCACAAAAGACCCTGAATAGCCAAAGCAAACTTAAAAAAAAAAAAGCTAGAAGCATCACAATTATGGAATTCAACTGATATTAAAAGCTGCAGTATAAATAAATAAATAAATAAATAAATAAATAAATAAATAACTTCTGCCCAGCAAAGGAAACGACCAACAAACCAAAAATCAACCAATGGAATTGGAGAAGATATTTGCAAATCACATACCCAATAAAAGGTTAGTACCCAGAGGAGCAAGGTGGCAGAGGAGTAGGAGACCTAAATTTCGTCTGGTTCCAGGAATTCAGCTAGATAGGAATCAAACCATTCTGAACACCTAGGAACTCAACAGGAGATCAAAGAAAAGAATAGCAGCAACTGTCTGAACAGAAAAGTGACCACTGTCCGGAAGGTAGATCGTGTGGAGAAGTGAATCCGAGGCAATATTCAGGAAGATAGATGTCAGGGAAGTGGGCCTCTGTCAGCTGCTACCAGCAAGTGATAGAGCCAAGGAGCACAAAATCGGAAATTTTAAAAGTCGGTTCTGCTGAGGGACGTCACTCCAGTGGCTAAGCAGGGGGTGGAACCCTCGCTGGGACAGTGTGGTCTCAGGACCCTCGGAGTCATAGGAAGACCGGGGGTGCCTAAGTGCGGCAGAGCTCCCAGGTATTGGAGCGAGGAAGCTGGCTGCAGAGATGGAGCCGAGGAGTGGGCTTTCAGCTCGGGGTTGCCATAAACTGATCCTCAGCAGTCAGGCCACTGCTCCTCCAGCAGGGACCCAACAAGCAGCAGATCTGGGGACACCCCCTTCCTCCCCTGGGAGGTGTGGCGTGGGAGTGCACTGCAGGAATTTGCTGGGTTTGGAGACTCTAAATGGGGTCGGGTGCCAGAGATAGAAACACTCAGTCACAGGTTGGGTGAGCACAGAGTGCAGCCAGAGACCGGGGTGACAGGAGTGATTAACGCCTTTCTCTGGGGACTCACAGAGGAGTGGGGCCCCAAGTTCACGGCTCCTCCTGGGTGGAGATTGGAGGGCACCATTTTCACTCTCATCCTCCAAAGCTGTATGGAAAGCATGCAGGGAACAAAAGCTCCCGAAAGCAAACCTGAGCAAATTACTTAGCCTGGCCCTGGCAAGGGCGGGGCAATTCCGCCTCCCGCAAAGACATTTGAGAACCACTACAACAGGCCCCTCCCCCAGAAGATCAGCAAGAACAGCCAGCCAAGTTTACCTATCAATGAGAACGACAGAACTCCAGCACTAGGGGAATACTGCACAAAGAATTCATGGATTGTTTCCCCATGATTTTTAGTCGTTCAAAGTTAATTTTTTAATTTTCTTTTTTTGAATTTTTCTTTTTCCCTTTTACAACCAACATCTTATCAATCCCTTTATTTAAAAATCTTTTTTTATTTTTCATTTTTAGAGTCATAGTCTATCCCTTCATAGTAGTTAACCTTATTTTTGGTATATATATATATATATATATATATATATATATATATATATATATATGAGTTGTTCTCTCCTTAAAATTTTGGGATACAGTTTCTTCTAACAGACCAAAATATACCCTAAATCTCTATTGTATGGCTTTGTTCTAGTCTCCTGCCTGATCACATTCTCTCCCTGTTTTTTTAAACGTCTTCTTTCTTTTTTCAACCAACTGCTTATCTTATCAATTTCTTTTATAAAATATTTTATAATTTTCATCTTTACAGTCATATTCCATCCCTTCATCGTATCAACCCTTATTTTTGTACATATATAAGTTGTTCTTTCTTTTTGGGAGGCACTTTCTTTCTAACAGACCAAAATACTCCCAAAATCTAGTGTGTGGCACTGATCTATGCACCAGCCTGATCATATTTGATCATATTCTGCTTGTTTTGTTTTTTTTTTAACTTTTTCTTTTTTTTAATTATTCTTTCTTTCCCTTTCTTTTCCCCTGGCTTCAGGTCTCTTCTGAACAGTTTAGTGTATATTTTTCTGGGGTCATTGTTACCCTGTTAGCATTGTATTCTCTCATTCATCTATTCTCCTCTGGACAAAATGACAAGATGGAAAGAATCAACTAAAAAAAAAGAACAAGGGGCAGTACCAACTGCCAGGGACCTAATCAATATGGACATTAGTAATGTCAGAACTAGAGTTCAAATGATGATTTTAAGACACTAGCTGGGCTTGCAAAAAGTATGGAAGGTATTACAGAAACCCTTTCTGTAGAAATAAAAGAACTAAAATCTAACCAAGTCGAAATCAAAAAAGCTATTAATGAGATGCAATACAAAATGGAGGCTCTAACTGCTAGGATAAATGAGGCAGAAGAGAGAATTAGTGATATAGAAGACCAAATGTAGGAAAATAAAGAAGCTGAGAAAAAGAGAGATAAACAACTACTGGATCACGAGGGCAGAATTGGAGAGGTAAGTGATACCATAAGACGAAACAATATTAGAATAATTGGGATCCCAGAAAAAGAAAGAGAGAGAGGGGCAGAAGAGAAAATTATAGCAGAGAACTTCCCTAATGTGGAGAAGGAAATGGGCATCAAAATCCAGGAGGCACAGAGAACCCCCCTTAAAAATCAAAAAAATAGGTCAACACCCCACATCTAAGAGTAAAACTTACGAGTCTCAGAGACAAAGAGAAAATCCTGAAAGCAGCTCGGGAGAAGAGATTTGTAACCTACAATGGTAAAAACATTAGATTGGCAACAGACTTATCCACAGAGACATGGCAGGCCAGAAAGGACTGGCATGATATCTTCAGAGCACTAAACGAGAAAAATATGCAGCCAAGAATACTATATCCAGCTAGGTTGTCATTGAAAAGAGAAGGAGAGAGAAAAAACTTCCAGGACAAACAAAAACTAAAGGAATTTGCAAACACGAAACCAGCCCTCCAAGAAATATTGAAAGGGGTCCTCTAAGCAAAGAGAGAGCCTAAAAGTAACATCGACCAGAAAGGAACACAGACAATATACAGTAACAGTCACCTTACAGGCAATACAATGGCACTAAATTCATTTCTTTCAATAGTTACCCTGAATGTAAATGGGCTAAATGTCCCAATCAAAAGATCCCGGATATCACTCTGGTTAAAAAAACAAGACCCATCGATATGCTGTCTGCAAGAGACTCATTTTAGACCCAAAGACACCCCCAGATTGAAAGTGAAGGGGTGGAAAACAGATTACCATGCTAATGGACACCAAAAGAAAGCTGGGGTGGCAATCCTTATATCAGACAAATTAGATTTTAAACCAAAGACTATAATAAGAGATGAGAAAGAACAGTATATCATACTTAAAGGGTCTATCCAACAAAAAGATCTAACAATTGTAAATATCTATGCCACTAACATAGGAGCAGCCAAGTATATAAGCCAATTAATAACAAAAGCAAAGAAACACATCGACAACAATACAATAATAGTGGGGGATTTTAACATCCCCCTCACTGAAATGGACAGATCATCTAACCAAAAGATCAACAAGGAAATAAAGACTTTCAATGACACACTGGACCAAATGGACTTCACAGATATATTCAGAACATTCCATCCCAAAGCAACAGAATACACATTCTTCTCTAGTGCACATGGAAAATTCTCCAGAATAGATCACATCCTGGTCATAAATCAGGTCTCAACTGGCACCAAAAGATTGGGATAATTCCCTTCATATTTTCAGACCACAATGCTTTGAAACTAGAACTCAATCACAAGAGGAAAGTGGGAAAGAACTCAAATATATGGAGGTGAAAGTGCATCCCACTAAAGAATGAATGGGTCAACCAGGAAATTAAAGAAGAATTTAAAAAATACTTGGAAACCAGTGAAAATGAAAACACAACTGTTCAAAATCTTTGGGATGCAAAAAAGGCAGTCCAGAGAGGAAAGTATATAGCAATACAACCTTTCTCAAGAAACAAGAAAGGTCTCAAATACACAACTTAACCCTACACCTAAAGGAGCTGGAGAAAGAACAGCAAATAAGGCCTAAACCCAGCAGGAGAAGAGAAATCATAAAGATCAGAGCAGAAATCAATGAACTAGAAACCAAAAGAACAGGTAGAACAGATCAACGAAACTAGGAACTGGTTCTTTGAAAGAATTAACAAGATTAATAAACCCCTGGCCAGACTGATCAAAAAGAAAAGAGAAATGACCCAAATCAACAAAATCATGAATGAAAGAGGAGAGATCACAACCAACACCAAAGAAATACAAACAATTATAAGAACATATTATGAGCAACTCTATGCCAGCAAATTAGATAATCTGGAAGCAATGGATGCATTCCTAGAGATGTATCAACTACCAAAACTGAACCAGGAAGAAATAGAAAACCTGAACAGACCTATAACCACTAAGGAAATTGAAGCAGTCATCAAAAATCTCCCAACAAACAAAAACCCAGGGCCAGATGGCTTCCCAGGGAAATTCTACCAAATATTTAAAGAAGAATTAATACCTACTCTTCTGAAACTGTTCCAAAAAATAGAAATAGAAGGACAACTTCTAAACTCGTTTTATGAGGACACCATTACCTTGATCCCAAAACCAGACAAAGACCCCATCAAAAAGGAGAATTACAGACTAATATCCTTGATGAACATGGATGCAAAAATTCTGACCAAAATACTAGCCAATAGGATCCAACAGTACATTAAAAGGATTATTCATCACGATAAAGTGGGATTTATCCCTGGGCTGCAAGGTTGGTTCAACATCACCAAATCAATCAATGTGATACAAGACATTGATAAAAGAAAAAACAAGAACTATATGATCCTCTCAATAGATGCAGAAAAAGCATTTGACAAAGTACAGCATCCTTTCTTGATCAAAACTCTTCAGAGTATAGGGATAGAGGGTACATACCTCAATATCATAAAAGCCATCTATGAAAAACCCACAGCGAATATCATTCTCAATGGGGAAAAACTGCGAGCTTTCCCCCTAAGGTCAGGAACACGTCAGGGATGTCCACTATCACCACTGCTATTCAACATAGTGTTAGAAGTCCTAGCCACAGCAATCAGACAACAAAAAGAAATAAAAGGCATCCGAATTGGCAAAGAAGTCAAACTCTCACTCTTTGCAGATCATATGATACTTTATGTGGAAAACCCAAAAGACTCCACCCCAAAACTGCTAGAACTCATACAGGAATTCAGGAAAGTGGCAGGATATAAAATCAATGCACAGATATCAGTGGCATGCCTATACACCAACAACAAGACAGAAGAAAGAGAAATTAAGGAGCCGATCCCATTTACCATTGCACCCAAAACCATAAGATACCTATGAATATATCTAACCAAAGAGGCAAAGAATCTCTACTCTGAAAACTGTAAAATACTCATGAAAGAAATTGAGGAAGACACAAAGAAATGGAAAGACGTTCCATGCTTATGGATTGGAAGAACAAATATTGTGAAGATGTCAATGCTACCTAGAGCAATCTGCACATTTAAAGCAATCCCTATCAAAATACCATCCACTTTTTTCAAAGAAATGGAAGAAATAATCCTAAAATTTGTATGGAATCAGAAAAGACCCTGAATATCCAGAGGAATGTTGAAAAAGAAAAGCAAAGCTGGCGGCATCACAATTCCGGACTTCGAGCTCTATTACAAAGCTGTCATCATCAATACAGGATGGTACTGGCACAAAAACAGACACATAGATCAATGGAACAGAATAAAGAGCCCAGAAATGGACCCTCAACTCTGTGGTCAACTAATCTTTGACAATGCAGGAAAGAATGTCCAGTGGAAAAAAGACAGTATCTTCAACAAATGGTGTTGGGAAAATTGGACAGCCACATGCAGAAGAATGAAACTGGACGATTTCCTTACACCACACACAAAAATAGACTCCAAATGGTTGAAAGACCTACATGTGAGACAGGAGTCCATCAAAATTCTAAAGGAGAACACAAGCAGCAACCTCTTCGACCTCAGCTGCAGCAACTTCTTCTTAGAAACATTGCCAAAGGCAAGAGAAGGAAGGAAAAATGAACTATTGGGATTTCATCAAGATAAAAACTTTTGCGCAGCAAAAGAAATAGTCCACAAAACCAAAAGACAACCAACAGAACTGGAGAATATATTTGCAAATGATATATCAGATAAAGGGCTAGTATCCAAAATCTGTAAAGAACTTATCAAACTCAACACCCAAAGAACAAATGATCCAATCAAGAAATGGGCAGAAGACATGAACAGACATTTTTCCAAAGAAGACATCCAAATGGCCAACAGACACATGAAAAAGTGCTCAGCATCGCTCAGCATCATGGAAATCCAAATCCAAACCTCAATGAGATATCACCTCACACCAGGCAGAATGGCTAAAATTAACATGTCAGGTAACAACAGATGTTGGCGGGGATGTGGAGAAAGGGGAACCCTCCTACACTGTTGGTGGGAATGCAACCTGGTGCAACCACTCTTGAAAACAGTGTGGAGTTTCCTCAAAAATTTGAAAATAAACCTACAATACGACCCAGCATTTGTACTACTGGGTATTTAACCCAAAGATACAAATATAGGGATCCGAAGGGGTACATGCACCCAATGTTTATAGCAGCAATGTCCACAACAGCCAAACTATGGAAAGAACCAAGATGTCCATGGACAGATGAATGGATCAAGAAGATGTATATATATATATATATATATATAATGGAATAGTATGCAGCCATCTAAAGGAATGAAATCTTGCCATTTGCAACGATGGGATGGAACTGGAGGGTATTATTCTGACCGAAATAAATCAATCAGAGAAAGACATGTATCATATGATCTTACTGATATGAGGAATTCTTAATCTCAGGAAAGAAACAGATGATGTGCTGGAGTGGTGGGGGATGGGAGGCATGGGGTGGCTGGGTAATAGACATTGGGGAGGGTATGTGCTATGGTGAGTGCTGTGAATTGTGTAAGACTGTTGAATCACAGACCTGTGCCTCTGAAAGAAATAATACATTATATGTTAAAAAAAAAAAAAAGAAGGTAGCAGGAAGGAGAAAATGAAGCGGGGGATATCGGAAGGAGAGTCGAACCATGAGAGACTATGGATTCCGGGAACCAAACTGAGGGCTCTAAAGGGGAGCGTGGGGGGGGGATGGGTCAGCTTGGTGATGGGTATTAAAGAGGGCACATACTGAATGGAGCAGTGTGTATTATACGCAAACAATGAATTATGGAACACTACATCAAAAACTAATGATGGAATGTACGGTGATTCACATAACATAATTAAAAAAAATGGTTAGTACCCAAAATATATAAAGAACTTACCAAACTGAACATCCAAAAACAAATAATACAGTTAAGAAATGGGCAGAAGATGTGAATAGATGTTTTTCCAAAGACATACAGATGGCTCACAGACATATGAAAAGATGCTCAACATCACTCATCATCAAGAAACACAAATCAAAACCAAAATGATATACAACCTCATACCTGTCATAATGGCTAAAATTAACAACACAAGAAACAACGGGTGTTGGTGAGGATGCAAAGAAAGGGGAACCCTCTTAGACTCTTGGTGGGAATGCAGCCACTCTGGAAAACAGAATGGAAGTTCCTCAAAAAATTAAAAAAGTTAAAAATAGAACTACCCTATGATCTAGCAATTGTGCTAGTATTTACCCAAAGGATACAAAAATACTGATTCGAAGAGAGACATGCACCCCAATGTTACAGCAGCATTATCAACAACATCTAAATCATGGAAAGAGCCCAAATGTGCATTGACTGATGAATTGGTATAGAAGATGGTGTGTGTGTGTGATGAAATATTATTCAGCCATCAAAAAGAATGAAATCTTGCCTTTTCCAACAACATGGATGGAGTTAGACAGTTTTATGCTAAGTGAAATAACTCAGTCAGAGAAAGACAAATACCATATGATTTCACTCATATGTGGAATTTAAGTAACAAAACAGATGAACAAAACAGGGCAAGGGGGATGGTTTAAATAGATGATGAGGGTTAAGGAGAGCAGTGGTTGTGATGAGCACTGGTGTTGTATATAAGTGATGAATCACTAAATTCTACACCTTAAAGTAATATTGCACTGCATGTTAACTAACTAATTTAAATAAAAACTTGGAAAAAATAAAAGGTTTAGAAATTTTAACAAAATAATGATATGCTTTATTTTGAGTGGTATGCTTTTTTAAAGACTTCTTTATTTATTTATTTGAGGCAGAGAGAAAGAGAGAGAGCATGGGTGAGGGGTAGAAGGAGAGAGAGATGGAGTCTTAAGCAGACTCCACATCAAGCACAGAGCCTGATGCAGCGCTCAATCTCATGACCCTGGGATCATGACCTAAGCCAAAACCAAGAGTCACTCAATCAACTGTGCCACCCAGGTGCCCCTTGCATGGCATATGTTTTTAATGTGCACAAAATCCAGAAAAAAAAATGTGCACATTACTTTAGTGCTTAATACTAAAATCTTTTTTGCTCCTTTCTCTATAATAATATATTATTTTGTGTAACAATTTTGGTCATTTGAACCACTTTACCTTTATTATCTCACTGAATATTCACAACAGCTTTATGAGACAGACAAGAATGGCACATATTCCCATCTCCTTATTTATTGATTATGAAACTAATATATAGAACTGTGATTTGTGTTCATGCAACCAAAACCATAGCTCTATGCTCTTTCTGAGAGATCAGGATCATTGAAATGATTCAAAGGCTTGATTTTACAAATTAGTTTCAGGTTTTGCTTTTAGAGTTAAAGGTGAGCTTCTGGTGACTAAGACTCATAATAATTCATCCCTTTCTCCAAGCAAGTTGGATTTGAGTCTGCCCTGGGACAGGCTAGAATCTTCCCAGAGATCTTGATCTGTACTGAATTCTCCAGCTCCTCCCATAATAAAATTGAAATGCTAGGTTAAATTGGGAACTGTCTCAAGTCTTTAAGAGTAGAGGACATCTTGAATCATTCTAGATTTCAGGTTATCTTTTTGTTCTTCCTTGGCCTGAACCAGAAATAGACTGCCAAAAGAGATAAGGAGGAAAGCAACATTTACCTGAGCATTCACTTAGGTGAATTTTTCCTCAATATTTAGTTCCAAGAGGGGAATGTATGTATGTATGTATGTACACACACACACACACACACACACACACACACACAATACACCCAGCTATTTTTCACTTATTTTTTTCAAGTTGAACTATTTTATCAAATGACAAATTTTACTATTATTAAATGAATTTTATGAGTTTGGTCAGCACTAGTTCTAATCTTTCCACTTAGATTGTACTTAATGTCTCCTGGAGCAAAGAAGATAAATATAATAAAAAAAAATTCTAAGCCTGAAAATGTCTACAGATACATTTTGAGTGTTATGATAAAAACAAAGATCTGGAAGGGGAACATTGAAATGTGTGAGACAAGGTAGAATATCTAAGTGAAACAGAATAGGAAAAAAAAACTGGATCAGGGTTTTATAAACAAGAAGTAGACTCTTACTTCACTGGTAACTTTGAATCCAGTATAACAACCCTTAAACACTTTCTACCTTGGCTTTGCTTACCTCAATATAATTAGAATACAACTTGTATCAGGAACAAATTTGCAATAAATAAAAGATGTATATTACTGACTTTGCTTTCAGATAAATTGTGAATAGGGAAGTGAATGGATACTGAAAAGGATGGAAGAGAAAAAGACTTTTGGAGACAAAAATCTGGTTTTATGTATCTTTGCAATCTGTCCACTTACCCCAAACTTAGCAGAGTACTTTGTACATGATGAACATTCAAGACATGTCTTGAAATTGAAGTGTAAAGAAAACCTCAGCCAGTCAATTATCATGCTTAAAGAAAAATGAGGGTGGTATAAGAGCTGACTTATCAAATTCTTCTTGGATTCCTAAAGTACTTGACCCTGCTAAGTTAAAGCTATATAGTCTGTGTTTTATCATTTCTTCTCTGTAAAACTCATGAGGTTGTTGTGAGGATTAAATGGTGATGTATGTAAAATATTTAGAATACTTCTTGGAACATAAGTTTTAACCTATGCTAGTTATTTTAGTGTTTTTTTTAAAATCACTCAGGTGGCAGCTGTAGTTTAGTGGAAAGAAGATTGAACTTAGACTTCAAAGACCCAATTTTTTGTCCTAGTTCTGTTGCTTAGTCCTGTGGCCATGTGTAAGTCACTTGACTTATTTTATCCTTGGTATCTTCATTTAAAAAAATAGGAGTAAAAAGACTATGCAGGGCAGTCATGAGAATTAGTCATGAAAATTAAAATAGATATTCTACATTACAGATATCTATGACTAAGAAAATGCCTGGTATATGGTAGGTGTTCAATAAATGTTAGTTCTTCTCGACTCCATCACCTTATTTATATCCCAGAGTATCTCGATCATAGTAACAGCTTAATGAGTACTGAATGGATGGTTGATTGGGAAAAAAATCATCAGAACTACTTGATGACCATGATTAAACAGATTCAGATTTTATAAATGTAAAAAGATCAAGGTCACAGAACCATTTCTTATACTCTGATCATATGGTTCAGAGCTTTTCATACTCTAACACAAAGAAGGAAATGAAAGAACAGGCACAAAAAGCTACTTTTAGAATTTAAATATATATATATTAGAAAAGAGACTATATGGATTATTTTCATTAATTTTTACTGAGGTAAATTAAAAATAGTGCTTGTCTGAAAATGCTTAGTAAATCAAATAGGTCAGAGGTACAGGAGAAAATTATTTTAAATGTGTAGAATGGTCTATACCTGTTCTAATATGACAGCCACTAGGCAGATTTGGCTATTTATATTTTAATCAATTAAAATAAAATAAAATAAAATAAAATAAAATAAAATAAAATAAAATAAAATAAAATAAATTCATTCCTTAGTTGGACTAGCCACAATTTAAGTCCACTATACCAACATGTGGCTAGTGGCTGACACATTAGATAGCATAGATTTATAAAACATTTCTGTCATCACAGAAAATCCTATTTGAAATCACTTGTGAGGACTTAATCAATGTACTAGGTGTAGGAAAATCATAAGGGCTGGAGAGCATCTCCTGAACAATTTGAAGGAATTCAAAGTTGAAATTGTGGAATAGATGACCATAAAGTGTTATATTTTGTCATAAATGACCACTATGTTAACCCCAATTTATAAAGATAGAACCTGAGAACTATAGACCAATAATTTTTATTCTTCCACCGTGGGTGAGGTGGCAGATTAACAGACAGCATTATCATCAAATGCTTAAGAAAAAATAACTACTACATAACTACTAAGTAAAAGCAATCATGGTTTCTGTAAAGAAAAATAGTGACTGATGAAATCAACTAAGATTTTTTTGAGCATTTTGAATAAAGGGGTTAAAATGGTTATAACTTGTGTAGACTTTAAACAAACTTTGACAAGTTTAGGTAACACAGGATTAGAGTATAGATGACTCCTAAAATTTCTTCCAAACTAACATTTGATGCTGGCCTTACTGAAAATGAACTGCCAACTTGATAAGGATAATCTACATGAAGATCTCCTAAGGCTGGGTGAGTGGGTAGAACTCGGCAGATAAGCTTCAGTGAGCTAAATGTTATTTATTAGAAAATAGGCTTCAAAGAATAACCTTGGCATTTAACATACCGAAAACACAAGAGTTGAAGTGTGGCAAGAACAAAAGCTCCTTTGATTCTTCAAATATGAAGGAAGTTGAACGAAATTTAAAGTACAATATGCCAAAAAGCATACAAACATCTTAGAGTTAACTATCATAGAAGCTTAGCTGTTATCTAGTCTGTGCTCTCTCCTGAAGACGTCACTCCTGTCTCATCCTAGCCTCTTCTGGAATACCTCCAGTTTTGAGAGGTGCATCCCCACACTGGAACTATATATATAGTTATTTGATTGCTCCAACTGTTAGAAGATAAATGTATTACACTGAGCTGAAATTTGCCTCCTGTAATCTCCACTTTTGGTTTTGGTTCTGCCTTTTGGAACTATGCAAAATAAACATAATCCTTCTTCCACTTATATGTCCTACACATGCTTTAAGACACCTATCATATACAACGTGTGCAGATTTCTCTCTGCTCCTGGTGGGGAAGTAGACATTAAAAAAAAAAAACACCCAAATGAGTATACAATTGCAAATTAGATGTGTTATGAAGGAAGAAACATCTTCCTACAAGAGTGTATAGCAAAGGAACCTGAGCTAGTATCTTTATCATATCTCTCAAACCAGGGATAATGATGTTTATCTGTCTTCCCACATGTCCCAGCAGGACTGGGGACCAAAGAGGTTTTCAACCAATGCTTATTTTAAAATAGATTTTTATTTTGAAATAATTTTGGACTCGTAGACAAGCTGCAAAAATTGTATAGTAAGTTCCCATATTTCCTTGACTCAGCTTCTTCTAATATTAACATCTTATATAACCATAGTGCATTATCAAAATTGGAAAATAACAATGGCATAATATTACTAACTAAACTACAGACCTTTGGTGGATTTCTTTCTTTTCAATTTTTTAAAGATTTTGTTTATTTATTTGAGAGAAAGAGAGCATGAGTGGGGTGAGGGACAGGGGGCGAAGCAGGCTCTCTGCTGAGCAGGAAGCCTGATATGGGGCTCAATCCCAGGACTCCGGGATCATGACCTGAGCTAAAGGCAGATGCTTAACCAACTGAGCCACCCAGGCACCCCCCCTTAGGTGAATTTCAACAGTTTTCCCACTAAGGACATTTTTCTGGTCTAGGATCCAACCCAGAAACCCACAATGCCTTTACATGCCATCTCTCCTTAGTCTCTTCCTATAGTGATGGACCCTCAGTCTTTCTTTGTTTTCCATGACTTTGACACCTTTGAAGAATACTGGTTGATTATTTTGTAGAATGGCCTCTTAGGTGAGTTTGTCTGATGTTTTCTCATTATTAGAGTGAAGCTTTTCATTTTTGGCAAGAAAACCACAGGAGTAATGTGTTCATTCTTAGTTCATCATATCAGAGGGTACATAATGTCAATATGACTTATTACTAGCAATGTTAACTTTGATCACATGGTTAAGGAGGTGGTGTCTGATATATTTCTTTTTTAATACATGGTTTTATTTATAGCATTATTAAAAGCAAAACATTCCTCAAAATTTTGAATGTGTAATATTTTAAAAAATGAAGTTCTTTTTCTCACCTCTGTTCTCTAACCACTCATTTCTCACCCCTTAGTATTCTAAGCAGTAATAACTTTTATACTTGCCTGTGTATTCATCCAGTTTCTTTATATAAATATAAGCAAATAGGAACATATATTCTCACTTTCTCCCCTTTTTACACAAAAGGAAGTATACTATACACACTGTATTTCGCCTCCCCCCCTCCCGCAAAGTGATCATGTGTTGGAGACATATCAGGACACAGATAACTTTCTTCTTTTGTAAAGTTCCATAGCATTCCATTGGATGCATATACAATAGGTTATTTAATCAACCTCACTTGATAAGCATTTGTGTTGTTTCTAATCCTTTCCTATTGCAATTTATGACAACAATAAAAATCTCATAAATACATCAGTTTGTACCTGTGGGAATATATCTGTAGAATATACTCTCAGATGTGACATTGCTGGGTCGAGTGATATATATATATTTGCAATTGCCAAAATGCCTTTCCACTAGCTGTTTTCCTCATAGCCTTTCGAATAGGATATATTGCCAAGATTTTGGAACTTTACTAAAATGATAAGCAAACAAAAATGTATTTCAGTGTAATTATAGTCACATTTCTCTCATAATAACAAGGGAATATGAATATCTTTTCATGTTTGAGAGCTATTTAAATTTCCTTTTTAAGTAAACTGTAAGTTTATCTTATTTTCCCATTTTTAATTGAGTTATTGATCCTTTATGGTTATGAAGAGTTTTTACATATGAAGGAAAATTAGCTCCTTGTTATATTTATGCTGGCTATCTTCTGTTTGTTCCTTTAGATCTACTACTCATCTTTCCTCTTCCTGTTCTGTGCTCAGAATACTGACCCATATCATATCAATGGGCTCCCTTGGTCTATAATGTGTTTGGTTAATAAGTTTCGTTAAGAGTTAAGAGGGAGGTTGGAGAGTGGGAGTGAAGTAGTTATTCCTCCAGTGCCCTCCTACAGGGTTGCCTTGAGATGATTGCATACCTTGATCAATGAGGTCTTCTCCATATAACTCTTTTCTTCCAGGTTTCAGTAACCATTCCCTCCCCTCACTCCTTTAAACCTAAGCATGGTAAAAGTTTTGATGTTACTAGCTCTGGGGTATTATGTTATCCTTGTGACTCCCTTATTTATGCTGTCCACACCTTTCTAAATAGTTCCTTTATTAAACTTTTCTTGAAGACAACTAGATGATACTCACATTAGTATAAATAACCCAGAAAACAACTCAAAGACTGGCAGAACAAACTCCACAACTAAAGGTAGAGAAAAAGGCCACATCAAAGAAGGTAGGAAGGGTGAAGACATGGTTTGGGAGCAAAACAGATCGTTCCCATCCACAGGTGGGAGGGAGCAATGGCAAGGAGGATAAAAAAAGATTATCACATCAGGGAGCCCACATGGGGAAGATGAATGCCCATAAAGTTTGGCTTTGAAAGAGAGAGGGTCCAAATTTCATGAGTTCTTACAACCAGAGGGACTTAAAGCCTGGCATTTTACAGTTCAACAGGTTTAGCTCTGGGAAAGACCAGAGAGCATTAAGAAGTGGAGTCCCCACCTTTAAAGAGATAACAAGACAAACAACCAGTGAACATACAGCTTGGAAGCAATGATTTGAAAAAACCAGGGGCAGATGGAAGAGAGTTGTTTACTCATCTGAGAACATGGCCCAGAGAGGCAGGGATTGTGGGGCGATCCCTCCAGGCAAAAAGGAGTTGTCAGGCACCAATTCTTTCCCCTGCCCCCCAGCATAAACACACAGCCACCTATGAGGCCCAGCATGACGCCCACACTCTGTAACTTGTTTACACCAGCAGCTGACCCTCCTCTACTTATCAGTAGATATGCCCTACCCAGTCACTCTTTCTTCATTCATGGCATTGTGAGCTCCCTCACCCAGAAGACCAGTGCAAACCACACCAATATCTCATCCTCTGACTCATGCATTTTGGAGGACATCAGTTTGGGTGGCAGTGGCAGCAGGTGTCATTTCAAAGCAGACCAGCTCACACCTTGTTAAAATGTGCCTCACGCAGTGGGGACCAAACATGGCCCACAAAAATAAAGAGAGCCTCTGCAGATGACCAGAGTGAGGGAAAAAGTGGCCAGAACTCAACAACAGAACGTATGCAATACACATAGGAGACACTCCTTAAAGTGCCAGGTCGTGGGGAATAGGAGACATTGCACTACAGGACCTCTTCATCATAAGGCCTTCACCTTCAGGAGGAGATGTAGCTGATTTTCCTAAAACAGAGAAACAGATACAGAGAGTTAGGCAAAATGAGAAGACAGAGAAATATTTCAAAAATGAAGGAACAGGACAAAACCACAACAAGAGATGTAAGTGGAACAGATATTAGTAATATACCTGATAGAGAATTTGAATGATCACAAAGATACTCACTGGACATGAAAAAAAGAGTGAAGGACATTAATAAACCCCTTAACAAAAAGACAAAAAAGAACCAATCAGAGGAGTACACAATAAATGAAATTTAAAACATACTTAGAATAAATAGCAGGCTGGAGGAAGTAGAGGAACAAATTGATGATCTAGAAGACAGAGTAATGAAAGTAATCAAGCTGAACAAATGAGAAAAAAAGTTGTGCAAAATGAGAATGCACATAGGGAATTCAAGCATAGTAACATTCATATTATAGAGATCCTAGAAGAAGATGAAAGAGAAAAAGGGGCAGAAAATTTATTTGAAGAAATAATAGTTGAAAGCTTCAAAAATCTGGAGAAGCAAACAAATATCAAGATCCAAGAGGCACAAAGATCTCTCCAAAAAATCAATCCGATGAGGTCCACACCAAGACACATAATAATTAAAATGGCAAAAAAGTAGTTATAAAGAAAAAATAAATAAATTGGTAAGAGAAGACAATTACATACAAAGGAAATCCTGTAAGGCTATCAGCAGGTTTTCCAGCAGAAACTTTGCAGGCCAGAAGATAGTGGCATGATACATTCAAAGTGCTAAAAGGAAAAAAATCTGCAGCCAAGCATAATCTATCCAGCAAGTCTATCATTCAGAATAGAAGGAAAGATAAAGAGTTTCTCAGATGAACAAAAATTAAAGGAGTTTATGACCATTAAACCAGCCCTGCAAGAAATATTAAAAGGGACTCTTTGAATGGAAAGGAAAGACCATAAGAGTATGATAAGTTAAAAAAAAACAGTAAAAATAAATACATTTGTAGAAAGCAGTCAAGGGATTCACAAAATAAAGGGATGTAAAATATGAGACCATGTACTTAAAACATGGGAAAGGGGGGAGAAGAGTAAACAAGAGGTTCAAACTTAAGTGACCATCAATTTAATATATACTGCTATATGAAGAAGATGTTATATACACACCTAACGGTAATCACAAATCACAAACCAGTAATAGATATGCAAAGAATAAAGAGAAAGGAATCCAAGTATACCGCTAAAGAAAACCAACAAACCATGAAAGACAGCAATGGAAGAAAAAAATCAAAGGAAAACTATAAAAATGGCCACAAACAAGTTCAAAATATCAATAAATACATGCTATGAATAATCACTTTGAATGTAAATGGACTAAACACTCTACACAAAAGACAGTGTGACAGAGTGGATTAAAAAAAAAAGGCCCATCTACATGCTGCTTACAAGAGACTCATTTCAGACTGAAAGACCTTTCAAATTGAAAGTGAGGTGATGGAGAAATATTTATCATGCAAATGGATGTGAAGAGAAAGCCAGAGTAGCAATACTTAATATTGGACAAAATAGACTGTAAAACAAAGACTAATGAGACAAAGAAGGACACTAAATAATCATTCAGGGAACAATCCAAAAAGAAGATAAAACAAGTATAAATATTTATGCACCCAACATGGGAGCAACCAAATACATAAAAGAGTTAATAGCAAACATAAAGGAACTAATCAATGCCAATACAATAATAGTAGGGGACTTTAACACCCTACTTGCATCTATGGGCAGATCATCTAAACAGAAAATCAATAAAGAAACAGTGGCTTTGAATGACAGACTGGATCTGATGGATTTAACAGATATATTCAGAATATTCCATCCAAAACATCAGATTACACATTCTTTTCAAGTGTACATGGAACTTTCTCAAAAATAGATCACATATTAAGCCACAAAACAAGTCTCAACAAATTCAGAAAGATCAAATCCATCTTTTCTGACCATTACTCTTTGAAACTAAAAATAATCCACAAGAAAAAACTTCAAAAGAGCACAAATAGATGGAGGTTAAATAACATGCTACTACACAATGAATGGGTCAACCAAGAATTCAAAGAAGAAATAAAAAAGTACATGAAGAAAAATGAAAATGAAAACACAACAGTCCAAAACCTTTGGGATGGAGCAAAAGTGGTTCTAAGAGGGAAGTTCATAGCAATACAGGCCTACCTCAATTAGCAAGAAACATGTCAAATAAACAACTTAAACTTACACCCAAAGGAGCTAAAAATAGAAGGAAAAAAAGAAAACCAAAACCAGAAGAAGGAAGGGAATAATAAAGATTAGAGCAGAAACAAATGTTATAAAAACTAAAAACACAAAACAAAAATAAAACAAAACAATAGAACACATCAGGGAAACCAGGAGCTGGTTCCTTGAAAAGAGCAACAAAATTGATAAACCTCTAGCCAGACTCATTAAGAAAGAGAGAGATAAAAAGAGAGAGAGAGAGAGAACCCAAATAAACAAAATCACAAATGAAAGAGGAAAAATAACAACCAATACCACAGAAATACAATTATAAGAGATTATTATGAAAAATTATATGCCAACAAATTGGACAACCTAGAAGAAATGGATAAATTCCTAGAACATATAACCTACCAACACTGAGGCCAGAAAAAGTAGAAAATTTGAACAGATTGATTACCAGCAATGAAATTGAATCAATAATCAAAGAAACCCCAATAAACAAAAGTCCAAGACCAGATGGCTTCACAGGAGAATTCTACCAAACATTTAAAGAAGAGTTAATCTATTCCTCACAAATTATTCCACAAAAAAGAAGAATGAAAACTTCCAAATTCATTCTATGAGGCCAGTATTACCCCGATATACCAAAACCAGATCAAGACTCTACCAAAAAACAGAACTACAGGCCAATACCTCTAATGAACATAGATGCAAAAATCCTCAATAAAATGATAACAAATCAAATCAAACAATATCTTAAAAAATCATTCACCATGATCAAGTAGAATTTACTCCCAAGATGCAGGGGTGGTTCAATATTCACAAATCAACCACCACAATACATCACATCAGTAAGAGAAAGGATAAAAACCATTTGATCATTTCAATAGATGCAGAAAAATCATTTGACAAAGTACAACATGCATTCATGATATAAACCCTCAATAAAGTAGTACTAGAGGGAAAGATAATAAAGGCCATATATGAAAACCCACAGCAAACATTATACCAAATGGGGAAAAAAACCTGAGATTTCCCTCTAAGGTCAGGAACAAGACAAGAATGTCCACTCTTACCACTTTTATTCAACATAGTACTGGAAGTCCTAGCTACAGCAATCAAACAAAAAGAAATAAAAGGCATCCAAATTGGTAGGAAGAAGTAAAATCTTCACTATTTGCAGATGCCATGATACTAAATATAGAAAACCTGAAGACACCACAAAAAACTACTACAACTGATAAAGGAATACAGTAAAGGTGCAGGATACAAAATCAACATACAGAAATCTTTTGCATTTCTATACACTTATAATGAAGCAGCAGAAAAAGAAATTAAGGAAACAATCCCATTTCAATGTCACTGAAAATAATGATACCTAGGAATAAACCTAACCAAAGAGGTGAAAGACATGTAGTCTGAAATCTATAAAACATTGACAGAAATTGAAGACAACACAAAGAAATGGAAAGACATTTCACGCTCATGGATTGGAAGAACAAATATTGTTAAAATGTTTATACTCCCCAAAGTAATCTACAGATTTAATGCAATCCTTATCAAAATACCAACAACATTTTTCACAGAACTAGAACAGACTATTCCTAAAGTTTGTATGGAATCACAAAAGACCCCAAATAACCTAAGCATCCTGAAAGAGGAAAACAAAATTGATGATATCACAACTCCAGACCTCAAGTTATATTACAGAGCTGTAGTAATCAAAACAGTATGGTACTGGCATAAAAATTGACACATATATTAATGTAATAGAAAAAAAACACAGAAATAAATCCACAATTTCATAGTCAATTAATCTTTGACAAAGAAGGAAGAATATCCAATGGGGAAAAGCTCTTCAACAAATGGTGTTGGGAAAACTGGACAGGTACATGCAAAAGAATGAAACTGGACCACTTTCTTACACCATACATATACAAAAAAACCTCAAAATGGATTAAAGACTTAAATGTGACACCTTAAACCATAAAAATCCCGGAAGAGAGCAGAAGCAGTCATTTCTCTGACATCAGCCATAGCAACATTTTTCTAGGTATATCTCCTGAAGCAAGGGACATAAAAGCAAAAATAAACTGTTGGGAGTATATTAAAATAAAAACTTCTGCACATTGAAGGAAACAATAAAAAAAAACCCTAAAAGCAAAGCTATGGAATGGGAGAAGGTATTTTCAAATGACATACGTGATAAAGGGTTAACATCCAAAATATATAAAGAACCAGTACAACTCAACACCCAAAGGACAAATAATCCAATTAAAAAATGGTCGGAGGACATGAACAGACATTTCTCCAAAGAAGACATACAAATGGCCAACAGGCACATAAAAAGTTGTTCAATATCACTCATGATCTGGGAAATACAAATCAAAACTACAATGAGATATCACCTCACACTTGTCAGCAGAGCTAAAATCAAAAACACAAGAAACAACAAGTGTTGTTGAGGTTGTGGAGAAAAAAGAACACTTGTGCACTGTTGATGGGAATGTAAACTGGTTCAGCCATTGTGGAAAACAGTATGGAGCTTCCTCAAAAAGTTAAAAATAGAATTGCCTTTCAATCCAGTAATTGCACTGCTGGGTATTTACCTAAAAAAATGCAAAAACACTAATTCAAAGGGATACATGTACCTTTATGTTTACTGCAGCATTATTTACAATAACCAAATTATAGAAGAAGCCCATGTGTCCATCAACAGATGAATGAATAAAGAAGATATATATATATATATATATATATATATATATGGATAGATAGATGATAGATAGATAGATAGATATAGATAGATAGATAGATAGATAGATATAATGATAGCTAATATTAGATATATATTATATATCTATAATGGAATATTATTCAGCCATAAAAAACAATGAAATCTTGCCATTTGCAACAACATGGAGAGAGCTAGAGGTATAATTATAAGTGAAATAAGTCAGTCAGAGAAAGACAAGTACCATATGATCACACTCATATGTGGAATTTAGGAAACAGTGGGATGAAGAAAAAAAGAGAGAGAGAGAGAGAAACCAAGAAACAGACTCTAACCATAGAGAAAAAAAACTGATGGTTACCAGAGGGGAGGTGGGTGGAGTGATGGGTGAAATAGGCCATGGGGATTAAAGATTATACTTATCATGATGAGCACTGAGTAATGTATAGAATTGTTGAATCACTATATTGTACACCTGAAACTAATATCAGACTGTATGTTAACTCTACTGTAATTAAAATTTAAAAAACGTAATAAAGAAAAAGCTGGAAGTAGTTGGGGAGCTGAAAGTTGGAGGAGGCATTTCTGATTGGAGTGGGTGAAAAAAGAAGTAGCCAAAAAGACGCTATTTTCCCAGATAAAATGAACATGAGTCATAAAACAAACAAACAACAAACAAATAAACTCTCCCTGAATTAACAGTTTCTTCCTGGGACCCTGATTAGTAGAGTATTAGTTGCAAATATTTTTTCCTAGCTTTGTAATTTGTGTTTGTTCATGGTGATTTGACTACATAGAAGTTTTTCTGTTTTATTTTGTTTGTATTGTTTTTAATGTAGTAAAATTTCCTTTGTCATTTTATGGCTTCTATATTTTGAGTCATAGAAAGAAATTCCCCATTCCAATGTTGTAAAGGATTTCTCTAATGTTTTTCTTCTAGTAATTATATGGTTTCATTTTTTTATATGTAAATATTTTATCCTTTTTAATTGCTGTTGTAAGTGGACTAGTTTCTTCTGCTTTATCCTCTAAACTCATTATTTGAACAAATGGATGCTATTGATTCTATTCAAAATTCTCGGTTTTTCCATGTATGTGATTTTACTGTACATAAATCATGATAGCTTTTACTCCTCCTTTCTAATTTTTATAACTCTAGTTTCTGTCATTGTCTAACTATTTGGCTGGCATCTCAAATAATGTTAAATAATAGTGGTAATAGTAAGCAGACTAATTTTGTTCCTTATTTTAGAGGGATTCACTCTGTTTCTTAGGACTAATGCTGACTTTTGGTTTGGGAGAGGTATATTTTATTATGTTAAGGAAATATTAATCTATTTCTATTTTTATTAAGTGTTTTTTCCATGAATGAGTATTAATTTTTGTCAGTTGCCTTTTCAGTATTTGTGGGGATGATCATAAAATTATTTCCTTTGATGTATTAATATGATTAATTATATACCCTTGCATTCTGGGAATAATCCCACTTAGTCATGACTGGTTATTTTTTTTTATGTGCCACTAGATGCTGTTTGCTAATATTTTGCTCAGAATTTTAGCATTTATATTTACAAAAATGATTAGTCTATGATTTTCTTTTTGTAAATGCAATCTTTTTCAGATTTTTAAATCAATATTATACTCACTTCATTAAAAATGTAGTAGAAGTTTGCCTCCGTTTTTATGCTCTGAAATAGTTTAAATGTCATTGGAAATCCTCAGGGACACTGCTGGATCTAGTGCTCTGTATATGTATATGGAGGGGGAGGGCTTTCTCTATTAGTTTCATGGAAATCGCTCTGTTTACTATTTTTTTCTGGATATAGTTACATTTTCTTTTTTTAAAGATTTTATGTATTTATTTGACACAGAGAGAGACACAGTGAGAGAGGGAACACAAGCAGGGGGAGAGGGAGAAGAAGGCCTCCCGCTGAGCAGGGAGGCCCCTGCGGGACTTGATGCAGGGCTTGATGCGGGGCTTGATGTGGGGTTTGATCCCAGGACTCTGGGATCATAACTTGAACAGAAAGCAGATACTTAACAACTGAGCCACCCAGTTGCCCCACATTTTCCTAAAAAAAAATCTAATTCATCTTTTTACATATATCGAGATAGGTTTGGACAAAGCTGTCTCTTGTGATTCTTT
Source organism: Eumetopias jubatus (assembly GCF_037043125.1). Classification (NCBI taxonomy): domain Eukaryota; kingdom Metazoa; phylum Chordata; class Mammalia; order Carnivora; family Otariidae; genus Eumetopias; species Eumetopias jubatus. The sequence goes on from NW_028274817.1 coordinate 57,156,641, forward strand.
TAATTTCTTCTGTTTTGGAAGATTCTTACCATTTCATCATTTATTTTGTATATTTGAAATAAGCAAATAAAATTTTAATTCAGAATTTTGAAAAACGTGGAAAAATTGAGATAAGGGAAGAAAAAGCACCCCTAGACTCCCACTAAAGAAAAGAATGGCTAATATTTTGATAAATGTATTTCCATTATTTATGTATACTTTACAAAAAGCATAGCTGTAATTCTTCAGCATCCACAGTTTTTTATTTTCTTATTTTTTTACCTGATTGATTCTTGCTTGCAATGCTGTTAGTGTGACACGAATCAGCTAAAATTCTATCAGAATCGCCACAATTCGATACTGGTAGTACAGCCCTCTGAATAATTTGGTTCTGAGTCCTTAACTACAGGTTTCCTGCTTTTGAATTTTCCTCTCCAAACCAGAAACACCAAAACGTTATAATGGTTAATCCCTGCCCCCTGTTGGTAATAATGCAAAATTTCACCCAGTAACTTTTCCTCCTGGCATGGGTATTTTATTGTTTATGAAAACACATCTAAAAAATAATTCCAGATATTATGGGGGAATGATAATCTTAAATAAAATGGCAAGAAAAATAGAACCAAAAATTGAGGAAGCTTAGGAGTTTAATCAAAACTAAATAATGTTCTTTCTTTGGGTTTCTTTTCTTTTCTTATCATCTTATAGATAAACAAAAGTAATCTAATCTTACTACTCCCAAACCAGCTAATAACACTCTAATCAGGTTTTTTACATTTGCCATTATCTATGCTGTCATACAATCTAAGTAATATAGTAACAGTGATGTAACATAAAGCAGAGATTGAAAGTTTTATTTTAATTATTTAGTTTGTTATTGTTGATTCATACATTTGTATATTTATTTTACATAAGACATGCTTATATAAGTCCTAAATTAAGACAGTCAGTCTAAAAGGCACAGGCGCAGGTTGTCTTTTGGTTTTATTGACTGTTTCTTTTGCTATGCAAAAGATTTTTATCTTGATGAAGTACCAAAAGTTCATTTTTGCCCTTGCTTCCCTTCCCTTTGACGATGTTTCTAGGAAGAAGTTGCTGCAGCTGAGGTCAAAGAGGTTGCTGCCTGTGTTCTTCTTTAGGATTTTGATGGACTCCTGTCTCACATGTAGGTCTTTCAACCATTTGGAGTCTATTTTTGTGTGTGGTGTAAGGAAATGGTCCAGTTTCATTCTTCAGCATGTGGCTGTCCAATTTTCCCAACACCATTTGTTGAAGATACTGTCTTTTTTCCATTGGACATTCTTTCCTGCTTTGTGGAAGATTAGTTGACCATAGAGTTGAGGGTCCATTTTTGGGTTCTTTATTCTGTTCATTGATCTATGTGTCTGTTTTTGTGTCAGTACCATACTGTCTTGATGATGACAGCTTTGTAATAGAGCTGGAAGTCCAGAATTGTGATGCTGCCAGCTTTGCTTTGCTTTTTCAACATTCCTCTGGGTATTTGGGGTCTTTTCTGGTTCCATACAAATTTTAGGATTATTTCTTCCATTTCTTTGAAAAAAGTGGATGGTCTTTTGATAAGGATTGCTTTAAATGTGCAGATTGCTCTAGATAGCATTGACATCTTCACAATATTTGTTCTTCCAATCCATGAGCATGGAACATTTTTCCATTTCTTTGTGTCTTCCTCAATTTCTTTCATGAGTATTTTATAGTTTTCTGAGTACAGATTCTTTGCCTCTTTGGTTGGATTTATTCCTAGGTATCTTACGGTTTTGGGTGCAATTGTAAATGGGATCAGCTCCTTAATTTCTCTTTCTTCTGCCTTGTTGGTATTTAGGAATGCCACTGATTTCTGTGCATTGATTTTATATCCTGCCAAGTTGCTGAATTCCTGTATGAGTTCTAGCAGTTTTGGGGTGGAGTCTTTTGGGTTTTCCACATAAAGTATCATATGATCTGCAAAGAGTGAGAGTTTGACTTCTTCTCTGCCAATTCAGATGCCTTTTATTTCTTTTTGTTGTCTGATTGCTGTGACTAGGACTTCTAATACTATGTTGAATAGCAGTGGTGATAGTGGACATCCCTGCCGTCTTCCTGACCTTAGCGGGAAAGCTCTCAGTTTTTTCCCATTGAGAATGATATTTGCTGTGGGTTTTTCATAGATGGCTTTTATTACATCATTAGTTTTTGATGTAGTGTTCCATGATTAAATTTGTGTATCACACTCAGTGCTCCATTCAGTACATGCCCTCTTTAATACCTATCACCAGGCTAACCCATCCCCCCACCTCCCTCCCCTCTAGAACCCTCTATTTGTTTCTCAGAGTCCATAGTTTCTCATGGTTCTTCTTGCCCTCTGATTTCCCCCCTTCATTTTACCCTTCCTACTATTTTCTTCTTTTTTTTTTTAACATATAATGTATTATTTGTCTCAGAGGTACAGGTCTGTGATTCAACAGTCTTACACTATTCACAGCGCTCACCATCGCACATACCCTCCCCAATTTCTATCACCCAGCCACCCCATGCCTCCCGCCCCCCACCACTCCAGCATTTGTTTCCTGAGATTAAAAATTCCTCATATCAGTGAGATCATATGATACATGTCTTTCTCTGATTGACTTATTTCGCTTAAGGTAATACTCTCCACTTCCTGCCATTTTGTTGCAAATGGCAAGATTTCATTCCTTTTGATGGCTGCATAATATTCCATTGTGTGTGTGTGTGTGTGTGTGTGTGTGTGTGTGTATCTCCCACATCTTCTTTATCCATTCATCTGTCGATGGACATCTTGGCTCTTTCCATAGTTTGGCTATTGTGGACATTGCTGCTATAAACGTCGGGGTGCACATACCGCTTCGGATCCCTACATTTTTGTCTTTGGGGTAAATACCCAGTAGTGTAATTGCTGGGTCATAGGGTAGCTCTATTTTCAAATTTTTGAGAAACGTCCATACTGTTTTCCAGAGTGGCTGCACCAGCTTGCATTCCTACCAACAGTGTAGGAGGGTTCCCCTTTCTCTGCATCCCCACCAACATCTGTCGTTTCCTGACTTGTTAATTTTAGCCATTCTGACTGGTGTGAGGTGGTGTCTCATTGAGGTTTTGATTTGGATTTCCCTGATGCTGAGCGATGCTGAGCACTTTTTCATGTGTCTGTTGACCATTTGGTTGTCTTCTTTGGAAAAATATCTGTTCATGTCTTCTGCCCATTTCTTGATTCGACCATTTGTTCTTTGGGTGTTGAGTTTGATAAGTTCTTTGTTGACTTTGTATACTAGCCCTTTATCTGATATGTTATTTGCACATATCTTCTCCCATTCTGTCGGTATGGTGATTAATATAACAATAAAAAAAAAGATGAAGAAAGCTGTTTAAAACACTCAGAATCCCCACTACCAAGTGATCACTAATGATAACTCTTTGGAGTGTAACTTTCTTGGCCAATTTCTTATGCTAATATGTATTTATAAGAGAAAGCCCATAATTTATTAAAACAAAATCTTAATTGTTGAAAAAAAAGAGACTATGGACTCTGAGAAACAAACTGAGGGTTCTAGAGGGTAGGGGGTGGGGGGAATGGGTTAGCCTGGTGATGGGTATTAAAGAGGGCATGTATTGAATGGAGCACTGGGTGTTATACACAAACAATGAATCATGGAACACTACATCAAAAACTAATGATGGAATGTTTGGTGAGTAACATGAAATAATAAAAAAAACTCAAAAAAAATAAAATAAAAGGCACAGGAGCAGAAAGAGAAAAGAAATAATCATAAAATATTTGAGACAGAATAAATGAAAGCACTTCTCCATTTTAGCAAGATCTCTCATTTATTGTACATAGTTGTATTATCCCAAAGTGTATGTGTTTTTTCCTTCATTTTTTAGGTACTAAAACTGGTGCTTGGTGAGGTTAAGTGAGTTGCCCAAGTTCACACAGTTGGTAAATGTTGGAGTTCGTATTCTAGATCCTATGTATTCTATATTCTCTCCCTAGATAACCTCATTTACATGCCAGTGGTTTAAAGCTTTTCTACCAGGTCATTACCTATTATCACTAGACCAAAGCTCTAGCAGTGACTTGTTATGGAAATATCCTGCAAATGTGCTAGGAGGTAGGCCAGTCATATATCCTGCTTTTCCTAAAGATTAGGATACTTCAACACTGCCTAAGTTTTATTATCTGCTACGAAGTTTTTAGGTCAGAAAATTTCTCAGAGTAAGACAGCCTCTATTGATTTTTAAAAATTTCAGCTGAAAAAAACACAGAGCCCAAGTAATGTTTTTAGCTGCTCAATATGAACATGATGAAGAAGACTAACCAAGTGAAGATGGTGGTTTTACCTGTTTGACATGGGTTACTCTAGGTTATGTATGGTGTTTGGAAGCACTACTACATAGTACCACGCCCCTTCAGGGAAGTCCTTCAAGCTTCAGGAAATATTGATAGCCAACACTTTGGTTCCTAGAGAAGTAAATGTGGAGATGATAGGCTTCGCCTGTAACAGTATAGCCTGCCTGTTCTTTGGTCTTAGAGGCATTGACTCCAGCACCACCAATTTCCTTGTCTGGCTTTATGGAAATTCCTTGGTTGAATAGGCATGGTACTGGAATTCCATTTCTAGGCACTCAAGTACATTGCTCAGGATTGGCCAAAGGTGGATAATCTAAGACCACCTAATTCAAAGGTTATAGAAGACAGGTATGATGATTAGATCGATATATCATTAGGCAGATGGAAGACCCTTTGATTTAGAAGGCTACTTGGCATCTCATTAAATAATCACTGAGAAACCATAAGCTTATTTCATAGGTTGTAAAAAAAAAAAAAAACATCATGGTTGGAGGAAGATGGCAGAGGAGTAGAGGATGCTAGTTTCATCTGGTTCCTGGAATTCAGCTAGATAGCTATCAAATCATTCTGAATACCTGTGAATACAACCTGAGATTTAAGAATTATTGAAATTCTACAAATAGAAAAGCAACCATTTTTTGCAAAGTAGGAGGTGTGGAGAAGTGTATCAGAGGCGTTAGATCTGATAATAAACCCAGGGGGAGGGAGCCTCTCTGTAAGCCAGCTACCAGGAAGTGATATAGCAGCTGGAGCCCAAAATCAGAACTTTTAGAAGTTGGCTCCGATGAGGAACATACCTGTCTGAAAGGCACTCAGGTAGTGAAGCAGGGCAGAATCCTAGGTGGGAGTGTGGTCTCAGGATCCCTGGGGTCACAGAAACAGTGGGGGTGCCTGACTGTAGCAAAGTTCCCAAGCATTGGAGCAGGGAAGCTGGCTACAATCAGTGAGCCCAGGATGGGGCCTTCAACTTGGTGTTGCCATAAACTGCAAACCATCACATGATTGGCGACCACTCTACAAGCAGGGACCCAGTGAGCAGCAGAACCACAGCAAGACCTCTTCCTTCCTCTGAGAGGAGCTGCCCAGGTGAATTCTGCAGGAATCTGCAGGGCTTGGAGACACAACTGGCAGGGGTGTGTGCTGCAGGAGTCTGCGAAGTTTGGAGACTCCAAATGGGGTCACATGCCTGAGATAAAAATGCTTGGTCACAGGCAGGGTGAACAGAGTGTGGACAGAAACCAGGGAGACAAAAGTGATTGACTGCTTTTCCCTGAGGGTGCACTGAAGAGTGGGGGTGGTGAAATTCAGCTCCAAGGTTGGAGATCAGAGTGCCGCCATTTTATTTTCATCCTCTAAAGTAGCACTGAAAGCCTTCAGGGAACAAAAGCCACATAGAGCAATCTGGAGCCACTTACACTGAGCTCAGCCCCCTAGCAAGGACAGTGAAACTCCGCCTGGGGAAAGACACTTGAGAATCAATACAACAGGCCCCTCCCACAGAAGACCAGCAGGAACATCCAGCTAATAACAAGTTTACTGATCACACAGAACTGAAAAACTCCAGCACTAGGGGAAAACAGTGTTTGAATTTGAGGTTTTTTTCCTCATGATTCTTTGGTCTTTCAGTTTAAAAATTTATTCTTTCTTTTTTCTGTTTTTCTTTTTCAACTAATTTCTTATTTATAAACTCTTTTTTAAGACCTTTCATTTTTCATTTTTACATATACATTTTATATATATTTTTCATTTTTGGCTTCCTTTCTTTGTATTCAATTTTATTTTAGCCTATATATATATATATATATACATATATATATATGTATGTTCTCTGTATATATATTTGTATGTTCTCTCTCTTTCTCTCTCTCTCTCTCTATATATATATATATATATACATATATATATATAATGTTTTTCTTTGTATAAAATTTGAGATATAGTTTCTTCTAACAAACAGACCAAAATACACCCAGGACCTAGTGTACTATTCTGTTCTGTCCACCTGTTTGATAATATTCTCTCTTTCTCCCCTCCTTTTTTTTCATTTTTGGTTTCTGACCTTCTGATTTGTGTAGTGTATATTTCCTGGGTCAGGGTTGATATTTTTTGTATTTTGTTCCCTCATTCATCTATTCTTCTCTGAATAAAATGACAAGGTGTAAAAACTCATCCCAGAAAAAAGAACAAGAGGTAATACTAACTGCCAGAGACTTAATCAATATGGATATAAGGAAGATGTTGGAGCCATAATTCAAAATAACAATTGTAAAGATATTAGCTGGGTATGAAAAAAACATAGGAGACACTAGAGAATCCCTTTCTGGAGAAATGAAAGAACTAAAATTTAATCAAAAAGTGTATTACTGAGATACAATAAAAAAATGGAGGCTCTAACTGTTAGGGTAAATTAGGGAGAAGAGAGAGACAGTGATATAGAAGACAAAATAATGGAAAATAAGGAAGCTGAGGAAAAGAGTAAAACAACTACTGAATCATGAGGGGAGGTATCGAGAAATCAGTGATACCATAAAGCAAAACAATATTAGAATAATTGGTGTCCCAAAGGAAGAGGAAAGAGAGAGAGTGACAGAAGGTATATTTGAGCAAATCATAGCTGAGAACTTCCCTAATTTGGGGAAGGAAACAGGCATTCTAGTCCAGGAGGCACAGAGAACCTCCCGCAAAATCAATAAAAATAGGTCAACACCTCAACATATAAAAGCGAACTTCACAAATTTCAGAGACAAAGAGAAAATCTTGGGCGCCTGGGTGGCTCAGTTGGTTAAGTGACTGCTTTCAACTCAGGTCATGATCCTGGAGTCCCTGGATCAAGTCCTGCATCAGGATCCCTGCTTGGCAGGGAGTCTGCTTCTCCCTCTGACCCTCCCCCCTCTCATGTGCTCTCTCTCTCATTCTTTCTCTCTCAAATAAATAAATAAAATCTTTAAATAAAAAGAGAAAATCTTGAAAGTACTTTGGGACAAGAGGTCTTCAAAATATGGAGGTAGAAAGATAAGGCTGGTAGCAGAGCTATCCACAGAGATCTGGCAGGCCAGAAAGGACTGGTATGATATATTCACGGTGCTAAATGAGAAAACTATGCAGCCAAGAATACTTTATCCAGCAAGGCTGACATTCAGAATAGGAGAGATAAAGAGCTTTGAGAATAATCACTAAACCAGCCCTGCAAGAAAGACTAAAGGGGGATCCTTTAAGTGAAGAGAGAGCCCAAAAGTAACATAGACCAGAAAGGGACAGAGACAATCTACAGAAACAGTGACTTTACAAGTAATGCAATGGCACTAAATGAATATCTTTCAAAAGTTACTCTGAATGTAAAAGGGCTAAATGCCCCAATCAAAAGACACGGGGTATCAGATTGGATAAAAAAGCAAGACCCAATGACATGCTGTCTGCAAGAGACTTATTTTAGACCCAAACACACCTCCAGATTGAAAGTGAGGGGTGGAGAACCATTATCATGCTAATGGACATCGAAAGAAAGCTGGGGTAGCAATTCATATATGAGACAAATTAGATTTTATTTATTTTTATTTTTTTATTTTTAAAGATTTTATTTATTTATTTGAGAGAGAGAGAATGAAAGAGAGCACGAGAGGGAAGAGGGTCAGAGGGAGAAGCAGACTCCCTGTTGAGCAGGGAGCCTGATGTGGGACTCGATCCCGGGATTCCAGGATCATGACCTGAGCCGAAGGCAGTCGCTTAAACAACTGAGCCACCCAGGCGCCCGACAAATTAGATTTTAAACCAAAGACGATAATAAGAGATGAAGAACGTCACTATATCATACTTAAAGGGACTATCCAACAGGAATATCTAACAGTTGTAAATATTTATGCCCACAGCATGGGAGCAGCCAATTATATAAACCAATTAATCACAAAATTAAAGAAACACATTGATAATAATACAATAATAGTAGGGGACTTCAACACTCCACTCACAGTAATGGACAGATCATCTAAGCAGAAGATCAACAAAGAAACAAAGGCTTTGAATGACACACTGGACCAGATTGACTTCACAGATATATACAGAACATTTCATCCTAAAAAACAGAATATTCATTCTTGTCGCGTTCACATGGACCTTCTTCAGAATAGATCACATTCTGAGTCACAAATCCGATCTCAACTGGTACCAAAAAATTGAAATTATTCCCTGCATATTTTCAGACCACAATGCTCTAAAACATGAACTCAACCACAGGAGGAAATTTGGAAGGAACTCAAACAAGTGGAGGTTAAAGAACATCCTACTGAAAAATGAATGTATCAACCAGGAAATTAAAGAATTTATAAAATTCATGGAAACTAATGAGAATGAAAACATATCTGTTCAAAACATTTGGGATACAGCAAAGGCAGTCTTTTTTTTTTTTTTAAAGAGTATAGTACATTGGTTTTTTTTTTAAGATTTTATTTATTTGATAGAGAGAGAGAGCGAGAGCAGGAACACAAGCAAGGGGAGTGGGAGAGGGAGAAGCAAGCTTCCCACAGAGCAAGGAGCCTGATGTGGGGCACGATCCCAGAACCCTGGGATCATGACCTGAGCTGAAGGCAGATGCTTAACGCCTGAGCCACCCAGGTGCCCAGCAAATGCTGTCCTAAGAGGGAAGTACATTGCAATTCAAGTCTCTCTAAAAATTAAGAAAAACCTCAAAGACACAAACTAACCTTACACCTAGTGAAGCCAGAGAAAGAACAGCAAATAAGCCAAAACCAAGCAGGAGAAGAAATATAATAAAGGTTAGAGCAGAAATCAATGAAACAGATAGCAGAAGGACAATGGAACAGATAAATGAAACTAGAAGCTGGTTCTTTGAAAGAATTAATAAGATCGATAAACCTCTAGCCAGACTTATCCAATAGAAAAGAGAAAGGACCCAAATTAATAAAATCATGAATGAAAGGGGACAGGTCATGACCAACACCAAGGAAATACAATTTTAAGAACATATTATGGCAATTCTATGCCAACAAATTAGGCAATCTGGAAGAAATGGATGCATTCCTAGAAATTTATAAACTACCAAAACTGAAACAGGAAGAAATAGGAAACCAAACAGACTTAACCAGCAAGAAAATTGAAGCAGTAATCAAAAACCTCCCAGCAAACAAGAGTCCAGGGCCAGATGACTTCCCAGGGGAATTCTACCAAACATTGAAAGAAGAAATACTTAATCGTCTGAAGCTGTTTCAAAAAATAGAAATGGAAGGAAAACTTCCAAACTCATTCTATGAGACCAGCATTACCTTGATCCCCAAACCAGGCAAAGACCCCATCAAAATGGAGAATTATAGAACAATCTCTGATAAAAATGGATGCCAAAATCCTCACCAAGAAACTAGCCAATAGGATCCAATAGTACATTAAAAGGATTATTCACCAGGACCAAGTGGGATTTATTCCGAGGATGCAAGGGTGGTTCAACATTCGCAAATCAATCAATTTGATAGATCACATTAATAAAAGAAGAGACAAGAACCATATGATCCTCTCAATCGATGCAAAAAAGGCATTTGACAAAGTACAGCCTCCATTCTTGATCAAAATTCTTCAAAGTATAGGGATGAGGGAACATTCCTCAGTATCATAAAACCATCCATGAAAAGCCCACAATGAATATCATTCTCAATGGGGAAAAATAGAGCTTTTCTCTTAAGGGCAGGAACCCAACAGGGATGCCCTCTTACTACTGTTGTTCAACATAGTACTAGAAGTCCTAGCCTCAGCAATCAGACAACAAAAAAAATAAAAGGCATGCAAATTGGCAAACAAGAAGTCAAACTCTTACTCTTCACAGATGACATAATACTTTACGTGGAAAACCCAAAAGAGTCCACCCCAAAATTCCTAGAACTCATACAGGAATTCAGCAACGTGGCAGGATACAAAATCAATGCAGAGAAATCATTTGCATTTCTATACACTAACAGTGTGACTGAAGAAAGAGAAATTGAGAAATTCATCCCATTTACAATCACACCAAAAACTATAAGATACCTAGGGACAAACCTAACCAAAGAGGTAAAGGATCTGTACTCTAAAAACTACAGAATACTTATGAAAGAAATTTAGGGAGACACAAAGAGATGGAAAAACATTCCACACTCATGGACTGGAAGAACAAATATTGTTAAAATGTCTATGCTACCCAGAGCAATCTGACATTCAATGCAATCCTTATCAAAATACCATTGACATTTTTCACAGAGCTGGAGCGAATAATCCCAAAATTTGTATGGAACCAGAAAAGACCCAGAACAGCCAGAAGAATGTTGAAAAAGAAAACCAAAGCTGGGGGCATCATAATTCCTGACTTCAAGCTAAATTACAAAGCTGTGATCATCAAGGGAGCATGGTACTGGCACAAAAAGAGACATATAGATCAATGGAACAGAACCCAAAGAACCCAGAAATTGATCCTCAACTCTATGGTCAACTAATCTTCAACATAGCAGGAAAGAATGTCCAATGGAAAAATGACAGTCTCTTCAATAAATGGTGCTCAGGAAATTGGACAGCCACATGCAGAAGAATAAAACTGGACCATTCTCTTACACCATACACAAAGATTAACTCAAAATGTTTGAAAGACCTATATGTGAGACAGGAATCCATCAAAATCCTAGAGAAGTACACAGGCAGCAACCTCTTCGACGTCGGTCGCAGTAACTTCTGGCTAGCCACAACTCTAAAGGCAAAGGAAGCAAAAGCAAAAATGAACTATTGTGACTTCAAGATAAAAAGCTTCTGCACAGCAAAAGGAAACACTCATCAAAACTAAAAGGCAACCTACGGAAGAAGATATTTGTAAATGATATATCAGATAAAAAGCTGGTATGCAAGATCTATGAAGAACTTACCAAACTCAAAACCCAAAAAACAAACAAACTAGTCAAGAAATGGGCAGAAGACATGAACATACACTTCTCCAAAGAAGGCATACAAATGGCCAACAGACACATGAAAAAATATTCAACATCCCTTGGCATCAGGGAAATACAAATCAAAACCACCTCACACTGGTCAGAATGGCTAAAATTAACAAGTCAGGAAACAACAGATGTTGGCGGGGATGCAGAGAAAGGGGAGCCCTCCTACACTGTTGGTGGGAATGCAAGCTGGTGTAACCACTCTGGAAAACATTATGGAGGTTCCTCAAAAAGTTAAAAATAGACCCTATGACCCAGCAATTGCACTACTAGGTATATACCCCAAAGATACAAATGTAGTGATCTGAAGAGGCACCCGCACCCCAATGTTTATAGCAGCAATGTCCACAATAGCCAATCTATGGAAAGAGTCCAGATGTCCATTGATAGATGAATAAAGAAAATGTGGTATATCAATGGAATATTAGTCATCAAAAAATGAGATCTTGCCATTTGCAATGATAGAACTAGCGGGTATTATGCTAATGAATTAAATAAATCAGAGAAAGACAATTACCGTATGATTTCACTCATGTGAAATTTAAGAAAGAAAAAGAGGAGCATAGAGGAAGGGAGGGAAAAATAAAACACGATGTAATCAGAGAGGGAGACAATCCGTAAGAGACTGTTAACCACAAGAAACAAACTGAGAGTTGCTTGAGGGGAGGGGAATGGGTGATGGGGTAACGGGATGATGGGCATTAAGCAGGTCATGTGATGTAATGAGCACTGGGTGTTATATACACTTGATGAATCCCTGAACTCTACCTCTGAAACTAATAATACACTATCTGTTAATTAATTGAATTTAAATAAAAAAAGAAAAAAACCATTGTGTACTCAAATTGAGATATGTATCAAAGACTTTTTTTTTATATATATATCACTGTTCTTAACATTATTGGTTTCTAAAGTTCCAGCTTCATTAATACTTTTCCTCAACAGGTGAGAAATGATGGGGTCATAAATCACCAATCAGGAGGGGTTGAAAACAAAGTAGATGATGGATATTATCAATCTTTCCATGTGGCCCCCTAAATATAGCTCATATATAGAATAACTATTCTCCTAGAGGGAGTTACCCATCAGCAATAATTTTGAGTCAGATTTGTGTGGGATAAGCTATGGGGCATGCCAAGTTAGTTATCGTTCCACAAGCCTGCAAGCCTGCCTTCTGTTCTCAGGTCTGTCATGGCCATCATGGCAGATATCTGGTGCCTTTTTTCCCACAGAAAGTGGATGTAAGGAATGAACCCCCCTATCTTTGTAGCTGAAGGAGACTATATTGGATGGAGTACAATTAGTTTTTAAATCTATCCCACCAACATCAGAAAGTTACTTGTTTTCCCAGCAACTAGGATAAAATTTTATGGGCCAGATACCAGCTCTTAGTGAGATACCATGGCACCATGCAGAGAGTTTTTTGTTTTCTGTCCTTATGGAGGGATCCAGTAAGGGCAAGTACAGAATTATCTTTATGGGTTTAAGCTCATCCCAGAGGGATGAGGGAATCTGTTGAGGTAGCAAGGAGATGTGAGTAGGATAGAAAATATTTCTATCCTGGCACAAAGATCTGAGCTCTGAGAAGTCTAGAGATGCCCCTTGCCCTATCATAGACCTTTCTCAAATTAAGTCAACAGTTCAGGTTCATTCTATGATAATTGCTGAGCAAGACATTGAAATTTAATAAGTCAAGCTAGTACCCCACACTCCCTTCACTATCCCTTTGCCCACCAATGGCCTCATTTCTTTGATGGCATATTGGTGGAAAGTATGGTAAAAGTTTGCTTTTGGGGGCAATAAAATTATTCTATCTGTACTCACAGACTTTTGGAATCCCACAGTGGTATAGCACTCTGCTTGTCTTTTCCTAACAGACAGCAAACATGAAACATTTTATACGTGCTTACCTATTGTAAACATCATTAACAGATATTATTTCAAGAACACTATTTTTTGGCATTGTTCCAACCCCCTTTGTATGCAATATCTCATTTAATCCTTTAAACAACTTTAAAAGATAAATTAATTTTTTAAGATTTTATTTATTTATTTGACAGAGAGAGAAAGAGAGCACAAGCAGGGGGAACACTAGAGGGAGAGAGAAGCAGGCTTCCTGCTGAGCAGGGAGTCCAATGCGGGGCTTGATCCCAGGACTCTGGGGTCATGAGCTGAGCTGAAGGCAGATGCTTAACCATCTGAGCCACCCAGGCGCCCCCAAAATAAATTAATTTTAATTTCATACCCAGAAAGTTCAAGTGACCCTCCAACAGCTAGTAAATTCCAGGCCTTTGGCGCAACAGCTCATGTTCCCATAACATTATCATGTTGCCCCATAAAATGCAAACTCTGGGTTTACCTGCATAACAATACCTTTACTTTACCAACACAACCTAAAGCTAAGTGGTCTAGAGCAATGCCCTGGAGATTTTCCAGGTGCTGGGAACATCAGAAACTTGGGGAGAAAGTCAGGTAGTGGATAGTTTGTAAGTGCAATGTTAGCGGCTGCAGAATCATCTCTGCAGCTGTATGGTGAATAATGTCAGCAATTGTGCTCATCCTGCAGCACAATAGTGTTTCTGAATATTGATATTCAGATTGTGGACATAGGCCAGCTGCATAAAGGTCCAGGGAGAAAGAGATCATTTGCCACTGATACAAATGTTGGTGAGAATTGTAAAATGTTTATGTGGATGAATAAAGTGGGAAAGGAAAGACATTGTTGTGTAGTGTGGAGAAGAGAACCAATCAAAGTTATGACTTGAATATGAAATTTTAATGTATCAAATAAATTTGTGTGACATCAATTAGACTGAGGCTTTTTTCTTACTAACTCAGAACGAAATAAATGATCTACCCAAATGTTTATGATACAGAAGGTCAACACATACTTTTTCCCGCTGCTTTCATTGAAGTTTTACAAAGAACTATCTCCACAGATGAACTCTCAATGTCAAATTCAGGTGTTTAAGTGGCAATGGTGAAATAAGTAGATCGGTTTGAGGACAATTTAAAAGGGTGAAATATCCAAATGTCACATCATGTGTGGCATTAATAATATGCAATTTTATTTTTTTTAAATATTTTATTTATTTATTTGAGAGAGAGTGAGAGAGAGCATGAGAGGAGAGAGGGTCAGAGGGAGAAGCAGACTCCCCACTGAGCAGGGAGCCAGATGTGGGACTCGATCCAGAGACTCCGGGATCGTGACCTGAGTCAAAGGCAGTCGCTTAGCCAACTGAGCCACCCAGGTGCCCACAATTTTATTCTTTTCAAATTTCTCTTATCATCAATTCATGTCTAATAAAGCTTATGGTGAGCTTAAAGAGCAATGTCTTTCAAAAATATCCACTCTCACCATTGTTATTCAACATAATCCTAGAAGTCCTAACTTCAGCAATCAGACAACAAAAAGAAATAAAAGGCATCCAAATTGGCAAGGAAGAAATCAAACTTTCACTATTTGTAGATGACCCATGGTACTCTATATAGAAAACCCTATAAAGACTTGACCAAAAAACTGCTAGAACTGATACATAAATTTAGTAAAGTTGTAGGATACAAAATCAATGTACAGAAATCTGTTGCATTTCTATACACCAATAATGAAGCAGCAGAAAGAGAAATTAAGGAATCAATCCCACTTACAATTGCACCAAAAACCATAAGATACCTAGGAATAAACATAACCAAAGGGATGAAATACCTGTACTCTGAAAACTATAAAATATTGATGAAAGAAATTGAAGATGACAAAAGAAATGGAAAAACATTCCATGCTGATGGATTGGAAGAACAAGTATTGTTAAAATATCTGTACTGCCCAAAGCAATCTACGCATTTCATACAATCCCTATCAAAATACCAACAGCAGTGGCACCTGGGTGGCTCAGTTGGTTAAGCGTCTGCCTTTGGCTCAGGTCATGATCCCAGGGTCCTGGGATCAAGCCTCACCTCAGGCTTTCTGCTCAGTGGGTTGCCTGTTTCTCCCTCTCCCTCTGTCACTACCCCCTGCTTGCACTCTCTCTCTCCCTCTCTCTCTCTAAAATAAATAAATAAAATATATATTTTAAAAATACCAACAACATTTTTCACAGAGCTAGAACAAATAATCCTAAACATTGTATGGAACTACAAAAGACCCTGAATAGCCAAAGCAACCTTGAAAAAGCAAAGCAAACCTGGAGGTATCACAATTGTGGACTTCAGGTGATATTACAAAGCTGTAGTGATAAAAATAGTTTGGCAACTCGCACAAAAATAGACAGATAGACCAATAAAACAGAATAGAAACTCAGAAATGAACCCACAACTATATGGTCAACTATTCTTCAACAAACCAGGAAAGAATATCCAATGGAAAAAAGACAGTCTTTTCAACAAATGGTGTTGGGAAAGCTGGACAGCAACATGCAAAAGAATGAAACGATTTTCTTACACCATACACAAAAATAAATTTAAAATGGATTAAAGACCTAAATGTAAGACCTGAATCCACAGAACACAGGTAATAACCTCTGTGACATTGGCCATAGCAACTTCTTACTAGATATGTCTCCTGAGGAAAGGGAAACAAGAGCAAAAATGAACTATTGGGACTTCACCAAAATAAAAAAGTTTCTGCACAGCAAAGGAAGCAATCAACAAAACTAAAAGGAAAGCTATGGAATGGGAGAAGATATTTGTAAATGGTATATCTGATAAAGGGTTAGTGTCCAAAGTCCATAAAGAACTTATCAAACTCAACACCCAAAAAAACAAATAATCCAGTTGAGAATTGGGCAGAAGACAAGAACAGACATTTTTCCAAAGAAGACATACAGATGGCCGACAGACACATGAAAAGATGCTCAGCGTCACTCATCAACAGGAAAATACAAATCAAAACTACAATGAGTTAGAACCTCACACTGTTAGAATATCTAAAATGAACAACACAGGAAACGTGTTGGTGAGGATGTGGAGAAAGGGGAACCCTCTTAAACTGTTGATGGGAATGCAAACTGGTGCAGCCATTCTGGAAAACAGTATGGAGGTTCCTCAAAAAGTTAAATATAGAAATACCACCAACCCAAAGAATAAAAAAATACCAATTCGAAGTGATACATGCACCCCGATGTTGATAGCAGCATTATATTCAATAGCCAAATTATGGAGACAGCCCAAGTGTACATTGACTGATGAATGTATAAATAAGAAGTAGATATATGGGGCATCTGGGTGGCTCAGTTGGTTAAGTGTCTGCCTTCAGCTCAGATCATGATCCCAGGGTCCTGGGATCAAGCCCCATATCGGGCTCTCTGCTTGGCATGGAGCCTGCTTCTCCCTCTCCCTCTGCCTGACACTCTGCCTACTTGTGATCTCTCTTTCTTTCTAATAAATAAATTAATTAATTAATAAAATATTTTTTAAAAAGTGGTACACACACACACACACACACACACACACACACACACACACACACACTGGAATATTACTCAGACCATAAAAAAGAATGAAATCTTGCCATTTGGAACAACGTGGTTGGAACTACAGAATATTATGTTAAGTGAAATAAGTCAAAGAAAGACAAATATCATATGATTTCACTTGTATGTGGAAATTGAGAAACAAAACAAATGAGCAAAAGAAGAAAAGAGGAAGAGACAAATCAAGAAACAGACTCTTAACTATTGAGAACAAACTGATGGTTACCAGAGGGGAGGTCGGTAGGGGGATGAGTTAAATAGGTGATGGGGATTAAAGAGTGTACTTGTCGGGATGAGCACTGGGTGATGTATGCAATTGTTGAATCACTACATTGTATACCTGAAAGTAATTAATGCTGTATGTTAATTATACTGGAATTTTTAAAAAGTATTCTTCCTTTTCAGTGACCATTTCTCAATATTTGTTGCCTCTACTATATAGCTTATTATATGATCTTTAAACCATATCAGTATTCATTTCTATGCTCCTCAATCTATGCCCATTACCTGGGTCTCTAACTAACAAATATAAGGTGTTTTTCCCCTTGACATAACTGCTGCAAATTTTCACCAGGTGAAAGTAATTCAAACATATTCTCTCCTGTGGAAAGGGCTGAATGATGTCATATAATCTGTTTTTCAAGGCAAATAAATTTTAAAAACATATTTATGAACAGAACAACAACCAAAAATAACAAAGGTAATGGTGAATTCTTTTCACAGGGCTAAACTATGTAGTACAACTTTTTGCCAGAGATTCATAGAATATATTGAGATTTCCAATTATATACTCATGATAGAATTGTAACAACTTCGAAAGTCACAAGCTACTCTGCTAAATGTAAAAGTGGGGGTAGGGGTGAAGAATAGGTAGCAAATATGTAGTCTTACCTCTACCCACTCAAATCTAATTTAATCATTAAGTCAATTGGAGAAGCTTAGTATTAACAATTCAAGAATGAACTCAGGCTCTGCTTATTTTTTTTTCTGCTTATTAATTCTTGGTTCAGTGTGTGTGAACTAGCTAAATAAAGAAAATAGTGATTAATTTGCAAGGAAAAGCATTATTCAATTTTGTGGAAATCTGATCTGGGCCTTAGCTCCTGAGAAGTTTTCACATGCCCAAGTCAATATTTCAAATGTACATTCAGAGCACAGTACATCTGGACATCTTTCTAAATAGTTTAACTCAGATGGAAACTTTCCTAGTCCTCTATGAAATTGTTAAGCAGTAGTCCACTTCTGCTTCCTAATTCCCCCAGACTCTGAAAAATAATCAGGAAGATCAGACATGGTGGTTTACTTGTGGTGTCCCCACATAAAGGGAAGTTTAGGAAATGGTCACAGCATTAAAGAGAAAGTGTCTACAGTAGAAGTATTCAGATAGATGTAAGAGGAACTAAAACAGGCATTTAACCATAGGAAGATTGGGACTGGGGAAGGGGAGAATAATATTTATTGAACACAGTCTAAATGATAGGCATTATACTTGACTTTCCTTCTGAGTTGTATCCGTGATTAGAGCTTGTATAGCATTAAGTATGAAAGAATATGTATTACTCAATTCTCCATTTATAAAGCAAGAAACAGGGGCTAAGTGATTCATTCAAAGTCATAGCCAGTTAGTAGAAGAGAGACGACTGGAGACCTTAAACCAGTGTTCTAGTAAGCTTTGGAGCCGAAAAACTATGGAAAATGCTTAGAAGGTGACTTATTTACAGGTATGATTTCTAACCATAATGATTCTTTAAAATCTCAGGAGATTTTCAATCTAAGTCAAGCAGTAATATGAAATTCTCCACAATGATTTCAATTTACAAAATTAATGTTAAATAGCATTGTTGTTGTTGTTGTTTTATAAACAGGCGTTTATTTCTCACGTTCTGGAATCTGGGAAGTCTAAGATCAAGGGGCTGGCAGATGTGGTGTTTGGGGAGACCCTGCTTTCTTTTTTTTAAATTTTTATTGTTATGTTAATCACCATACATTACATCATTAGTTTTTTTTTTAAGATTTTATTTATTTATTTGACAGAAAGAGACACAGTGAGAGAGGGAACACAAGCAGGGGGAGCAGGAAAGGGAGAAGCAGGCTTCCTGCCCAGCAGGAAGCCTAATGCAGGGCTCGATCCCAGGACCCTGGGATCATGACCTGAGCCAAAGGCAGATGCTTAATGACTGAGTCACCCAGACGCCCCACATCATTAGTTTTTGATGTAGTGTTCCATGATTCATTGTTTGTGCGTAACACCCGGTGCTCCATGCAGAACATGCCCTCTTTAATACCCATCACCAGGCTAACCCATCCTCCCAACCCCCTCCCCTCTAGAACCCTTAGTTTGTTTTTCAGAGTCCATTGTCTCTCATGGTTCATCTCCCCCTCCGATTCCCCCCCTTCATTCTTCCCCTCCTGCTATCTTCTTTTTTTTCTTAACATATATTGCATTATTTGTTTCAGAGGTACAGATCTGTGATTCAACAGTCTTGCACAACTCACAGCGCTCACCATAGCACATACCCTCCCCAATGTCTATCACCCAGCCACCCCATCCCTCCCACCACCCCCACTCCAGCAACCCTCAGTTTGTTTCCTGAGATTAAGAATTCCACATATCAGTGAGGTCGTATGATACATGTCTTTCTTTGATTGACTTATTTCACTCAGCATAACACCCTCCAATTCCATCCATGTCATTGCAAATGGCAAGATCTCATGCCTTTTGATGATTGCATAATATTCCATAGTATATAAATACCACTTCTTCTTTATCCATTCACCTTTTGATGGACATATTGGCTCTTTCCACAGTTTAGATATTGTGGACAATGCTGCTATAAACATCGGGTTGCACATACCCCTTCGGATCCCTACATTTGTACCTTTGGGGTAAATACCCAGTAGTGCAATTGCTGGGTCATAGGGTATCTCTAATTTTAGCTTTTTGAGGAACCTCCATACTGTTTTCCAGAGTGGCTGCACCAGCTTGCATTCCCACCAACAATGTAGGAGGGTACCCCTTTCTCCACATCCCCGCCAACATCTGTCATTTCCTGACTTGTTAATTTTAGCCATTCTGACTGGTGTGAGGGGGTATTTCATTGAGGTTTTGATTTGGATTTCCCTGATGCCGAGCGATGTTGAGCACTTTTTCATGTGTCTGATGGCCATTTGGATGTCTTCTTTGGAAAAATGTCTGTTCATGTCTTTTGCCCATTTCTTGATTGGATTATTTGTTCTTTGGGTGTTGAGTTTGATAAGTTCTTTATAGATTTTGGATACTAGCCCTTTATCTGATATGTCATTTGCAAATATCTTCTCCCATTCTGTCGGTTGTCTTTTGGTTTTGTGGACTGTATCTTTTGCTGTGCAAAAGCTTTTTATCTTGATGAAGTCCCAATAGTTCATTTTTGCCCTTGCTTCCCTTCCCTTTGACGATGTTTCTAGGAAGAAGTTGCTGCGGCTGAGGTCGAAGAGGTTGCTGCCTGTGTTCTCTTTTAGGATTTTGATGGACTCCTGTCTCACATGTAGGTCTTTCAACCATTTGGAGTCTATTTTTGTGTGTGGTGTAAGGAAATGGTCCAGTTTCATTCTTCTGCATGTGGCTGTCCAATTTTCCCAACACCATTTGTTGAAGAGGCTGTCTTTTTTCCATTGGACATTCTTTCCTGCTTTGTTGAAGATCAGTTGATCATAGAGTTGAGGGTCAATTTCTGGGCTCTTATTCAGTTCCATTGATCTATGTGTTTTTTTTTTTTTTTTTGTGCCAGTACCATACTGTCTTGAGGATGACAGCTTTGTAATAGAGCTGGAAGTCCGGAATTGTGATGCTGCCAGCTTTGCTTTTCTTTTTCAATATTCCTCTAGATATTCGGGGTCTTTTCTGGTTCCATAGAGATTTTAGGATTATTTGTTCCATTTCTTTGAAAAAAGTGGATGGTATTTTGATGGGGATTGCATTGAATGTGTAGATTGCTCTAGGTAGCATTGACATCTTCACAATATTTGTTACTTCCAATCCATGAGCATGGAATGTTTTTCCATTTCTTTGTGTCTTCTTCAATTTCTTTCATGAGTATTTTAGTTTTCTGAGTACAGATCTTTTGCCTCTTTGGTTAGGTTTATTCCTAGGTATCTTATGGTTTTGGCTGCAATTGTAAACTGGATCGACTCCTTAATTTCTCTTTCTTCTGTCTTGTTGGTGTATAGGAATGCCACTGATTTCTGTGCCTTGATTTTATATCCTGCCACTTTACTGAATTCCTGTATGAGTTCTAGCAGTTTTGGGGTGGAGTCTTTTGGGTTTTCCATGTAAAGTATCAAATCATCTGCAAAGAGTGAGAGTTTGACTTCTTTGCCGATTTGGATGCCTTTTATTTCTTTTTGTTGTCTGATTGCTGTGGCTAGGAATTCTAATACTACGTTGAATAGCAGTGGTGATAGTGATCATCCCTGCCGCGTTCCTGACCTTAGGGGGAAAGCTCGCAGTTTTTCCCCATTGAGAATGATATTCGCTGTGGGCTTTTCATAGATGGCTTTCATGATATTGAGGTATGAACCCTCTATGCCTATAACTGAAGAGTTTTAATCAAGAAAGGATGCTTTACTTTGTCAAATGCTTTTTCTGCATCTATTGAGAGGATCACATGGTTCTTGTTCTTTCTTTTATTAATGTATTGTGTCACATTGATTGATTTGTGGATGTTGAACCAAACTCACAGTCCAGGGATAAATCCTACTTGGTCGTGGTGAATAATCCTTGTAATGTACTGTTGGATCCTATTGGCTAGTATTTTGGTCAGAATTTTTGCATCCATGTTCATCAAGGATATTGGTCTGTAATTCTCCTTTTTGATGGGGTCTTTGTCTGGTTTTGGGATCAAGGAATGGTGGCCTCATAAAATGAGTTTGGAAGTTTTCCTTCTATTTCTATTTTTTGGAACAGTTTCAGAAGAATAGGTATTAATTCTTCTTTAAATGTTTGGTAGAATTCCCCTGGGAAGCCATCTGGCCCTGGGCTTTTGTTTCTTGGGAGATTTTTGATGCCTGCTTCAATTTCCTTAGTGGTTATAGGTCTGTTCAGGTTTTCTATTTCTTCCTGGTTCAGTTTTAGTAGTTGATACATCTCTAGGGAAGCATCCATTTCTTCTAGATTGTCTAATTTACTGGCATAGAGTTGCTCATAATATGTTCTTATAATTGTTTGTATTTCTTTGGTGTTGGTTGTGATCTCTCCTCTTTCATTCATGATTTTGTTGATTTGGGTCTTTTTTCTTTTTGATATGTCTGGCCAGGGGTTTATCAATCTTGTTAATTCTTTCAAAGAACCAGTTCCTAGTTTCGTTGATCTGTTCTACCTGTTCTTTTGGTTTCTATTTCATTGATTTCTGCTCTGATCTTTATGATTTCTCTTCTCCTGCTGGGTTTAAGCTTTATTTGCTCTTCTTTCTCCAGCTCCTTTAGGTGTAGGGTTAAGCTGTGTATTTGAGACCTTTCTTGTTTCTTGAGAAAGGCTTGTATTGCTATGCTATATACTTTCCTCTCTGGACTGCCTTTTTTGCATCCCAAAGATTTTGAACAGTTGTGTTTCCATTTTCATTGGTTTCCATGAAATTTTTTAATTCTTCTTTAATTTCCTGGTTGACCCATTCATTCTTTAGTAGGATGCTCTTTAGCCTCCATGTATTTGAGTTCTTTCCCACTTTCCTCTTGTGATTGAGTTCTAGTTTCAAAGCATTGTGGTCTAAAAATATGCAGGGAATAATCCCAATCTTTTGGTACCAGATGAGACTTGATTTGTACCTAGGATGTGATCTATTCTGGAGAATGTTCCATGGGCACTAGAGAAGAATGTGTATTCTGTTGCTTTGGGATGGAATGTTCTGAATATATCTGTGAGGTCCATTTGGTCCAGTGTGTCATTGAAAGCCACCCTGGGCGCCTGGGTGGCTCAGTTGGTTAAGCGACTGCCTTCAGCTCAGGTCATGATCCTGGAGTCCGAGGATCGAGTCCTGCATCGGGCTCCCTGCTCAGCGGGGAGTCTGCTTCTCCCTCTGACCCTCTTCCCTCTTGTGCTCTCTATCTCTCATTCTCTCTCTCTCTCTCAAATAAATAAATAAATAAAATCTTTTTAAAAAAGTCTTTATTTCCTTGTTGATCTTTTGCTTAGATGATCTGTCCATTTCAGTGAGGTGGGTGTTAAAATCCCCCACTATTATTGTATTGCTGTCAATGTGTTTCTTTGCTTTTGTTATTAATTGCCTTATATAATTGGCTGCTCCCATGTTAGAGGCATAGTTATTTACAATTTTTAGATCTTGTTGGATAGACCCTTTAAGTAGGATATAGTGTCCTTCCTCATCTCTTATTACACTCTTTGGTTTAAAATCTAATTTGTATGATATAAGATTTGCCAGCCCAGCTTTCTTTTGGTGTCCATTAGCATGGTAAGTGGTTTTCCACCCCCTCACTTTAAATCTGGGAGTGTCTTTGGGTCTAAAATGAGTCTCTTACAGACAACATATCAGTGAGTCTTGTTTTTTTAACCAATCTATAGCCTGTGTCTTTTGATTGGGGCATTTAGCCCATTTACATTCAGCGTAACTGTTGAAAGATATGAATTTAGTGCCATTGTATTGCCTGTAAGGTGACTGTTACTGTATATTGTCTGTGTTCCTTTCTGGTCTATATTGCTTTTAGGCTCTCTCTTTGCTTAGAGGACCCCTCTCGATATTTCTTGTAGGGCTGGTTTCGTGTTTGCAAATTCCTTTAGTTTTTGTTTGTCCCAGAAGCTTTTTATCTCTCCTTCTCTTTTCAGCGACAGCCTAGCTGGATTAGTATTCTTGGCTGCATATTTTTCTCGTTTAATTCTCTGAATATATTATACCAGTCCTTTCTGGCCAGCCAGGTCTCTGTGGATAGGTCTGTTGCCAATCTAATGTTTCTACCATTGTAGGTTACAGATCTCTTCTCCCGTGCTGCTTTTAGGATTTTCTCTTTGTCTCTGAGACTCGTAAGTTTTACTATTAGATGTCGGGTGTTGACCTATTTTTATTGATTTTGAGAGGAGATCTCTGTGCCTCCTGGATTCTGATGCCTGTTTCCTTCCCCAAATTAGGGAAGTTCTCTGCTATAATTTGCTCCAATAAACCTTCTGCCTCTCTCTCTCTCTTCTTCTTCTTCTTCTGGGATCCCAATTATTCTAATGTTGTTTTGTCTTATGATATCACTTATCTCTCAAATTGTGCCCTCATAATCCAGTAGTTGTTTATCTCTCTTTTTCTCAGCTTCTTTTTTTCCCATCATTTGGTCTTCTCTATCACTGATTCTCTCTTCTGCCTCATTTATCCTAGCAGTTAGTGCCCCCATTTTTTATTGCATCGCATTAATAGCCTTTTTGATTTTGACTTGGTTAGATTTTAGTTCTTTTATTTCTCCAGAAAGGGTTTCTCTAATAACTTCCATGCTTTTTTCAAGCGCAGCTAGTATCTTTAAAATCATGATTCTGAATTTTAGGTCTGACATCGTACTAATGTCTGTATTGAGTAGGTCCCCGGCAGTCGGTACTACCTCTTGTTATCTTTGTTGAGGTGATTTTTTCCATCTTGTCATTTTATCCAGAGGACAATAGATGGATGAGAGAACAAAATGCTAAGAGGGTAACAACATCCTCAGAAAATATACTCTAAACAAATCAGAAAAGACCTGAAGCCAGGGGAAAAGAAAGGGAAAGAAAGAAAAAAGAAAAACAAAAACAAAAGAAAAAGAAAAAGATAAAAACAAACAAAAACAGGACAAAACAAAAAAAAAACAGAATATGATCAAATATGATCAGGCTGGTGCATAGATCAGTGCCACACACTAAATTTTGGGTGTATATTGGTCTGTTAGAAGAAAGTTCCTCCCAATATTTTAAAGAAAGAAAAACGTATATATGTGCAAAATAGGGGTTGATATGATAAAGGGATGGAATATGACTGTAATGATGAAAATTATAAAATTTTTATAAAAGGAATAGATAAGATAAGAAGTTGTTTGAAAAAAGAAAGAAGAGGTTTTTTTAAAAAAAGGGAGAGAATGTGATCAGGCAGGAGACTAGACAAAAGCCTAGAAATTTATGGTATGTTTTGATCTGTTAGAAGAAACTGTATCTCAAAATTTTAAAGAGAGAACAACTTATATATATATATGCCAAAAATAAGGGTAACTACTATGAAGGGATCGAATATGACTCTAAAATGAAAAATAAAAATGTTTTTTAAAAAAGGGATTGATAAGAAGTTGGTTGAAAAAGGGAAAAAGCAAAATTCAAAAAAAAGTTAAAAAAATTAACTTTGAAAGACTAAAGAATCATGGTAAAAAAAGCCATGAATTCTATGTGCAGTATTCCCCTATCTCTGGAGTTCTGCTCTTCTCATTGATCGGTAAACTTAGTCTTGGCTGGCTGTTCTTGCTGATCTTCTGGGGGAGGGGCCTGTTGCTGTGGTTCCCAAATATCTTTGCCAGAGGCAGAATTTCCCCGCCCTTGCCTGGTCTGGGCTAAGTAATCTGCTCCGGTTTGCTCTCGGGAGCTTTTGTTCCCTGCAAGCTTTCGGTACAGCTTTGGAGGAGGACAGTGAAAATGGCAGCCTCCCAATCTCCGCCCCTCAGGAGCCGAGAACTCAGGGGCCCACTCCTCAGTGCGCCCCCAGATAAAAGCAGTCAATCACTCCCATCTCCCTGGTCTCCGGCTGCACTCCATACTCACCCGGCCTGTGACCAAGCGTTTCTATCTCTGCCACCTGACTCAGTGTGGAGTCTCCAAACCCAGCAGATCCCTGCGGTGCACTCCCACGCCGCTCCTCCCAGGGGAGAAAGGGGAGTCTCCCCAGATCTGCCGCTTGTTGGGTCCCTGCTAGAGGAGCAGTGGCCCGACTGTGCCGTGGATCACAGTTTATGCAACCCCCGGCTGCGAGGCCGCGCCTCAGCTCAGTCTCTGCAGCCGGCTTCCCCGCTCCAATACTTGGGAGCTCTGCCACACTCAGGCACCCCTGGTCTTTCTGTGACCCTGAGGGTCCTGCGACCACACTGTCCCATGAGGTTTCCACCCCCTGCTTAGCCACTGGAGCAATGTCCCTCAGCGGAGCTGACTTGTAAAAGTTCCGATTTTGTGCTCCAGGGCTCTGTCACTTGCCAGAAGCGGCCGATGGAGGCCCCTTCCCCTGTCGTCTATCCTCCCGAATATTGCCTCAGATTCACTTCTCCACACGTCCTACCTTCCAGAAAGTGGTTGCTTTTCTGTTCAGAGTTGGTGCTATTCTTTTCTTCAATCTCCTGTTGAGTTTGTAGTTGTTCAGAATGGTTTGATCCCTATCCAGCTGAATTCCTGAGACCAGTCAAAATCCAGGTCTCTTATTCCTCCACCATCTTGCTCAATGTTAATTAACATTGATTTTATGCATATGGAATAATGGTGCAGGAAAAGATTAGGATCGTGAAACAACAAAAAGATTGCAGTTTATCTCAACCCTCCCAGAGACAAATAGCTAAGACTGCTCAAGTTGTTGATTTTTAAAAAAGATTTTACTTATTTATTTGAGAGAGAGAGAGAGGGTGGGAGAGGAGCAAAGAGAGAGGGACAAGCAGACTCTATCCAGAGCATGGAGCCTGACGCAGGGCTCGATCCCATAGCCCTTAGATCATGACCTGAGCTGAAATCAAGAGTTGGACGCTTAGCCAACTGAGCCACCCAGGCAGCTCCAAATTTTTGATTTTATTGAAATTTGCAAACCTATTCTTAGAAGTGTGAGGCTCATAGTGCCAGCACTTTCAGTTATAAAGTTATATTTCACACTATCCTCATATTGTATAGAGGGTAATATTATCTTGTCACTGGAGAATGATACATCAAAGTAGATGTTAACTTGAATTAACTGACAAAATTGATGAGATTTTACCTTACTGGTGTTTATTCCTTGTATCTGTACCATTCAGCAGGAGTGTAAAGTATAAAGGGTACTGTTTGCTTTTAAACAAAGAAATAAAAGGAATGCAGCAGGGCTTTGCAGCTTTCAAAGCACTATTTTATCTCATTAGATTCCATTAATATAGCATGGGGATTAAGAGTTCAGGCCTGGGAACCAGATTCCCTGGCTACAGAGTTAGCCCTGTAGCCTCAGCCAAGTTATTTGATCTCTGTCTCAGTAATCTCATCTGTACTTTATAGGATTCTTGTGAGGATTAAATGAGTTGATAGGTATGAAACATTTATAATTCAGCCTGACACACATAATAAACCCTCAGTAAATGACAGTTGCTTTCAACATTATTCTTACCATTTTTATGAGGTGGGTAGTCCAGATTATAACAAATTTCTATTTTATATATGAGGAAATTGAAGCCAAGTGAGGTGAAGAGATTTACCCAAGATAGAGTCAGATTATAGTCAAGTTTATTGGATTCTTCTTTCCATTTCTCTGACATTGTTGCTCGTGGGTGGGATGAATAGGAGGTACTGGTATAGCAGCACCCCCACCTCCACTCTTAGGACAGTATGTATGGTGCCTACAAATACTGTCTTGGTGGAAGGAAGGCACTGAATTAAGATAATTCTTTAATAAATTACACTTGGATTTTATCTGGGGAAGGGGTTTTTTGCTGTATCCAAATCCTGAACAAAATGTATTTGGTTATCCTGACTTTTGTTTGAATTTAATGAAATGTTCATGAATATAAAAGAGAACATATCAGTTGTGTGCATAATAGATATCCATTATTTCTTGATTCATTTGCTGATCTTACAAGAGATTTCCAACCATTCTCAAAGGTATTTAGAAATATCTTACCGGTGATTATTTATATTCTTCTTTCACTTCTTTTTACAGAAGTGGATAGTCTGGATTGTTATACCAACTACTAAAGTCAGTCCTATTCCAGGTAATGCTGTTACCAAAGTAAGGTCCAGAGTATTCCAGAGTTGGTCACATTTGGCCCCCATGTACCAATAATTTCCCTCCCTGACCTCTGAAATTTGAACATTTAGATAGAGGTAATAGAAATAGAAAAAACTCACAAATTAGAAAAAAAATATCTCCCCTGAATGAATCAAACCTTTCCCTGTTACTAAAGGAGTTTTCCCTCTAAGGCCTTCAAGAGATTTATGTTGTGCCATTTTCCACTTAAAAAAACACTCTAAAACCTACAGCTTTTAACACTGAGTCAGCATGCAAAAGGCTGTCAAGATTTCCCAACTATTAGCTAATAAAGATGTGGCATTTAGTTAGAAATGAAAAAAGAAAAGTTTCACCCAGAATGTCTGTCTTAAGACTGATTTTAAAATTGTCCACATTTTGCCTACAATTCATATCCCCATTCACTCTGGCTACTTTAGTTCTATCAGTGCCATAAAAAAAAAAAAAGTTTGAAGCAGCCTGTTTGACCAGTTCTGTCTGTAACTGCAGGCTGGGTGTGTCCCCCCACCCACTCTTACAGTGATGAATACAGGTAAACAGACTGACAGCCACTCTGCAGCAAATACATGAAGAAACATGAGAAGAAACATCTGCCAGCAAAATCTGCCTGCCCCCATCTTTCCCACAACTACAGATTTCTCTCTATTTTATAGAAGTAAATGACTCATATATGAACTTCTAGTGTTTTCATAGAGCCTTGACACTCTGCCAAATAACCTGAATGTGGTTCTCTGGTGCATAGACTATACTGGCATAGCATACACCCACATAGAAAAGTCTGTGGCTTTGTGGAGAGAAATAATGACTTCTCACTATCCTCCATGAGAGTGACTAATAGTGAGGTTAGTTCATGTAGTGTTTTAGAAACTGTTTCATTGTGTTCTGTAGAATTGGTAAAGAATTACCCAGTTGGAAAGTAAATGTCAGATCCTAAGTAAGTTACTCCTGATTTGTATTGTTCCAATATATTAAAGAGTATTGTCATGGATGACATGAAAGAATTGATTAAATTAGTAGTATAAATTCTCATAGTTCTGATAGTCTAGGATTCTGTAAGAAAATGCATTTGTCAACATTTATTGCATTTATTACACTGTAATCTACTCAATAAGACATGGCTTATAATATGTAACAATGCCATTCTTTAGAGATGTCAAAATATATATTTGAAATATTTTTGAAAAATATGTCTTTTCAATCCTCATGGATTTCTTCATGGAAAAAAGACTTTTGTAAGAGTACATTTCCTATGTCTGTTGGCCATTTGGATGTCTTCTTTGGAAAAATGTCTGCCCATTTCTTGATTGGATTATTTGTTCTTTGGGTGTTGAGTTTGATAAATTCTTTATAGATTTTGGATACTAGCCCTTTATCTGATATGTCATTTGCAAATATCTTCTCCCATTCTGTTGATTGTCTTTGGTTTTGTTGACTGTTTCTTTTGCTGTGCAAAAGCTTTTAATCTTGATGAAGTCCCAATAGTTCATTCTTGCGCTTGCTTCCCTTGCCTTTGCCGATGTTTCTAGGAAGATGTTGCTGCGGCTGAGGTCGAAGAGGTTGCTGCCTGTGTTCTTCTCAAGGATTTTGATGGACTCCTGTCTCACATGTAGGTCTTTCAACCATTTGGAGTCTATTTTTGTGTGTGGTGTAAGGAAATGGTCCAGTTTCATTCTTCTGCATGTGGCTGTCCTATTTTCCCAACACCATTTGTTGAAGAGACTGTCTTTTTTCCATTGGACATTCTTTCCTGCTTTGTGGAAGATTAGTTGACCACAGAGTTGAGGGTCCATTTCTGGGCTCTCTATTCTGTTCCATTGATCTATGTGTCTGTTTTTGTGCCAGTACCATACTGTCTTGATGATGACAGCTTTGTAATAGAGCTTGAAGTCTGGAATTGTGATGCCGCCAGCTTTGCTTTTCTTTTTCAACATTCCTCTGGATATTCGGGGTCTTTTCTGGTTCCATACAAATTTTAGGATTATTTGTTCCATTTCTTTGAAAAAAGTTGATGGTATTTTGTTAGAGATTGCATTAAATGTGTAGATTGCTCTAGGTAGAATTGACATCTTCACAATACTATTTTTCTTAGGAATGCATAAAAAAGGAAGTCTCTATTAAACAGTAACATTTCATTAATTTATTCAATAACATTTATTGGGTACTTACTATGTACCAGTTACTGTTCCAGGCATTTGAGAGAGACCAGTGAATAAAACAAAGATACATATGCTCAAGTTGCTAAAAATGTAGCAGAGGAAGACAGAACAAAAATGAGCATAATTAGTAAATTATCTAAAATGATTAAAGATGGTAAGTGCTAAAGAAAAAAAAAGTAGAGGAGGGCAGGAGGGATTAGCAACATAGGTGGCAGGATAGTGAGACAGGTTGCAGTGATATAATAAGATAGTAAAGGGTAGGCCTTATTGAGAAGGTAACATTTGAAGAAAGATTGAAGGAGGTAAGAGAGCCATAGTATATTTTGGTAAAAGAACATTCTAAGCAAAAATAACAGCAAGTAAATAAAGGTTCTAAAGCAAGAGGGAGTGCACCTGCATGTTTGAGGAACATAAGGAAATCAGGGTAGTGGATCACAGTGAGTTGGGGGAGTATGGTAGAAGAGCAGGTGAAAAGGTCACAAAGCTGTTCAGTAATCTAGGCAAGAGATGACCAGAATAGCTTAGAATAGAATAACAGTGGGGGTGAGAGTAAAAAAGAATGGTTTATTTCTGTTTATCTTTTTAAAGGCAGAACTGTAACCAAATCTATGTGAATTCACTCCTTGTGAATCAGAAAATGCACCAGGTTGAGTTGTCACACAAAGAAAACTTTAATTTGCAGCAAAGGAGATCACAGAGAAAGACTTCTAAAGCTGTGACTCCCCAAGAGAGGGTGAATGAGTTCCTTTTGTTTAGGGTTAAGATGAATAGATAGGGAAGACTTGCATCCTACATAGAGGCAGACATAGGTCACACATGTACCTTAAGGAAACATGCCTATACATACATTGTATGTTATGTAAATGAGGCAAAGGATACTCCTTGGGCAGAGATTTCAGTGTTAAATTGAAGTAAAGGTAATTGTAGGTCATTCCAGAGGTCATTCCACAGTCCATTGTAAGATACTAGTAAGTATGTGAATATTGTTGAGAGATACATTAACTGTTACAAATAAAAATAGTCAAACTCACAGAAGCGGAGAATCAAATGAAGGTTGTCAGAAGCTGGAGGGAAGGGGGAAATGGGGAATTGTTTTTCAGTGGGTATAAAGTTTCTGTTATACATAATGAATTTTATATCCCCTACAGGCAGATCACACATACAAACACACATGCACATATGTTGTACAACAGTACCTATAGTTAACAATACAAAATTGTGCACTTCAAAATATGTCATGTCGAGGGGATAGATTTCATATTTAAAAAATGGAAAGAAAAGATACCACAAGGAAACTTTTGGAAGTATTGGATATGCTTAGTGCCTTGCTTATGGTGATGGTATCACTGATGTATGCCTATGTCCAAACTCATCAATATGTATACATTAAATGTGTACAAGTTTTGTATATCAATTATACCTCAATAAAGTAAAAAAAATTTGAATTGTTAAGATCTATTGTAATACTGATGTTCATTTTTTTGTAGTTCCTAGTTTTTATTTGAATTCCAGTTAGTTAACATATAGTGTAATATTAGTTTCAGTTTCACGAGTAGAACTTAGTGAATCATCACTTACATATAACACCCAGTGCTCATCACAACTGCCCTCTCTGTTACACATCACCCATTTAACCCATCTTCCTCCCAACTACCCTCCAGCAGCCCTCATTTTGTTCTCTATAGTTAAGAGTCTGTTTTATGGTTTGCTTTTCTCTCTCTCTCTCTCTGGTCCTCTATGCTCATCTGTTGCATTTCTTAAATTCTACATAAGAGTGAGATCATATGGTATGTGTCTTTTTCTGACTTATTTCGCTTAGCATAATACACTCTAGTTCCATCCACATCGTTGTAAATGGAAAGATTTCATTCTTTTTGATGGCTGAGTCATATTCCATTGTATGTATACCACATCTTCTTCATCTATTAACCAGTTGATGGACATTTGGGCTTTTTCCATAATTTGGCTATTGTTGATAATGCTGCTTATAAACATTGGAGTGTATGTATTCCTTTGATTCAGTATTTTTGTATCCTTTGGGTAAATACCTTGTAGTGCAATTGCTGGATCATATGGTAGTTCTATTTTTACATTTTGAGGAAACTCTATATTGTTTTCCAGAGTGGCTGCACCAGTTTGCATTCCCACCAAGAATTTAAGAGTGTTCCCCTTTCTTTGCATCCTCACCAACACAGGTTGTTTCCTGTGTTGTTAATTTTAGCTATTCTGACAGGTGTGAGGAGCTATCTCATTGTACCTTTGATTAATATTTCCCTGATAATGAGTAATGTTGAGCATCTTTTCATGTGAGTGTGGGCCATCTGTATGTCTTCTTTGGAAAAATCTCTATTCATATCTTCTGCCCATTTCTTAACTGGATTATTTGGTTTTTGGGTGTTGCGTTTGATAGGTTTTTTATAGATTTTGGACATTAACCCTATATCAGATGTTATTTGCAAATATCTTCTCCCATTCCAAAGGTTGTCTTTTAGTTTTGTTGATTGTTTCCTTCGATGTGCAGAAACTTTTTATTTTGATGCAGTCCCTATAGTTCATTTTTGCTTTTGTTTCCCTTGCCTCAGGAGATATCTAGTAAGAAGTAGTTATGGCAGATGTCAAAGAGGTTACTGCCTGTGTTATCCTCTAGGATATTATAAGTTTCTCACTTCAAATTTAGGTCTTTAATCTATTTTGAATTTATTTTTGTGTATGGTGTAAGAAGGTGGTCCGGTTTCATTCTTCTGCATGTTCCTGTCCAGTTCTCCCAACACCGTTTGTTGAAGAGACTGTCTCATTTCCATTGGATATTTGTTCCTGCTTTGTCAAAGAATAATTGACTATATAGTTGTGGGTCCATTTCTGGGTTTTTATTCTATTCCATTGATCCTTGTGTCTGTTTTCTGCCAGTACCATACTGTCTTAATCACTACTGCTTTGTAATATCACGTAAAGTCCAGAATTGTGATGCCTCAGCCATGCTCTTTTTTTTTCCAGATTATTTTGACTACTTGAGGTCTTTTGTGGTTCCATAAAAATTTTAGCATGGTTTGTTCTAGCTCTGTGAAAAATGCTGTTGGTATTTTGATAGGGATTTCATTAAATGTGTAGATTGCTTTGGGTAGTATAGACATTTTAAGAATATTTGTTCTTCCAATCCATGATCATGGCATGTTTTTCCATTTCTTTGTGTCATCTTCAATTACCTTTTTAAAAAAGATTTATTTATTTATTTGAGAGAGAGCATGAGTGGGGGAAGGGGCAAAGGGAGAGGGAGAAGGAGAGAAGCAGACTCCCTACTGAGTCCAGAGCCTGATACGGGGCTTGATCCCACAGCCCTGAGATCATGACTTGAGCCAAAATCAAGAGTGACACTAAACCAACTGAGCAACCCAGGCACCCCCTTCAATTTCTTTCATAAGTCTTCTATACAGATCTTTTACCTCTTTTGTTAGGTTTATTTCTGTGTATCTTATGGTTTTAGTGCAATTGTAAATAGAACTGATTCCTTAATTTCACTTTCTGCTGCTTCATTATTGGTGTATGGAAGTGCAACAGATTTTTGTACATTGATTTTGTATCTTGCAACTTTACTGAATTTGTGTATCGGTTCTAGCAATTTTTTGGTGGAGTCTTCCAGGTTTTCTACATAGAGTAATATGTCATCTGCAAATAGTGAAAGTTTGACTTCTTTCTTGCCAATTTGGATGCCTTTAATTTCTTTTTGTTGTCTGATTGCTGAGGCTAGGACTTCCAGTGCTATGTTATATAACAATGGTAAGAATGAACATCCCTGTCTTGTTCCTGACTATAAAGGTAAAGCTCTCAATTTTCCCCATTGAGGATGATATTAGATGTGTGTTTGTTGTACATGGGCTTTATGATGTTGAGGTTTGTTCCCTCTACCCTACTTTGTTGAGGGTTTTTATCAAGAATTGATGCAACTGGGCGCCTGGGTGGCTCAGTTGGTTAAGCAACTGCCTTCGGCTCAGGTCATGATCCTGGAGTCCCAGGATCGAGTCCCGCATCAGGCTCCATGCTCAGCAGGGAGTCTGCTTCTCCTTCTGACCCTCCCCTCTCTCATGCTCTCTCTCTCTCTCTCTCTTCTTTCTCTCAAATAAATAAATAAAATATTAAAAAAAAGAATTGATGCAACTAATGAACCATTGAATACTATATCAAAAACTAATGATGTACTATATGTTAGCTAACTGAACATAAAAAAATAATTGATGCTATATTTTGTCAAATGCTTTTTGTGCATCTATTGAGAGGATCATATGGTTCTTATCCTTTCTTTTATTAACGTGGTGTATCACGTTGATTGATTTGCAAATATTGAACCACTCTTGCAGCCCAGGAATAAATTCCACCTGATCATGGTGAATGGTTCTTTTAACTTACTATTTGACTTGGTTTGCTAGTATTTTGTTGAAGATTTTTGCATCCATGTTCATCAGGAATATTGGCCTGTAGTTATCTTTTTTAGTGGTGTCTTTGTCTGGTTTTGGAATCAAGGCAATGTTGGCCTTGTAGAATGAGTTTGGGAGTTTTCCCTCCATTTCTATTTTTTGGAACAGTTTCGGAAGAATTGGTATTAACTCTTCTTTAAATGTTTGGTAGAATTCACCTTTGAGACCATTTGGGCCAGGACTTTTGTTTGTTGGGAGATTTTTGATTACTGATTCAATTTCTTTGCTGGTTATCCATCTGTTTGAGTTTTCTATTTCTTCCTATTTCAGTTTTGGTGGTTTATGTGTTTCTCAGAATTTATCTATTTCTTTCAGATTGTCCAATTTGTTGGCATATAATTTTTCATGATATTCTCTTATAATTTTATTTTGGTGATCTTGGTTATGATTTCTCCTCTCTCATTTGTGATTTTATTTATTTGGGTCCTATCGCTTTTATTTTTTATAAATCTGGCTAGAGTTTTATCAGTTTTATTAATTTTTTCACCATTCCTTTTCATTGATCTGTTCTACTGTGGGTTTTTTATTTGTTTGTTTCTATATCATTCATTTCTGCTCTAATCTTTATTATTTCCCTTCTTCTGCTGACTTTAAGCTTCATTTATTGTTCTCTTTTAGCTCCTTTAGGTGTAAGTTTAGGTTGCATATTTGAGATTTTTCTTGCTTTTTGAGGTAGGCCTTCCTTCTTAGGACCTCTTTTGCTGCATCCCAAATATTTTGGACAGTTGTGTTTTCATTTTCATTTGTTTCCATGTATTTTTTAATTTCTTCTTTGATTTCCTGCTTGACTGATTCATACTTTAATAGCATGTTTTTTAACCTCCATGTATTTGTAGTCTTTCCAAGGTTTTTCTTGTGGTTGACTTCAAGTATCATATCACTTAGTCAGAAAATATGCATGGTATGATCTCAATCTTTTTGTATTTGTTGAGGCCTGATTTGTGACCCAGTATGTGATCTATTCTGGAGAATGTTCCATGTTCACTGGAAAAAAAAATGTGTATTCTGTTGCTGTGGGATGAAATGTTCTGAATATATCTGTTAAGTCCATCTGGTCCAGTGTGTCATTTAAAGCCATTGTTTCTTTGATTATTTTCTGCTTAGATGATCTGCTTATTGCTGTAAGTGGGTTATTAAAGTCTCCTACTATTATTGTATTATTATCAGTTAGTTCTTTTATGTTTGTTTTTAATTTTTTTATATATTTGGGTGCACCCAATTTGAGGGCATAAATATTTACAATTGTTAGAGTTTCTTGTTGGATAGAACTTTTTATTATGATATAGGGCCTTCTTCATCTTTTTTTATAGTCTTTGGTTTAAAATTTAGTTTGCCTGATGATAAGCTTTGCTACTCCAGCTTTCTTTTGACTTCCATTTGCATGATAAATGGTTCGCCATCCCCTCTCAATATGCAGGTGTCTTTAGATCTAAAATGATTCTCTTGTTAGGCAGCATATAGATGGACCTTGTTTTTTTTTTATCAATTTCAACACCCCATGTCTTTTGATTGGACCGTTTAGTCCATTTGCATTCACAGTAATTATTTGTAGGTATGAATTTAGTACTGTTTTATTACTTGTTTTGTTGTTGTTTCTGTAGATTTTCTCTGTTCCTTCTTAATCTTTGTCAGTTTTGGTCTTTCTTTCCCACTCAAAGAGTCCCCTTTAATATTTCTATGAGGGCTAATTAGTGGTTCTGAACTCTTTTAGTTTTTTTGTCTTGGAAACTCCTTTTCTCTCCTTCTATTATGAATGATAGCCTTGCTGGATAGAATATTCTGCTCTGCAGCTTTTTACCATTCAGCACATTGAATATATCATGCCATTTTTTTCTTGCCTGCCATTTCTATGGAGAGATCTGCTGCTAAACTTATTTGTCTTCCCTTATAGTTTAGGGACTTACTTCTTTTGTCTTGCTGCTTTCAGGATATTTTCTTTAGCTCTATATTTTGCAAATTTGACTATGATATGTCTCAGTGTTGGTCTGCTTTTGTTGATTTTGATGGGAGTTCTTTGTGCTTCCTGGATTTGGATGTCTGTTTCCTTCCCCAGTTTAGGGAAGTATTCAGCTATAATTTCCTCCTTGCCTCCCTCTTCTTTTCCTCCTCTCTTCTTCTGGGACTACTATAATGTGAATGTTATTACACTTTATGGAATTGCTCAGTTCCCTAAGTCTACATCCATGGTCTTTTTGTTTCCCTCTTCTTTTCAGTGTCATTATTTTCTATAATTTTATCCTCTGTATCATTAATTCATTCCTCTGTTTTTTCCATCCTGGTAGTCATTACATCCAATCTGTTTCAAATCTCTGCTATTGCCTTATTAACTTCTGACAGTTTTTTAACTCTTATATCTCTGTAGTAAGAGTCTCCTTGATATCTTCCATGCTTTTCTCAAGCTCAGTGAGTATCCTTCTGATTGTTGCTTTTCATTCTCCATCACAAATATTACTTATATCTGTTTTGATTAGATCTCTGGTCATGAACTTTTCTTGTTCTTTCTTTTGGGATGAATTCCTTCTCTTGGTATTTTGTCTAGGCCTCTGTCTTCTTCTGTGTGCTAGGAAAGCCTTTTATGTTTCCTGCTCCTGAGAGTAATGGCTTTAAGAAGAAGAGGTCATATACTGTATAGTGCCTGATGCTTCAGGAAGTTTCCCTGGTGTATGCTGTGTGCACTCTGCTGCTGTGTTTTGGCTGCTGTTTCCCTCAGGTCATTCCTCTGCAGAGTTTCTCCTTGCCTGCAATGGGGAGTATTCGGACCTTGGCCAGAATGTGGTGTGTTTTAACTAGGTGTGTTCTGGTCTGCTTGTTAAAAGTAGCCCAATCTTATTTCCACTAGAGCCAAAGCTTTGCAGAACTTTATGGCCTGTAGACATGGTGCATGTATGGGGTTTGTGCTGGTCTTCTGGCAGAAGGGCCCACAGCACTGATTCTTAGGCACACTTTCCTGGGCAAAGCATGCCAGAAGAGTTCAGGGTGGGCGGGGCTTGGTGTAAGTGGTTTAGGCTGCCAATGTTGGGTCTGTGTTGCTTACTGAAGTTAGTTTTTACTAAGGGGTGGGGAAAAGAAATGGTGTCAGCCAGCAACCTAGTCCCAGAAGAGGGGAGTTTGCACCTGCTGCTGTCTGGGAAACCCTCCCAGAAGAGCAAAAAATCTCCCCTTGTGTGTCACAAGCATCCCTCAGATCACTGCCTTCTTCTTGTCTGTGTCTAAGCCACCTGTCTGCTCAGCAGCAGTGAAACTTGGGCTCTATTCCAGGCAGACTGGCTGAGTTTAAAAACTCTAAACTTTAGGGACCTGGCATGGCAGGGATCCACACTGGTCCGCTGGGGAAGGGTCTTGCCACCCTGCGACTGATGCAAGTTTATCCCAGTAGGGTAGTTGTACCAAAGCACAGAGACAGAGTTTGGAGTAAAGCACTGCAAAGAGCCGGTGTCCAGGTTTGCCTCCCACAGCAGGTGTCTCTGCACCTATGCTGAGGGGTGGGTTAAGGAAATGGTGCCTGCCTGCTTCTTTGTCCATGGAGAGACTATGCCACCTCTTCCAGATGCACTCCAAGAAGGGGGACCATCTCTCCCTGTGAGTTCCAGGGGATCCTCAGATCCTCCTTCTCCACAGGAGTACTGCAGCACCCACAGGGCTCCACACCAGCCACACTGTGGACCCCTAAAACCCCAGTCTTTGAGCCCTGCTCATTGTAAGAATCCCTCTTGTTTTCCCAGTCCCTCTTGTTTTCCCAGTCAATGGCTTTAGGGAAATGTTTTCCTTGTGTGATCCCTTGTGCACTCCTCTCTCTCTCGCCTGTCACCTCTCTCTGAGCCCAAGGCGCCCTCCTCTCCACAGCACCTGTGATTTGTTTCTCCCCCAGAACATGTCTCCACATCTCCTGCCTTCCATGATGTGTCCTCTTCTCTCCCTCGAGTTGTGTAGTTTGTTCTGTCAGTTCTTAGATTGATTTCTTGGATATTCAGAATGATTTCATATTTATCTAGCTGTATTCGAGGGACAAGGCAAGCCTAGGGTTGTCCTACTACTCTGCCATCTTAGCTCCTTCTCCCTGATACTCATTTTGATAAGGATGAGGGAGGTAGGAGGTAAGAGTTTAATTTTTATAAAAATCTAAAATTATCTTAAATCATCTTTATTCTATTTGTATCAATGTAAAATATAATTATTTGAAATAAAACAAGACTGAAAATTTTTAGAGATATATCAGGCATGTGTTCTTAGTTTGACCAACTTTAAACATATTTTAAATTTGGTTTTTGTCCATTATTTATTTAAATTAAACATTTGGAACATATGAGCAAGTGTGTGTGAGATCTGCCTGTAGGGATGTGAGTGGTGGTGGCAGTATGTGAATCTTTAGACAACTTCAGCAATGTCATTAAAATGTTTTAAGAGCTTAAAAATAATGATTACATCATTTAGTTTGGTATGTTTAATTCTGAATTTTTAGTGCCTACTTCTGATTAACAATGTCAAAATAACTGATCCAAATTGTGTGATTATAACTATATTTAGTAGTAAAGATGATCTCTTGTCATCAGGTAGACACCCAAAGAATTTGACAGGCCTAAACAAATGAAAGGATGGAGTTGCCATGAAAGACTATAGAAAGGCACACCAAATCCAGAGCAGTCATTGTTCCACATTGAGATCCACAGAGAAAATAAGTTGAAGTAACTTGTTTGAATCAACTTGGCAGAGAAAAATATTTCAAAAAACAATAAGTATAATGTCAGAGTGATGTGGCAATTAACAGTTGTAAAGACTTGTAAAACAAATGGGGTGAATAATTATTATAAGGATTAGGAAAATAGAGAAAGGGTAATTGGCTTTTAGCCAAAATGTTGATTAAATGTCTCCAGAATTCCTCCAACTATGAGTTTACAAATAATATTAAAGTTGTCAAATGACATCTATGTTTCTCCATTGCTGTATTACATTTACTTCTCATTCCTTGGATATAATTTTGGAATCTGGCTTATGTTTTTTTTAATATTTATTTATTTGAGAGAGAGAGAAAGAGAGGGAGAGCACAAGCACAAGCTGGGGGAGGCAGAGGGAGAAGCAGACTCCCCACTGAGCAGGGAGCCCAATGCAGGGTTCGATCCCAGGACCCTGGGATCATGGTCTGAGCTGAAGGCAGACGCTTAACCGACTGAGCCATCCAGGTGCTCCTGGAATCTGGCTTATGTTTTACCTCAATATTTGAACAATATTCTCAAAGTTTATCACCAACGACTAAATCCAATGGCTTTTCCTTAAGAAAGAGAGAGAGTGCCTGCAAGAGAGAGAGCATGAGCAGGGGGAAGGGCAGAGGGAGAGGGAGAGAGAGAATCCCAAGCAGATTGCCTGCTGAGTGCAGAGCCTAATGTGGGGCTTGATTTCACAACCCTGAGATCATGACCTGAGCCAAAATCAAGAGTTGAACTCTTAACCTACTGAGCCACCCAGGCACCCCAAAATCTAATAGCTTTTTAAAACCACTGTTCTTCAATATTCTTTCAATATTTTGCACTATTGAGTAACTGCTTCCATGGAATGACTGGTTTATTCAACAAATCATTGCAGCACACCTTCCATACGACAGCCTTTGTGCTAGAAGATAAACAAGACTAAATTATTGTTTTTGTGGTGCTCTTAAAAAGGAAATATACACCCTACCTTCAAAGACATTTCAGTATAGTGGTTTAAGTGTTATGTCAGCAATATGATGGAGTTTAGTCTTAAAGGTTAAGTAGGAATTTGTCAAGGGAAGAAGAACCATGGTGAAAGAAGGGAAACTGAAAAAAGAATAATAGAAGTTGTAGTATATGTGAACATCCAAAAGTGATAGAGAAAATAGTGCCTTGTAGAACTGTAAATATGTATGTTCAGAGTATGGTGTGCTAACTATTCACATTTCTGCAAACACAAAAATCTTTCAAATCTCAGTGCCTTTGCCCATACTGGTCCCTTTCCCTACACCTGGTTTTCTTACTATCAGTTTTCAAAGTTCAGCATGGGTCCTGGAAAACCTTTCACTATTGCCCTCTCCCTACCTCTCCTCTCTTTCTCACATATGCATTTTTTCTTATTCTTATGTTGTTTTCCTAAGTCTTCTTCACATTTTTGACCCAACTAATCTCATTTTTATGGTTAGAAAAAAGTAGAAAAAATGCCCAACTTTTAGATTTATTTATTTATTTGATTTTTTTGGTGGGCAGCAAAGCAAAGTTTATTGAGTGATAGTACAAAGCTCCCAAAGAGGGAGGGGACCTGAGAGGGTTGCCCCCAAAAATGCTTAACTTTTAAAAGAAAAATTAACTATTAATCAAAGAACACACTCTTATAAAAAGTAAACCTGGAAAAAAAGTGGAAGTCACAGTGCATTTAAAATATTTCTTGATTTACAAAAAACTTTATTCTCACATAATATGTCAGGATTATGGCAATTGCATAACATGAGGCACACCTTAAATTTTTCTTCCTTTTTAGAACAGTAAAACATTTTATTTATGAATTATGTAACTTATCTGTAAAAAGTCTGCCTGAGGAAAGCAGTTTTTAATGATGCTAATCTCTTTAAGTTAATATAAATTGGTTCAGTTATTGTTTTAAATCATATTGTTTTTAAAACAGTCAATTAAAATATTTTAGGAAATCTACAACAACCATGCTCTATGTTAGCAGCCATTTCTAATTAAAATGTTATTTTAAAACAAGTATTGCATCACTGAATATAGCAAACAATAAAAATAAAGTGAATTATTACTTACAATACATTGTGCTTACTCTGCTTTTACACCATGTATAACCACTTATTTGCAAAAAGGCTCTCTATCTTTGCATGCACAAACAATGTGCTCTGGACAGAAATCTGTTACAGTCCCTAGACAATCATGAAAGCCAGTCACAGATGTACAGTTGGCTGTAAATAACAACTTTCAAAAATCCCTCAACAATATAGAACAAAATGTTTCAAAATTGGCTAATACACATGTGAAAAGTTCTACATGTAAGAAAAACTATTTATGTTAAGGAAATGTGAAAGTGAAAATAACTTTGGATGTTCAAATATGTTTTCAAGTACTAGTTCTAAAAATTAAGACAAGCAACAAACATGATTTCATTCTATTATTTTGTACCTGATGATTTTCATAGCATGACTTAAAATTAACAGTCAGGGGCACCTGGGTGGCTCAGTTGGTTAAGCGACTGCCTTCAGCTCAGGTCATGATCTTGGAGTCCCGGGATCGAGTCCCACATCGGGCTCCCTCCTCGGCAGGGAGTCTGCTTCTCCCTCTGACCCTCTTCCCTCTCGTGCTCTCTATCTCTCATTCTCTCTCTCTCTCAAATAAATAAATAAAATCTTTTAAAAAAATTAACAGTCACTATGCAGCATTACAGACCAAAGGATATATAACATTTAAAATAAAGTCCTTTCAGAATAAATTTGAGTATCATCTCTAGCTAATGGAAGATAAACCAATATAGCTGAAGATAGAGTCAACATATGTCCTGGTTTGCTAGGACAGTTCCAGTTATGTCTGTTGTCCTGGAATAATTATTAATACTTTTTTTTCACTCTCAAAGTGCCCTGGCTGAGACAGAGAGATTAGTACTAGTAGGCCACTGGGGGGTAGCAGGCACCTCAGCCCTAACACTTAATGATTTTTTTTATATTTGTAAAACTACCCGGGAGAGTCATTCTGTCAATGATACAGCTGCAGCATCCCTTCCAGCAATCTGGACTGAGAAAAGGTTTTCTAGAGTTTGAAAATTACTGAGTAGCAAAATTTATTAGGAGTCACAGGATCCATAAACATGCATAGAAAATGTAATTTCAAGAAAGGGATAACTATTTTGACCCTCTGTCAGTGTAAACACAAAGAAGAGATTCTATAAAATGAAATTTCAGATTGTCTGAGTTCCAGACCTCTGAGTATCTTAGAGGTGGCAGGTAAGACAAGAAAATGTTTCTGATAAGATCAGGCCTACAGAATCCAAAGGAAAACTGCCCTTTGGAGAGCATATTTTTTTCTAACATAAAATATGACACACTGATGTTGCTACATAAACATAGCTAAAAGAAACAAAAGAGTGACATCAGAAAACATAAAGGAATTTTTAAGTGAAAACACTATACAGTACTTTAAAAACAGTTCCACTCTAATATCTGAATATGGAAACAACTTCAGTTGACCAAAATGCTCCACTGACCATCTAACTATCCAACATAGCAAAAATCTTTCACCAGAATTAGTGGGTCAAATGGTGCTACTTTTTTAGATTTTAGGCTATGTTTTATAGTCAGATATGTTTATATGATTATATAATTTATTTATTTGGATATCTCTTTCCTTTTATTGGGATTCATATGTTTTTTATTATACCAAGTAAGTATATGTTGTATTGAACATATTGCAGAGTGAAAAATTTCTGAAAAATAAAGTACAACCTTTTTATATTATGACAAAGTCTTAAATATAAGTAGCTTAAAATAATCAGTAATATTGACACAAGTAAAGGTTTTTGTTGGTAGTCCATAAAATTTTTTATATTTATCTTAGAGAGCAGAGACAAACATGTTAATTACAAGTGAAAACAATTATTTATCCATTTTAAAAATAAACATTTAAAAAAATCAGATACTTTCAGGTTTGTGAATTTTTTTGTTGTTTAATATTAACTTTATTTTATTAGTTTTTTAAATTTTATTTTATTATGTTATGTATCACCATACATTACATCATTAGTTTTTGATGTAGTGTTCCATGATTG
Source organism: Eumetopias jubatus (assembly GCF_037043125.1). Taxonomy (NCBI): domain Eukaryota; kingdom Metazoa; phylum Chordata; class Mammalia; order Carnivora; family Otariidae; genus Eumetopias; species Eumetopias jubatus. The sequence continues at coordinate 57,199,747 of NW_028274817.1, forward strand.
TGAATTTTTAACAACAGAACTTTGCTTGGAATACAGTCTAATCTCTTAGGCTACCTACTGCAGCCTTGATTCCCTGTCTAATTAAAATGTAATTAATATTTCACATCTTCAACCAATGAAAATAAAGCAATTTAAAATTTTCTTGTGTTGTGCACAGTGTACAGTCAGAAAACAGCAGGAGATGAACAGAATTCTAGTCAATATAAACATGATATCCATCATTGTGAAAGTAAGGCAGAAACATAAGCAGTCTTAACAACTGTACTTAAAGCCTGCTTCAATTATGAGGTGATCAGTAAACAGAGATTGTGAATGGTTTATAATAGGAGATAAGTGAGCATAGATTTTGAACTTTTTTCCCCCAGCCTGTGTAAATTACTAAATTTTTGGTTGCATACTCGTTGGTTCCCCATATCTATAGTCTCTCTATACAGAACAGACATGACTTATCAGTTGTATACTATTTAAGTTCAGTCACAGCTATTTGTTACTTAGAAGAACTGTTTTTTCATCTTTGTACTAGGTTTTATAATGTCTTATTATTTGCCAAAAAAACCCCACCTCTTCATGTTTGAAACATACTGCTACATATGTAGTTTTCAACTTTGTCAAAGTCAGAGATCTCTGACCTTAAAGCCAGCTAGGATTGCTAAGCAATAATCTGAGGACATCATTGGGTATCATTGGCAGGGAGAAAAAAAATAAAGAGTAAGGAAAAAAAAAGGAAGTGAAAGAGGGCAGAAAGAGAGAAACAGAAGTAAGGAGAGCTGTCATGAAGAGAAAATAAAGAGACAAGGAAACATTAGGCAGAGCAACAGACATAGATGTAACCCAGCGGGGACTCCAGGCTTTAGGATCCTTCCTCCCTCATATTTTCTCTCTCTTTCTCTTCCTCTCCCTTCAAGTCCACATTTATCAGGATGTCAGTTCACATTCTGCTAATATTACCTACTCTATATTTTTCATCTACGTGATTTTGATAAGTTGTTAACCTTGCATCCACTGTGTATCTCAAAATCTACTATTTTCGCTATCTACTGACAAGTGTATTTTATGTACTATTTTCTGCTTGGAATTTATCCATTATTGTACTTTATTCTTCACTCCTTCTTTCTGGCAACCAATAAAATCAGTTTCATGAAGATTCCATGTTGAACCTTTATGTTACCTGTTAATACAGATAGATCATTTTTTACCTACCCAGCTCACCCTGACCCAGTACAACTTACTTGTTTACAACAATTATATCTCACCTTAAAAATAATTTTCTTGTTTTATAATACTTACAGCAGTAAAATATGTACTTATTGGTATTGGTACCATATTAACAGAATATATATACTCACTTTTGAAAAATAGGATTTTTTGTTTATTTCTATCATTGTGAGAACCAAGTCCTTATTTAATGTTTAGTAAGAAATAAGATAAAAAAGGTTATGAATCACTGAGACTAGATAGAGTCTCTCTACATAAACTCTGCCTGAATCCCCTCTACAAAATTACACTGGCTTTTGAGATGAATCTTAGGGTTTTTTGGTTTGAAATTTATAGATTACAATTGTCACTAAAGTGCTCTGCTTAAACATTTTGGGGTGACAGGTAACTCAGATGCTCTGGAAGTAGCCAGCTCTATTAGAAATATTCTTTCTTCTATTAAATAAAAATCTACTTTCTTGAAACTTTCAGCCAATATGGAACAAATTCACTGTGGACCAATTAGGAAGTCCTGTCATATGGTGAGACTTAAGAAGCACAGTAGTAGACAACTTGTGAGAAGGGAACATTTCAGCTAACATATCCAATTTACTATGGGTATAGTTAATACATACCTCCCTTCTTCATCTCTATCCTTTCTAAGACATTAGGTTATAAATTATCTATGTGAGGCACACAGTGATGGTTTCAATTCTAACAATAAATTGTTCCTTCCCAGCCCAACTAACACTTTCTTCTATGTAGGCAAAAACCTTTCTTCCCCCAACAGAGGGTGAAAATGCCAGTTATTGCTATCTCAGCCTACTTTGCAGCTAGGTATGGCCATGTGGCACAATTCTAATTAATGGGACTTAAAGAGAAGTCTGTGGAGCTTCTCAGAAAAATTTCCTCCCTGGTAAAAAGAAAAAGGTTGCTTTCCCTTGCAGTCTTCTTTCTTCCTGCTTTTCATACAGCTGTATCAATATGTGATGCTTAGAATTGTTCCAGTCACCTTGTAACCATGAGTAGAGATATCCTAATACAATGGAGGCTATAGAGTGAAAAGATGGAAAAAAACTAGGTACTTGATGACCTCACTGAACCATCAAATCAAGCCTGGGGGTGCCTAAACTCCAACTTCTTGTTATATGAGATTTATTAATAAACTTCTATTGTTTAAACAACATTTAATTGGATGTTCTATTACTTGCAGCCAGAAGTATTCTGATACACTATGTTAATGAAAACAAACAGTACAGATCAACTAAAGTGGCCTTTAAAGAATTCTAGGGATATAAGGTAAATATTATATATTTTAGCACATTGGGGTAATGTTACAAACCATTACAAATGGTTAATCTGATGCCTGAAACAGGATGCAATTATTTTTTTAAAGTATATATATGTTATAAATCCATATAATTACGGAGGCTGGCAAATCCAAAATCTGTAGTGTGGGCTGGCAGGTTGCAGATCCAAGAGAACCCATGGTGTAATTTCAGTTCCAAGGCAGTCTGCTGGGTTACCAGCAAACAGTCTTCTATATTGCTCTTACTTGAGGAAGCTAGACTTTTTGCTCAATTTAGGCATTTAACTGATTGGATGAGGTCCACCCGCTTTATGGAGGGTAATTTGATTTAATCAAAATTTACTGATTTAAATGTTAATCTCAGAAATAGGATGCAATTAAATCCAAGAAGGCTAACAATGGATCCCAAATTTTAAAATAATTATATAATGGGAATTTAGTGTGGCCTGCAATTAAAGTAATAATCAGATGTTAATAAAGTATATGTAAATAATTCAGTAAAAGTAATCTTACAATAACAATAGCTCATCTATATAACTGGGATATATCAGCTTGATCCAGATATGGTCAAACATACTATTTCAAAAGAACAAAAATTTTACCCTAGTTCTGCCTCTTGTTAACTGTGTGACCTTAGGTAAGTTACCTAAATTCTTTAAGCTTTAGTTTCCTCTTTTGAAAAGAGGGAGTGATAATAATAGTACTTTCCTCATAATCTTGTTATGAGGATCAAAAAAGTAACACAGCACTTACTTAGCATGTAAGAAGTGCTTGATAAGTGAGAGCTATTATTGTAATTATTTATAATTTTATGACAAATGCAATTCAAATAAAAGATTAGAACAGAATCATTGTCATTTAGGTGAATAGGATGTAATTTTAGGTTTCATCCTTGAATGAGTGGAAAGAACATCAAAATCAGGCAAGAAATAGATTGTTAATGGGAGTATGCGTGTATTTCAAAAGTGGGTTGGATTTAAGTTCAAAAACATAGAAAACTAATAGTAGTTACCTTTGGGAGAGTAATGACTGAGAGTTAGCCACAGGGGAATCCTGGGGTATGGATAATGTTTTGGTTCTTGATCTGGGTACTATTTACATGGGTATGCTCACTTTGTGAAAGATTACCTGCCTGTGCACTTATGATTTATGTATTTTTATGAATGCAATACTTCAATAAAAAGTTATTTTATAAAGGGGAGTTGGGGTTTCTCATAGAAAGAATATAACAAGTTTAATGTAAATTAAATTCAGATCTTTTACTTTCAGAAAGGCATATTTGACTTTTCTTTACATGTTTATGGACAAAGGCAAATCCATAAATAATGAGCCATAAGAAAATGAGATTAATCTGAGTATTTTTGAGATTTATGATGATAGGCCAAGACACTGTAATAAGGAACTTAGCTTGCTTTTTTTGGAGACTAAACTAATCTCAGTAAACCTTGAGATCATCATCAAGGCCTTACATGAATTCTTGTTCAGAAGATAGGACAAATATTGTGGTGGGTTAAGTGCATAGACTTCAGAGCCCAACAGTTGGGGTTTATAACTTGACTCCCCCATTTACTCACTGTATATTTCAGTTTCCCCATCTGTAAAATGGGAATAACAGTAGCATCTACTTCATTGGGTTATTGTCATAATGAAATGAGTTAACATACGGAAAGTGTTTGGAACAGTGCTTGGCACATAGATGCTGTTAAGGTATTAGCTATTATCACAAATGCTAGGTTCGTCTCCTTTTAAAAATATCATCCCATACACCGAGGATTCTTATTCTTTGGTAGAATTAAGATTCAGTTCTGATCTCCAAGTTGTGATTTATCAAAGGGCAAGGCTGGTTATAATGGTGGTTAGCAAAGGGCTAAAAATTTCCACATGGAACATAAGAAACAAATTCATATGAATCAGGCAACCCTAAGAGAATGTGTATTGAATAAAAATAACAATAAGAGCAACAATAACATTTTAAGGATAATAACTTGTACAATGGTTCTTATCTCTTCTTGCCTACTTAAGGATTTTACTCAGTAATTATTCCCTCTCTCTTCTGCATTAGAATTTTTGGTTCTTCATTGGATCATTCCCATCAGCAAACATGCTCTTAGGTTAGGCATCTCCAAAAGGAAAAAAAATTCCTTGACCCCTACATCTTCCTTCACCTATTTTCCTTTACTCTCATTAACAGCAAAAAACTCCTCAAAAGAGATGTCTAGGCTTGTTATCTCCAATTCTTCCACATTCTGTCTTGAATCCACTTCAGTCAAATTTTCTTTTCACCATTCCACTGAAACTGTTCCTGTCATGCTCAGCAATGATCACCATGATGCTAAATCCAATGGTTAATTCTCAGTCCTCATACATGACCTATTTTGATGACCATATGTCCCAGGTTGCCCAGGACAGTCTTAGCTTTTGCCTATTCTCTGTACATGATTATTAATAGCATTCTCTTTCACTTTCAGAAGTGTCCCATTTTGGACTACAAGTTACATGATCACCTGATCCTATTTATTTGACTCACTCTCTATTTCTTTGTTTTGTTCTGTTTTGTTTCATTCTCTATTTCTTGAAACACTTTCTTCACTTGGGTTCTGGGACATCTTTCTCATTTGCTTTTCCTCTTACTTTACTGGCCATTCCTTCAGAGACATCTCTGCTGGCCTGTTAATTTCTAAGCCATGGAGTGCCATGGCCTAAATCTAAACCTCTTCTCTGTTACATTTCATTGATCTCATATCATTCCAGGCTAATGACTTTGACATTTTTATCTCCACTCCAAACTACTCTAAACTCCAGACTCACATATCCAACAACCTACCTGACATTTCAACTTGCATAATAGATGTCTCAGACTTATTTCCCAAACCTTATAACCTTTCCCTTTAAATCAGTTTCTTTCAGTCTTACTATAGCCTAAAGATACTACATAATCTAACCATATCTCCTAATTGCCTCCTTGCTTATTGAGATTTAAACCACTACACTGGCCTCCTTACTGTTATCCCAGAATGTTAGTCACTCTCATTCTCTGGGACTGTGTACTTGTTCCCTCAGCTTGGAATGCTCCAACTCCAGATATTCAAATGTCTTATTCTTTCACTCTTTCAGTTTTCTGATAAAATGTCACCTTTTAAGTGAGGTCTTCCCTAGCCACCCTATTTTAAATTTGCATCACCTCCACAATCCCAGCTCTTCCAAATATCCTTCCCTGCATTATTATTCTGCATAATATCTAAAACCATCTGACATTATACACATGTTATTTGCTTATTATTTCTGTCTCCCTCAATTGGAAGGTAAGCTTCATGGAAGCAAGTACTATTTGGGCCAAGACTCGAAGGAATTGAGGGATGGAGTCACATGGATTTCTAACTGAAGGGTATTCTGGGTAAGGGGAACGGGTGACATTACACAACTTATGTTTTAAAAGGATCACATTGGCCACTGTGTGGAGAAAATGCTGCAAGGGGAAAAGGTAGAAGCAAAGGGATAGTAGAACACTATTACAGTCTTCTGATTTCAGCTCCAACACATGGAGAGCTTGAAAGTCATCACTACCTTCCTTGCAGCAAGGAAAAAAACCACACAAACTGAAGATCAGTGATATTTCTTAGACCCACCAGAGAATTGAGGTTACAGGGAAAGTCACTGCCCCTAAAACTGGGGAGACAGGTGAACATAAAGAATAATGTTCAGATTAGCTTCCCTGGTACAGAAGTTACTGGAGCCAGTAACAGGAAGGAACACTTAAATGGCAATTGAAGAATTGCTGGAGGCTGAACATGGACAAACTTGAGAATTAAAAATCTTCTGGGGCCCAGTCTTGAGGTTGAGGCACACTTTCATTAATTTTACCTTCAGGAGCCCCATCAAATTCCCACAGTGACGATCAGAGGAAAATCCCATGTGTTTTGGGCAGGAAGAGGGGGAAAGTAACCATATTAAAATATGATCAGAAGAAAATAACAACTTTGAAATGCTCAGAGTATTCTGTTCTCAGTAATAAAATCCTGCCCTCAAGGAAAACTACCAGAGCCTTATCGGACTTATAAGAAGGGCAATTAGACAACACCAGCCCCCTCCAGTCTTCCTTTTTCAGATATAAGGGGTGAAAAAAAGGTTAAGAAATGCTTCTGAAGGTTACAGCCTAAGGACTCAGGCCCACTAAAAAAATGAGATTAATTACAAGATTATAGAACACTTCCCCTCCTCAGTACTTTACTGCCACATCGACAGGACTGTGGTATTACAAGAGTGGATTACAAAAAAGAGAGCTGTAAGACAAAGACTCCATTTAAGGATCTCTAGGAAAATCCAAACACAATGGAGTTGGGGGGGGGGCAAAAACAAGGACATTAGAGGGCATTTTAGCCACTGACACCACAACCCCAGAAACAGTAAATACAGCTTTGCTCCACATAAAGATGATACCTCATACGAAAGGTCTATCTATCTTAGTTCCTCCTACCTGATACATCATGTCTGGTTTAAAACAATTATAAGGCATGCTCAAAGGCAGGGATGGCAGGGAAGTCTGAAAAGACAAACCAAGCATCAAAAACATAATCAGAAATGGCAGAAATTTTGGATTTATCAGATTGGGAATTTAAAATAATCATGATTAATATGCTAAAGCTTCAAATGGAAAAAGTAGACAATGCAAGAATAGATGGGTAATGTAAGCAGAGAGATGGGCACTCCAAGACAGTGTCAAAATGAAATTCTACAACAAAACACCATAACACAAATGAAGAATACCTTTAATGGGCTTATTAGTAGACTAGGCATGGTTGAGGAAAAAATCTGAGCTGGAAAATATGTCCGTAGAACCTTCCCAAACTGAAATGCAAAGAGAAAAAAGAAAAGAAAAAAACAGAATAGAATACCCAATAACTATAGGGCAACCACAAAAGGTGTAACATATGTGTAATGGAAATACCAGAAGGAGAAGAAATAGATAAAGGAGCAGAAGAAATATTTGAAGTAATAATACGTAAGAATTTTCCAAAATTAATGACAGACACCAAACCACAGATTGGAAATCTCAGAGAACACTAAGCAAGATAAATACCCAAAATTCTACACCTAGGTATATCAGATTAAAACTGTAGAAAACGAAAGACAAAGAGAATCTGAAAGAAGCCAGGGTTGGGGGTGGGAGGAGAGAGCTATTACAATAATCAAAGAGAGACATGCTGATGGCTCAGATTAGGGTGGTGGCAGTGGAGGTAGAGAAAAGTGGTTGGATTTAATGTATATTTTGAAGATAAAGCTGACAGAATTTCCTGATGGATTGGAAGTGGGACATAATAAGTAGAGGTGAAGAGCATGACACAAGCATCAGACAAATCAGGAATTCTTCTTAAACGTAGTCATTTCTTTTAAACGTTACCTTCATCTACTATTCCAGATTTTTATCACACTAAATAACAATTTCAAAGGGTAAAATTGAGGTTATGATGTGATGACTCTAGCTTCCTGATTCTTGCCATTGAGCTTTCACACATAAACTACTGGCTTCCATCATTAACTCCTTCATTCTCATCTCAGTAGAAGAGGTATATACCATTTTTAACAAATCCCATCCTCCCATTTGTGTTCTAGATCCCATCCTCTTCAGCTTCCTTACAGTCCCTCTTCCTTGATTATCCCCTTTCTCCTGAATCTTAAGCCTCTTCCTTTATGTTGGCTCCTTTTTATCAGCATTTAAACATAGTCAAGTCTTTTGAAAGAGAGAAAGAGGGAGGGAGAGTGGGAAGGAAGAAGGCAGGGAGAGAAAGAGAAAAGGAGAGGGAGAGAGACAGCCATTAAGCCAATTGTGCCTTCAGTTATCACTATTTCTCTCTTCTTCATAGCACAGCTAGTTGTAAGAATAATATTTATTCATTGCTTCTATTCCTTCACTTCTTATCCACTCTTCAGCCTATACAGTTTGATTCCATTTCATTCATTTCACTGAAATTGAAACTGTACTCAATAAGGTTATATATAACCTACTTGTTGCTAAATCTAGTGGGTACTTTTCAGTCTTTATCTCCTGTGCAACATTTGACACTGGTGACTACTCCCTTCTGGAAACTCTGCTCTCTTGGCTCCTGTGACATCATTATCTCCCTGGTTTTCTCCATACCTCTATAGACAATCCAGTCTTCTTCAGGTGCTCCTCTTCTTCTATTTAGTCCATATACAATGGTACTTCTTAGGACTCTATCAATGGGGTTCTGATCTTACTTTTTGTACTCTCTGTTGAGTAACCTCACTGTCCTCAATTACCAACTCTCCAAAAGTAGGCCTAAATCAATTTACAACCCAGATGTCCAACTGCTAACCGAACATCTCTGCTTGGAAATTTCAAAGGTAACTCAAATCTGACATAACTGAACTCGTAACTTTGCCTCTGTGCCTGATCCTTCCCTTCTCTATATGCCATGTTTCATTAAACTGCATTCTTATCCATCTATTCACTAAGCCCCAAACCCAGGGGTCTTCTTATATTCTACCAACACCCCCATCCTCACATGTAGTCAGTAATCAAGTCCCCTCACTTCTACCCCTAAATAATTATTGAATGTATCCTCTTTCTTGTGTACATCCAGAGCTTTATTTCAGAACTTCATTTTTTGAAGTGTAGATTAAAGTAACAATCTCTCAACTGTTTTGGTTCTTTCCCTCTTTCATTAGATTTATCTCTGAAGCAAGACTTATGTCACTGTCCTGCTTAAAATCCTTTGATGGCTCTCAATCCCTTCAGGATAAAGTCAAACTCCTTAGCAAAGTCATACCAAGTACTTTTTAAAGATCTGGCTCCTGCCTACCTCTTCAGCTTTATCTATTGCTACTCCTTCCCTCACACTCACATTGAACAAGTTGCAATATTATGGAATTCTCCTTGCTTTTTGTTATCTCTAGACTTCGATAAAAAGCTTCTTCCACTGCTTGAAATACACCTCACTCTCCTTTAATATGAATAACTCCTATTTCTCACTTATAACTCAGTTGAGGCTGTCACCTATTCCAAAAAAACTTTACTTGATCATTTAATTTGAGACAGATGTTCTTTTCCTTGCTCCTTTGGCACCCTCTGCATATCTCTAGCACAGTACTTACATTGATTTTATCTATATCATCTATCATCTATTTATCATCTTTCTATCATCTCTCTATCATCATCTATCAATAGGTCTGTCTTTCCAATATACTGAAACCATTGAGAACAGAGATTTGTCTTAATCACCTTTTGTCTCCTCAGAGCCTGACATAATATCTGCCTGGCACATAGTAACTGATCAGTAAATGTTTAATGAATGAATACTTAACTGAATAAGTGCTTTTCCCCTTCCTTCAATCTAATCCCAACAATTTCTACATTCTCTTGCATTCATATCTTCCTTGTCTCATGAGTCAAACATTTCTTTCTTTCTTCTTTTTTCTTTTTCTTTCTTCCTTTCTTCCTTCCTTCCTTCCTTTCTTTCTTTCTTTCTTTTCTTTCTTTCTCTTCCTTTCTTTTTTCTTCCTTCCTTCTTTCTTTCTTTCTTTCTTCCTTTCTTTCTTTCTTTCTTTTGTTCTTTCTTTCTTCTTTTTCTTGGTTTAATCTTTCTTAAAGACTTGTCTTGAAGTCTTCTATTGGCAGAATACTTAAAAGTATGTATGTACAAATACACATATATACACACATATGAATTTGTAGAAGTTTTATGTTATTATTACTGGACTAGAATACTCATTAATTGAAGTCATGTGCTTTTGGAACTTTAGTTCTAAGCACAGAAGAAATATTCTGTTCTTTGTGCAAAATTCTTTTATTTACTTCAAGAGCTCCATAAAATATGCATTTCTTTCAGTTTAGTTTTTTTAATAATGCAAAGAGAGTGATTTATTCTTTTCTATATAATGTACATAGAGCATTTGCACTATCATCATTTATAATTATAGAAAGCAGGAAGAATTAAAATATTTTATTCAGGCAAAATAATTATATAACTACTAAGTGCCAGTAGAAGGCAATGATGTAAAATAACTTACTTTATGGCATGGTCATCATTTGGGTTGAAAAAAATTCAGTAACAATTCAGATTTTTTTAGTATCAGATTTTTTGTTATTTGCCAAAAGGATATGGAGGAAATTAAGATCATTATTTGTTTTACAAATGGAGAGGTTGAGGTAGAGAAGTTAATACCTTCACCCAGATCACACAGTTTAGATTAGGGGTTAATCTAAATCCTAAACTAACAGTTCTCTGTTCTCTGACCTTATGCTATGAATAATAACAAAACATATATTTGTATAGTGCTTTAGAGTTTAAAAAGCACTTTCAGATGCATTGCCTTCTTTGATCCTCAAAATCATCTTTGAGGTAAGTGAATACTATCCCCAATTTATAGACAAGAAAGTAGGGGTGGGGTAAGGTGGTGGGGGCAGGATTCAGAGAGAGATTAAATAACTTCTCAAAATTATATAACTAGTAAAGACTTAGAGATGGGACTAGGATTCAAGTCTTCTGGCTCTAAATCACACACTAAATCACAATAAACTATATATGAATCTGAATCAGCAAGTTAGTTACAAAGATTAAATTAGCTTTTTATTTTACTTTATCCTATAATTTTTGTAAAATACATCACTAAAGAATTCTAAAATGGCAGACTTTGGGGAAGTTGAAGTAATAAAATACTCACTGAGTCAATTTTCCAATGTTTCAAAATAACTCTGAACCTTGATTCCTGAGTCATTTTAACCATGGTAAATAAGTTACCTATAATGGTATATACGGTTTAATCAAAATAGAGGAGTGAAATTTATAATTAAAGAGATAAAGGCTATCATTTGATATATCAACCTTTGGAGGTTTGTTCAAGTTTTGGGCAACTTATTAGGTCCCTAGCCCTGTGCTAAGTGTTCTGAGGGCTATAGAACTCAGATAAGACATTGCTGCTGCTCCTTGAGAATTTTATACCCCGGTTAAGTTGTCTAATCAATAAGCATAAGACAATCACATAAAAAGCAAGTATCAAAGTAGTATAGTTTATCAGTGTTGAAGGAATTCACAGAAAAGAAGATCAGTAAGGCTGGAGTAGCAGGAGGGTATCTCACTATACTGAAAGTAGCAGTATAGGATAGCAGTTAAAAAGAAAAGACTTTGGCACTAGGCTACCTAAGTTTAAATCCCAGTCTACCACTTACTAAATGTGTAACCTTGGTTGGGCAAGTAACTTAACCTCTTCTGTGCCCTCAGGATCTTCACCTGTAAAATGAGGGTAACAATATACCTATATAAAAGGATTACTGGGAGTATTAAGTGAATTAATATGTTCATAATGTTCAGAACAATTCCAAGCACCTAATGCTATATGTGAAAAATAAAATAATGAGTAACATGGATACATGCGAAGGGTAGACTAGAGGGGTAAAGCCTGAAGCTAGGGAGACCAAATGAGATGATACATTAATCCAGGCTATGGTGATGTAGGATGGGAAGGATGTGACAGATAGAAAATTCAAAGCAATGATGGGCTCCTTTTGTGAAGGACTGAAAGTAAATAAAGGGAAGGGAAAGCCTAAAATCTTATAGTCATGGAGTGATCCTCAGATTAACTTTTGGGAAGCTAGGTCACTCCTGGAAACTTTGAGGTCGTTCAGGATTTCCTGGGTCCCTACTAAATTCTTTTTTGGCCTTCAAGACATCTTCTAGACTATGAGTAATACAGGATTACAATGAATGAAGCATACTTGAATCTCCTGAGCTACATTATTGGTCAGGCAATTCTTTCCCTTCAGAGTTCACTAACTATCTGAGCAAGCACTTCATAGTGTTTTTAAAAAATTAGACAATGAAATTTAAGGCAATGCTTAGCAATGGATAACATATTTGGTGAGTTCTTCAATGGAATGATTCAAGAATGAATTGACTGGATTGTGGAAAGACAGTTTCATTATTGCAAATTTCATAGCATTGATGTACTGTAAAGAAAACTTAGCTTTCTTATACTTCTTAACAGTTCTTTCTTATGGGGTCATTACAGACTCACTTTAAGATAAATTCTCGTGTATGCAGAGTTCAGAAATGATATCTCCTGTTTATATAAGCCAGTGGGCAATTCTTTTTTCTACACACACACACACACACACACACACACACACACACACTTTCCTGTTTTTCTACCTTCAAGTGGAAGGAAAAAACATGTTTCAGATTTAAGCAATGAAGGGTTCTTTTTTGCTTCTGCTTTACTTTTTGCCTGACCAATACCTACTCACTTTAATTGTCACTTCCCAATTAACGTACCCACATTTTTACATTAAAAGAAAACCCAACAAATTCAACTCCCCTGTGATACTCTCTCATACACCCCGTGGTTCTTCTTCACGGCACTTATCACACCTTTTTCTCACACAGATGGATAGATATAATTTAATGTTTGCCTCCCCCACTATACTCTAGCTCCATGAGGGCAAGGACCACATTGATTTTGTGAACCAGTGTATTCCCAGTGCATGAAGTGATGTCTGGCACATAAGCGCTCAGTACATTATTTGTATAATGAGCAAAGTGGAAAAGAAAGCTGGCATTTATTGAATACCTAGTCCTATGCTAGACACTTTACATTTAAACTCCTATTTGTTCTTTATTTTTATTTTTTACGTTTGGTTAGCCAGCATATAGTACATCATACTTGTTCTTTACAACAGTTTTGTGAGGAAGGTATTATTAGCACATTTTAAAGAGGTGGAAACTGAGGTTCAGAGAGACTAAGTAACTTTTCTAACATCACAGCATTATTAATGGCAGTGCCAGGATTCAACCTGAAGACTGTTTGATTTCAAAGCTAGTGCTCTTCTCTCAACCTCATTGCTCCTTTTTATAAATTGAGATATAATAGACCTATAACATTGTGTAATTATATATTACAATATGATTATTACAGTAGCATTACTCTATTATGTCACATAATTCTTTTTCCGTATTGAGAACAGTTGAAATCTAGTCTTAGAAACTTTGAAGTTACAGTATTGTGGACTATAATCACTATGCTGTGCATTAGATCTCCAGAACTTATTTATCTACTAGTTTTAAGTTTTTTTAACATTTATTTATTTTTTTTAAAGACTTTATTTATTTATTTGACACAGAGAGAGAGCACAAGCAGGGGGAGCGGGAGAGGGAGAAGCAGGCTTCCCGTGGAGCAGGGAGCCGGATGCGGGACTCGATCCCAGGACTCTGGGATCATGACCTGAGCCGAAGGCAGTCGCTTAACCAACTGAGCCACCCAGGTGCCCCTAGTTGTAAGTTTTTAACCCTTAAACATCTCCTCAATTCCCTCACTCTCAGCCCTTTACCATATTGCTTTAATATCTGTTTAGTGTGACTTTTCCACTGAATCAATGATATAAAGGCTATTCTCTGGAGCCATATTTAAAAGTAACAGAAGAAAAGAATAAGGCAAATGTTTGAAGCTAAATACTTACACTTCAGTCCCAAATATCTAAGTATCATAGAAAAAGCTGGATTATAAATAACTATTCAAATGCATTTTTGTAGAGTAGTGTATTGATAAATCATGGAGTCAATAGCATAGTCCTTGACTTTTTAAAGCAATTATTTTTGGTAATTTTAAGAAAAGCAAACAATACAGAAGTATATAAAGTAAAAACCTAAACCCCTTACCCTTGTCCCAATCCCACTCTCCAGCAGCAACCAGATTTAACAGTTTGTTGTGAATGTGACTTTTTGGTTTCTGAAAAATCATCTATAGTTTCCATTAAACGATTTATGTAACTCATGTTTGGCAGCTTTTACAACAGTGAATCTAAGAATTGGTAAATGTTTTTCTTTTTTCTTTTTTCTTTTTTTACCAAGCCCATAGCATTTATTCATTCAGGAAAAACACTCCCTTTCCAAAGCAATGAATTTTTTTTTGTTTTAATGTCAACATTACTTCCTAAGAAAAAAATATACCACAAAATGCAAGCTAGAGGTGTTCCTGATTTTGAAATGATAATGAAAAAAGACCACCAGACAGGATTCTGGCATTATTAATGCTCCTATTACTTGATTATCATGGTCAGCCAGAGAAGGTGAAGCTATCCTGAAGTTTTATTGTGTTCTCTTACGACTTTTCAAGGGTAAGTGGGGAGTGCATGCTCAGTCCCATTTTCCCTCCCAGGCCCGCCTTTCCTGTGGCTGTCCTTAGGAGGGGCATGGCGCATGGGCCGTTGCTGTCAAGCACATGCCCTGAGACATTTTTATGGATCCTCATCATCTAGTAGCCACCAAAGTGGTAAATGTTTTTCATTTAGTGTGTGTGTTTTTAGAGCACATCTCTTTGTAGTAATTGATATGTAGGGTTCAAAGGGCCTCACAGAATTCACACAGTTTTTCCCACTTTAGGAGACCTGTTCTTTCCCTTTCTTTACTTTCATATAGTCACTTATTTATTTATTTGTTTCAACATGTATTGAGTCCTTACTGTATACTAGGCACTGGAAACACAAATCATAAGCAAGGCAGACACAGTCCCTGTTCTCATTACAGGTTAGAGGGAAGAGACAGATCTAAAATTTTAATTCAGGGTGATGAGTATTATGACAGAATGTGGCTCTTAACATTTAGGGTGCATCAGGATCATTTGGGATGCTAGTTAACTTGCAGCCTGGCTCTACACCAGACCACTGAATCAGAACATCTGGAGGGTGGATCCTAGAAGTTTTCATTTTAATGAGCTACCAGATGTTCTGATGTGGGTGTTTTCTTTTGGCAATGTATAGAGGAAGAATGGGGTTCAATAGGAAGTGCATGGGGGCAAGTTTGTTTAAAGGGAGTCAGGGAAGGCTGCTGCAAAAAGTTATGTCTACATTGAGATTTGAATAATGAGTAAGAATTAACTAGGCAATTGGAAATTAGGCATTGAGAAGTGGGTAAAAGCATAACAAGAAGAGACACTGCCTGAATATGGGGAGGGGAGGGAGAGACAGTGTCTGCACTCAGAAAGTGAAAAAGGTTCAATATAGCTAAGAATAGAGTTTGAGGTAGGTAGGGGAGTGGTAAGTGGATATGAACCCCAGTTGAAAGGGTAGCTTGAGGTGATAACCAAGGCTGGTACCACAGGGATCATTAACATTTAAGGGAGATGTAGAGGAGGAGGTCAAGAAGATTAACAAGGGCCATTTAATTATTTGTTATATTCTTAGTCAATTAGCTATTTCTTGTTTTCCACTTATAGATATCATTATCACTCTAAATCTAATAATCCCTTACATTTGTTAAGTTCTTATACACTTTTTCATTTGAATAAACCCTCACAACAAATCTGTGAGGCTGCACAGGTATTACTGTCTCAACTCTACACATGAGAAAACTATGGCTCAAAGAGGTTAAGTTTCCTAAGGCCTCAAAGTTACTAAGAAGCACAGAATTGACTCTTGAACTAGGATTTTTTGTTTGTTTTGTTTTCGGTTTTTTGATACCAAGTTCAATATTCTTCTCTCTCTTTCTCTGAGAGCATTTTGAATTCTGAGCTTATGCTCCAAAATTCTATTTACTCCAACTGACTGAAACCCATTACAATGGTGAGAATATTATCACCAAACAAGTGATGATGGCACAGAGCCCAGAACCAACTTAAGCAGAACCCATTTTTTTTCACCTCTATGATGGACAACTCTAATTTTTTTTTTTTGGTAATAGGTTTGTAGAAGAAGAGGAATGTATCTTAGAGTATATGTTTCAAAATCACTAGCATTTGGTGAGTAATAACATTTTCCATAGTAGTCCATAATATAACAGAAGATAGTTTATTGTTACGACTTTTCCAGTTCCAAAGTTCAAGTGAAGGAGAATTCTCTCATCAAACACCAGTAACATAAACTCAGTTTCTGGAAACATGCTTCCTTTAACTTTGCTCCCTGCTATCTTGAATGTTTCCTAATAACATTGAAGTAAACTGAGTTCTCAATTTCATGTTAGCCTTTTTGGTCTGCTTTCATCCCAGAATTATATTCTTCTTAACAACTTTAACTTCACCTCCCATTTTCTCCAAGAATATTATTTCTTGATTGGATGTGGAAAAGACTCTCATTATTCCTCTTTTGGAGCTGGGGTTTACTTTTAAACTAGGGACATTTCAGAAAGACAATAAATAATTAAAAATTAGTAAGATTAGTGAGTACAAATAAGAAGAGGATATGAACTTTGGGGCCATAGCTGTAGTATCAGTCCCCTGCCTCACTACCACCATACTCTGAAGAGAGAGGCTTTCCAAGAATTTTAATACAGGAACAGGGATATTTGAAGATACTAGAAAAGTAAGATTATAATAATATTTAGTTGGGTTACTAGGCAGTTTAAAAGGAAGATTAATTGAAGGGGAAAAAGCAGGATTTAAATTACATTAAATTTCTTAATAATTAAGAATTTAAATGGGGATAAGCTATTTCTTAAATATTTCCTGAATTGTTTTATTCTAGTACTTGAATTTTTTCCTTTTAGTGTTTTGTATTCAAAAAATCTCTTAAGGATAGCTTTTCTCCCCCACTTCCCTCTGATTCTCCTTAAAATATTTGAAGAGGGGAGCCTGCACAGCTCAGTCAGTTAAGCATCCAACTCTTGGTCTTGGCTCAGGTCATAATCTCAGGGTCATGAGATCAAGTCCCGTGCCAGGCTCTGCCCTGGGCATAGAACCTGCTTAGGATTCTCTCTCTCCCTCTCCCAACCCCTGCTCTCTCTCTCTTTAAAGAAAAAAAATTAAAAAATATTTGAAGAGTTAGAATAAAAATAATTTTTTTTTTAAAGTAGGCTCCACATGGGCATGGAGTCCAACATGGGGTTTGAACTTACAACCCTGAGATCCAGACCTGAGCTGAGATTAAGAGTCAGACACTTAACCGACTGAGCCACCCAGGCACCCCTATATTTTTTAACATGAAAAGTGTCCTAACTTGATACTCCCCGGGTATTCGCTGAAACTTGTATACTGAGAGAGATCTTTTACCTAAGTGTCCTATATTTCAAATGCAAGGTATTTAAATATCTTAAATAGAGCTTTTGTTCAGGTTTCATCTACTGATATTTTTCTAAAAATTTCTGGGTTCTCCAGACATATTTAAAGTGATGTTTATTTAAAAACGTATTGCACAAATATATTCACTGGAACACTGTTAATACTATAAAATTGGAAACAAAAATGCACATCAAATGTCATATTAAATAAAACATATACATAAACAGTGAAGTGACTTAGCATCTGGTTCAAAGCAGTGAGCTCAGGAATCACATTAGTTCTGGGTTTGAATCCTGGCTCAAACCAAGTTGTGTGATCTTGGTAAGTTTAACTTCTCTAAGCCTCAATTTCCCTCTCTATGAAATTAGGGTCATTATGCCTACCTCATTGTGAGGATTAAATGGGATTACATATATAAAGCATTTGCCATAGTACTAGACATTTGATAAATGTTCAACAGGGTTTCAAACAATTTGGCATATGGTTGGTGGTTAATTAATATTTGTTCAATGATAGCAAATTTTTTTAAAAATGTCATATATAATGCTATAGCAGTGGGGAAAGACTAATAATATATTGCTAAGCAAAAAAGATAGCTACCACATATCAATTATATTTAAAATTAGACAATATTATATATAATTATAGTTTGTGTATATATTTATATTTTATATTTTTATTATAAAATTATATATAATACATTAGAGAAAAAGAGAGAAGAAAGAGGGTCATTAAAATGTAAATAGTTATCTCCAGATAGAATTCTGACAGATTTTTCATTTCTATTTTATATTTCTTAGGAAACTCATATGTCTCCCAGTACTCTGGCATCACATATTCCAGTAATAACCAAATGTCTTGAATTCCTACCCCAAGTAACATCAGGATCTATACTCTTTACCCATCCCTCCTACTCCAAGGTTAACTTTTATGAATCAGTTCAAGCTATAGTCAGAATTCTCAGTCTCTGGGTTCAATTCCTACAGCTGTGGCCTTCTTTCAGCACCTCTGCCTGACTTGTAGCCTTCATCCCTCCACTTTCATGCTCCCAAACTACAACAAATACAAAGCTACTATGTGATGACAACCACTAAATTACTCAGGAGGAGGTAGGCATATTTCTACACAGCATATAATGGGAAAAACTTAAAACTAAATACTGACATCTTAAAGAGAACCTTTATTGGCTGTCTTGTGCTGTAAGACTCAGGCTATCACCATTATGCCAGGTTCTGCTTTGCAAGTCAAAAACTCTTCCTTTCCATTTAACATCTCTTTTCCTAGTTTCTGGAATACTCAGCCTCTTTCTACACACAGCTCTCTTAAAAAAAAAAAGTTCATTTTATGTGCAAAGCAATTTAATTCTCAGTCCCCATCCCAGACTATGCTCTGGACCCATCTTGCCTTTCACAAAAGATTACACTCAGGGAACTTGTCTAAACAAAAAAGCCATGAGGAAAAGAAAATGATGATGGAGTAAGAGAACCATAGGCTCACCTTATCCCAACTAGATAACTAACTAGATAACTAACAAATCATCCTAAATACCCCAGAAACCAACCTAAAGACTGACAGAACAACCTCCACAACCAATCAGAGAGAAGAGGTCACCTCAAAGAAGGTAGGAAGTGCAGCTATGTGGTTGAGGGGAGAAATGGATTGTGGGTGTTGTGGAAGGGAGGGAGCCAGGGTCACAGAGATGAGCAAGAGAGAGGGGAGCACACAGGGGAATGCACAAGGAAAAGGTTTCCCCAAAGTCATTGGCTTGGAAAACAAGAAGGACTGAATTTTGTGAGTTCTTGTAACCAACAGGGTTTAAAGCCTGGAGTTTTAAAGGTCAGCAGGCTTGGCAGAGATAGAGGCTGGAGGGCACTATCCTGCTTCTGGAGAGAAGGCAGTCAAATAATCTGGGAGCAGATGGCGTGGAAACAGCAATTTGAAGAACACCTGAGGCACATAGGGGAGAGACTATTCACTCTTGGAGCATAACGCTGAGAGGCAGCGTTCACAGAGAGACGTTTCTGGGAACAAAGAAGCTGGAGAGAGCCATTTCCCTTCTCTGCCCCTGAGCATAAAGACAGAGCCACCTGTGGTGAGCACCACAGCACCCAAACTGGCTGCCTAACTTGCATATGCCAAGCCCCAAACCCCTGCACTCTGGTGGGATTCCCCTTCTCAATCAGGCTTGTTTCAGTCCCAGCACAGTGGGACCCTAACCCAGAAGACCAGCATGATCCATTTCCACACCATGTCTTCCAACCAGAGAGTATGTAGGACTTCAGTTCTGGTAGAGGTGGTGTCAGGTCTCACTTCACAAGCAGACCAGAGCACATCTAGTTAAAACTCGCCACATTCAGGCCAGGGACAAAACACTGCCCACAACAGGCAAAAAGAGCCTCAGCAGAAGAGTGGCCTGAAGGTTAGAACATCCAAAACAGAACAGCAGAGTGAAAGCAGCATGTAACAGAGACACTCCCTGAAGTGTCAGGCCCTGGGCATTACATGATTTCTTCTTCATAAGGCCATTACTTTCAGGAGCAGGACACATGACCAGCTTTTCTAACACAGAAGGAAGAGACTTAGACAAAATGTGAAGATGGAGGAATTTATCCCAAATGAAAGAACAAGATAAGGCCACTCTCAGAGATCTAAGCAAAACAGATATAAGTAATATGCCTGATGGAGAATTTAAAGCAACAATCATAATGATACTCACTGGGCTTGAGAAAAAAATAGAAGACATCAGTGAGAACCTTACCTCAGAGATAAATGTTAAAAAAAGATCAATCAGGCTGGAGTGGTGGGGGGTGGGAGGGATGGGGTGGCTGGGTGGTAGACATTGGGGAGGGTATGTGCTATGGTGATCGCTGTGAATTGTGTAAGACTGTTGAATCGCAGACCTGTAACTCTGAAACAAATAATACATTATATGTTTTAAAAAAAGAACACAGGAAGGGAAAAAAGGAAGGGGGAGGAAATCAGAGGGGGGAGACGAACCATGAGAGACTATGGACTCTGAGAAACAAACTGAGAGTTCTAGAGGGGACGGGGGTGAGGGGATGGGTTAGCCTGGTGATGGGTATTAAAGAGGGCATGTACTGAATGGAGCACTGGGTGTTATATGCAAACAATGAATCATGGAACACTACATCAAAAACTAACAATGGAATGTATGGTGATTAACATACCATAATAAAATTTAAAAAATAATAATAAAATGAGGGGGGAAAGGAAGAGATCTGAAACATATATAACAAAATCTCTTTAATCAGCCTGGTAGGTACATAGATGTTTTGTTACCCTCTATGATTTTCTGAATGCTTGTAATAATTAATTGTTTTTAAAATGATTTAATATGAAAAATGTTAATTATCCAAATAAAAAATAAAACCTTCAAAAAAAAGATCAATCAGAGATGAAAAGTTTAATAAATGAGATTAGAAATATGCTTGATGCAATAAAAAGAAGGCTGGAAGAAGGAGAGGAACGAATTAGTGACCTAGAGGACAATAATGGAAAGTAATGAAGCTGAACAAAAGAGAGAAAGAAGAATTACACAAAACAAGAATAGACTTAGGGAACTCGGTGACTCCACCAAACATAATAACATTCATGAATTACAGAAGTCCTAGAACAAGAGAGAGGAAAGGGGGCAGAAAATTTATTTGAAGAAATAATAGCTGAAAACTTCCCTAATCTGGGGAAGGAAACAGACATCCAGATCCAGGAGGCACAGAAAACTCCCATCAAAATCAACAAAACCAGGCCAACACCAAGACATACTGTAATTAAATTTGCAAAATATAGTGATAAAGAAAAAAGTGTAAAAGCAGCAGGACAAAAGTCCTTAACTTACAAGGGGAAATCCATAAGGTAAGCTGGAGATTTCTCAACAGAAATTTTGCAAGCCAGAAGAGAGTAGCATGATATAATTAAAGTGCTGAATGGAAAAAATCTTCAACAAAGAATAGAAGGAGAGGTAGTTTCCCAAAGGATACAAAAATACTGATTCGATGGGGCACATGCACCCTGATGTATATATCAACAACAGCCAAATTATGGAAAGAGCCAAAGTGTCCATTGATTGATGAATGGATAAAGAAGATGTGATATATATATCCACATGCAATTGACTATTACTCAGCCATCAAAAAGAATGAAATCTTGCCATTTGCAACAATGTGGATGGAGCTAGAGTGTATTATGCTAAGTGAAACAAGTCAGTCAGAGAAAGACAAATACCATATGATTTCACTCATATGTGGAATTTAAGAAACAAAACAGATGAACATAGGGGAAGGGGAAAAAGAAAAAAAAAGGAGATCTAAACAAGCCATAATTGACTATTAATGATAGAGAACAAACTGAGGGTTGATGGAGGGGAGGTGGGCAGGGGATGGGCTAAATGCATGATGGGTATTAAGAAGGGCACTTTTGTTTTGAGCATGGGTGTTATATGTAAGTGATGAATCACTAAATTCTACTCATGAAACCAATATTACACTATATGTTAACTGACTGTAATTTAAATACATTTGAAAAGAGCAAAAATATAGTGTTTACATATTTTTGAGACATTGCACACACACACAAAATGTTTCCCAGACAAACAAAAACGTAAGGAGTTCATGACCACTAAACCAGCCCTATAACAAATATTAAAGGGGACTCTTTGAGTGTAAGAGAGATCAAGAGTGACAAAGACAAGAAAGGATCAGAGAAAATCTCCAGAAACAATGACAAAACAAGTAATAAAATAGCAATAAATACATACCTATCAATAATTACTTTGAATGTTAATGGACTAAATGCTCCAATCAAAACACATACAGTGTCAGAAAGGGTGATGTTGTATGGAAGTGCTGAATCACTATATTGTATACCAGAATCTAATAATACACTGCATGTTACTTAAGTAGAATTAAAATAGGAATTTATTTATTTTTTAAAGATTTTATTTATTTGAGAGAGTGAGAGCCAGAGAGCATGAGAGGGGTGAGAGAGCACGAGCAGGGCGAAGGGCAGAGGAAGAAGCAGACTCCCTAATGAGCAGGGAGCCCAATGTGGGGCTCGATCCTGAGACTCCAGGTTCATGACCTGAGCCGAAGGCAGATGCTTAACTGACTGAGCCACCCAGGCACCCCTAAAATAAGAATTTAAAAAGAAGAAAAAAAGACAAAGTGTGTCAGAATAGATTTAAAAAACAAGACCCATTTATATGCTGCCTACAAGAGACTCATTTTAGACTTAAAAACACCTGCACATTAAACGTGAGGGGATGAAGAAACATTTATCATGCAAAAAAATGTCAAAAGGAAGCTGGTAGCAATAGTTATATTGGACAAACTAGACTTTACAAGAAAGACTATAACAAGAGAAAAAGAAGGGAACTATGTAAACATAAAGGGGAAAATCCAACAAGAAATAACAATTGTAAATATTTATGCACCCAACATGGGTACATCCACAGACAGAAAACAGTTAATAACATACATAAAATAGCTAATGGATAATAATACAATAATAGTAGTAACACCCCACTTACATCAATGGACAGATCATCTAAACAGAAAATCAACAAGGAAACAATGGCTTTGAGTGACACATTGGACCAGATGGACTGAACAGATATATTCAGAACATTCCAACCTAAAACAACAGAATACACTTTATTTTCAAGTGAACATGGGACATTCTCCAGAATAGATCACATATAAGGTCACAAAACAGGTCTCAACAAATACAAATAGATTGAAGACACACCATGCACCTTTTCTGACCACAACACTATGAAACTAGAAGTCAACCACAAGAAAAAAATCTGGAAAGTCCACAAATACATGGAGGTTAAATAACATGTTACTAGACAATGAATGAGTCAACCAGGAAATAAAGAAGATGTAAAAAGATACATGGAAACAAATGAAAATGAAAACACAAGTCCAAAACATTTGGGATGCAGGAAAAGTAGTCCTAAGAGGGAAGTATATAGCAATACAGTCCTATCTTAAGAAGGAAGAAAAGTCTCAAATAAACAATCTAACTTTACATATAAAGGAACTACAAAAGAACAACAAAGCCTAAAGCCAGCAGAAGGAAGGAAATAATAAAGATTAGGGCAGAAATCAATGATCTAGAAACAAACAAAGGAAAAACAGTAGAACAGATGAATGAAACCAGGAGCTCTCTGAAAAAATTAATAAAATTGATAACCCCCTAGCCAGACTTATCAAAAGGAAAATAGAAGGACCCAAATAAATAAAATAACAAAAGAGAGAGCAGCAATAACAACCAACCTCACAGAAATACAAACAATTATAAGAGAATATTATGAAAAATGATATGCCAACAAATTGGAAAACCTGGAAGGGATAAATTCCTAGAAAGATATAAATTACCAAAAAGGAAGCAGGAAGAAATAGAAAACTTGAACAGACCAATAACCAGCAAAGAAACTGAATCAGTAATAAAAGAATTCTCAACAAGTAAGTCCAGGTCTGGATGACTTCATAGGTTAATTCCACCAAACATTTAAACAGAAGTTAATACCTATTCTCAAACTATTCCAAAAAAATAGAAAAGGAAGGAAAACTTCCAAATTCATTTTATCAGGCCAGTATTACCCTGATCCAGATAAAGACACCACAAATAAGAGAACTACAGGCCAATATCTCTGACAAACATAGATGCAAAAATCCTCAACAAAATACTAACAAACTAAATGCAACAATACATTAAAAAAATTATACACCACAATCAAGTGGGAATTATTCCCATGATGCAATCGTGGTTCATTATTCACAAATCAAGCAATGTGATACCCCACATTAATAAAAGAAATGATAAGCACCATATGATCATTTCAAATGATGCAGAAAAAGCATTTGACAACGTACAACATCCATTCATGATAAAAACCCTCTACAGAGGAGGTTTAGAGGGAACATACATCAACACCATAAAGGCCATCTATGAAAAACCCACAGCTAATATTATCTTTTTTTTTTGCTTTACTCTTTATTTTTATTTTATTATTTTATTATTTTATTATGTTATGTTAATCACCATACATTACATCATTAGTTTTTTGATGTAGTGTTCCATGATTCATTGTTTGCGTATAACACCCAGTGCTCCATGCAGTACATGCCCGCTTTAATACCCATCACCAGGCTAAACCATCCCCCCACCCCCCTCCCTTCTGGAACCCTCAGTTTGTTTCTCAGAGTCCACAGTCTCTCATGGTTCATCTTCCCCTCCGATTTCCCCCCCTTCATTTTTCCCTTCCTGCTATCTTCTTAAATTGGGCAAAAACTGAGAGCTTTTCCTCGACAGCAGGAAGAAGACAGGGATGTCCAATCTCACCAGTTATTTAAAATTGTACCAGCCACAGCAATCAGATAACAAAAAGAAATAAAAGGCTTCCAAATTGGCAAGGAAGAAGTAAAAATTTTAGTATTTCAGATGACACGATACTATATAAAGAAAACCCTAAAGACTTGACCAAAACACTGCTGGAAGTGATACATGAATTCAGTATAGTTGCAGGATACAAAATCAAAGTACAGAAATCTGTTGTACTTCTATACACCAATAATGAAGCAGCAGAAAGAGAAATTAAAGAACCAATTCCATTTACAATTGCATCCAAGATCATAAGATACCTAGGAATAAACCTAACCAAAGAGATGAAATATCTGTACTCTGAAAACTATAAAACACAGATGAAAGAAATTGAAGATGACATGAAGAAATGGAAAGATATTCCATGCTCATGGATTGGAAAAACAAATATTATTACAATGTCTATACTACCCGAAGCAATCTACACACTTAATGCAATTGCTATCAAAATACCACCAGCGTTTTTCACAGAGCTAGAACAAACTGCTAAAATTAATGGAACTGGGCGCCTGGGTGGCTCAGTCGTTAAGCGTCTGCCTTCGGCTCAGTTCATGATCCCAGGGTCCTGGGATCGAGCCCTGCATCAGGCTCCCTGCTCAGCCGGGAGCCTGCTTCTCCCTCTCCCACTCCCCCTGCTTGTGTTCCCTCTCTCTCTGTGTCTCTCTCTGTCAAATAAATAAATAAATAATCTTTAAAAAAATTAAAAAAATAAATAAATAAAATTAATGGAACTACAAAAGATCCCAAATAGTCAAAGCAACCTTGGGGGGGGGGGGAACAAAGCTGGAGACATCACTATTCCAGACTTCAAGTTATATTACAAAGCTGTAGTAATCAAAACAGTATGGTGCTGGCACAAAAATAGACACAAAGATCAATAGAACAGAATAGAAATCCCAGAAATGAACCCACAACTATACCATCAATTTATCTTCAATAAAGGAGGAAAGGATATCCCATGGGAAAAAGAATTTCTCTTCAGCAAATGGTATTGGGAACACTGGACAGCTACATGCATAAGAATGAATCTGGACCACTTCCTTACACCAAACACAAAAATAAACTCAAAATGGATTAAAGATAAGAAACCATTAAAATACCAGAGAACACAGGCAGTAACCTCTGATATTGGCCATAGCAACTTCTTTCTAGATATGTCTCCTGAGGCAAGGGAATCAAAAGCAAAAATAATCTCTTGGAACTTCATCAAAATAAAATGCTTCTGCACAGTGAAAGAAATAACAACAAAACTAAAAGGCATCCTATGGAGTGAGAGAAGATATTTGCAAAGGAAATATCTAATAAATGGTTAGTATTCAAAATATATAAAGAGCTTATAAAACTTAACACCCAAAAATGAAAAATCCAATTAAAGTTGGGTAGAAGACATGAATAGACATTTTTCCAAAGAAGATATACAGATTGCCAACAGGCACATGAAAAGATGCTCAACATTACTCATCAGGGAAATACAAAACTACAATGAGATTTCATCTCACATCTCTCAGAATGGCTAAAATCAACAACACAAGAAGCAATAGGTGTTGGTGAGAATGTGGGGAAAAGGGAACCCTCTTGCACTGTTGTTGGGAATGCAAACTGGTGCAGCCACTCTGGAAAATAGTATGGAGGTTCCTCAAAAAGTTAAAAATAGAACTACCCTATGATCCAGCAATTGCATTACTAGGTATCTATCCAAAGAATACAAAAATAATGATTCAAAGGGATACATGCACCCCGATGTTCATAGCAGCCTTATCTACAATAGGCAAATTCTGCAAATAGCCCAAGTGTCCACTGACTGATGAATGGATAAAGAAGATGTGGTACATATATACAATGGGATATTACTCAGCCATAAGAAATAATGAAATCTTGTCATCTGAAGGACGTGGATGGAGCTAGAGAGTATTATGCTCAGTGAAATAAGTCAGAGTAAGGCAAATATCATAGGATTTCATTCATATGTGGAATTTAAGAAACAAAACAAAGGAGCAATCAGGGAAAAAAAGCCTTAACTATAGAGAACAAACAAACTCCCTTACCAACATGGAGCTGGGTGGGGGGGATGGGTGAAATAGATGATGGGGATTAAGGAGGGCACTTATTGGGATGAGCATTGAGTGTTTTATGGAAGTGTTGAATCACTATGTTGTACACCTGAAACAATATTACCCTGTATGTTAACTAACAGCAATTCAAATAAAAACTTAAGAAAAAATAAACAAAATAGCCATGTATCCCAGATCTGCACCCTCAGGTAAGCAGAGACAGCATAAGCAAAGTGATGATTTTCCCTTAATTGGAAATTTGCTGCTGGTATTTGGAAAGAAACTTCAAATTCTTGGGTGTGCTCAAGTAAAGTGGTGAGGTATATATATATATATATTTTTTGGCTGTCTGTTAGATATTTTCCAAATGTTTTATAATAAGCATGCATTCTGAAATAAAATAAAATATAGCAAATATTATGAAAATATTAAGTGGTACTTACTGATAGATGCCTCCAAAGCACCTTAAGTTTTTATTTCAGAAAATATCCTATATGTTAGCTTTGTTCTAGTCTGGCTCCCTGCATTAAGCTCCACCCCTCCCACCCACCCCCTATCCCCCAGTCTACTCAATCTTCTGCCTTTTCTTTTTCTTTTATTTCTTTTTATTTGCATTTTCAGAAGTAAAAACTAAAAGCCTGTGAAATTAAAAGGGATAGGAAAAAAAATATTGCTCTGAGGTATATGGAGATTCCAGCAAATTTAAATTCTGTTTGCTATAGATTAAAACTATACAAATGCCTTTTCAACTGTGAATATTCATTTAGATGAAACCAAGCTAGGGTCAGAATTGAGAATATAGGATTTTACTTAGCATCTTCATAAAAGGGCATGTTATGAGTGGGAGTCATTTTAATGCATAAATATATCCATATTTTTAGATCTATACATTATATTAAATTTAAAACATCTTGTTAGAGCAGACAATGCATGCAGTTTGGAAATCTTAGAATTTGGCAGGTCTTGGCATATGTAATTCACTACATAGACTGTAATAAAACAGTATGTTAAGACTAATAATATTTATAAACTTTTTCTGATAAGGTCTGGAAATGACAAAAACCTCAAATTAATATGTATAATTTTATTAAATATAATCATTTAGACTTTGAGTTCCCAAACTGGATAACACTGCCACCTTGTGGCAAATACTGATTATTGAAGGTTTTGTTTAAATATTAAAACAATTTCGTTTTTCCCTGATGTTATTACAGCTACAGTGTGAAGATATTTGCATGGCTGATGGAGGCAATCTCATTCTGTATTCTGAAGATGGGACAATTTGTGTTAATAAGTAACTGAGCAAGAATATGCATTGTTGGTGTGTTCTCTTAAAATCAAAATTGCATGATACTCAAACCCAACATTCTTTAAAAAGAAAATGAAAACCTACATGGCTTTCAAGTGATGTTAATGTTTATGAGCCAAAATACAGAAGGAACTACTTAGCAGAGCTAGGTCACTAAACTGTAATTTCTAGTTTTACCTCTTTAAGGGATCAACTGGACATGTGCCTCCACTAAAAAAGCAGGAAAAAAAAAGTCAAACATCCCCATGATAAATTATTCAAATGGTTTGATTTTAAAAACAAACAGCAAAATTCCTTCACCCCTTTCATGGCATTTCAGAAAAACCAAAATGGTAACTGGGTTTTCTTAATTTTGTCTGAAATTTTCATTGTGTGACCTAAGTCAGGTTATCTAATGTCTCTGAATCTGTCTCCTGAAAAAATGGTCATAATAATATCATCTACATCACTGGATTGTTGTGAGGAAAAAATGAATTATTGCAAGTAAATTGTTCCTTAAAATCATGCCTGACATCACAGGAATCGTTCATAAAATTTTAGCTCTCATTATTATTACAAATGAATTGAGATCAAATTACCTACATATAATATGTTAGGTTTAGCATAATTCTGTGATGTGACTTGATTTGCCTGTCATTATATGAAAATGGGCCCTCTAGTTTCCATTTATAGCCAGTATAGGCCAAATGGTGATTGTGGCCCCACAGTTCTATTTACTGTTCTGTCCATGGGCTGGGCTTTGGACTCTGTCCCCATTCTGCCATGTATTAGACTTGAATAAACTACTTAATTCAAATTCCACTTTTTTATTAGTAAAGTGTAGAACAACAGTATATATCTCACAGAGTTGCTTTGATGATTAAATGAAGTAATGCATATATAAGGCTCTTAACACAGTGTGAGACTTGAAATAACCTCAACCAAGGTACTCTGGTATAATCAAAAAACAAAAGTCACTCCATCTGTAACAATTTTAGCACCATTTACGTAATATACATTATTATGGAAATGAGCCAACAAATAAAATGATGGGAGAAGGGTTCCTGTGAGGGAGGATGGGGTTAAAAGATAATCTGGATTTCACAGATATGGGGGTGGAGAATAAGAATAGTGTGTGTAAGAAGCAGGATAGTGTGATGGTAAAATGCCTGAAAATGGAGTTGAATACACCTCTGCCTGAATTCAGGCTCTTCCCCAACTGTTGAGGCCTTGGTTAGTTTACCAAATCTTTTGAACTATTTTCTGAAGTGGGGATAATAGGATTGCTATGGGATTAAATGAGAAAATGTAATGTGCTTCCCACTGAGCCTAGGTCATAAAATAAGTCAATAAATAGTAACTAGTTATTTTTAATTATTTGTAAAGAAATATTTTCTGCATTAGAGACTTGGGCATCTCATTAAGACAACCTTTTTAAGCGTTCTAGTTTCTATGTCTATGGGAAAGAGGTGGTAAGTGGAAGTAAGGACAGAAATAGGAAGTGAATTATTTCAGGGCCGGGGCAGAGGGAAAACAGAATTAAAGCAACTATCTTTGAATTGAGTGGTTAAAATAGCAGGCACTTTTAGGGAGAACGCCAAGCATAAGCTCTCAGACTCCTTCCAGTTTCTTGCTCCACCCTCTTAAGCTCCAGGAAAGGAGAAAATAAAGTGGTGGTCAAGCAGGCCCTGTCCCTCACCACATGGGGGAGCACTTAGGCACGTAAATATGAGCATTGTGACTTCCATCACTATGATGCAGTGACTGTGCAAGGGGGTGAAGCAGTAATACTCCCCCAGGGTCATTTTCTTCCTCTCACTTCCGGCCTGTTGGCAGAGAAAGGCTAGATGACAACCTGAAACCCAGCCAAGGCTACAGCTGTAATCGCTGGTGAGGTCAACTCCAGCAAATCAGAGGCATCAGTAATCTTCTTTAGGTAGTCCTTTATTTTCCCCATTCTCATCTTGATAGAGGGGTCTCAAAGTACGAATCAAGTTGAGAAAAAACAGAAACGTCCTAAAGCCTCCCACTACAGTGCTGTAGTTAAGGACTCCTGCTCCATCAAGATTAACTTAGTCACTGGCCAACCAATCATCTGCCAACCCATCATCTGCCAGCCAGTCCTCAGCCAACCAGTCATAAGTCAACAAGTCCTTAGCCAACCAGGAATGAATCAGCTTGGCATGAACCAATCAGGCATGAAACAATCAAGCTTACCAGACATGAACCAACCAGGGATGAGCCAGCCAGGCATGGGCTCATTTGGTATGAACCAACTGGTTGTAAACCAACCAAATACAAGCTTACCTGACGTGAACCAACTGAGCATGAAACAACCAGTCAGGAGCCAACCAGGCACATGGCAACCAGGTATGAGCCAACAAGGCCTGAACCAACCACGCATGTGGCAACCAAGCATGAGGCAACCATGCTGGGGCCAATTCAGCAGAAGTCAACTAAGCATGAGGCAACCAGGCCCAAGCCAACCATGCACAAGTCAACCAGGCCTGAGGCAACCAGGCCTGAGCCAATTCAGTATGAGTCAATCAGGCATGAGGCAACCAGGCTGGAGCCAATCAGGCACAAGTCAAGCAGGAACAAGCAAAGCAGGCATGAACCAACCAAGTCCAAGCCAACCAGGCATAAGGCAACCAGGTAGAAGCCAATCAGGCATGAGGCAAGCAAGCATGAATTCTTTCCGAGTAAGACCTGCAGAGGCTCATGACTGCCCAGAAATCTTGCGCCTAATTAAAGTAAGCATCTTTCTCCTTATTCTGGGGAGTTTCATGGCATTAGTTTAGGGCTGAGAGTAAGGAAGGCATAGGTTGGTTTGAATCCTAGCTCTGCTAATTATGACCCACGTACACAACCTTCTGGAAGTTACTGAACCTCTCTAGGTTTCAATTTTCACATCTAAAATCAAGATCATAGTACTATCTATATCAAAAGATTGTTGTAATAATGTAAAATAATTACACATAAATTTCTTGACTTAAAGTAGTGGGCTCAGGAAGTGGGGGGGGGATGAATCCATGGATATTTCAGAGACCTAGTATGTTGTCCGTCCTGGGGAAATTTTATCTTTAAGAGGATCTTAGAGAAAAGAAATGTTTCACTTAAATGAATGACCTATCAGTAATAGAATTTCAGGTATTAATGTATAAGATTTTAGGGTAGAAAGTCTTGTTGCTTTTAAGACCACACCTACATGTAGAAGCTAATGATTGTGCCAAAAAAAAATTCATCCCGAACAAATTTTCCATACACTTTCAGACAGTTCTTTGACTCCTGAAGCCCATCCACACCCATCCACAGACAACCTCCAGGAGTCCAAGGAGTTGGGTTAAAAATGTCTGATTTAAAAATTCATTTTTAAGGAGGTAATTATGGTTTTCCTGGAAATCATCCCAGTATATAGTAAAGAGGACAAGCTAATAGCCATGGTTACTGTGCTTAAGTTTTGTGGCACTCAAACAATCACTTATGTGATGCACAGCCTAAACAATTCCATATAAAAGTAGTGGCTTAGATTTTTAATGGAGTAAATATGAGGCTGGAATAAGGCACAGGTTATACATAAGGGAACCTTATAAAAAGTTTTGCAATGAAAATGTTTCCATCTACTAATTTATATGTACATATATTTTATAAATTAATTTACATACTTTTTCTATCTATCTATCCATCCATCTATCTATCTATCATCTATCTATCAATCATCTATCTATCTATCATCTATCTATAAATCCTTAAATCAGGCCAGGTTCCTTTCTCTTTGATCAGAGAATGTGTTTCAATGGCCAAAAAAAAAAAAACACCAACCATTTTCTAGTGAAATCTATCTGCTGAAATGATGCTAGGTCCTATTACAGATCTGTAAGAACTGGATTATCTATATCTTCCACTTTATTCTATTCCCACAAATTCCCATATCATTTCTCTAACTGGCATTAATCTGCATGATTAGATCATCAATCAAAATACTACACACGTTAATTATTCCAGAAGCATGTTTTTCCATGTAGAAAAAAAACACTTAAATTTTTCTGTAGCTTAGTATCTGATGCCCAGTTGGCAATTAATGAATTTATTACTGAATGACAGTGAATCTCTCTATCCAGAAAACTTACCTTCTTTATCTTTCCAAACATCACCAAGGGAAAAATAGATCACTGGACCCTCCCACTTCAATGAACCTGTATCTGTGGAGTTCCTGACCACATTTAATTTTAAATTTGCCTCATGTACCTGAATATAAACTAGAAGTTTCTTGGGAATAATTTTAATGAGTATTCACTAGAAAAATACTAGAAAAGCTAAATTACTTACTCTTATAGACATGAGACATTATTTACTCATAGGTATGAATGTAATAATTAAGTAGCTTTGAGCTTTATGTTCTAATAATCTGAAAGTGGGCAATGACTTCCCAAGCATGAGATCCAAACCATGTATTAATTTGAATGTGCAAAAAAATGATATAGTGAAAAGCCACATTGACAAAGTCTAAAGTTAAACTGGGAAAAACACCTCACAGGCAAACATGACAGACCTTTCATAAAGTCTACTAGCTTTAT
Organism: Eumetopias jubatus; assembly: GCF_037043125.1. Taxonomy (NCBI): domain Eukaryota; kingdom Metazoa; phylum Chordata; class Mammalia; order Carnivora; family Otariidae; genus Eumetopias; species Eumetopias jubatus. The sequence goes on from NW_028274817.1 coordinate 57,232,570, forward strand.
TGTATATAGACTTTGTGAAATCTACCTTGAATATTCAGGAACATTTTTAACTGTACTTCAACCTTTCTGGTTGTATTCAAGACTAGTTACCTGGACAACCTATCTTCATGAGTGAGTTATTGACATAGTTGATCTTCTCTCTACATACATTTAGATTTTAAGGTTCTAGATGACTGGAGTTAATTCTCACTCACTTTTATTAATGCCGACTGGGACATCTTATGTTAATAAATGCTCAATAAATAAGTGCTCAAGAAAAACTTCATGATTATCATCTTAAGAATTTATTATTAAGCCATAAACTGAAAGTTTTCTCTACTTTGATAGGAATTGGCTTCCTGTGAAAACATGCTAGATTCAGTGAAGTTAACAGTAACAGGTAAGATGTTTTATAGTATTTTCAGAGCTAAAAAAAGAAACATGGCATAATGTATACACTCATACCTACTTGTACCTAGATATGTGGAAGCTGCTGTCTTTGGCACACAAAGATGATGCCATTAATAGTGCCTACCTGTGCAGGACATTAGTTTGGTAGCCTTGTCAGTGATCCACTATATTTTCCCCATTAAGTATGAAATTCATATTTAAGAGCTTTTACATCTTATGGCTGCAATAGACTTCAACTAATTTTCAAAATGTAGAATGAGAAATGTAACTGCTCAAAGAAAGTGAATTTAATGCCCAATACGTTGGTAGTAGCCAAACAGGATGAAATAGATAAACAGAAAATGACCGACTATTTTCAAGATATTCACTACATTTTGATAGCAATGCAAATAGATACATTTGATAATGTTAAAAGGATAGGCTAGTGTTTTACAATGAATTAGAACTTTTTAGGCAGGAAATATAAACACTAAGAAAGGATTAAAGCATATAAAATGACACACTTAGAATTCCAAATGAATTTGAGGATGGGCTTTACCATTTCTGTGAAAAGAGATAGGGACTGGAATTTTGATAGCCATTGCATTAAATTTTTAGACCACTTTGGGTAGTACTGACATCTTAACAATGTTATGTCTTATCTATGAATACAAGAGGTCTTTCAACTTATTTAAGTCCTTTTCTTTCAGCAATGTTTTTTGTAGTTCTCAGCATGCAAATATTTCACCTCTTTTGTTATATTAATTCCTAGTTATTTATTTTAGGGGCTACTGTAAATGGGGTTGTTTTCTTAGTTTACTTTTTAGTTTGTTCTTTTTGTGTATAGAAACAAAAATGACTTTTGTTTGTTGATCTTATAGCTTGCAAATTTGCTGAACCCCTTTATTAGCTATAGTAACTTTCTTTTGGATTCTTTGAGGTTTTTTAATCAGTAGGATTGTGTCATCTGCAGAGATCATTTTACCTCTTTCTAATTTAGATAGCTTTTATTTCTTTTTCTTTTCTGATAGTTTTGGCTATAACTTCCAGTACAATGTTGAAAAGCAGTAGTAAAAGTGGGCATCCTTGTCTTCTTAATCTTAGGGGGGATGCTTTAAGCCATTCACCATTGAGCATGAAGTTAACGGTTTTTTATAATTACCCTTTATAATGTTGAAGAATTTTCCTCTATTCCTGGTTTTCTGAGGGCTTTTATCATGAAAGTGTATTGTATTTTGTCAAATGCCTTTCCTGCATCAATTGAGATGTTCATGTGCTTTTTTCCTTTTGTTCTGTTAATATGATGTATTATATTGATTTCTTATGTTGAACCATCCTTTCTTTCCTAGGATAAATCACACCATACAGTACATCATAGTTTTTGATGTAGTGTTCCATGATGCATTGCATATAACACCCAGTGCTCCATGCAATACATGCTCTCCTTAATACCCATCACCAGGCTAACCCATCCCCCCACCCCCTCCCCTCTAAAACCCTCAGTTTGATTCTTGGAGTCCATAGTCTCTCATGGTTCATCTCCCCCTCTGATTCCCCCCCCTTCATTTTTCCCTTCCTTCTAATATCCTCCATGCTATTCCTTATGTTCCACAAATGAAACCATATGATAATTGCCTCTCTCTGTTTGACTTGTTTCATTTAGCATAATCTCCTCCAGTCCCACACATGTTGATGCATCCAGAAAGGATGCAAAAAGTTGGGTATTCCTCCTTTCTGATGGCTAAGTAATATTCCATTTATTTATTTGAGAAAGAAAGCCAGAGAGAGCAAGAGTGGGGGAAGGGGCAGAGGGAGAGGGAGAAGCAGATTGGGGAGCTGGCCATAGGGTTAGATCCCACGACCTGGGATCATGACCTGAGCCAAAGGCAGATGCTTAACTGACTGAGGCACCCAGGCGTCCCTTTTGTGATGTCTTTACATGTCTTCAGTATCAAAGTAATACTGACTTCATAGAATGAGTTAGGAAATGTTTCTTCCTCTTCACACTTTTTTGGAAGAGTTTAAGGATTATGTTAGTTCTTCTTTAAATGTTTGATAGAATTCACCACGGAAACCATCTCCTGGTTCCTGACTTTACTTTGTTGAGAAATTTTTTTTGATTACTGATTCAAACTCTCATTACAGATGTGGTCAGATTTTTTCTTGAATCAGTTTAGGTCATTTGTAAGTTTCAAGGAATTTGTTCATTTCTTCTGGGTTATCTAATTTCTTGGTGTAAAGTTCATAGTATTTACTTATAATCCCTTTCATCTCTGTAAGGTCAGTAGTAGTGTTGCTTTATTTCTGATTTTAATTAACTTGCATCTTCTCTCTTTTTTGTCAGTCTAGTTTTCAATTTGTTGATCTTTTCAAAGATCCAAATTTTCGTTTTACTGATTCTTCCCTATTGTACTTTTCCCCTTTATTTTGTTTATCTCTGCTCTAAAATTTATTATTACCTCTCTTCTGTTAGCTTTGGGCTTAGTTTGCTCCTTTTTTCTAGTTTCTTAAGGTATAAGGTTAGGTTATTGCTTGAGATTTTTTTTTTAATGTAGGCATTTATAGCTACAAGTTTCCAAGCACTGCTTTCAGTGCATTCTATAAGTTTCATATGTTGTATTTATATTTTCATTCATCTCTAAGTGTTTTCTAATTTCCCTTGTGATTTTTCTTTGACCTATTGGTTGAGTGCATTAATTTCTACATATATGTGATATTCCTAGTTTCCTTCTGCTGTTGATTTCTAGTTTCAATCCACTGTGATTGGAAAAGATACTTTGTATGATTTCAATCTTTCAAAATTTATTGACTTGTTTTGTGGCCTAACATATGGCCTATCCTAGACAAAGTTCCATGTGCACTTGAGAAAAATGTGCATTATGTTGTTGGGTGGAGTGTACTGTGTATTTCTTTTAGGTTCATTTGATCTATATTGTTGTTCAAATAATCTAGCAAATTATTTATCTTCTGTCTGGTTGTTCAATACATTATTGAAATTGAAGACCTGAAGTTTCCTACTATTATTGTAGAGCTATTTTTCTATCTTCAATTCTGTCAGTATTTGCTTCATTTATTTTGGATCTCTGATTGGTACATAAATGTTTATAAATGTTGTATCTTCTTGGTGAATTGACCTTTTATTATTAAATAACCTCCTTGTCTCTTGTAACATTTTTAACTTAAAGTCTATTATGTTTGATATACTACAGCCACCTCAGCTCTCTTAGTTACTATTTGCATGAAATATCTTTTTTCCATTATTTCACTATCAACCTTTCTGTGTGTGTGTGTGTGTTTAAATCTAAAGTGAGTCCCCTATAGGCAGCATAGCGCTGGATCATTTTTTTAATCCATTATGCTCATCTCTGTCTTTTGATTAAACTATTTAATCCATTTACATTTAAAGTAAATGAGGAGGGACTTCTGTCATTTTGCTGTTTTCTATATGCCATACAGGCTTTTTGTTCCTCATTTCCTCTACTGCTACCTTCTTTTGTGTTTTGTTGGATTTTTGTATTGAAATATTTTGATTCCCTTCTCATTTCCTTATGTGTATATTTTATAGATATTTTCTTTGTGGTTATTATGGAAATTACATTTAACATCCTAAAGTTATAATAATCTAATTTGAATTTATACCAGCTTAATTCCAATAGCATACAAAACTCTTCTCTTATACATCTCCATTTCCCCTCTTTTATGTTACTGATGTTACAGGTTACATCTTTGTACATTATGTGCCCAATAACATATATTAATAACTAATTTTATGCAGTTTTTTTAAATTATGTAGAAAATAAAAAGTGGAGTTATAAACAAAATTAAAATAACTCTAGCCCTTATAATTGCCCATGTATTTACCTTTAACTAGGTACCTTTACTTTTATCTTTATTTCTTTATGTGGCTTTGAGTTACTGTCTAGCTTTCTTTCATGTCAACCTGAAAGACTTCTAGCATTTTATGCAGGGCAGGTCTACTGATAGTGAAATCCCTCAGGTTTTTGTTTCTTTGTTTTTGGTGGTGATCTGGGGATGTCTCAATTTCTCCCTCATTTCTGAAGGGCAGTTTTGGTAGAGATACAATTCTCAGTTGATAGGCTCCCCCCAGCACTTTGAATAGATAAACTCACAGCCTTCTGGTCTTCAAGGTTTCTGATGAGAAATCAGATGATAACCCTATTGATGATTCATTGTACGTGACAAGTTCCTTCTCTCTTGCTGCTTTCAGAATTTTCTCTTTGTCTTTCAGCAGTTTGATTATGTGTCTTAGTGTTGCTCTTTTTAGTTTATACTACTTGGAGTTTGTTGAGCTTCTTGGATTTGTAGATACATTAATTGATTCAAATTTGGGAAGTTTTCAGCCATCATTTCTTTAAATATTCTTTTTTCCCTTCTCTCTTATCATGCTAAGAATCTACCTTATAGAGTGTATATTGGCCCACTTGATGGTGTTCCACAAAGCCCTTAGGCACTGTTTATTTTTCTTCATTTTTTTTGAAAGATTTTATTTATTTGACAGAGAGAGCGAGAGAGCACAAGCAGGGAGAACAGTAGAGGGAGAGGGAGAAGCAGGCTCCCCGCTGAGCAGGGAGCCCAATGCGGGGCTCGATCCCAGGACTCCAGGATCATGACCTGAGCCGAAGGCAGATGCTTAACTATCTGAGCCACCCAGGCGCCCCTCTTCATTGTTTTTCTTTCAGTTCCTGACTTGGTAATTTCAATTGTCTTATATTCAAATTCACTATTTTTTTTCTTCTGCTAGCTCAATTCTGATTTTGAACGTCTACAGTGCATTTGTCACTTCAGTTATTGTACATAATTATCAGCTTCAGAATTTTTGGTGGGGGTTCTTTTTTTATAATTTGTATTTTGTTACTGAGATTCTTATTTTGTTCATACATTTGTTTCCTGTTTTTGTGCCTGTCTTTCCTTTAGCTTTTTGAGCATCTTTAAGACAGTTGTTTTAGTCTTGTTCTAATACATGTGGGCTTCCTCAGGTATGTTTTCTATTGATTTACTTCATTCTTTTGAATGGGGCATAGTTTCCAATTTCTTTGTATGTCTTGTGATTTGTTGTTGAAAACTGGACATTTGAATTTTATGTTAACTCTGGAAATAAAATTCTCCCCCTTCCCCAGGGATGGCTCGTTTTTTTTGTTTTTGTTTTTTATTGTTATAGGGTATCTCTGTAAGAGATCAGCGTGGGTTAAATGTTTAAGGTGTTCTGAGGTCTTTTCTGAGTCTGTCTTTCCCTGGTCATGCATGGTAGCTTTCTAAATTCTTGTGTGGCTCTTTTTACATCTGGAAGCTGCTTTCATTGGTGGAGGTTTGAAAAATGGTGGCCAACTTCTAAGCTCTCACCTCAGCATTAAGAGTAGCAATCCATGAGCAGAACACAGAACTCCAGTATCTGGAGGATAAGTCCCCTAATGCCTACCCTGGCTCCAGCAATCACTCAGCAATTCATGCTGCCATCTGTACAGCTGCTGCCATGAGGCAAGGGGGCAGGGGAGACTTGTAAGCCACCAGTAGGCTGATAGCTGAATTTGACCAAAATTAACTGCAGTTTGGCAGCCAAGCTGTCCTCTGGAAGTTGTAAGTGTTCAAATAAACTCTAGAGTTCCAGAATATTCACTGCCAGTACAGTTGTAGAGGTGAAGAGATGAACTCCTGGTACTGCCTACTCTACCATCTTCCTTTTCTTTATTATAAACTTTCTAACATATTGTATATGAATTTATATTTCAGATTTACTCAGAGATGGCTTTGGGAACAATCCCCTTTTCTACTGCCTAATTGCAGAAGTACACAATCAACAAAAACCATCAGGTAAAACAAATCTGGGGTATACTTTCTCTACCTGAAAATGAAGAACAGTTTGATAGCATAGAATTCCTATTAAACAGAGTAGAAGAGTATAAGTACATAAACTTTGTTTTTTGTTTTATTTTGTTTTTACAGAAAATGTGTGGTATGTATTTGTATATGCATAGGAAAAAATTTGGAAAAATATACATTATTAAAAGATGGCCTGTCTTTGTTTTAAGACTGTGTTATAAGGGACCTAAACCTACATTATGTATTTTTTGTACTGTTTGATATTTTGTCCAGTAAGCTTTTATTAGTTTAATAAAGAAAACACTAAGATATTCAATTTTAGAGGAAAGAACACTCTAAGATTCAAAGCATTAATCTCGTTGTACCTTCTCTTCCCTTTTCTAGGCAAAGTGACTGTTGGATTTGCCATGTACTACTTTACGTACGATCCCTGGATTGGCAAGTTACTTTACCTAGAGGACTTTTATGTCATACAATCTTACCGAGGTCGAGCTACACTTATATTTTACTTATAGTTTAAAAATTAAAATGGCATATTTAAAGGAGTAGAGATAGGGATTCACTATAAATATGGTATTTAAGTTAGTTTGTGTAACTTACTTCTATTTCATGAGAATGATCACTATCCTAGTTATCCTTGCATATGGGGAAAACTTAATCACAGATTAGAAAATGACTTTCTTTTTAGTTCCCATCAAAGCTTGAATAAGCCAAATTATCACAGCTATCCTTTTATCTTTAAAAAATGTGTTTATATTTTAGATTGTTTTGTCTGGAAGTGAATAAGAAATATACTATATTATGAGAGTGACAGGGACTCACTTCTGCTTCACCAATCTTTAAATCCAAAATCTTTTCTATTACCTTTGGAACCACTTTACAATTAGGAAGAAGATATTAAAAACATTCATGAGTTGAGTTTCAACACAAGCTATTAAGAATATATAAAGCCACATATAGGGTTTCATATTTTACTTCTTTAAGATTAAAGCAAAACTTGTTAAGTGGATTTTTAAAACTCGTGTCATTTTCCATTATCTATTTAAAAGGTCTAGGTATTGGAGTTGAAATGCTGAAGAGGTTAAGTCAGGTAAGTATTACATTTAGTATTGGTATTCTGTATGTTGTCATTTTCTTCATTAAATATTATTTAACAGGGTGTAAATTAGATAATTTATCTCACCTTCTGAACATAACCTCAAAACACTACTTATTTTTTCATTTCAATTAAAATAGATCTTCAAATCAGATAGTCATATAATTATATTTGAATTATGTTAATCAAAAACTGATATCTATGTAATCCACAACCATACTATACATCACTTTGCTATAAAGCAGAAGTAAGCAAGAGGGAGATTAGAAGGCAATTCTACCTATAAAATAGGTCCATGGTATGAATATAAGAATAGCATGAAAATGACTTCTGGGAAGTTGGAGTAGGAGCCTCCTAAGCTCATTTTGTCTCAGGGACACACCTAGAAAACAGCCACATAAGTGCAACCAACCCAGAAAATGACCTAAAGACTAGCAGAACAGACATCCCACAGTTAATCAAAGGGAGGAGCCCACATTGAAAAGGGTAGGAGAGGCAGAGACTAGGTCAAGAACCAGATTCCTGGGGAGACTAACCACAAATGGGAGGGACACCACAAGCACATAGAAGGGAGAGGATCAGACCCCACAGCAGGCAACCCAGGCATGGGGGATCTGCATTGGAGACAAGTGCCTGTAACATTTGGCTTTGAAAACCATGGGTCTTTAACTTCTCGAATTTTTACAACCAGTTGGGCTTAACTCCAGGAACGTTAAAAATCAGTGGGCTTAGTGCTGAGAGTGAGAGGGCAATAGGAAATGGAGTCCCGAACCTTAAAGAGACAGCATAACAAACAACCTCACCAAGACAGAACACAGGAGCAGCAGTATGAAAAATGCCTAGGGTATCCATGAACTTATTTACAAATCTCAGAATATGTGCTGGAGGGGCAGGGATCTTTAGGAGACTATGCCAAGAATAAAAAAGTTGGTGGGAGCCTTTTCTCTCTCCCCAAACCCCTACTTCCCAGCCTAGATAGCTGGATACTTGTGGGAAACGGGGTATGCTGCAACTACCTTGCTAATACCATCCATCCCACCCCATATTCTCCTGTGGATCCACTCCATCCATTTCACCCCACTCAGCAGGAGGCTCTCCAAAGCAGCTCCTGTCAGGTCTTATTCAAGCAGCTCTGGCAGTGACCTGCACCAGTCCAGAATGACTCCTGCCTTGTGGAGAGGGAAAGATAACCCCACACATCAGTTCGACTGCAGCCCTAGCAGCCAAACCTAATAACTGGCAGTGCAGAGAGTGCCCTGCTGATCAGTGGGTCTGCAGCACCAGCACATGGACTGGGGGCAGGCACCTGATATGATAATTGGCCTTGTCCACCAACAAAAACCTCAGGGGTAGCAGAGGGAGAGACTTCTGCAGTTTGGAGTCACTGCAGCCATGGCATTGGAGACAGGCATCTGGTCTGCCAGCCTTGCCCACCAATAAAAGCCTCTCAAGGTACAAGGTAGAGAGAGCACGCTGCAGGTGGGTGCTACCACAGCCCTAAGAGACGAACTGGGGATAGCATTTGATTTGTTTATAGCCACTGCCCACCAACATAAGCCTCTTAGGAGACAACACAGGGAACGCACTCTGCAGTCTGGTATGACTTCATCCCCAGCAAACTGGGCTTAGGGCAGGCATTTTGGTCTGACTGCTGACAATGCCCAACTATAAGCCTACTGCCACAGAATGGCCCTTTAACAGCACAGGACCAAATATGGCCCACAAAAAATCAAAGCAGGCCATTGCAGCCAACTGGACTGAAAGCAAATAAGGCTTAGCCACAACAGTAGGGCACACACAAACCAAATAGAAGACACCCATGAACCACCTGGTTCTGGTGAACAGGAGACATTGTGCTACGGGGCACCACAGGACCTCTTCTTTGTAAGGCCACTACATTCAAGATCAGGAGACATAATTGATTTTCCTTACATATAAACAAACACAGAGAATTAGACAAAATAAGACAGAGGAATATATCCCAAATGAAAGACCAGGATAAAACCACAGCAAAAGAGCTAAATGAAATGGAGACAAACAAGTTACCTGATAATGAATTCAAACTCATGGTCCTAAGATACTGGACTTGAGAAAAGTGGAAAATCACAGGAAAACCTTCAACAAAGAAATAGAAAACAAAAAAGTAACCAATCAGGGATGAATAATTTAATAACTGAAATGAAAAATAGACTAGAGGGAATCAATAGATTAGAGGAGGCAGAAGAACAGATCAGTGACCTGGAAGACAGAGTAATGGAAAGCAACAAAGTTGAACAGGAAAAAGAAAAAAAAAAATACAAATGAGAATATGTTTGGGGAACTCAGCAACATCATCAAACCTAATAAAATTCACATTATATTGATCCCAAAAAGAGAAAAGAGAAGGGGGCAGAAAATTTATTTGAAGAAATAGCTGAAAACTTCTCTAACCTGGGGAAGGAAACAGATACTCAGATCCAGGAGGCACAGAGTCCCCAAGAAAATCAACCCAAGGAGGTCCACACCAACACACATAATAATTAAAATGGTAAAAAAGTAGTGATAAAGAGAGAATTTTAAAAGCAGTAAGAGAAAAGTTACATACAAGGGAAATCCCATAAGGCTATCAGCTGATTTTTCAGCAGAAACTTTGCAGCCAGAAAGGACTGGCATGATATATTCAAAGTGATGAAAGGAAAAAACTTGCAACAAAGAATACTCATTTCATGGCTACCCAGCAAGGCTATCATTCACAACAGAAGTAGAAATAAAGAGTTTCCCAGACAAACAAAAAGCAAAACAGTTCATCACAACTAAACCAGCCTTAGAAGAACTATTAAAGGGAATTCATTGAGTGGGAAGAAAACATAACCAGGAGTAAGAAATTATGAAAGGAAAAAGCTTCAGTTAAATACAAACAAACAAAAAAAAGTCATAGATGAATCACTTATAAAACCAGTATGGAGGTTAAAGCACAAAAACAGTAAGACCAGGTGTATCTATAAATATCAAGTCAAAGGATTCACAAAATGAAAGGGCGTGAAGTAGGACATATACATAAAATGGTGGGGGGAGGATAAAAATTTACTGCTTTTAGAATGGGTTCTTAAAAAGGGGCGCCTGGGTGGCTCAGTCGGTTAAGAGTCTGTCTTTGGCTTAGGTCATGATCCCAGCGTGCTGGGATCGAGCTCCACATCGGGCTCCCTGCTGAGCAGGAAGCCTGCTTCTCCTTCTCCCTCTGCCATTCTCCCCACTTGTGCTCTCTGGCTCTATTTCTCTGTCAAATAAATAAACAAAATCTTTTTAAAAAATGGAATGGGTTCAAACTTAATCGACCATCAACCTAATATAGACTGCTACACTATATGCATGTTATATATGAGCCAAATGGAAACCATAAATCAAAAATATCTAATAGATAAACAAAAAATTAAGAGAAAGGAACCCAAGCATATCACTATAGAATGCTATCAAAGACAAGGAAAGTGCAAGAGAAAAAAGTAATAGAGAAGAACAGCAAAAATACCTGTAAAACAGGTAACAAATGGCAATAAGTACATACCTATCAATAATTACTTTGTATGTAAATGAACTAAATGCTCCAATCAAAAGACATAGGGTGACTGAATGGATATAGAAGCAAGACCCAATGATAAGCTGCCTACAGGAGTCTCCCTTCAGAACTAAAGTTACATGCAAATTGAAAGTGAAGGGATGGAAAGATATTTACCATGTAAATATAAGTGAAAAGAAAGCTGGGGTATGAATACTTAGACAAAATAAACTTTAGAACAAGACTGTAACAGGAGACAGAGAAGAACACTACATGATTATGAAGGGAACAATCCAACAGGAGGATATAATCATTGTAAATATTTATGCACCCAATATAGGAGTATCTCATACATAAAGCAACTATTAACAGACATAAAGAAAAAAAAACATGACATTAATACAATGATACTGGGGGACTATAATCCTCAGTTACATTAATGGATAGACCATCCAGACAGAAATCAAGGAAACAGTGGCTTTGAATGAAACATTGGACCAGATATATCTAAAAGATATACTCAGAGCATTCCATCCCCAAATAGTGGAATACCCATTCTTTTCAAGTGTATCTGAAATGTCCTCCAGAACAGATCACAGATTAGGTCACAAAACAAGTCTCCACAAACTCAAAAAGATTAAAATTTATCATGCATCTTTTCTGACTACAATGATATGAAACTAGAAATCAAACACAAGAAAAAATCTGGAAAGAACACAAATACCTCGAGGCTACAAACATGTTATTAAACAATGAATGGGTCAACCAAGAAATCAGAGATTAAAAAAAAAAAAAACACATGGAGGCAAATGAAAATGAAACTACAATGATCCAAAATCTTTGGGATCCAGGAAAAGTTGCTTTAAGAAGGAAGATTATAGCAATATAGGTCCACTTGATAAACTAAGAAAAAGCTCAAATAAAGAACTAACCTTACACATAAAGGAGCTACAGGGAAAGAACAAAGCCCAAAGCCAGTAGAAAGAAGAGGATAACAAAGCATGCAGTGGAAATCAATGAAATAGAGACTAAAAAAGGAAAAACAACAACAACAACAACAATACAACAGATAAATGAAACCAGAAGCTAGTTCTTTGAAAATGTCAACAAAATTGAAAACCTTTAGCCAGATTCATCAAAAAAAGGACTCAAATAAAATTAAAAGTGAAGGACAAATAATAACCAATAATTCAGAAATATTAAGGATTATGAGAATATTATGAAAAATTTTATGCCAACAAATTGGACAATCTAGAAGAAATGGATAAATTCCTAGAAAAATATGACCTTCGAAAACTGAATCAGGAAGAAATAGATAATTTGAACAGACTGATTACTAGCAATGAAATTGAATCAAGCAATCAAAAAACTCCAAACAAAAGTTAGGACCAGAGGGCATCACAGGTGAATTCTACCAGACATTTAAAGAAGAATTAACACCATTTATTCTCAAACTATTCCAAAAAATGGAAAAGGAAGAAAAGCTTACAAATTCATTATACAAATGCAGCATTACCGTGATTTCAAAACCAGATAAAGACACTAAAAAACAAGAAAACTAAAGGCAATATCTCTGATGAACATAGATGCAAAAATCATCACAAAATATTAGCAAACCAAACCCAAATATTCATTTAAAAAATTATTCCCTATGATCAAGTGGGATTTACCACAGATGCAAGGGTGGTTTAATATTCACAAATCAATCAATGCGATACATCACATTAACAAGAAAAAGGATAAAAACCATACGATTATCTCAAAAGTTGCAGCAAAATCATGTGAGAGCAGTAATCAAAAACCTCCCATAAAACAAGAGTCCAGGGCCTGGTGGATTCCCTGAGGAATTCTACCAAACATTCAAAGAAGAAATAATACCTATTCTCCTGAAGCTGTTTCAAAAAATAGAAACAGAAGGAAAACTTCCAAACTCATTCTATGAGGCCAGTATTACCCTGATCCCAAAACCAGGCAAAGACCCCATCAAAAAGAATGACAGACCAATATCCCAATGAATATGGATGCCAAAATTCTCAACACGTTCCTAGCTAATAAGATCCAACAGGACATTAAAAGGATTATCCATCTCAACCAGGTGGGATTTATCCCTGGGATACAAGGGTGGTTCAACATTCCCAAATCAATCAGTGTTACAGAAAACAGTAAGAGAAGATAAAAGAACCACGTGGTCCTCTCAACTGATGTAGAAAAAGCATTTGACAAAATACAGCATCCTTTCCGGATTAAAATGCTTCAGAGTGTAGGGATAGAAGGAACATTCCTCAATTTCATAAAAACCATCTATGAAAAGACCACAGCGAATATCATTCTCAATGGGGAAAAGCTGAGAGCCATTCCCTTAAGATCAGGAACTCGACAAGGATGCCCACTCTCACCACTATTGTTCAACATGGTACTAGAAGTCCTAGCAACAGCAATCACACAACAAAAAGAAATAAAAGGTATTCAAATTGGCAAAGAAGTCAAACTCTCTCTCTTCGCAGATGGCATGATACATTATGTGGAAAACCCAAAAGACTCCACCCCCAAATTACTAGAACTCATACAGCAATTCAGGAATGTGGCAGGATACAAAATCAATGCACAGAAATCAGTTGCTTTCTTATACACTAACAATATAACTGTAGAAAGAGAATCTTCCCTTGTAGGGAATCAATTCCAATTACAATAGCACCAAAAACCATAAGATACCTTGGAATAAACCTAACCAAAGAGGCAAAGGATCTATACTCTAGGAACTACAGAACACTCATGAAAGAAATTGAAGAAGACACAAAAAGATGGAAAAACATTCCATGCTCATGGATCAGAAGAATAAACATTATTAAAATGTCTATGCTGCCCAGAGCCATCTATACTTTCAATGCCATCCTGATCAAAATGCCAATGGTATTTTTCAAAGTGCTGGAACAAACAATCCTAAAATTTGTATGGAATCAGAAAAGACCCCGAGTTGCCAAGGAAATGTTGAAGAAGAAAAACAAAGCTGAGGCCATCACATTGTATGACTTCAAGCTATAATACAAAGCAGGGATCACCAAGACAGCATGGTACTGGCACGAAAACAGACACATATATCAATGGAACAGAATAGAGAGCCCAGGGCGCCTGGGTGGCTCAGTTGGTTAAGCGACTGCCTTCGGCTCAGGTCATGATCCTGGAGTCCCAGGATCGAGTCCCGCATTGGGCTCCCTGCTCAGCAGGGAGTCTGCTTCTCCCTCCGACCCTCCCCCCTCTCATGTGCTCTCTCTCTCTCATTCTCTCACTCAAATAAATAAAATCTTAAAAAAAAAAAAAGAATAGAGAGCCCAGATACGGACCCTCATATCTATGGTCAATTAATCTTTGAAAAAGCAGGAAAAAATATGCAATGGAAAAAGACAGTCTCTTCAATAAATGGTGCTGGGAAAATTGGACAGCTATATACGGAAGAATGAAACTCAACCATTCTCTAACTCAATACACAAAGATAAACTCAAAATGGATGAAAGACCTCAATGTGAGACAGGAATCCATCAAAATCCTAAAGGGAAACATAGGCAGTAACCTCTTCGAAATCGAGCACAGTAACTTCTTTCACGACATGTCTCCAAAGGCAAGGGCAACAAAAGCAAAAATGAACTTTTGGGACTTCATCAAGATAAAAAACTCCTGCACAGCAATGAAACAGTCAGCAAAACAAACAGGCAGCCCACAGAATGGGAGAAGATATTTGCAATGACATTTGCAAATGACACTACAGACAAAGGGCTAGTATCCAAGATCTATAAAGTACTTCTCAAACTCAATATCCAAAAAACAATAATCCAGTCAAAAAATGTTCAACATCATTAGCCATCAGGGAAATTTAAGTCAAAACCACACTGAGATACCACCTTACACCAGTTAAATGGCAAAAATTGACAAGGCAAGAAACAACAAATGTTGGAGAGGTTGTGGAGCAAGAGGAACCCTCTTACACTGTTGCTAGGAATGCAAGCTGGTACAGCCACTCTGGAAAACCATATGGAGGTTCCTTAAGAAGTTAAAAATAGAGCTACCCTATGACCCACTAATTGCACTCCTGGGTATTTACCCCAAAGACACAGATGTAGTGAAAGAAGGGCCACATACACCCTGATGTTCATAGAGCAATGTCCACAATAGTCAAACTGTGGAAGGAGCCAAGATGCCCTTCAACAGATGAATGGATAAAGAAGATGTGGCCCATATATACAATGAAATATTACTGAGCCAACAGAAAGGATGAATACTCAATTTTTTAAAAATTTTTATTGTTAATCACCATACATTACATCATTAGTTTTTGATGTAGTGTTCCATGATTCATTATTTGCATATAACACCCAGTGCTCCATGCAGTATGTGCCCTCTTTAATACCCATCACCAGGCTAACCCATCCCCCCACCCACCTCCCCTCTAGAAGCCTGTTTGTTTCTGAGTCCATAGTCTCTCATGGTTCGTCTCCCCCTCCGATTTCCCCCCCTTCATTTTTCCCTTCCTACTATCTTTTTCTTCTTCGTCTTCTTCTTTTTAACATATAATGTATTATTTGTTTCAGAGGTACAGGTCTGTGATTCATCAGTCTTACACAATTCACAAAGCTCACCATAGCACATAGCCTCCCCAATGTCTATCATCCAGTCACTCCATCCCTCCCACCCCCCACTACTCCAGCAACCCTCAGTTTGTTTCCTGAGATACAAATTCCTCATATCAGTGAGATCATATGATACATGTCTTTCTCTGATTGACTTATTCTGCTTAGCATAATACCCTCTAGTTCCATCCACGTTGTTGCCAATGGCAAGATTTAGTTTTTTTTTTTAATGGCTGCATAATATTCCATTTTATATATATACCACCTCTTCTTTATCCATTCATCTGTTGATGGACAACAAAGTTATCGTGGACATTGTGGACATGTGGACATTGCTACTATAAACACTGAGGTGCACATACTCCTTAGGATCACTAAGTTTGTATCTCTGGGGTAAATACCCAGTAGTGCAATTACTGGGTCATACAGTAGCTCTATTTTCAACTTTCTGAGGAACCCCCATGCTGTTCTCCAGAGTGGCTATACCAGCTTGCATTCCCACCAACACTGTAGGAGGGTTCCCCTTTCTCTGCATCCTCGTCAACATTTGTCATTTCCTGACTTGTTAAATTTAGCCATTCTGACTGGTGTGAGGTGGTATCTCATTGAGGTTTTGATTTGCATTTCCCGGATGCTGAGTGATATTGAGCACATTTTCATGTGTCTGTTGGAAATTTGGATGTCTTCTTTGGAAAAATGTCTGTTCATGTCTTCTGCCCATTTTATGATTGGATCATTTGTGCTTTGG